>NC_051182.1:78032401-78632401 GCF_013339695.2 Rhipicephalus sanguineus | reverse complement strand
CTTCCATTGGGCGGCGAGCAATACCACATAGCGCGCGACCTCAAGAGAAAAAAATTGGCCGCGTATCTGCGTGCTTCGCTGCAAATGTCGTGTAAAGACGATAGAAGAGGCGCTGTGTGAGATATGAACGCCATCTGGCAATACGTCGGGAAACATGAGTGCTGTGTTGCGTGCTGGTAGTCCCGGCGCAGCAGCAGGCGAAGACCGGCGGCGACCAACGCGACCGGCGGGGACGCCAGCCAGCCCGAAAACGCGGTTTGGCGCGAAGCGCTGAAGCAGAGAAACGTCCGCACTCAACGAGTACTCTCCACACACTCTTTTATTTACACGTCGCCTGGGTAAAACAGGAACGCCAGAGCGGCGCCCACAACCGGCAGCCTGAAGGCCGCCCACAACGCTGCTTTTTCATTTTTTAAATATTTTTTTTCACCTTCTTCGCTTCTCAAAACTAAAGTTTTTCAACACCAACCCATGGCATTCGTACAGTGCAATACAGAACCGAAACCGAAACACAACAATAAGCTCGTGCGAAGGGCACGGAGGAAGGCAAATTTCAGCGCAGTCGCATTTTCAGCTTTGTTGAAACAGCGCTCACTAGACGACGACGAAGTAAAAGAAGGCACAGGACAGGCAGCGCCTGTCCTGTGCCTTCTTTTACTTCGTCGTCGTCTAGTGAGCGCTGTTTCAACAAAGATGAACGCATACCAACTCGCTCAAGCTTCCGTTCTTATGCATTTTGAGCGCAGCTTAAGAAACTAGGGTCCTTAAAATTACGTATGTATGCATTTTCTATTAAAGGAACACGCCACCTAATACTTACCTAGTGATGTTGCACCTCAGATATGCATGATATTTAATTTTTGATCGACAACGTTCACAAGTATGAACAGCAGTACCAGTTCAAGACGGCTGGCCCTTGGGCAAGTGGTTCAACTTTGGCCGAGTGGCTGAATCGAGGGACGTGCCGACAAACAGAAAGACAGGAAGACACCGAGGCCGTGACTCTGCCCCTCTGCGACCAGTTACTTCAGGCTTCGTGGAGGACCCCCCTGGATACAGCCCCCCGGCCCCGTCTAGGAGTTCGCCCAGATCGACCGCCCGGGCTCCACAGCGTTTCGCCGTGGGTGCCAGGGCTCGGCCCTGGCTTCTGATGGCCTTTGCCGCACCTCCGCCCAAGGCGCACTGTTTCATCCTCAATGCGCCTGAGGGCAGCACTGTTGATGACGTCATCGACGCGCTTGAAGCAGTGACCGGACCTGCCGGTATCAAGTCCCTCCAGCATATGGGAGGAGTAAAGTTTAGCGCTGCCGCCTCAAGTGAGAACGCAGCCACGAAACTGAAGAGCCGGGGCGCTATTCTACTGAATGGCGAATCGGTGCCCCTTGTCAGCATTGGTCCCGAAATTGTCCACGTGTCAGTCTTCCGAGTGCCACTGTGGGTCGGAGACGCAGCCCTTGCGTCAGCGCTCTCGGCCTACGGGAACGTACAACAAGTCCATGAGCCAGCCTTCAAGGGACGCCCGGGAGTGGGTACAGGCATCCGAGTGGCTCGTGTGGAGATGAAGAAGCCCATTCCGAATTTCCTGTCCGTCCAAGGCCACACGGTAATGTGCGATTACCGGGGCGTGAAAAAGGTGTGCTCAAGGTGCCGCCTGGCTGGACACATCGGGAAAGACTGCGCTACCCCTAGGTGCACACGGTGCGGCGTCTTTGGCCACACCACGGATGGATGTACGGAGCCCTGCCGTAGGTGCGGGGGGAACCACGCCACCGTTGACTGCGTCCGTCCGAGGTCCTTCGCAGCGGCGGCGGCAGGAGAGCAGGAAGGCATAGACTCCTTGTCAACACCAATGGGCTCCCACGGGGAACAGGCACCTTTGGAGGAGGCCAGCAATGAAGCCGTGGCATCAGATGCCGAATCGCAGGGGGACATCGCAGATCTTCCTCACCATTCGGGGGCGAAGTCAACAGCACACCAGACTCAGCGCGAGACAGAAGAGGATACATCGTCGGAGACATGTGGGGACCTCAGCTCTCCGAGACCCGGGGTCACGGCTGCACTTCCCAGCGGGGGACACGAGGACACCAGCTCCGACGCTGGGAGTTCTACAGGTAGCGCTGATGCACCACGGTCATCCATGGGACGTGGCACAAGAGCAGCGACACGGACTGACGCCCCCTTCACCGGCCTAGAGAAGATCAACTCCCGAGCGGGCGGACTCACTGCCCAGACCCGTAGGATGAACCTCTCGAACCCTCTTCACAAAATCACGGGCCCTGTCGCCGCAGCGAGTTCCGGAGACTGCGCCATGGACGTCGAGAGACAGGCCGTGAAGCGCGTCCACCCATCGTCAACGGATTCTGAAGGCGTATTAGAGAGTAAGCCACAAAAACTTTCTAACGCTCTGGCGCAGTCAGAGCATACACCCCCGTAGACATCAAGGCTCAGACATTTTTCACCCCTATTTTTCATTGGTTCCTGAGTATCCGCCTATGCTAACCCAACAATGGCTACGGTACATTTTATCTCTTTAAATGTTAGGGGTTTTCGGAACCTAGACAAGCAGCGGGAAGTTATAAACTTTGCAAGAGCACGGCGTGCAGACATTCTTTTTCTTCAAGAAAGTAATTTCAGATCTCCATATGACGTTCAATCTTTTTGCTCCCGTTTTGGTGTTGAGGCCTTTTTTTCTCTAACAGATTCCTTTATGTGTGGAGTCGGAGTGGTGTTTCTTACGCCAGTTTTTCGACGAGGAGCTCATTGTCATTTTGGCTTTGATGGTCGCACACTAGCTGTGGACTTCAATCTTCATGGCCGGCGTGTAAGAGCACTCGTAATCTACGCTCCGGCTCAGCGGTCGAATACCGCCGAGTTTTTTCATTCCCTTGATACGTTTCTGTTCGACAATTATCCCACCTTTTTGGTAGGGGATTTTAACTGTGTCGAGGATCCATACAGAGATGTAAGTGGACGCAGACAGGGTAGGCCATACAGCGGAGCCCGTGCACTGAAACAGCTTATTCGCAACTTCAAGCTCAGAGACGCATGGGTCGATACGCATGGAGATGAGTTTATTGCAACGTGGCAACGAGGTTCCAATATGAGCCGACTGGACCGCTTTTACTTCCCCGAAGTATTAGCCGCCCATGTCATTAGTTGTGAAGTTTTAAATTTTCCGCCAGATGTACCGCGCATCACTGATCATTACCCAGTGTCAGTGAAGTTGCGTTTTCATCAGCCAGCCTCACTTATGAACCAATGGAAAATGGATACAACGCTTGTACATGATCCAGAGAGTGTAGCAGCCTTACGCATTACACTGGAACGTGTGTGTGATTGCTCACCAGCACCATGTGACTGGGATACTTTGAAGGACGGCTGGCGAGCTGAACTAATTAAGGCAGGCCGTGAGAGAAAAACGCGCTTAACGAATGAGATAAATGACACACTTCGAAAAGCTCGTATTGTGCGAAGAGGCGAAACGCTTACGTTCACAATGCAGATTATTTGAATCAGTTGAAGGCGCGTTACGAACTCTTGCTCCGCCTGAGCTCACGTACTGCAGCGCAGTCGTATGTCAACGGTAGGCCTATTACAGATCCCGCTGTCCTTCGGAGGGTCCGCCACGGCTCCCTAGAAGAACGAGCACAAGTTCCGTTCGTTGAGCTGCCTAGTGGTGCACAGTCTGATCGAGCAGAAGACATAATGACCGTTTTTAAAGCTCATTTTTCGAACTTGTTCACCGCAGAGGACCCAAGCACAGAGGACCACAGCATAGCTATCCGCGAGTTCTGTTCGGGAATCTCTTGTATACCAGAAGAGTACCGCGATAGTTTATGCTGTCCGGTAACACTTGAAGAACTACGCCTTGTGCTTCAGCAAATGAACGCCTCTGCCGCAGCTGGCCCTGATGGGCTACCACTCATTTTTTACAAGACGTTCTTTGGTGTAATACATGACCACCTATTGTCGATGCTTAACATGCTTCTTGCTGATGGGATTAGACCAGAAACGTTTCGACAGAGCAGAGTCATACTCCTTCTAAAGAGCGGTGGTGAGCCGTCTGACCCAAAGGCATGGAGACCCATTTCCTTATTGAACTCTGACTATAAAATATTAGCTGCTATTCTAGCGCATCGTATAACAACTGTTCTTCCTGAAATAATCAGCAATGTACAAACATGCTGTGTTCCAGGTCGTACGATTTTTTCTTCACTTGCTTTGACCCGTGATTTGTTCACGTTTGCTACGAGAACACAAGTGTCTGGCGTATTCGTCTCCCTAGATCAGGAAAAAGCGTTCGACAGGGTTGAGCGAAATTATCTTTTTGCAGTGTTGGAATGCTTTGGTTTTCCAACACGCTTAGTAGAAGTTCTTCGTCTACTCTATACCGACCTGGAAGCTTGCCTTGTAGTCAATGGTCACACAACTGAGCCCATCGCCGTGAGCCGAGGTATACGACAAGGTTGCCCCCTCTCCGCACTTCTTTTGTACTCTGTCTAGAACCACTGCTGGAACAGATCAACAGATGCAAATTAATACGAGGATTCCCTCTCCCGGGTCAGGGAGAGGTGAAAGTGGCAGCTTATGCTGATGATGTTTCACTCTTTATTAGAAATATTGACAGCTACAGGGCATTTCTGCAACTCTTCCACACCTACAGTCGCCTGTCTGGTGCGCGCCTCAATCCAGATAAAAGTAAGGCAATGCGCTTCGGAACGTTCACCGAAGAGTTTCCCGATGGGGTCCACTGGGTAGATGGAGTAAAAGTCCTGGGAGTCACCTTCCTTGCTTCGGGTGAAGTAGCCCGTACTACCTGGAATGAAATTAAGCGCAAAGTAGATAAGCGAATTGAGATCGCCAGGTCTTTTCACTTACCCTTTAGTGAACGAGCATACCTCATCAAGACCAGCATAACAGCGTCCCTCTTCTATGTAGCCAAAATTGCACGTCCACCTCGACGAGTTTTGCAGAGGGTAGCCACTGCATGTGGCTCCTTCTTTTGGGATGGTAATGCAGAAAGCGTTGCCAGAGCCCTGGTTCGCCTGCCGACAAAAATGGGGGGTTTCAGCATTCCCGACTTTGAGATTATGTGTCGCGTGTTAGCCCTGAGAAGCACATGGGAACTCATCTCAGATGTGACTTACCGTGGCCGTGAGCTTACAAAGTATCTGCTGGGAACTTCGCGACGATTCTTTGGATTAGCAGACGAGACGGGACCGGCGGCGGAGCAGCCACCGGCGTATTATACGTACGTTGTGAAATCGTTGCATCTATTGCAAGATAACTTGCCAGACTGTGAATTGAATGAAATGACTCCCACAGAAATCTGTGAATACATTGCCCTGAAAAGCTTAGACGATGACCAGCGCAGGAAGTGCCGCAGAAGAAGGCGTAGGTCCATGATAACCACGTCCCTTCCAGCTGAAGTCCGAGACTTCACCTGGCTAAGAGAATGGCAGGCGTTACCAACGGCCGACCGCCTTGCGGCGTGGGGTGTGGCGCCCTCCGCCTCATGCCCGCAATGTGGCCGGACGGAAACACTAAATCATGTTCTCCACGAATGTCCTGTGGCACGCACTTTCTGGCGCTTGGTGACCAGCATATTTCATGTTAGTATGCAATGGCAATCGCGCCATAGAACCATTTTTGTTGAACTATTGATGTGTGTTGGTGCTTTTGTGCTATGGAAGCGGAGGGGATTGGCACACCTGCGGGGACGCCCGCAGAGGGCCATGTTTCCTCTGCTGCATCGCTTAAGGGCCTTGATGTTAACACATCTGAACGAAGAACTAGTCATCTTGGGGGAAGAAGCTTTCCTCCAGCGCTGGTCAACACGATTTATTATTGTTAGAAAGAATAAGGTGTCCATGCCTTTCCTTCCTTACTGAGAAGGTGGGCCAGTGTTTGTACTTATACTTGCAAATAGTATGTTCTATGCAAAATCGTTATCCTTTCTATGAAACGTACGTACATCTGCACGTAGATGTCATTGTGCAAATTTGAAATTTTGTTTGCAGGTACAAACAGTGTTCATTGTACATATGCATGTATATTGTTGTATACTATGAATGTCTTGAGTACATAATTGTATGAAATGAATAAGTCTTCTGTAATGTAGAACACTTTCGGAAAATAAAATTCTCTTAAAAGACAGACCAAAATTTCTGCGTTTAAGTTCCCCAAGAAAGACTATCGTCTTTAAAAATAAAGACGGCGCGTGACAGTGGCACGTGAAGCCACGGCTCGCGTTCCCTGGTGGCGTAGATTGTCGTAACTAAAATAAATCATTTGAAATCATGCCACTTGGTACATCTTCCTGAGGCTAAAAATCAGCGCAAACGCACTTGTTTGTCCGTCTACCTCTTTGTCCCTTCGCCCATCTGAATATGATTCCACGTCTCCGCGTATCTAATACACTATCATCATTGTTACACATTTGGTTTAGAGATATTGTCGTGTGCGCATGTGCGGTAAGGTTGTCTTGGGCTTATATATGCAATGGCGTATGAAAAATAAACCACTTGTGAGTCTGCGCTTGTGTCGTAAGTTTCTTTTCTTAGCGCGTGTCTTGTGCGTTTGCGCTGTAATTTTAGCCTCATGATTCTCGTCATGGTGTAGCATATCTACTGTGATTCTGGTTCAGCCGACTCGTTTCTTCCCTCCTGTGAAAGAACCAAAGCGTTCCCACTAGCTCGCGCCACCAAGAATCACGGGACGCTCTTCTTTTTCCCAGGCCGACAAGTGGCGCGGCGCTACAACCTCAAAATGGAAAAGTAGCGCTGGTCGCCAGCGATACGACGCAAACGCAGCGCGGGCAACGATGCAGCATGGCTCACGTATCGCATAAATTTAATTTGGCCATGTGTGACATCCCGTGCGTTTCTCCCAACGCAGCGTGCGTTTGTATTCTGCCGTTAGTATCCGGGAGAACGAATGCATTAAAGAAAGAAAATGACGCATGGCGTCATTGTCTAAAGCAGCGTGCTGCGGAACGATGGGTCGAAGGTTCGAATCCCCGGTCGCGCGCTTCGGAATTTCTCCTTTTGAATTATTTTTATTTGTGGGTTTCATTTACATATGTATATGCACATATGCATATACGGGACATGATGGCGATGGCGACGCCAAAATCCGCCGAGAGTGTCCATATAATTGCTGCGGCAATAATAATAAAAAAATGGGCAGATCTCACTCATACTGGGAGTCGATATCATGTGAAGCAGTAGGCAAGTAGTGGCCTATACCGAATTTCTTGTTTTGCTTCGAGTCGAGCGTGGTAAATCGGAGGGAATTCTTTGTGCATTTTGAGTAGTTATGGGTATATCGTTGGCAGGCCCATAGCGAGAATTTCTTTTCGGGGCGGGAGGGGGGGCACTTGCTGAAGGGCTTGATTATATGAAGAAAGCACCTATTTTGAGGAAAGTACCCCCCCCTCCCCGAGGGGGGTACTTTCCGTAACCCCAGGGGGGGGGGGTACTTTCCTCAAAATAGGTGCTTTCTTCATATAGTCAAGCCCTTCAACAAGTACGGAAAATACCCCCCCCCCCCCGGGCTACGGGATCGATAGTGGGCTTACCGGGAACGTAGATTATACAATGACACCCAAGTGGCCGACGTTGGTACTCAAATTAGAGCACAGATGTCAGCTTTATCGAAATGAACTGCGCGCTACGGTGCGATGATGTACACATCATTTAAAGCGGTTTTTTTGCCGTATTTCTCCGGCCTGAGCAATGGTTGACCATAGATGTAGGACTAATAGGAGTTAATATGTTATGTTTATTGCATAGTTATAAACGGCGATCACCAACACTGCAACCACAATTGACGTTGCCGCGATATGACGCTGTTATAGGGTCTTTTACAGCGAAAGCTGTTATGAGATCACAACAAGGACCGATTTTGGCGCCGTAGTTTCCCGCCGCCGCCGCCGGTGAAGGTAACCACTATCGCGCGAAATAAGAAAGAAAGAAACAAAATAATAAATAATATCCAGGATGGAACGAGGTTCGTACCTCTGTCCTATGCGTGGGAGCGCAGTATTCTACCTCAGAGCCATCCCGGTGCTTGAAACTAGACCCTATACAGGCTTCATGTCGGGAAGGAACCACATTAACACATGGAATTTAGTGTGGTAGAAGAGTAAAACAAGAACCAGGCGTCACACAGCGCGAATTCTGTAACAAGTAGGGGTGTGCGAATATTCGGGTTTCGAATTTGAATCGAATAATTGGTAATCGAATAATTCGATCCGACTTTCGAATGGCTGTATTCGAATTTTCGAGTAATTCGGCAGGACGAATACATAAAACGCGACAAAGGCCAATGGTGCAGCTTGGTTAGGGAGGGATGGCTAAAACTAACGCTAACGTCGTTGCAGTAGGTCTTTTGTTAAAACTTTAATCGGTATACTGATTGAAAAGGGAGCGCATGTTTACTTTAAAGGAGTTTATGTCGTTTGCGTACGTAAAAAAAGGACACATGAGATAACTGTCAAGCCCTTCACAACTTGCTATTCTGAAAAGAATCCACGGACGTCTTGCGTATTTCGGTCACTTATGCCGGAAGCGCCGTAAAACGTCCCTGCTTTGGCCCGCAGAACCCTCGGTGATTGGCTTCACATGTGAAAATTTGTTTACGCTGTGCAGTCGTCACTGCCGCTACGCACCGCTCGTTCAGAAACGCTTCTGTGAACGGGCGCCCGAAGATCTTTAGGCCCACAGCACCCATTGCGATGAAGCACAACATTACCATATGTAAAATAAGCCGTATTGCACTACCATAGGCAGAAAAAAACTAGCTACCGCACCCCCTTCTGTTAGCCATTAGAAGGTTAGGAGTGGCGCTGCTTACTTGAATGGCGGCCTCTATAAACATGTTTGCGTGCCTATAAACGCTGGAAAAAGAAAGCTCCCGAAAAAGCGCGTAATAAAGCTGTCGCCACGCCGTAGTGCCAGTGATTTTCTTTTGTATTGCCGTAAATGGCGGTACACGTTTCGTGTAAATATACTATTCGATATTTTTGGTCACTATTCGGCACTATTCAATTCGAATTCGATTCGAGATGAAATTTGACTATTCGCACACCCCTAGTAACCAGGCGTCCCACAATGCGAATTGCGCAACGAATGGGTTGTTGAATACATCCAACCCATTAGAAAGGGCTCTGCAATAATTCTTCATCGTCTTCAGCCACATCATCAACCAAGTGCACATAATGCCTTAAAGGTGTTTAGCGGGTATCACGGTTCTCCGCATAATGACGAAAAATTGCATAGTGGCTGCTTCCCTACTTCACAAAAACTATGATGATATATAGCGTAGTGGGTTACTCGCAAGTGCGCTTCCATTGGTTGCTAAAGGAAGCCCATGAGGTCTCCATCGTCAATTTTCTCAGGGTCTCAATAAAGTTATTTCCCTCTCTCTCTCTCTCTCTCCTTAACCTATGTTAAAGCGTGGTGGGAGAATTAAATAATGACCGGGCGTCACACAATGCGAACTACGTAACTAGTAGGTCGTTTAAAGTGTCCATCCCATTACAAAGCGCTCAGGCATAATTCTTCATCATCATCAACCGTCGCATCAACAAGGTGCAACGAATGCCTTACAGATGGTACTTCGCTTCCTCGAAGAATGACGAATAATATCGTGGTGGATGCTTTCCAACTTCACAAAAATTATGATTTGTGGCGTAGTGGCGTGGTAGGTACAGTCGCGCTCAATGACTTGCAACACGAGAGCGCGTGGCCTCACGAGTGTAATGATTGCGAACGGCTTCGACTTGCTTCATTTCTGTAATTAATATTATTTTCTTATTTAGGAACATCCCCCAGTGAGACAACAGCGTTGAGCGCGACTGTACGTTGCTAGTGCACTTAGATTAGTAGCCACAAGAGAGTTTATAACGGGATCTTGCAATACCGCTCTTCCAGCTTTCGCTGTGACTGTGCTGCGCTTTCCGCACAGGCCTGGCGTTTTTCGGAAGCACCTGTAATGTGGAACTGGGATCTTCTCTTCTACTGCAGGCGTGATCATTCCCTCTTCGCTTTCTAGATTTTTTGCCTGTCTTTGTAGCAGAATTCTTAGTGGTCATGTAGCTCTCCCCCCATTGTAATCTCCCGCGGTGGCCACGTATATGTTAAGAACTTCAGCTACCGCAAGGGTTCAATCATAATCATGGGCGTCAGTCGTCGGTACGGAGATGTGCCTCTAGGCGTCAACGTGAGTGCGAATCGTCCACATCAAGCGGTGCTATATCTGCCGAACAAGAGTAGACATTGTACGAGCTATCATATACCAATGCACTATAAACAATAAACTACTCCTGTACGACACGTATCACTTTCGTGCTATACCGATTCCTATGACCGAGGGATCAGCCACCATTTTTTAATCATTATTCTCACAAAATCAACTTGTAAAAACCTTTTTGTTGTACAAAATGAGAAATTATTCTCATTTCGAGTTTTTAAATATTATTTCTGAGCTACCCGATTCTTCGCCATTCCCCCTGAGTGGTTGTGAGCCAGCAGTATAGGATGCACATCTACATCCACACCTACATCTACTTTCCGCCGTTGCCAGCCGGCGCAGCTGGCCACGCTTCCGCTGCGGGCCCGAGCAGCAGCTCGCGCTCGCTCAAGGCCAGCCAACCAACAGCTGCAACCACCGAGTGCGCGTTCCCGTTACAAGAGGCGCTCTCATTCTAGAGGCGGAGCAGGTTTCTGTTAGAGATACAGAGGCCATTCGACATCCAGGCGCCGTTCCTGCTCTAGTCTGCCTATATTCCGCCTCGTTATGCAGCAAGGAGATCAGCACCAGACCTGGGAATCCAAGATCCCAGAGCTCCGAACGAGAGGTAAATCAGGCCACCTATACAGAGCGGCATTCGGATATTTTTGTGCAGATGTGAAGAGAAAATGGTAGCCTGAGGGCAATTGTCGAGCAACTTAAGAACCGCCATCGCCTCCTCCTATCACACATCCAGGTACAGTGGCCGCATGGGCTACGATCATCGATGAGGTTCTTATGGACGTCCAGCCAGGGTAAAAACCAAGAAAATGATAGCGCTAGCAAAACCAACCACTGACTAGGAGGCAGATTTCAAAACGCAGGTCAAGGATAGCTTGGCCGAGATCAAAATACACTAAGGTAGTGGTCGAGTCGACTGCGGGATTGGACAGCAGAGTCCCAAAGATCGAAGAAGGCCAAGGTAAATTTCTACGTTCAGCCGATGCCACTCCGGCACAAGTAAAGCCTGAGGTCAGAATCGTACACAAGGTGGCATCCCGTAGCGATTCGCAGGAGAGGCGTCTAGAGGTATCCAAGAATGGCGGGACACCTTACGAATTGCGTAATTTGGTAATGGAACTGCTGGGGCTTCCAATCAAATAGGGCAGCCCTATGGCAGTACGTCAAATCCCAGTCGATACGAGCAAAAGTCATTATGCTATAGGAGATGGTTACGGAAACGTTGAGCCTGTAAGGCTGCACACCACATGTCACGAAAAGCCGAGAGGGCAGCGGTATCTGCACGTTTGTGTCTAACATGTACACTTCCATCGCGCACAATGATACAAAACAAGGTTGCCCACTCACCGATATAAATCGCACAAGGCAGCAAGCTGAGAAACAGCATATTCATACTCCACATATATAGCTCTCCAAAAGGTAGGAGGAGGAGGAGAAACCTTTATAGAAGCAGGTGATGCTTGATAACCCTGGATACATCCCTAGGCCGGGACGTCATTATTCGAAGCCACCGGCCGAGCCCGCTGGACCGGCGTTTGATGTTGCTATAGTTCTCAGCTATTGATCAGGGTCGCCACCCAGCCCTCTTTGGTGGGGTCGCGAATTGGGGTTAACTTTGGGTTCACTTGGCAGGCCCAGACCATATGAGAAGCGTCGGCCACTTCACCACAGTAGTGGCACTGCCCACTTATTTTTGGGTCGTGCGGCTGGATTAGGAGCGTGTTTGTCTGCCGTCGCCGCAGGACGCGCTCCTCCGTTTTGGAGAATCCTTCGGTGGTGCGGGATGGTAGGCACCATCGCTTCACCGCATTTTCACCGAAATCCATTAAAATGGCTAGCTATGCGGGCGCACCCATAGTGATAGCGGGGGTTTCAATGCACCCCATCATGCTTGCGGTGCATCCTAGCACCACTGCTAAAGGAGCCGAGCTCTTGCAAGAGGCCTCCGATCTCAATCTGACTTTGGTCACAGACCTCACGTTTCCTAACCGAACTGGAAATTCTTCTCGAGGGATACCACCAAAGACCTCACCTTTGTCTCAACCAGGGGAGAGGTCTCGTGGTCGAACTTGGGCGAGGTCTTGGGGAGCGACCACTGTATTCTCAGTACAAGGTTACAAGTTAAGGCGAAACCCCTTAGAGCTTTCAAGTTCACAAACTGGGATCTCTTCTGTAAGGTCAGAGCTAGGAACACAGACGACAGTAATGAGCCACCGGATTTCGGAGAGTGGCTATCTCAGCTTGATGAAGACGTCAAGTCGTTCACCAAAACGACAAAGAGTGATCTTAAGGTCGATAAAATAGATAGCCGGCTGGCCCATCTTTTGGAGGCCAAAAGCGCCCTCCTTATCAGGTAGAAAACAAACAGTTTGAATCACGGAGTGCGCAAACGCATGACGAGTCTTAATCAGGAAATAGCAGCTCACTCTCAGACGCCGGAGAAACAGCACTTGGACTAAATTTGCAATACGGTGGATGGTCAGATGTGAGTGGGGGGAAAATAAAACCTTCTCAAACACCTGCTGCAGGAGACCAAATCTAAATACAGCCAGACGCGCCTAGTAGACAGATTATTACAGTCGGAGAGGGAAGCAAAATCGTATGAGGAAATAGTGGGGTGTCTGCCACAGAGATACCTCCCTTTGGCTATAGCCCGACCTCCTGGCTACCCGCAATACACGGGATCACCAGGCTTCGAGTTGGACACACCATTCCAGGATGCAGAGGTCCGGAACACGCTAACCAATCTTAACGGAAAGTCTGCCCGCGGCCAAGGCGACATCCTGAACATGACGCTTCGCAACCTAGACGACGATTCTGTCCCCATCATCACCAAGGAAATCGATCGTATTTGCGAAGGGGGTGTTTTCCCCGTAGCATTGGAAAATGGCTTCGGTCATTTTCATACCCAAACCTGGCCGGAGTCCCAGTCTTAACTGTTACGACCAATTCCCCTCACGTGGTATAGGCAAGGTCGCCTAGCACGTCATCTACGATCGGATATCGAAACACATCGAAGAAACAAACCTCTTCTATTAAGACATGATAGGTTTCAGACCACACCTATCCACTCAGGATGCTGTGATAATGCTGAAACATCACATTATAGATAAGAAGATGAAGGACGTTAGGGCCATTCTCGGTCTCGATCTTGAGAATGCCTTTGACAATGTTTCGCACTCCCTAGCTACTGCGACAGCTGATGTGACGTCATGCCAGCCGCGCATACGCCATCGCAACAGCTGCGGATGAGCCACGTCGAACCTACCGAGATGACAAAGTTTAACCACGCCTCGTTTAAGAAAGAGTTGCCTAGCAACCGTTTACTACATTAAACATGTCATAAATAGACCTACTCCGCATGTGCCTGTCCTTGGTATAGTCATAAAAGGCTGTGCTCGGCCGTGCCGAGGCATCTTGTAGGCATGGATCATTCGTGGAAGAACCGTACACCTGAACAAGATGCTGCCTATGGCGAGTTTCAACGTGCTGCAGAGAGAGAGCGAGACGAGCGGCGGCGATCTGACCCAGCCTACTTGAAGAATGCGGCTGGCGTGAAGTGAAAAAGGCGGTCGTTCCAAGAGCCATAAAAAGCGGAAAAATGGCCTTGCTTAAGCAAAGTTGGAAAGCTAGCCTTAGCCAATTGACCTTGCATTAGCCGATAAGGCCTCCTTCTTGGATCGACGAGTTTCGCTCTTATCAAGTCTTGCGCGGCCGAGTGCAAGGTTTTTACAGGGAAAGCTGCTACGAGAACACAACATTGACGCAGTTGTACGCCGCCACCGCCGGTGTCCATAACCGATATCGCGCGAAACAAGAAAACATGAAATAAATAAAGGATATCCAAGATTAGATGGAATTGAAAACTGGGTCCTCGCCGTGGCAGTCGTGTACTCTAGCACAGAGCCACGCTTTGCAAAACGACCCTATCAGGTGTCATGTCGCGCAATGAATCTCGTTAAGATATGTAATATGCCGTGGAAGAAGAGTAAAATAGCAGCCAGGCGTCACACAGTGCTAACTGCGCAACGAGTGCGTAGTTTAAAGCTGCCCACCCACTGTGAAGTGCTCGGCCATATTTTAGATGCGAAGTATCTTATGGTGGAGTTCAATCCGGTGGTGGTGGTGTGCGGCGTGACCACCCTTACTGCGCATGCGCATAACCTCTCCACTCCCCTTCTCCACATCCCCTCTCCACTTTCTCTCTCCCCTTTCCCCCTGTCCACATTCCCTCTACCCTCCCCCTCTCCGCTTCCCCTCTCTCCTCCCCCTTTCCACTCTGACTCTGAAACGCGGGCTAGACATGCCGAAATTCTCTCCTGCGCAGCGCCGCGATGAGCACCAGCGCATGCGCGTCCCCTCCCCCTCTCTCCTCTCCTACGCTGCCCCCCTCTCGCATGCCTGCCGACGGCGTTCCCCGCTCACCATTAACGGCCAGGCTAGAGGGAAGACAAGATGCCCGTAGCGTTCCTCTTCGCGTTCCACGACGCGAGGTCGGTAGCATGCCCAAAGAACGCCAACGGAACGCGATCGTGCAAGTGCACCGGCTTCGCATCGCCTCATGGTCCCCTGTAGCGGGAAATGGTGTAATTTTCTTCATCGTCATCAGCCACATGCCGCATAACAATGTGCACATAATGCCTCACAGATGTATAGCGGGTACCTCGCTTATCCGCAGAATGACGAAGAGTGGCATAGTGGGGCCTCTACTACTTCACAAAAATTATAATTTATGGTATAGTAGATACCTTACATGTGTACTTGCATTAGACGTCCCAAGAGAGTTTGGAACGGACTCTAGAAATGCCGCTCTTCGAGCTTTCGCTGTGGCTGTCCTGCGCGTTGCTCGCAGGCCTGCCGTCCATCTTTCCATTCTCCACTCCCTTATGTCCTCTGAAGGGTAGCAAACCGCACGCTCCTCTGATTAACCTTTCCGCCTTTCCTGTTCTCGCTTTCCCTCTCTCTCTCTCATGGACGTACAGAAAAACGTCTTGCATTATCACCGGTATGTTAATTATCCTTGGGCTAGCGGTGCTTCGTTATTTGGATAACACGGCCCACCTGGTTTAATAATTCGAAATAAGGGTTGTTCACGCTGGTAACAAGTCATCATTCTACTGGAGCTACTCGCTCCTAGCAGCTCGTATACCTTTTTTTTGCCGCAACAAACATTGGACTTATCAGCCTAAGTATGCTTCCCCCTGGGTAAAGGAACTGCGCCTGCGCGTAAACAGAGCTGTGCAAATGATGCTTGTCCACTGTCCATGACATCGGCATATTTGGTAAGTCTTTCCGAGACAGGTTCTTCGAAGAAACTTGTCTGCGCTCTCTTCTTTTACTCTCTTTTCGCATCCTTACATCTTGAATTATGGAACGCTTTTGATGTACATCAGATATACAACAATTGCTGGTCCGTATTCACTTAAGTCATATGATCTGTCTCGTAAGGGTGGTTTCCGTTTGAGCATAGCGCTTATCATATGTGCGCCTCGCTTCATGTCCTCTGAACTGAAGCAAAATATCATGCGCAGTCTATTCTTGTGGAAAGCTTGCCACAATATTAAGTTAGCAAGTCAAGACGAGGTATTTTACAGCGACGCGGCTAAGCTTTTCGTTTTTCCGTTTCGTGCGCAAAGAAAATATCATCATGATGAACACAGTTGCGCCTAGCGCGTGCAACGCAATAAGCTAAACGTGATCGAGCCTAATTAGGCAGACTAATTAATTTATATGTAATAAGGTCGAGCCTAACTAGGGTCTTTAAGCATGGCCGAGTTATTCTTAGTTTAGCCTAGCTGAACCATGTTAAGCTTGGCAAAACCTAATTAAGGCCAATCTAGTTAATTTAAGCCTAATGATGACTAATTATATAAGCCTCCTTGCTAAGCTAATCCAGATTAGGTCAAGTTTCCCTAGCCAAGTAGAGGGTTGAGCCAGGCTGGCATAAACTAATCTGATTTGATCGGAAAATTGAAACTACCGATTGCGGTCCACCGGGATCAAGCAAGTCTTATGTTAGTGGATAGACTAATCCGGAATAAGCCGGCTTGAGAGAAATGCAGATCAAATTGCGGTTGATTAAGCTCTGCTCGTCGAGCCCGTGCCGGATTAAGTCACGCTTAGTCATCATGCTGGATTAAGCTGATCTCGTCCGTGCTCCGACTGAGTCGGTATTAGGTTGGCCCCCAGCATTCCTGTTAGTTTAGCCTGGCATCACTAGAGCAGGGTGCGTAAATTTTTGTTAAATGACATGTCTCTTTCAACAGCATTAACGCAAGACGTACGACAGGACTTCCTGGGTAGGATGGCGGGACGTATCGCAGCGTTGTTTCTGCTTTTCTCACTGCTAACTTTTGGTGAGTGCGAGCTATATTTATTCTATCTTCCATGGATTGTATAGCTTGCTATAGAACGATGCCATGTTTTTACATTAATTAGCCCTTTCAGTATACGTTTCCCGCTTTGTTGTGAGGGTTTCGAAAATTCCACAGTAAATATAACGTCAGTTGCTTGAAATATGCCTGGCTTAGAAGTACGTCGCGATTACTGCAATAAACTTAAAACAGTATAATTGACGTCCCCAATACATTCCTTGGCTTCATTATCTGCTGGTTTGCATTAAGGTTCTGGGTAGGGAAGGCAACAGGTTTGAAATATCTCAGAAGAGGGGGACAAATTGTGATAAGAAAGGATGGTTCGGGGGCGCAATTTCATTCCTGATGATATATATATATATATATATATATATATATATATATATATATATATATATATATATATATATATATATATATGCGTGTGTGCGTGTGTACCATCAGATTTGAATAGGGGAGACGAAACGATACACTCGGCCTTATTTGGCGAACAGGCGCAGCATGTGATTGTACACTTCATTGTATGCTGTCCAGTATAAATGTTTCAGAAGTTGTATGCAGTATTAAAAAAGAACGAAGACCCTAGTATGCACTGGAAGAATAATTTCAGTGATCTATAAATCTGACGGTTACGGCTAATGTTTCAAATTATGTACTTCCAATGTGAACGCGGAAGTTCCTTTTTTCTCGGGAGTATTGTTTCTTGGGCCAGTTGGAAGAGTATAGAGTCAAAGCTCGTTATAACAAAATCACATCTGACAACAAAATAACTTCGCTATATCCAAAAATTCGCAAGAACCATATATTCTTAACACTGTCTTAAAGGCAAGGCTATTCGTCACTCACTTAGTTGTACTTGGTATTTCGTTATAACCGTTTTTCTTATACCGAGGATTGACTGATGGTGTTCGGGCGTTCGTGACGTAGACGAGGACACAGCATCCGTTTATCTTTTCTGTGTCCCTCGCTATGTCCTAAAGCAGTCCAAAAAGCAGTCTTATTTGTCATTTCCTATTGTTTTTCGTATTGCGAACTGTATTTGGAATTCAGGAGGAGAGTGACGTGGTGGCTCGCATGTCCTTTCATCTTTGCAGGCATCATGGCTATTGCAAGTGCCGATGACGAAGTAGTGCGCGTGTTGACGAATGGACCGCCTCCGAACGAATAGCGCCAAGAGGATGCAGGGGTGGGAATAATGACAGTGGCTATGTGTCAAATTGCTATTAAGGAGCATAAAATACTGCGCAGTGGACGTTGGTAAAATGCATATAATAAAATTATAATAACATGAAGGGCGCCCGGCGAATATAAAACGTGTGTTGTTAAAAAAGCGTGTACTCTGAGGATGTATTCAAGGCATTGCTGCCTCAGAAGCACCCTTAAAAGCAGATTTCGAGGCGACTGTGTAGAAACACTCTCGCAGTGGCATCCTCTTAAAGGGACACTAAAGAGAAACAATGAATCGGTTTAGATCGTAGATAAATTGTACTCTGAGAACTCTAATGTCGTTAATTTCGCCATCGTAGGTTATAATACAGGAGAAAATGAAGTTTAAAGCTTCATTTTCAAATTTCGCGCCCAAGTCTCCCCGCGTGACGTGACGGATTTCAAAAATATTTATCGTATTTTGGTGTCATTAGCTGAACAAAATTACCCTTAACTTGGTAAGTTAAGTGTATGGCCCCCTCAAAGGACAATGTACTTCATTTTTAGCGATTAGGAACTTCATAGTCCCTAGTAGGCGCCGTCAAAACATGTGATGTCATGGTGAATGGCGCGGAAAGTTCAAGGTGGCGTCGCCACCCACATTTTGTTTTTTTCGCGTCTTGTCGCAGCAAGCGTGGTGCTTTTGGTATCGTCAAAGAGTACTTTACTAAAAAGAGAAAAATCGTTTTGCTCTTTAGTGTCCCTTTAAAGAGGATATGCTAGGAACCTCCGGGATAAATTAGCTTCAACTCCCGCATCTTCTAAAAAACATAAAAATGAGCAGCGGCTCCACTATTTTTTCAGTTCCTGGGCGAACGCTCTCCAAGGGCCGTCGAGCGCAAGCTCCGCTCCGTTCGCCGCTGCCGTGTGGTGGCGCTGTGCGAGTAGGCTACGGGAAGCTGGCGCTGAAAGGCCGCGCGTACTTCGAAGCTCATGAATTCGTGTTTGCATTCGAGTTTAATTGCATTCGTGTTTCTCGCAAGCTTTCACAAGTAGAGGGGAGATGGAAAGAAACGAGAACATAGCAGCGCGCTGTTTTCATCACGCTCTAACCATGGTGGCAATAAAAAAGATGCTAGATGGTCTTTGATGGTATCATGGATGACTCAGTCTTTTCATCTATTATCTAGGCTACAACCACTTGAAAATAACTGCGAAACAGCAAGGAATGTAGATGCCGCATGTTCGCCGTTCTTTCCATCTCTACTGTACGTATTCTGCAGAGTGTCTATGTCAGGCCGTGCTGCCGGTTCGATACTAGTGTAGCGAGTGAGAGAGACGTTAGGCGGCCGACGTGGCCGTGCCGTTCTCGCTACTTTATTCGCAGGCCCTGGTACAAGCAGAGCGGCAGCGGCTGCCGGCGTCCAGCCTCCAGGAGCGTGAGCTCGTTCCAAACTGGCTCGCGCCTCGAGCCGAGCATTCGCTGCGCGAGAGGCGCTGCGCGAGAGGCGCGGCGCGTGAGGCGCGGCGCGTAAGTGATAAAATGGTGATGATGATCGTGAGCGGTGATGAAGATGCCGCTACAGATTACTCCCCCCCGCAGAAATGAAGCCGAAATGAAAAAAACTATGGGGGCGTATATACAAGGCTAGTGACGCGAGACAGAATGTCCGTGGGCAGTCCAGGTCGTCAACGGTTAAGGACTATCGGTAACCCTTATGTCTCTGGCGGGCGGCTCTGGGAGAAGCGTAGAGGGCGGGGAACTGGGCGAAAGTACGCTGGGGTCGTGGCCAGGCGGGTCCCACGGCGACTTGATGGTGCCTTTCGGTAGCGCGAGTCAGCGCGGCTGGCAGAGGTGCCTGCAGATGGAGATGAGGGCGGGTGCACATGGGCCGGTGCGGGCGATGTGCGCAAAACAATGCGACATGGCACAGTGAAGCCATGACGAGCAACCATCGACGAGTAGCTGATGCGATGGGTCTTTCCTGTGCGGACACAGCGTTGACGCGGATGTCGGTGGCGGCGCAACGCCGACCTCAGCTTTGCATTGCGGCGGACGTGCTGGCACGGGTATACAAGTCGATGGACGCGGGAACGTCGTGGTTGCAGAACCATGCCACGCGCAATGCGAGTAGGAAATAGGTGCACGGCACGTGGTAGGTAAGCGCGTCGGGCAGCGGTAGAAGACGCTTTCGCCGTGTCGAAGGGCATGCCTGCATTCAAGGTACACCGCTGCTGTTTCGCGTCCCCCGTTAAGAACTCCGGAGGAGGGATGTCATGGAACACCGCAGGCGGAGGCTCTGCCAGAGGTTCCGACAGCGTGCCTGTGCCCGCGCCTGTGCCCGGCACACGAGGTCTGGTGCGTAGGTCGGCGTGTTGGATGTCTGCCTTTGCGGCAGGCGTGGCATGTGCGGGCTGCTCTGCCATCGGCGAACCAGGCAATTCGTCCTCAGACGCTTCCGTCATCGTAGCAGCGTCTCGCAAGTTCGGCCGGTGTTGGTTCGGTGCTCCAACTTCAGCTGCGGTGGACTGCGAGGTCAATGCTGGTCGCTGCTGGCAAGACGCACATAGTGTCGAGGTTGTTGAAACGTGGTGATGGTTGATGGACGAGGACGGCGAATCCGCCACAATTGGGGAGCGAATAGCGGACGGTGCGATGTCCGTGTCTGACTCCAGGGAGTGCTGCAAGGTAGCGGTCGTGGAGTCTGATGGCTCCGAGGTGTCGCGAGCCGTCGAGGTCGGAGAAGACGTGCGGATGGCGGGCATGCCTGATGGACCGTCGGCCGAGGGTGGCGGAGGAATGCACCTCGTGGCGGACTGGTCGAAGGCAGCAGCAACGTTCGGAACCTCGTCGGGTGGGTGGTCGGGCGCAGGAACTGCTGCGCTAGTGGCCGGACGAGATCGAGAAAGAGACATGGCCGGGGAAGGTAGCTCGCCGTCATGGGAGGGCTGCGGGCCGGGTAGTACCGCTCGCGTTGCAGGGGAAACCTGGAACTCACGGGTCCCCGGTAGCGGGCGGTACGTCTCACCGTAGCGGGCCAGCACCGCAGCGCAGAGGTCGTCGTAGGGCAGCGGGCTGGAGGACGACGCGGCGGACAGATGACGCAGCTCAGACGGGAGGGCGTCAAGCAAGATGTTGTGCATTAGTTGCTGCGCGGTGACGCCATTCACCGCGAGGCAGGCGTCGAGCTGCATAAACCACGCTCGGGGGTAGGCCGGGTGAAACGGCGGAACTGGAGGGCAGAGTCGCGGAAGCATGGCAGCGGGCCGCTCGGCGAAGGACGTAGTTGTCCGGGTCACCAATTGTAGCGAGTGAGAGAGACGTTAGGCGGCCGACGTGGCCGTGCCGTTCTCGCTACTTTATTCGCAGGCCCTGGTACAAGCAGAGCGGCAGCGGCTGCCGGCGTCCAGCCTCCAGGAGCGTGAGCTCGTTCCAAACTGGCTCGCGCCTCGAGCCGAGCATTCGCTGCGCGAGAGGCGCGGCGCGTGAGGCGCGGCGCGTAAGTGATAAAATGGTGATGATGATCGTGAGCGGTGATGAAGATGCCGCTACAACTAGCATTCGAGTTTGATAGCACTGGCGTTTTATTTTCTATTTCAGGCTATTGCAACCACGTCATTCGCACGCCCTAGTATGTCATACTGTTGTGTCCCACTCAGCAAATGGAACGGAAAAAAATTACGATTACCTTTTTTGTTTCCTTTTATTTATAAAGAAAAGAAAACTCACAGCTTCCCTTACGCATTCACCTAAGACGACTGAAAGGCGAAAGCCATCTTCTTCTTTGTCGTCCCAGTCAATGTATTGAAGATCCCCTGCCGCCCTCCCACATATTTCTGCACCTAACGTGGTTTTCTTACAGCCTCAAGGATCGCAGGCACTGCAAGCTTTGTGCACCTCATGCACTGCCTCCGTGATCGGCCCATTTTGACTAAGCGAAGATGTAATATGACGGCATCACGTTATATGACGTCAAGATGATGTCACAAAATTTTATTGTTTGAGACGTCTTATGATGACGTCATCACGTAATGATGGTTTTTTGAATCACTAGTGTTGACGCCACCGACGGTCAATTTTCGTGTTTGATGAGGCATCGAAAGCTTTCGCCTTAATACACTGTTCGGCTGTCGCTCCACGAAATTCCAGCTGCCGCTGCTGTTCGGGAGAGGTGGCTTGCAGAAATTAGGAGGGATAACTGGTCTCCTAATACATCTTCAAACTACACTAGAATATGCAGCCGTCATTTACGACACGAAGATTTCATAGAATATAAGAAGCCGTGGCTTAAGAAGGATGCAGGAGCGTCAGTCCTTGCAGACTATCCTTCACGTTTGCAGCCGAAAATAACTGAATCAACCCTAGCAAGTATCACTAAACGTGACCGTGCTGCGTCCGAGCAGTCAACGAATGCATGTACTAGTAGCAACGCTGCTTTGCCATCGCCGCCATGTGCAGTGCTGACATTAGGTCCCGAAGCCGAAGAATCGGAGCCCATGCACACCACATGCGCTATCGGCGAAACAACCGACAATCACCATATCCGTTAGTGTCACAATGGATGCTTGCACAAGGCTGAGCAGGCTGCCGCATGCCACAAAAGTATCCAGGTCGACAGCCATTTGGCCTCTACTTTGCGCACTACCGAATAGGCCAAATGGAAGAAAAAGATGGTTCATCCCTCCGTCATAGGAATCGGAGTAACACGAAAGTAAAGCGTGCCCTTGCCGAAGTAACTGAATGTTTACTGTACATTGATATAAGAGAGTTTGCACAATGTATATTGATGTCTGGCGGCTATAGCACCGTTTAACGTGTATGCACCCACTTTGATTATTGGAGGTACATCTCCATCTCGACGACTAACGTCCATGTTAAATGGTTAAAGAAACTCTTGTGGTAGCTGTAGTAGTTAACGGTGAAAGCGTCTTCAGTGAACGAGGTGTGATAGCCGGAAGAGCGTCGCATATTGGACGCAGAACTTGGTCGCCATTCCGCGGCATGTTAAAATGTGATTGAACACCACGGCCGGACTAGAGAGAAACGCAAAGGGCGTTGTGCCGCCCCGGTACCCCGGCCGCGATTTTTCCCGGGGCGAGCGCGTGAGCGGGGAACGCTTTGTTACAGCCAGTTGAGGCAGGCGCGCGTCGCAGAGCTATTTTTGGTGTGGATTAGCTTGATGCTATGAGCGAGGCCGACGCTTTTACGACGCTTCAGAGCCATCGATGGGGAGAGTCTGGCGAATGGGCGGGGCAGTGACGTCGCGGCGCGGCGATGACGCTGTTCACGTCACCGCCACGCCTCCGCTCCGGCGGCGTCCGCCATATATAGTCTTTCCGCGCGACGGGCGCACGGCTGAGGCTATGTACGCGCTGTTCATTCGTGAAATCTAGCGCTCCTAAACAAATTGCGAAAGCGAAATTGTGCAAGAACATTGTTATACAAATTTAATGAAGAATATGGAGTGAACTAGGCGTGTCCAAATCATCGTGAAACTGAGTTGTGCACGTCGATTAGAGTCCACGATGTTCTACGATACGCGCTGCGGTTTTAGAGCGCAGCTCTTAGTCGTCTGTTCCTGCGTTGTTCGGCATCGCCGTTGGCGTAGTCGGCGTAACCGATAGAGCGAACGAGGACGAAAGACAGCGAACGTGGATTCTGTCGATATCACGAGCCGCTGGCCTCTAACATCGCTTTCTTCCTCCGTCATGCGTGCTCGCCCTTCGGTCGGAGCTCGTGCGCATACAGGGCTGGTGGGTGCGCTGCTACTGTCTCGCTTGTCGTGACGGGGTTGTCGATGACGCCTGCAATACACAGAGTGGCGTGCGTAGCACTCGAGCACTGGCAGTTTCTGTGGCAATATGTAACGAATGTTCCAATGCGGATAGCCAGAAATTCAAACACAGTTCGTGTTCCCTCAACACAAAGCTGCGCTCAGAATTCGCATGAGGGAGTATCGTGATCATCGGTGACTTTTCGAGCTATGAAGACCTGTGGGTTTGCGTCTATCTTGTTCTTTTTTAAAATGCGAAGCATTTCTTAGCGAACTTCTGCGACTTTGAGCGTATCTATCTGTCTATCTACCTATCTAGCCGCCTATGAATTTGGGCTTTCCTGGCCGTTTCGTTCATGGGGTGTATACCAAAATTGGTATGGCAGAATGTGACTGTATGACAAACGTAAATGACTGGTAATAACATGAAAATCATGACATGCATGTCATGTACAGCATGATTTACATGCCACGGTCTTGGTGCTCATGCAGCCGTTTCGTTAATTTGATATATACCAAAATTGGTATGGCTTGACAAGAGTGTATGGCGAACATAAATAACAGGAGTTATTATGAAAATCATGACACCCATGTCATGTACAGCACGACTTACGTGCCACGCTCATGGAGCGCTGGCGGCCGTTTCGCTTGCTTGATATACACCAAAATTGGCAGTGCGCGACATGACTGTGTGACGAACATAAATAACGGGAGTTAATGTGAATATCATGACACACGTGTCATGTACAGCATGACTTACGTGCCACGCTCATGGTGCAATGGCGGCCGTTCCGCCAGATTGAAATACACCAAAAATTGGTATTGCGTGATGTGACTCTGTGAGGAGCACATATAACAGGTGTGATTTTTGGAACATGTCACGTGACAAGTGTTACGTGAGAATGATTGCATACCACGCTGGAAAAGTCTGAGCAGATAAAGATTGCGTGCCGGTTCATGATGATGACAATTTTTATTCGCCACTAACGGGGATTCTCCAAGCTTAAACAGCCCAGCTTTTAAAAGAAACATATACCAGCGCACGTAATTGTATTAAGGCCACAAAAGCGCAAAAGCGGGCGTACACAAGCGGCATGGGGATCTCGAGCCCTAAAATTCCCTCTTAGAGAATTTTAGTGCCGGGACCCCAAAGTGCCTTGCGTACGTAAGCCCCTTACGTTCCTTTGTATAGTCCATGGGTGCGGCTGAGAGTACAAGGGAACGTAAGAGGGTGAATAAGGAAGCGGCTTGGAGTACCCGGCACTAAAACTCTCTAATAAGAGAGAAAAAGAAACTCACAGGGTCCCTTATGCATTCGCCTAAGACCACTCGAAGGCGAAAGCCGTCTTCCTTTTCTTCAGTTGATGTATTGTTCATCACGCACCCCCCCCCCCTCGAAAGCTTTGTGACCTAACATCGTTTTGCACTGCCTCCAAGATCGGAGGCAGTGCAATCTTCCTACGCCACATCTGGTCATGTGCTGACGTCATCGCGTGAAGTCACGTTATTCGACGTCATGATGACGTCACAATCTTTGGTCGTATGGACACATCATTACGTGATGATTTTTGCCATCCCTCGTGTTGCCGACGCCGCGTACGCCGGCGGTCAATTTTCGCGTTTGCTGAGGCATCCAAGGTTTTCGTCAGAGCAGGTGCAGGGCCCCCAGTAGGCGCGTGTTAAATGAAAACAATACCTCGTTCGGCTAGTCTGATAGCGGAGAGCCTGTTGGTTTACGTTACAAAATCATTTTTCTGCTCAACTTCTTCGCGCTCTATACTTTCTAATCACGAAATTTCATCGAGCACATGAGGGCCCCTTGCCATAGTGGAAGAGCTTCCTGCACGAGCACAAACATCGTGCACTATACGTGCATGACTAAAAAAATTGGCCGCGTATCTGCGTGCTTCGCTGCAAATGTCGTGTAAAGACGATAGAAGAGGCGCTGTGTGAGATATGGACGCCATCTGGCAATACGTCGGGAAGCATGAGTGCTGTGTTGCGTGCTGGTAGTCCCGGCGCAGCAGCAGGCGAAGACCGGCGGTGACCAACGCGACCGGCGGGGACGCCAGCCAGCCCGAAAACGCGGTTTGGCGCGAAGCGCTGAAGCAGAGAAACGTCCGCATTCAACGAGTACTCTCCACACACTCTTTTATTTACACGTCGCCTGGGTAAAACAGGAACGCCAGAGCGGCGCCCACAACCGGCAGCCTGAAGGCCGTCCACAACGCTGCTTTTTCATTTTTTAAATATTTTTTTTCACCTTCTTGGCCTTCTCAAAACTAAAGTTTTTCAACACCAACCCATGGCATTCGTACAGTGCAATACAGAACCGAAACCGAAACACAACAATGAGCTCGTGAGAAGGGCACGGAGGAAGGCAAATGTCAGCGCAGTCGCATTTTCAGCTTTGTTGAAACAGCGCTCACTAGACGACGACGAAGTAAAAGAAGGCACAGGACAGGCGCTGCCTGTCCTGTGCCTTCTTTTACTTCGTCGTCGTCTAGTGAGCGCTGTTTCAACAAAGATGAACGCATACCAACTCGCTCAAGCTTCCATTCTTATGCATCTTCAGCGCAGCTTAAGAAACTAGGGTCCTTAAAATTACGTATGTATGCATTTTCTATTAAAGGAACACGCCACCTAATACTTACCTAGTGATGTTGCACCTCAGATATGCATGATATTTACTTTTTGATCGACAACGTTCACAAGTATGAACAGCCGCACCAGTTCAAGACGGCTGGCCCTTGGGCAAGTGGTTCAACTTTGGCCGAGTGGCTGAATCGAGGGACGTGCCGACAAACAGAAAGACCGACAGACAGAAAGACAGACCAAAATTTCTGCGTTTAAGTTCCCCAAGAAAGACTATCGTCTTTAAAAGCGCAAGGCACATTCGCTTAGCACAGAGGCGCAGATTAATTTGCATGCGCGAATTAAACGTGAAACTGGTAGCAAGTACACAAGCGCAAACACAGCGGTAAACGACACCATAGGCTGATAGCCACAGAAACGCAGACCACATAACGTACAACACATCGCAGGTAACCGCCGCAGCTGACGCGCGGCGGCAGTAACCTGCGATATCAAAATAAATCTTCCCCTCACAATCTCACGGTAACATCCCAAGCTCGTGCTCAGAACACGCGATAAATTACGTAAACGCAACGCATTACGCTGGACACTTATAGCGTGATCGCTGAAAAATTTCAGTCTGCCCAAGTGATCGAAACGCGAACCATAAAACTCCTTTTTTTTCAGCGTGACAAAATTATTTTTAAAGTTCGTGCGCCTGAAAGGGCCCCATTGCACAACACTGTTTAAACTACCACGCTGTACGCTGTACGCTGTTTAAACTACCAGCAATATTCAAGCTAAATACTCAAGTACGTATCTCGCATAGCACGGAGCAGTCGGTCGGGGTCCATTCGCTGCGTCTGATGTTTCTGATCCAAAGGCGTCGTCGCTTCTTTTCCTTCGGAAGGCTCAAAAGGCGGAAACCCTGCGCGCTGCTGTTTGAACAGCCAACCGCGCAACGACAGCCCATCGCACGCAACAAATTCACGCTTGAATGCGAGGAGCAGTCGCCATGAATACGCGCGGCTTCGCACAAGAGCTTCGTAACCTACGCGCGCTCCTCAGCAGTCGTGTAAGTGCGGCGCGCCGGCGTCTCTCCGTCGCACCGGACTCCGCGCCGCGCTGTCGCCACTTCCGCCCGCCGCCGCCGGCGAGGAGAGAGGGTTTACGTCACGAGAAGAGGGCGGCGCTGGGGCGGAGCTCAGAGAGCGGCGAGATGAAACAATCGCCAAACTCTCCCGAAGGGTATGTATGGCTAGAGTGTACTAGTTCTAGTACACTCTAGTATGGCTCTGCGACGCCTTAGAGTCACTGGAAAATTAGAGTACCGCAAAGGTAGGCTGCACGCGGGCAACATTGGGCGGCGGCGGCCATTTCCCTTCCAGACCGTCCGGCGCGTTGCCTGCGTGTGTTGACAAGTGACCGATCTTTTCACCTCGATGCCGTGTTACGCTCGGCGGAACTGCAATATGTGTGTGTGTTTCTTCAAGAGGATGTTAGAAGTGATTTCGAGTCATCGACAGTTATGAATCGACTTCGCGGTAAGCGGTGTAACTAATGAAACGTGCGACGAATGTTGCCATGTGCTCGCGAACTCTCTTATGGTTTCATCGGTCTCTTTTCGTATCCTGGCCGGGTGTGTTCGGTAGGTCCAGAGCTGTAAACATAGTTGCATTAGCGCAGTCACTTCGTGCGAGATGCCATTTACTTCGGCACTTCGAGAATCTTGGCTGTTTGCGCTAGTTTGCAGTCGATGTTAAAGTTCACTTTATAGCGTACTCCAGAACATTATCGAACAATATCGAGAACATTCAACATTACGTCCATCGACTGATCGCTGACGCATACCTTGCTTGCAAACCATGCTTGCTGTTCAACTGGGTGTTATGTGCAATAGAAGCGGCCGGGGAAGTGGTGTGTGTACGGTAATTGGAAGTTGTGCGTGACGTATTTTTGACTCGGTTCGGAACACCAGCAGCAAAACGCACGGGTGAATCGGCGTACGGTAGGTAAGGTGGATCTTATTTTGAGAATACGTTGTCATTTCCTAACAGATACGTAGAAAATAGGTCAACAAAAATTAATGGCATCACTACCTAATTGTTTCTTTTCCTATTTCTTGTCTCCTTAATATTCCCAACGTTGCGATGAATTTGCAAATATTTTGCTGTGTTCCGACAGTTTTTTTTGGCATTGCCAGCGCGTAAGCAGCTTGGGTTCGGTTTCTGCACTGCTGCACTTTTTTTTTTCATAATGCACTCTTATTAAATCTTCCTCGGCACGGCGCCTTATGTTCTTTTGATCAGAAACAGCACATCCCGGAATATTTAAAGCGCATGCTACTGCAACACAGTGTGTATATAGACCTAGGGCTCGCATAAAAATCGACTCCGTCAATGCGTGGGATCTGCCTTTCTTATTTTTTTTTCTTTTTTTGCTGTGACCATTTCTCACCCACTATACAGTACTTTAAGCGTACGCTCGGCGCAATGCAGCATTAGCAGCATTTTTTTGCAACAAAAAAATCGGCAGATCCCACGTAGTGTGGGAATCGATGTAATGCGAAGCAGCCAGCAAAGAGCTGCATACACCGTCTTGTTTGTCATTGAGGCTAATGAAATCACTCATGTCGGGACATCTAGTTCGCCATATACCGCGAGATTGTCATATATGCATGCGTGTACAATCTGGTATATGCCATGCTAATGAAACATATATTCTGCTACATATATAGGATGCGTGACCTGCTATTTATGTTCGGTACTCCTGTCATGCCATACCAATTTAGGTATATATCCAGTTAACAAAGTGGCCGCGAGTGCACCATGAGCGTGGCGTCTAAATCATACCTACATAACATGCATGTCATGATTTTCGTGTTACCACCTGTTATTTATGTTCACACAGACGCCGCGCAATACCAATTTTGGTCTATATCAAGCTAGCGAAACGGCCGCCAGCGCACCATGAGCTTGGCACGTAAGTCATGCTGTACATGACATACGTGTTATGATTTTCATTTTAAGTCCTGTTATTTGTGTTTGAAACCGTCACGTCGCGCAATACCACGTCGCGCAATACCAGCGTCTTTTGAAAAGTCGTCGCTTCATAGATAAATTCTTGGACACTGTTCAGTGGGTTCCGCGTCAGTCCCGCGAAGAGCTCCTGCTTGACT
This sequence comes from Rhipicephalus sanguineus, assembly GCF_013339695.2. Taxonomy (NCBI): domain Eukaryota; kingdom Metazoa; phylum Arthropoda; class Arachnida; order Ixodida; family Ixodidae; genus Rhipicephalus; species Rhipicephalus sanguineus. Next base: position 78,603,101 of record NC_051182.1, on the reverse strand, counting down.
CCTCGCAGGATGATGCGAGCTTTCTTCTCTTCGGGCAGGGAGGGGTCTGCGTGGCGGAACATCTCTTCCGTGAAGAACGACACGTATTTGTTTGGCAGCTGCACGTGAGTATCGAGCGGGAGCCTCGGCTCTCTCCTTGCGGAGGACGCTCGGGAAGGGGGTGACGAACCTGGTTGCGAAAAATGTCCCACTGTGTCAAGGATCGCTCTTGGTTCTCGAACCAGGTCCGAGCAGAGTCTTGCAAGGCCAAGTACACATGCCGTAGCTTGCCTTTACTACTCCAAATATTGAAAACGACCACGTGGTCGTACGCTTCGAGCCTGCTTTCCGGGTCTTCGAAATATATCCCCGGAAGGTTGGCGGCTCCCTGGGTTGCTGTAGCACGACTGCCGCGGGCGGTGGCGCAGCTGGTTGCATGGTTGACGCAGTCGTGGTCATGGCCTTAGTCTTCCGTGTCGTATTGGGTAGTGGCGCGTACTCCTGTGGGAGACCTTGTTGCCTACGGCTAGCTCGCTTCTCGGGGCTGACGTCGATGTCTTCTTCGCGACTTGGGCTGGGTTCTCGGCTTGACGAGGGTGCCCGGAACATGAACGAACAGCACCTCCGCCAGCTTGCACGAGGTCGGGACTGTCAAGAAGATGCCACTCGAGCTATTCAAGACGAAACTTGACAAGCTATTCAATATGACACTACCATTTTCACTGCACATGATTCCATTCCTGCCGTAACCTTTCAGCTAAACAGTGATCTTCAGAGCGTCATTGCTTGGTGCCATAAAAACAAGATTGTTATTAACCCATCTAAGACAAAGTATGTTATTTTAAGTTCTCGGTCAAAACAGCATGATAACACACTGCCGGTGTATGTCAATAACCATGAAATATTCCCATCTGAAAAATGCACATTTCTCGGCATTGAACTTTAAGGAACATAATAATCAAATAAAAAGGGAGACCGCCTATGGCATTCGTGTTCTAGTCAGAGGCCGGCAATATTTTGCGATCCCTACTCTAACTTCTGTCTATTTTGCGTTCCTTCATAGTCCTTTCAACTACTGCATTGAATCTTGAGGACTTACATATAAAACTTACTTAAGCCCATTAGCGCATATTCAAGAACAGGCTCTCCGTATAATAACGCACAGTAATTATCACGCACATTCGGCTCCACTATTCTCTTCACTAAATATTTTTTCCATTGCAGATATTATCGTCTTTAACATAGCCGTAATTGCCTACCGTATGGTACGTAATACGAATACTGTGTATGTCGTAGGTAAGAAATTTACAACTTCCAAGAATAATAGACGTTTGTCTCTTCAAAGCAATATGTTACCGCCCAAGGCGCGCACAAACCACGGACAAAAAAACAGTAAGCTTCTCCGCAATAAAGATGTGGAACGCTCTGCCTTTGGCGGCCAAAACCTCGCCCTCTCTATATGCTTTCAAAAGTTCAGTTGGCATTTATTTGAATCATCCTTTGAATTTTTAGATTATATGTAATCTCTGTAGTTACTCTATCGTCGCATTCACAATGCTTCATGTATTCTTCATTCACGTTCATAACATTATTTGTTCATGTGAAATATTTTTTTCATTATGCGGTTCTAAAGATTACATCGTTACACCTTGTTAGCTCTCAATTATTTTGCTAAATTTTTTGTATGTGCATTTCAGTGTGAAATAGTGTAATTGTCTTTGCATACCATAGTGCCACTACTATTGTTTTGTACGCATCCTATGCTTGCTTGTCGCTATTCTGCTCATGATTTTATTTTCTTATGTATTGTATAACAAGGGAACCCATTGCAGTGTTCGCACTAAAGGAGCACTTTCTGTATACCTATTCCTATATGTAAACCCCCCACCAAAATACGTTCAATAAACTGAAACTGAAACTGAAACTCCTTATTTGGGCGAACTTGTGCCCAGGAAACGAAAGTCAAAGTACAAGCAATACACGCTGTGCATACATAGCAGGGATCACAGAGTGATGATGAAATGAGCTTTATTTGGTCCTGGAAAACCCCGATTAGACAGATCGGCCGTCGGTAATCTGCCAAACGGTAAAGAGCGTCTGCGTTTATGCATGTGCCGTCGATGATTCCAGCGTTATCGCTGGTGGTCGCGTAAGTTTCAGAATGAACTATAACGTTCACGTTGTGCGCGTAGGCTTATCGGAAACTTCTAAGATAATCTAGAAGGCTTCCAGTCATTAGCTGCGGTTTGCGGGAGGCAGTACTTACCCGTGTAATTGAGGAGTTACTTAACAGAAAAAAGCTGCGCGCGTGGCAACATATAGAAATGGTAGCGCCAGAATATTGACGTCAAAATTTGTGCAGCATTATAATGCAACGGGCCTTTTCACTAAGTTTGAGCGTACATCAATTTTGTAGAAGCCATCGAATAAAATAGAAAGGTCGAAGTGCATGGCAAGGTTGCTAGAAAGTGTGCTGTAACGACAGGCGCGTTGTTTCCTATTTTTCTGAAACTAAACGAGTGTGCATGTAACAACATTGAGCAGTGCCCTCCTGCATAATGCCATGGTGTCTGTGGTTTTAGACGTATCACTCTACATGGCATGCTCAGGTATGAGGTAACAGTATTGCAGATATAGTGCGTGCTCCTTCGTGAAAGCTTGAAACAATGCGTGCAAGGCGCTACAGGACATTAGGCAACGCTCCTGGGCATTGCCACCGTTGTCAGAACCGGGCGACGGCTAGGGGGACACCTGTGCGCATGGTCCTTTAAGGAGCGGATTTCGAACGAGCCACCTCCCATTGCGGAAGCGGAAGCCCATCCTCTAGGTCACTACTTCAGCGAAAAGCACACAGTTATTGTAGCTATCTGCACTGATACATCCGTACAGTTTGCCTTGGCTCTTGCTACAGAATTCTGCTGCTTGAGAGAAAAAGTGTCTTTAAACGTCGCATCTCCGTGAGAAATTAGCAGCTCTAAATCTGGCTCATGTATAGCACGTGCTCTCTACGGACATTCACTATGGAGCCACTGCTGTTGTCCTTAGAGTTTGGTATCTCTCTGCCCTCTCGCGCCGTTTCATTGTGCCCGTTTTTCGTTATCCAGGAATGTTTAAACACACAATAGAAAGACATCAAGGATATATGATCCATAACAGAAAAATGATGTGTTAGAACCACGGCAAATAATTTATGTTCTGTTAATGTTTTCTATTCCCCTCGTACAGGAGAACAGTCCGCATATGTCAATTTTTTGTTGGTAACCATACAATACTTGCTAATAATTGACAATACCCTATAAAATGACTGATGTATGCTATGAGCGTCCCCTTTATAACGGGGTGGTGAGAAGTGTGCCACCAGGCTCGTTAAACAAAAAAAAAAAACCGTTTTTCTTTGTTTTCATGTTAGCCTAATGCCTCTACTACCATCAAATCTATGTTAATAAAAAAAGAACACGCAAATTCACAGGCCATTTCTCTGCCCTTTACGGCAGAGTGCCCTTATTTCCCCCCGTACTAATGTTTGTCCTTCCTTTCTAATTTTTTCCACCAATACTCTAACCGTCTCTTACTTATTTCGATTGCGGGCGTGTTCAACTTCCCGTTGCTGTTTCTAAAACCCAAGGCTTCATGTAGGTACGCGCCCGAACGTACACCAGGGTGGATATCTCCACATTCAATCACAACATGCTCCGTCGTTTCCGTAGCTTCCCCACGGCACGCGCATTGTTCTTCTTTACTGAATCTCGCTTTATAACTACCCGTTCTAAGGCAACCCGATCTCGTTTCAAACAGTAAAGCGCTCCACCTTGAATTATCGTAAAATGCTTCTCTCCTTATTTCATTTTTACCCTTTCGGTAGTTACTCAGAACTGCTTTTTAAATGCGAAGCATTTCTTAGCGAACTTCTGCGACTTTGTGCGTATCTATCTATCTATCTATCTATCTATCTATCTATCTATCTATCTATCTATCTATCTATCTATCTATCTATCTATCTATCTATCTATCTATCTATCTCTATCTATCTATCTATCTATCTATCTATCTATCTATCTATCTATCTATCTATCTATCTATCTATCTATCTATCTATCTATCTATCTATCTATCTATTTATGTAGCCGCCTACGACTTTGTGCTTTCCCGGCTATTTCGTTAATCGGATGTATATCAAAATTGCTGTGTCATAACATGGCCTTATTACGAACATAAATGACAGGTCATATCATGAAAATCATGACACGCATGTCATGAACAGCATGATTTACATTCCACGGCCTTTGGGCTCCCTGGCAGTTCCGTTAATCGGATGTATACCAAAATTGGTGTGTCATAACATGGCCTTATCACGAACATAAATGACAGGTCATATCATGAAAATCATGACATGCATATCATGAACAGCATGATTTGCATTCCACGGCCTTTGGGCTCTTGCGGCCGTTCCGTTAATTTCATATATACCAAAATTGGTACGGCGTGACAAGAGTCTATGACCAACATAATGACAGGTCCTAACATGCAAATCATGACGCGCATGTCATGTGCAGCATGATATACATGACATGGTCTCGGGGTGCTCGCGGCCGTTTAAACGAAGGGATACATACGAAAACTGGTATGATGAGACATTTCTGTATGACGAACATAACTGACACGTGGTAACATGAAAATCATGATATGCATGTCATGTATGACATGATTTACATGCCACGCTCATGGCGCACTCGCGGCCGTTTCGCTAGATTGATATACACCAAAATTGGTATTGTGCGATGTCACTTTATGAAGAACATGAATAACAGGTGGTAGCATGAAAACCATGATATCCATGACATGTATGTCATGATTTACATGCCACGCTCGACGGCGCACTCGCGGCCGTTTCGCTAGATTGATTGATATACACGAACATTGGTATTGTGCGATGTGACTTTATGAAGAACATGAATAACAGGTGGTAGCATGAAAACCATGACATCCATGACATGTATGTCATGATTTGCATGCCACGCTCGTGGTGCATTCGCGTCCGTTTCGCTTGCGTGACATACACCAAAATTGGTGTTACGCCACACGACTGTATGACGAACGTGAGACGTGGTAACATGAAAATCATGACATGCAAGTCATGTACGACCTGATTTACATGCCACGCTCATGATGCGTAGGGGCCGTTTCACTAGATTGATATACACCAAAATTGGCATTGCGCGATGTGACTGTATGAAGAACATGAATAACAGTTGGTAAAATGAAAACCATGACATGCATGTCATGTATGTCATGATTCAATTGCCACGCTCATGATGCATTCGCGGCCGTTTCGCTTGCTTGACATACACCAAAATTGGTATTGCGCGACGCGACTGCATGACGAACGTAAATGAGAGGTGGTAACATGGAAATCATGAGATGCCGGTTATGTATGTCATGATTTACATGCCGCGCTCATGTTGCATTCCCGGCCGTTTCGCTAGATTGATATGCACCAAAATTGGTATTGCGCGATGTTACTTTATGAAGAACATGAATAACAGGAAAGATTACTTTTTAAGGGCTCGTTATTCTTTGTTAGACAGAATATTAATGAGAACTAACAGACAGCAATGCCAAGGGAAGTATAGGGGATGTTTTTAGTAATAAATGTAAGGTAAGTGTGAAGAAAGAAAAGTGGACAAAAAGATAGCTTGCCGCGGGCAGGGACCGAGCCTGCGACCTTCGAATAACGCGTCCGATGCTCTACCAACTGAGCTACCGCGGCGGCCATCCCCCCCGTCCACTTTATAGGGTATATGTGTGCATTTAAACGTGGGAGCGTCAGTCAGCGCCGCCAGTAGCCATGACGGCGAGTGTGGAACACTCTTTTTCTGCCTGTTGGCGTCACGTAGCACGTGAACTTATTACGAGCTGGCAGCTGACCAATAATCCCTCGCATACTACCTGAAAGCATCAAGTCTGCCAGAACGAGACCCTCGCTATGAATAAAGGAAAGAAGTGTTAATTTCAAGGGCTCGTTTTCTTTGTTATACACAATATTAATGAGAACTAACAGACTATAGTGCCAAGGAAAGTATAGGGGATGTTTTTAGTAATAAATGTAAGGTAATTGTGAAGAAAGAAAAGTGGACGAAAAGATAACTTGCCGCCGGCAGGGACCGAACCTGCGACCTTCGAATAACGCGTCCGATGCTCTACCACTGATCTACGGCGGCGGTCACCTCCCCGTCCAATTTATAGGGTATATATGTGGATTGAAACTTAGGAGTGTCAGTCAGCGCCAGTCGCAGCCATGGCGGCGAGTGTGGAACACTCTTGGTTCTGCCTTTTTGGCGTCACGTAGCACGTGATCTATTTACGAGCAGGCAGCTGACCAACAGTCCCTCGCCTACTACCTGAAGGCATCATGTCTGCCAGAACGAGACCGTCGCTATGAATGAAGGAAAGATTACTTTTTAAGGACTCGTTATTCTTTGTTAGATACAATATTAATAAGAACTAACAGACAGCAATGCCAAGGAAACTATAGGGGTGTTATTTGTAGTAATTAGAATATAAATGTGAAGAAAGTAAAGTGGACGAAAAGATAACTTGCCGCCGGCCGGGACCGAACCTGCGACCTGCGCAGGTTCGGTCACATCGCAGGTCATGCACTTATAACAGGTGGTAACATGAAAACTATAACATGCATGCCATGTATGTCATGACTTACATGCCACGCTCCTGGTGCATTCGCGGCCGTTTCGATAGCTTGATATACACCAAAACTGGTATTTCGCGATGTGACTGTATGATGAACATTAGTGACAGGTGGTAACATGAAAAACCATAATATGCATGTCATGTATGGCATGATTTACATGCTCTACTCATTGTGCACGCGCGGCCATTTCCCTCCTTTGATATACACCAAAATTGGTATTGCGCGATGTGACTGTATGACGATCATAAATGAGAGGTCTTAACATGCGAATCATGTTATGCATGCCATGTACAGTATGATTTACATGCCACTGTCATGGTGCGCCTCCGGCCGTTTTGTTAACGTGATCTATACCAAAACTGGTATGGCATGACACGAGTGCGTGATGAACATAAGCGACAGGTCATGCATTTCTATAACAGAATATGCGTTTCATTGGCGTGGTGTACACTAGATTGTACATGCATGCGTGCATGGCAAACATGCGATATATGGTGGACTAGATGCCATGGCATGAATGAGTTCATTTGGCTCAAAGACAAACAAAGCGATGTATGTAGCTCTTTGCTGGCTGCTTCGCATGACATCGATTCCCACAATGCGTGGGATCTGCCGAATCTTTTTTTTCTCCATAGCTGCCGTCCAGTAAATCCTCTCCGCCTCTCTGACTTTTCGCTTAACGCTCTTCGTTGCCATATCGCTTGCACTACCAGCTGTATATTTACTAGTGAGCCTCCTATTTCTTTTTCTTCACTGTGTGTCCACGCTCTTCCTATACAAACACCGGAAACCTTCTCTGCCACTCTACTCCCCTTTATACTGCTTAGGCTCTCTTCGAAGACTATTTTGCTCTGAGCTTCCCTCGCCTCAAAACCAGCCCATCCCATATCGCCCTTTGCAGCCTCTTTCGTCGTCTTCCTGTGAGCACCCAACGCGAGGCGTTCCACAGTGTTTTGGTTTGCATGCATTCCAAATTGCACCTCTGCCCTGATGCACCTCGCTGAGTTCCCAAAAGTAAGCCCCAGAACCATTACACCTTTCCACAGACCTCGAAGCACCTCGTACCTGTTGTATCCCCAAAACGCCCTGTGCTTCATTATTGCAGCATTTCTCTTTCCTTTTGCTGCCGAGGCTTTTTGCTGTACCTCCAAGTATCTATCACTCTCATTTACCCATACTCCGAGGTACTTGTGTTCGCTTACGCTCCGTATTTCTTGGCCTTCTGCTGACACCACCTGATCGCAGGTATCATTGAATACCATTCATCCATACTTCGTTACTAAATCTTAGTCCAAGAGCTTCACGTTCCCTTCCGCATATATCTGCCAGCTGCTGTATAAAATCTCGACTATCCACAAATAAGAAAGTATCCCCCGCATAAATTAAACCTGCAAGCTTCTGCTCAGTCATAACGCCGCCCGCTTTGTGTGACAGATTAAAACCAATGTTGCTACCTTCAGCGCTTTTTCCATACTCACCATGTACAGCATGAATAATAGTGGGGAAAAAGGACATCTCTGTCTCAGTCCCTTGCAAATATCAACACTCTCTTTGCTACATATTCCTTCCCATTCAATGCAAACTGTATTTTCTCGGTACATATCCCTCAAAAGCTGTATACAGTCGTCGCCTACGCCCATTACTTTCAATATATCCCACAAAATTTCCTGATTAACGTTGTCGTACGCCCCAGTGATGTCTAGAAAAGCCACGTGAAGGGGCTATTTTTTCAATTTCAGATACTTCTATATACTGAGTGCGAACAAACAGGTTATCGTCTAACCGCCTGTAGAGTCTACATCCATTCTGGAGTTCTCCCAAAATATTGTTATGTTCTGCCCACGTTATTATTCTTATTTTTACTGCTTGCATCGCCAACCTGTATAGTACAGATGTAATGATTAGTGGTCTATACAAGCCGTGGTATAGATGTAGCACCCTTGCGTGTGGCATAGCTGCCACCTTGCCGGAGGAAGCTGTACCACTCGCTAGAGGGCAGAATATCTGACTGAATGAACCAGTTATTTGCCTCGAACCATGGAGGAAAGAAATGGAAAGGAGGGATCATTACGTCACGCAGCCAGCCTTGGCAAGCCAACTCGTTTTGAAGCCAGCAGTGCCGGCCCAACACGTGATCATTTGCGCCAAGATCACGCAACAAATGAGGTTCGCCGAGACTTCGGGTATGGCGCCCTGTAGCTTTTAATCGAAGCGCGTTCGTTCGGCGCAGACCGGCCGGATCACAGAGGAGGTTCAAAATCTGAACACCACCGATAGTAGAAAAACCAATCGCGCGCTCTGACGTTTTGACCATATGTTGGGCCGACAGGGTGGGCTTCGGTCGCGTGACGTAATGCTCTCTCCTTTCTTTTTCCTTCCTCCATGCCTCGAATTATACCAAGCCGCATCCATTTCGTTACAGTTTTTCCCGCTTTTCCACATCCTGTCTAATTTTGTTCTTTTTGCCGCACTTTTTGCTGGCTAGCGCAAGTGAGCTACAGGTCCGTCATGCAATGTGGTGGCCATCAAATTTAATTTTACTGAAACAAAATAGCGGTCGGTAGTCACAATACTCGCTGCATTGTTAGCCTGTACATCATGCAGAAGCGGCCGCTGCAAATCATGACGAGTGCGAAATTATGGGTCGTTCGGTAATATTGAGATTGGAAGGGCAGTTAAGGTGGGTACCACTGAAACAGATGGTTGACCCTGTGGTAAATGGTGCACATTTGTGAATGCCTCGCGAATAATTCCGAAACTCTCAAGAGGTGTCGTAGAATGAGCAGACAGAAAACTGTCATGTGCGCAGGTTTTTCAGGTACAATTGGAATGCCAAACTGAAAGTATCGACTGGCATGTTGTAGTGCTGAAGCACATTCACTCAAAAGAAAAAAAAAATTGCTTCAGCGCTAGATAAGTCAGTAAACACTTTCCTGCCCTGCAACGCGCTCAAAGCATAGATAATTGAGGATGAAGCCTGAGATGCCTCATCAAACGCGAAAATTGACCGGCGTTCCGTGTCGGCGTCTCACATAGGCGTCCACACGACTGGTGCAGAAAATCATCCTCACGTGATGACGTTACCATATGACGTCATCATGACGTCAGAGCTCGCCATAATTTGGGGCGGCATTATGACGTCATAGTGACATGACGTCACGTAATGACGTCATCACATACATCTTAGCTTGGTCAACGGTGGACCCATCACGAAGACAGTGCGAAATCAGGTTGGGTGCCTCCGATCCTGGAAGCAATGCAAAATCATTTTAGGTGCAGAAATCTTTCGGAGGGTGTCGGAGCAGGAACAATATAATAATTGAGAAGCAAAAGAAAATAGCTTTCGTCTTCCGGTCATCTTAGTTGTGTGCACAAGGGACACTGTGAGTTCTTTATAAAGGTCTTCACTCCTAGTACAATTCCTGTGTCAGTAAGTGATGCTTTTCATTCTGCGTTACACATAAATTACTTCCCGGCATAAAATATGAATTCTGAAGTACCAAAAAATGACACTCGAAACCACGTGAGACAAATGCAAATACATTATCAGAAAATGCATAGAACAGCGTTGCGAGCGAAACTATATCATGAAAATGGAACTACCCAAGCCAAAATTCGATACGGCACGTGTCTGAGCAAGATTACACTGAAAGGCGCCCTTTTTTCGAGGAGCGGAATCCAGTTGGCAGGGGCGAAGGCAGATGACTCGGATGTATCACAGCGGATAGCTGCGATAAATAACGTGGCTTTCACCGTAGCCGTGGCCTAGTGGATTGGGCGTCCGCTTCGGCTACGGGAGGTGGCTCGTTCGAAACCCACCGCCGACACCCAGCGGTTTAAGCACGGGTACAGGCATCCCCTTATCCGACGCCCGATTGTCACAGGGGTAGTAGTGCCTGGGGGTGTTGCGTTACGACCCGTCGTGCCTATTACGGCATTGTTTCGAACAGGCAGAATTGACGACGGTGAAATGGTTGGGCGGAAAATCAAAGAAACGTATATAGGTGTTAATTAATATGTACCAATAACATAGTACTGTATTTCATCTGTAGTGTATATATCTGTATAATAAGTGTATATATCTCCACATGCTTCATACTGTGCCAGGTTCATGATTAGTGGCAGCATGTCGGTCGGGTACTGCGCCATGTCGTTTAACGCACACTCTTTTTGTCTTCACTGTCCCGAAACCGAGACGACATCACTACTTCAGGTAACATACAGCAATTGTGCCGAAGAATTATACCTTTTTATTTATCTTAGCAGTTGTTACAAAGTTCAGCTCCAGTGGAACTGAAGGAAAAGGCGCGGTATACTTTGTAATCTTACCATCATTTGGACGTGGCCGATCTTACGCCGTGCTTCCTGTACAAAGCGTTGCTCTCCGAGGCAGTGTTAAATTTCATAGGCCATCTTTAGGATCATTATTTATGTAATTTCCATACAGCTTTGTACGTGTAAATGACAGCTATCCACTCAGTAGAGATAACCATTTTTACTATCACAGTTAGCGAATTAGGATCTAGACATGTTACACACGTAATTAAACAAATAGTTCCCAGCTGGCCCGACTTGGAATGATCTTGAGCGATTTTTTTTTCTGCTGCATGATCGCATATATGCGTGTCGCTTTTGCTTACGGGCCTTTCATCTTGTTCTAGCGGCCGAAGTGCTTTGTATGAGTTCTTCCACTCCTCGTGTGGGGCGGGAACGCCAAGACCGTCTGTTTAAGAAACAGAGAAAGAAAAGATGGCTGATCCGTCCGTCGTAGGAATTCGTATGACACGAAAGTGAAACCTGTCGTCACAGAAGTAGTTGATTGTTTATAGTGCATTAGTATATGAGAGCTTTTACATTGTCTACTGTTGTTTGGCTGATATAGCACCGCTTGATGTGGATGCATCGCACTCACGTTGACGCCTAGTGGCACATCTCCGTACCGACGACTAACGCCCATGATCATGATTTAACCCTTTCGGTAGCTGAAGTGGTGAAGCCCGCGCAGATGGCATCAACAAGCACATTAAAAAACATTTATACTCGATATGCACTCATTCAAAGCGTCGTGAAATACGAAGAGAAACGCTAGGCGCGTGGTGTCTTCCCTCTAGCCTGGCCGTTACTTCGCACAGGGCGAGCGGGGAACGCGGTGCAACAGCCAAGCGAGCATCGGTGAGCTATTTTTCGATATGGATGGATGCTATGAGCGAGGCTTGGCCGCCATATCACGGTGTGTTAAAGCGTTGACAAAATTAAACTTGTATTGGAAACGCGCCGAGTGGGATGGTCGTAGCAACGGCGCGTTTCTTTTTTTTCGAGCCTGGTGGCACAGATGTCACCGCCCCGTTATAAAGGGGACGCTCACAGCATCAATCCGTCCAAGAGCACTGTGAGCGGAAATGTGAAAGACAAAAGGCACGTTCATGTTCCCTTCGTAATTTGTTTGGCGGTAGCTCAGTGGGCTAAACGCCCGCCAGCCATGGTCGCGGGCCGAGAGGTCATGGGTTCGACTCCCGTCAACGGCGCTCTTTCTTATAATTTTTTTTTTGCGATCTGATGGCGTTCATTTAGCTGACGTACTTCCGTGGCGGAAGTACGTCATGAAACTCTTGCTAGACCCCGGTATAAAACAATTTCATGTTAAAAAAACAGCGATCCACGACGACTTTGCTAACAAAACAATTTTTTTCAGTCAGGCTAGAAGCGAAGTTCAAGTCACCGCGGAAGCGCCAAGGTGATGTCCGGTGCGTTGGCTTCCCTGAAATGGAGGCTACGGGATGATTCGCAATTCAGCAAGTGCCGGGAAGGCAGCTGGCGCTCGCTTGCGATGTCTTTAAAGGGACGCCAAAGAGAAAAAAACGATTTTTCTTGTATTAGTAAATTAGAATTTGAGAATGCCGAAGCACCAATTTTACGGCCAGAACACGTTTGGTAAAAGAAAAAACGCGCATGATGAAAATACGGGTGGCAACGCTGCCTTGAAGTTCCCGCACAACGTCGCAGTGACGTAAAAGATTATGACGTTGTCTGCTATAGCCTACAGCAATATTTATGGTTCAAAATTGTTTGCATTGTGTTCCATTGGACCCAAACGCTTAACACAGCAAGTTTCAGAATATTTCAATGAACCTGTGGCCAGAACACGCGAACAGTCTTTGAAATTCGTGATGTCACAGTGGCGTTCGCGTTCGGAAGTTTTGGTGCGAAATTCAAGCGTCAGACCTTGACCTTTTCTTTATCAACCCATGACGGCGAAGTTAATGACAACAGAGTTCAGAGAAAAAAACTTAATGTGATTTACCGTTTCACCTTAGTGCCTCTTCAAAATCGCCTTTCTCATGGCGTTGAACGCGTCGAAACCATGGCATATTTTGACTCCATTGCCACTCCGGGCAGCATACAGGAGGAGCAATGCAGTAAGTGCACTGGGACTATTCAACATTATTTGCGAATGCACTGTCAATAAACTTGGGGCCGGCATTGAAGCTTGCGATATGCAAAAAGGCGTTCTTATAGCCCCATTGTCTACGTTGGAAAACATGGAGGCAATAGCGACACAGAGCCAGTGGCCTACCACATCGTTCGCGAGTGGGGGGGCTGGCGTCGCTCACTATATATATATATATATATATATATATATGATTTCAGAAATATATATATATTTGATTTTTATATTCATAGAGCTGATCAGATGACTTGCTTTTCAAAACTGTTTCTTTTAAATCAAGGAAAAATCTGCACAAACAGATTGTGCAGGCTCGGCCGCCCTATACCGTGACAACACAGCAGTGTTTAATAACATTTTGGAAATGTTACCATGCAGTTTAAAAAGTACACCCAAATTTAACCTGATTACCTGAGCATTGCCGCAGCAAACTTCCCAGTCTTAGTTTGGCGTTGTATATACGAAGTATGAAGAACCTGCTATGACTCTAGTGCCTTAAATTTTCGCTTATTTAACAAAACATGTGGCTGACAAACCAAGGTACTTCAGATAAGCCGAGTGCCAATTTCTTTACTGATAGAGCACACTTATATGAAGTCTTTCTTAAGAAGAAGAGCAACTTTAGTCGAATAATACATTTTGCGAACCACATTGAGCTGGTTGTGTATAGGTATAAGATTCTAAATGGCTACGGATTTATATACCCGGTGTCGTTCCTTGCCCTCGTACTTTTTCCAGCTTGGATCGGGGCATGACCAGGATTTGGGGACATGTTCACGTAGCGCCATCTCTCGTCGGTGGAAGCGGTGGTGTGCCGTAACTGAATTGGAAACACGCGAAAAAAAATTATATCGACTAACAAAGCGAGTTATCAAAAACGACTCCTGGTTCTATACAGCAGATACTTATTTGAACATTCTGGTAGAATAACAGTGTCGAACTACAAATCACGTGGCTTCCCAGAGTGTTGGATATTTTACAATGGGACCCTATGTGTTTCTAATGGCAATGTTGAATTGTCCTGGGAAGCCACACGCTTATAAATGCGATACTCCAATTTTAGCAAAATGTTCCACTAGGTCTCTGCTGTGTAGAACCCGGAGCCGTTTTCGATAATTATCTAATAAATGCGAAGCATTTCTTAGCGAATCTCAAGCATTTTGGGCGTTTCTATCTATCTAGCTATCTAGCCACCTACGTCAGGGCGCTCTCCTGGTCGTCCCCATAAGTTGTAATATACCAAAATTGGCACAGCAGGAGATCAGTGTATGGCGAACACGATTCACTGGTCATGACATGAATCGTGTTTGGCCAGTAGCACTTGCTTCGCAGTCGGCAAAATATCCGGGTGTAGCCTAGATTACCAGAAGTGGCTTCATCATGGCGCGCGTTCCGAATTTCTTTTCTAAGTGATTCAGGCATGACGAGCAAGTACGTGCTGCCGGTGGCAGAAAAGTTTTTCTTGTAGAGAACATTGTTCCGCAAGCAAAAAGAGGGCAGGCCTCTGGCAAATACTCGCGGCGCGTCTTTGCGTCGTCCTTCTAAGAAATCAATGAGCGGTAATAGCTCTGGGTCGCCGCGCTTCTCTTGTGTAATGGTGGCCGTGTTGGCGACTCCCAAGAATGCAGCGTCCACGTTTTCGTCATCAATAGCGGCAGGCTCGACAGGCGACTGCGAGAGACAGTCGGCGTCAGTATGGCTCTTCCCGGATATATAAATAATGGTCATGTCAAACTCTTGAAGCCTCAGATCCAGCGCGCCAAATGGCCAGATGGGTCCTTCAGGTTAGTAAGCCAGCAAAGAGAATGGTGATCACTGACGACCTTGAATGAGCGGCCGTACAAATATGGACGAAATTTAATTACCGCCCACACCACGGCGAGACACTCCTTCTGGGTTGTCGAGTAGTTCTCCTCCGTGCGAGAGAGAGTTCTGCTGGCGTAGGCTATTACTTTTTCAGAGCCGTCTTGCCACTGCACGAGTACGGCACCCAGACCCACATTGCTGGCGTCGGTGTGAAGTGCTGTAGGGGCTTCCTCCGCGGAGTGCGCAAGAACTGGTGGTGTTTGCAAGCGTTGACGTAGTTCGAATGCGCTGTTGCTCCTTTTCCGCCCAGAGGAAGAGAATGTCCTCTCGTGTGAGTCGTGTCAATGGCGCTGCAATGGACGAAAAGTCCGCGATGAATCGGCGGTAATAGGCGCAAAGCCCTAAGAAGCGCCTCACTGCTTTTTTGTCATGGGGTGCAGCAAACATTGCCACAGCGTCTATTTTGTCCGGGTCAGGTCGAACACCCTCGTGACTGACGACGTGGCCTAGGAAGCTGAGTTCATTGAAACCGAAGTGGCATTTTTCCGCCTTTAACGTCAGGCCAGCCGAGAGTATGGCTTGGAGAACTACACATATCCGGCTTAGGTGTTCCTCGAATGTTGCTGAAAATACAATAACGTCATCTAGATAGACCAAGCATGTTTGCCACTTCAGGCCTGACAGCACGGTGTCCATTAGACGCTGAAAAGGGGCTAGCGCTGAGCATAACCTGAATAGAAGCACCTTAAATTCGTAAAGACCACCGGGTGTTACAAAGGTAGTTTTCTCACGATCTCTCTCGTCGACCTCTTTCTGCCAACAGCTGGTTCGCAGGTCATGGATGAAAAGTAGCGCGCCTATCAAGGGAATCGTCTACGCGTGGAAGCGGATAGACGTGTTTCTTTTCTTTTTTACCAAAACTACGGGGGAGGCCCAAGAACTTTTTGAAGGCTGTATTACGTCATCCTCGAGCGTCATCTGCACTTGTTTTTGAATCTCCTCGCGTTCTTTCGGAGCCACACGGTAGAAATTTTGTCGGATTCGTCACGTGTTATCTTCAGTAATTATTCGATGCTTGGTCAATGGTGTTTGCTTGACTTTTGACGTATAAGAAAAGCAAACTTGGAACTGGTGTATCAATTCTAATAGGCGTTTCCTATCTGATGGCGACAGCGTAGAGCAGACGTCGACAGATAAAGGAGTCGAGGCAGGGTCAGTCGCGTCATCCGGTTGCAAAGCGGAACAACGCCTTACTTGGTCTATGTCGTCGTAGTAAGCAATTACGCTGCCCTTCTGGATGTGACGGCTCTCGTTGCTGAAGTTTGTTAGGAGCATTTTGCCTGCCCATCAGTCAGTGCCAAGACGCCTTTCGCGATGGAAACGCCTTGCGTAAGCAACAGCGTGACTATTTGCTCTGCTATCACATCCTTATGGGATTGCCTTTCACATGACACAGACACAAGGCAGCAGGATCTCGGCGGGAGCGTTACATCGTCGGCTACTCGCAAACGCCCGTGTGGTTCGTCAATGGTCGAGTCGATATATGGATGTGCTGAGAGCCTCACGATACGTTCTGGGATGTTGATGACGGCGGCGTGATCAAATAGAAAATCCATACCCAAAATGAGCTCTCTACAGCACGCTGGCAAAATGACAAAAGATGCGACGAAGCTAGAATTGCCGATGAGGAGCCGAACGGTGCATTTACGCGTGGGAGTCATTAGGTGGACCCCAGCACTTTTTATGTGCGGCCCTGTCCAGGGTGTCTTGACCTTCCGAAGGCGGTTGGCGAGTTCTTGCAGCATAAACGAGAAGTCAGCACCTGTGTCAACCAGTGCTGTCACGTAATGCCCGTATATGAGCATACTGAGATCGGCCCGTACGACTTTGTCGGCATTAGTATTCGTCGTTGTCGTCGTCGTCATATCGTCTTCTTGAGGTGTTCCCCGCCTGGGCTAGGGGAACGGCCTCTGGCGACGTCAGCGTAGCTATGGCAGTTCGGGGAAGTCTGACGCGCAGGTGACGGAGATTGCCATCGAGGACGTAGTGAAGTTACTTGGCTGGTGGGCAGGCGATCACCGTCGTCGGCGCGACGGTCTTCAATGCCAAAAGGTGCGGGACGAGAAAAGTTGCCAAACCCAGCATCTCGATGATGACAGTAGCGGATAATGTGGCCTGGTTCCCCGCAGTGGAAGCAAAGGGGTCGATGGTCGGCCGTGCGCTACAAGTCGGTTCTGCGAACTGTTGGTCGTCTCAGAGAATCCCGTTGCCACCAACGCACGACAGCGGAGCGTGGCTTGAAGGGCGCTGCCTCAGGTGTGGGCGGAGGCCGACGGATCACATCAGCATAGCTTAATGAACGTGGCTCAGGACATGGTGCGGGTGATGTGAATGCTTGCCTCAACTTCTGGCGCACGATTTCGGCTACAGAAGCGACTGGTGGCTCGGTTGAAGGAACGCCGAGGGCCCGAAATTCCTCACGCAGTATGTTCCTGATCATTTGTTGTAGGGAACTTTCGCAAACGGCAGCTTTCTGAGACGCAGCGCTTCCTGTCGTGTGGTTGGGCAGGAGGTCGTAGTGGCGGCATCGTTGTTGCAGTGCCCGCTAGAAGACAGTCGCCTGTTTTATGAATTCGTTTGCTGTTGTTGGTGGATTGCGTACGAGGCCCGCGTACAGTGGTTCCTTTACTCCTCGCATCAGATGACGCACCTTCTTCGACTCAGGCATGTCAGGGTCAGCTCGGCGGAACAGACGGGCCATGTCGTCTGCGAACATGGCGACGGTTTTGCTAGGTTTTTGCACGCGGGCTTCAATCAGTTGCTGTGCGTGATCCCACCGGTCCGAGCTCAGGAGTATTTTGAGCAGCTTCTGGTGGAAATTTTCCGAAGTATGGAAAGTGGCCTCCCTCTTCTCGTACCATGTGCGAGCGCTATTCTCCAGCGCGAAATAGGCACGACCAAGCTTTTGTTGTTTGCTTCAGCGATTGAGCACAGCTACGTGTTCAAACTGTAAGAGCCAGTCCTCGACATCCTCATACGCTTCCCCACTGAAGACTTCGGGAATGCGAGGATGCTCAAGTGCCACCTGGGATGGAAGGAGATCCACCGACGTTGTAGGCGCTTCCATGCTGGTAAGAGGAGGGACAGCCGAGAACTCCGGACTTAGGCCTAGTAGGCGCCGGCTGAATGGGTGTACTCTAGTCGTGACGAGATGTTGAGTCTCCGGACTGGGAGTACGGTTCCGAATCAGGCTTTCCTGCATCAGCTTGCAGGCTCCAGCACCTCCACCAGTGTCGCGACGTCAAGCGAGAGGTCGTAACGCACTGATCAAGAGAACAGCAGGTCGGTCTTTTTTAATATCACGCGCAGGGAGTTCTTTTTTTCCTTTCTGTCTTCTGCACACAGCACATGCCTATTTGTGTTGTCTTTCTTATCGCATGCACGTGGCAATCGATAGATAGATAGATGGGTAGATAGATAGATAGATAGATAGATAGACAGACAGACAGACAGATAGATAGATAGATAGATAGATAGATAGATAGATAGATAGATAGATAGATAGATAGATAGATAGATAGATAGATAGACAGACAGACAGATAGATAGATATATAGATAGATAGGTAGATAGATAGATGGATAGATAGATAGATAGATAGATAGATAGATAGATAGATAGATAGATAGATAGATAGATAGATAGATAGATAGATACGCTCAAAGTCGCAGAAGTTCGCTAAGAAATGCTTCGCATTTAAAAAGATTGTGTGAACATGGAAGCGCCATTCCAAGCTCATAACAATGACTGTTCTGACTACTAGTGTCGGACGTTTCTAACTTTTTTTGTTTTTTATGGATTTTACGGGTGCCTTACTTAGGGTTTCATGCAATTGTTTTTTATTCTAAGTGTTACGCGCTGAATCGTTCTTTTTATATAAAGACACCGCTTTGTGGTGACATTGAAGCCACGTCTACAAGAAATTTTCTTGCTAGATAAAGCGTTCAGTTTCCATTTGCGCCGTGATTGCTGCCATGCAGGGCGTACTGATGTTATGATGGAAGCTTCATGACAGTGGTAGGCCATCGGAAGCTACTGCCGTTCGAAAGCACTCGCCGATCTGAGACAGAGATGCGTCCGTGTACAAGATCCACTCGGCTGTGGTTTCTTGGAGGTGTTGGACTCGTGCTTCGCGTCGTCGTGTTTGTGTATCTCGATCCATGTGCCGCGGTACAGAATCGACGGTGATCTGGTCGAGCGTCGCCCATGGGGGCCGGGTTGCTTCAAAAGAGGCAGTTGCCATACCCAACCCAAATGCCCGTTGTTTACTGATACACACAGATAGCCAAACAGCCTGTCTAGCCTTCGCAACAGGTGACATCCCAGACGCGCATTAGAGCACGCTAACGAAGCACTTAGATGGCCACCCTTCGTTACGTGTTCGAATACATTGGATACCTGGTCACTCGGGGATCACATGGAATGAAGTGGCACACACCATGTGCCGTGTAAGTCTCACGGGCCTTCCCCTGTGGTGGCCGGATTCCCTGAAGTGAACTGAATTACTTGCTATGGCGCGTTTAGACAGACGGAAACGATCAGACGAGATGCGCAACAACCGCAGAGTTTATCCCGATCCACCTCACTCTATGAGACGCGAGGCAGCCCTCGTGAGGCGTGCCGAAAATCACTCTTTGATGACACCCCACATTCAACACTGCATACAAGGCAAGGAGGGGTCTCCTGCCTGTGTGGCATGCGGTGGCTACTCGGATAACGCTCACGTTCTGTGGGATAGTCCGGGCGGCCGTGCAGCCATGAGCGAGAGCCTTAAACACATACCTACCAATCTAAGACCTGCGACCTTGGAGAAGTGGCTGGCGGAATCCTCCAAAGACAGCATGAAGGCACTACTCGGACATTTGAAACTTTTAGGCCTGTCCGATGGTTAAGCCTTGCCTTTTTTATAAGTGGACACGGACTGGGGTTCGTTTATTTTTAACAAAGTTGTTCTCTTTCCCTTTATATGCGCCGTGTCCTGTGTTCTTGCTAATTCTCCAGTGTAGTTGGCTTTTCCCAACTTGAACTTATACATGAAAAAATGGCAACTATTCTAACTGAAACGTTGGCCTTATATGTTAGGCAAGCTCAGGCAGTCGTGAATTTGTAGCCATTCATTTATGTCAATGACATCGGTGCAGAAAAATTTACGGGAGTGCAGTGCTTTCTGAATGCTTGGTTGGAAATTTATGAAGTTTAACGAACGAAGACGACTCTGCACTGAGAATCGTCATAGATGAGGGCTTCGTATAAGTTCGGCCACCTGGAAAATGTTATGGGGCACTGACAATGTACAGTACATGGGCCTCTAGCATTTCGTTTGCATCGAAACCGTCACTTTCGGCGTCAGCAAACGAGCACAGTCCCCAATGAGCCGCCGTGACGACCCGCTGGGCCAATAATGGCGGTTGTTGCAGTGGTTGCCTTAGATTTGGCATTGCCTTCGTGGGTCGCCATCACAGAGACAAGTACTGTCTCCGTCCACTGCAAGGCTCCGTCATATGTGAAGTAGACCCAGCACCATCACGTAATGAATGCATAGAAGAAAACTACATGATACTCATTTATAGGATATATAGGGTAACTTTAGTAATGTACGAGAGGTGGGTAATTGCCAAAGTGCCAGAGTGCACAATTTTTGAGTAATAGGGCTGACGCGCTGGAGTTTTGACTACTGTGGCGGAGCCTGGTGGCGTGCGCCGAAGTTGCTTGGGTAGTCAAAAATGGACGCCGACCGGCGAGTTACGCAGTTCTCAGTTTCTTTGAGCGTTTTACTTAATTTTGCGCCTAGTTTTCAGGCTCAAAAAGAGCTTAAAACGTACGCAGGAACTTGTCCGCTATGCCTGCAGAGTCTGACATGTTTGACGAGAGATCCCTGCTTCAACAAACCGTGCCGAAAGTAGGTGGTCCGGGCGACGGCTCTGAGCAGCGCGCGGTCCCGAAGCGCGGTCGCCGCCGTTATTGCGTGGTTAATTGCCTCGAAAGTGGGGGTAAGGATCCCGATGTGCGGTTTTACTGGTTCCCCTGAAAGCCGTACGAAGTGGAGCGACGGAACCGCTGGATACGTGCCGTCCGACGCGTGAAATGAGTACGCGAGCCAAACGTGGTGTGCAACGCAACGTGCTGATTACTTTTCGTACGGGATATATGTATATATTCCCTCTGTGCAGTCCAGACGGCACGCCGTGGCTGCCGACGGCGATCACGAGCATATGCAGCCGGCATTTCGTGGGAAACGAGAAAAACGATGCCATGAGTCACCCTGCATATGTGCCTACGATTTTTCCGGCAGCTTACAGCCGGCTGCTTCCAGCGGCCGGCTGGCTGTAAATTTGCGCGCCGTCGCTTCTCGACCACCACCGCACGCTGACAGAATTTGACGAATTCCCTAGAAGCAAATGTTGAAAATTACGACCGTGCATGGGGAAAAAGTATGTTTGCGACTGAATGCGGCAGAAAACGGCACACGGCACGAATGCGCTCATTCGGGCCGCCGACGGCTCGCCTTCGTCACTGGACCTTTCTTGATTCCGTTTCGTCGTGTAATGCAAATCATGTCGGCTTTCTTAACAGCAATCTTTTCGTTTATGCACTGTCGTTAATCGCGCGAGCATGCCTCGTAAAACTTAACTCGAGTTCAACGTCGTATGAGATTCGCTGCACTTACGAGTTGCAGCGCGCCGAAATGGTTCCTCCAATCTCCTGCACGTCGTAAACATACTTGACGTTGACGAGCTTCTTGCGTTTACGCAGATTGCTTGGCCTGAAGAACTCAGCCACGCCAGAAATTGGCCGAGATCCAAAGCGCAGCACAACCGACAGCGGCGGCTCTATTGCGCATCTGAGCTTAGTGCTGCATGCGGCCGCCAGTCTGACTACTCGAAACCAAAGAACTTATCGTAGGGGGCGCATTTTAGCACCGTTTTCGCAGCGCCGCCTGGGCAGCCAGTCAGGCCTAACGGATTTGCTATGTAGTGTTGGCAATACTGCCCCAAAAGCAGAAATGGAGACAGCGGCGAAATTGACGCACCATTATGGGCACACAGGTAGCAGAAAGAGTCACTAGACAAAAAGATCCTTGATATGATGTCTGTGTGACTGCTTGGCGTTTAATATCAGTTCATGCTTCCCAGCGTATATGCGTGTGCTATTACTTCACACATATACACAAATACCGACACACACACTATATATATATATATACATATATATATATATATATGTATATATATATATATACATATATATATATATATATATATATATATGTATATATATATATATATATATATATATATATATATATATATATATATATATATATATATATATATATATATATATATATATATTTTCACAGAGTTGGAAGATTGAGACTGCGCGTATCTCAAATGCACAACACTGCCATGTTCTTAAGGACGTGGCAATAAAACATCTCTGTTAGCTGACGAACACGCCACAACTGCTCGCACTGGATCGATGCCATTGGCGATCTAGTTCGCGCTCTTCATGCAGTGCTAATTGTCGCGAAGGCGAGTAACATTCGTAATTATTGTCGTGCGTTAATATGAGCAATTGGTCTTCGCGAGGTGAATGTGAGCAACACCTGCCGTGAGAAGGCAGGTGTCGCTGTTTACCTGCGAAATATGCTCGCGTCGGCAGTGGCATCTTTGGTTGTGAGCGTTTGTGGTGGTTGCTTTGTCAGCCTGAACTATGTACGCTCACTACGGCTTAAGGTTTGGCGCATGGCCAGCTGTTTCGAAGAAACTAAGGACAAACACACGTATTAATCTCGACGTATATCTTTTCATAAGCGCAGCTCACGTGTTTACATTTATAGCAGGGTTGGTGGCCGCAGGAACTGTATGTCTGGAGGTGTTCGACTGTATAGATCGCCTGATAACGTCCGACAGTGGACGTCGGAAAGCTTTCAGTGAACGGTGAGCGATGCCTAGATAAATGTTAGAGGCACCTAAAACTCATTGAGGTAGCTGAACTATGGTGGCTAGCTGAATTATGTCATTGACGTTCGAAATCGCGTCGCACTATCCGCTCTCTTCAGCCTATAGGTCTATACGCTCTTCGTTAAGACTTGAACAGAGAAACCGCTCTGTGGACATTTCTGTAAAAAGAATAAAGACAGGTCTGCGCGATAGAATCGACCCATCAGCAAATGCTATAATATGAGCATGCATGCATGTGCGTCTGGAAATGTAAATTGATTGAAAAGCAAAACTGTGTAATGTCTTCAGGTTCATGGAAAAGGGAGGCACGACAAGAAAACAGGGACATGAAGGACTGGCCAATTGCCAGCTTGCAATTGATATACAAAGAAAACGTATGTGAAAGTAAACTTGAGTGCACGCGTGTTCACAATGATTTGTGGAAGCGGAAAAGGGACCAGAAGGCCGCTGACAATTTCTCTCGGCATCCGTTGCCTCAGCTGGATGGATGTTTACAGGACAAACTTAGGACGGGCACCTTTACGTTCCACGGCGTATAAGTGCACAAGCAGGAGTGCATCATCGCGAACACATGGGTTGTCCCCGGCATCTGAAGTCACCTCTGTATCCCTGACAATGACAACAAATGCCAACGAATGGCCTATGTCTGGTTAATATGTCATGATGCGTAATTTACATGAAGTCATGGTCATTGCTTGTTTAGCCCAAAAGAAACACTGTCGTTCATTCCCGTTTCATAGTTATCACTCACACCGCAAATGTGAAACTTGTTGTCGGCGGCCTTCGAGTAACCTTGAGGCAAATGCCGGCGCAGTTGACCGGGCACATTATTCGGATGAATATAATTGTTATTGGAATAAAACCCCCTGTGTATGATATAAGAATGGCAGACTCGGCGTGTTGGTTCAGCATATTTGAAGAGTAAGTTCCTAAACTGGCTTATTGGGCGTGTTGGTGATTCATGATACATAGAAATACAAGCGCGTAATTTATACAGGGGCTTAGGGAGACAAAGACAAGCGACCAGTAAGTGGCCGTAGGAACTGTGTCTGGAGGTGTTCAAATGCGCTTGCCCTTGTCTTCCTAAGTCCCTGTATAAATGACGTGCTCGTATTTCTAAGTATCTTGAAGTGTAAGGCCCGACGACGACAACGGACCCTAGAGAGAGTACGCGAGGGGTGAAAGGGAGAGTACACACACACAGGCACTCCGTGTGTGTGTACTCCTTGGTTAGAAAATCGTTAGCGCAAAAAGGAAAGTGGTCGAAGAAGTAACACGGACAAGCGCAGTAACCAGCTACGCACTAACTAGCACGACATCATACGTTAATGTGCGCGCTCTTCCGTGTGTCTGTTGTCGTGGTCGCGCCTTCAACTTCAAATACCCTGTATATTGTGCGAAACGTGCGCAGCAATGTTAGGCATGGGTGCGGATTAGCAGAATCTATGGGCAAGCATGTACTTGGAGCTATGAAGTACACACGTGGTGCTCTAATGAGCATATGTAAACCACCAGAATGACTGCAGTAACCGGATGACATGGCCTTCAGGTGGTCTTTTGAAGGCGTTTAAAAATTGAAAGCACCAATAAATATCCTTGCCCAATTATCGTATTAGTACTCAAAACCTACGCAGAAAAAGCTGCGTTGCCCGTGGCTGCAGTGGCTGACAGCTGACACGTTGACCGATTGCCGCTAGTGCAGCAGTAACGTGTCGTATGGCCTAATGAGAGATGTTGCGTCATATTGCTGAGGCGACTACAGTCCTAATGTTCAGGCTGACTACTATCGTACTTACGCGATTGTAAGGCGACCACGATTGTAACGAGAAGTGAGTTTTTAATGTGTTCAGGAAGAAAAAAACATTTTCGGTTTCGATTGTAACGCGTGGAAGTTTTTGGCCAGATTGTTGGAACGGACGTTACTTCGTCATAGAGGCGTTGGTTATTAATTTGGCGGCGAAAAAAAGAGTGTGCGTACGACAACATGGAGCCGTGCCCGTCTTACGTGCTTCCATGAATTCTTTGCTTCTTAAAGTAGCACTGTATGTAACTGGCGCGGAGATTCAGGAACATTCCTGGATGCATGCTCGAGCAGGGAAACACATATAGGACAGACACAAGGACAACCACGAACACTTATACCGGACCCAATCGGCTGAGTTCGAAACAACGCCGTGCAAGGCGGGACGGGCCTTTACGCAACACTCCCAGGCATTACTACCCCTGTGACAACCGGGCGTCGGGTAGGGGGATACCTGTACCCATATTTCTGAAACCGCTGGGTGTCGGCGGTGGGTTTCGAACCAGCCACCTCCCGTAGCCGAGGCGGACGCCCAATCCACTAGGCCACGGCTACGGTGGAAGCAAGCGCAGTAATCGCAGCTATCTGGGGTGATACATCGGGATAGTCTAGTCTGCCTTCGCCCCTGCGTACTAGCTATGGCTACTTGATAAAGAAATACACAACAGTTGGAACATTGTGGCATTGAGACAATGTTCCAACTGTTGGAACAGTCGCATGCGATATTCACTATGTTGATAGTTTCCTGATGCTTTAGTGTCTCTGTAGTCGCCTCGCGCTGTTTGATCTTGTCGTTTGTTGGGAATATAAAAGAATTGCCTTAAGCAGCAAAAAAAAAAGAGTTTTTTGAAGTGTAATTTAGGTGTAAAATGATACGTCAGTAGATAACCAATTAACGCTGATGTATTCGACCCGCACGCTATAACTGTATTGACATGCTGAATTTTTCTTGATGACCGCACAATAATTTTCAATGTTACAAGTACAGATGAACTGATAATTTGCAGTAATTGCAAATACAGAGGAATCTACCTTTGTATCCGTGACAGTGACAATGAAAACCACCTGCTGACATGCATCCGGTGATTGTGTCGTTATGCGTAAATTTCACGGCGTCATCGTGCTCGTTTCTCTAGGTCTAAGGAAGCATTATAGTTGATCTCTGTATCGTATAGTTAACGGTCATAACGCAAAAGATAAGCGTCTTGTCGTCCGAATTCGAGTCACCTTGAGGCAAAAAGCCGGCGGCCTTGCCTGCGCACATTATCTGGGTTCGTACGACTGTTATCAGAATAAAACACATTGCATATCGTACAAAATATGCGCATTAACGTTAGGCAATAGTGCGAAAAAGCGGAATATATGTGCAAGAATATACGTGCTTTGGATCTATGACGCACACACGCGGCACTCTGATGAATAAAAAATTTCGTTTAGATGAGAGATGTTATCGGTGCCCCTCATTTGGAAGCTGAGGCGTTCACGCTGCTCACTCACGAGCTCTTGGCGGTCACACCAAAACAACTTTTATCGATTTGCAAAAGTGAAGATATTTTTGAGGGAATAATAAAATAAAAAAAATTCATTTGGGCAAGTGGCAACTGTTTTGAAAGTCATTACAAGCCGTTCCTAAAAAATTCGGCAGATCCCACGCACCACGGGAATCGATGTTATGCGAAGCATGAGGAGGAATGTGACTGTGCCGCAATTTTTCACATTGAGTGAAATGTTACGCAATGACGCTAGATAAATGTGCAAGTGTCCTACGCACGCAAACATTTAGAAGAGTCGCACATGTGTTATATAACCAGTTGTTTACAGTCGCTTAACGATGCCAACAGCAACATAGGTGTTACCAACACCAGACAGAGTAAGCTGATATGTAGTGTTTATACTTTTCAATACAGGATAGCGCGAATTCGAATAGGACAATGAAGGAACACAGATGCACAGGACCGGCGCTACTCGCAACTAAGCTTTATTTAGAAAAAATCACAGCATATCCACGGGGTGAATGATGATGAGTGGGGCGAAGCTACGGAGGGAATCATCTGTAAACCGTGAAACTCTTCCGTGAAATGCGCCCAGTACATAATATAAAGAGTGTGAAACATCGTGTGTATATTAAACATCAAACTTTTATTGTACTGTTGGTTTACGTGGTCCCTTCATTATCACTTGTGATCGGTGAAATGCAAGGAAGAAGTCCGCTCCCGAGCGAAAGAGCGACCGCATTCCCCGCTCGCCCTGTGCGAATTAAAGGCAAGGCTAGAGGGAAGACAGGACGCGCGTTTCACGACGCGAGGTCGGTAGCATGCCCAACGAAAGCCAACGGAACGCGATCGTGCAAGTGCTCCGGCTTCGCATCGCCTCATGGTTCCATTTAGCGTCCCAAAACCAAACATATTGCTCAAGGTGTGCCTTGCGTTTTTCGTAGAAATAATTTCTTTATCATGTACATTAAGACGAAAAGTTGAAAGCTCACTAGTGTGTATCGCCCGCAAAGTATGTCTTTTAGTGTGATTTAACTCTCGTACGGCAGGGTCCTCGCGCCGTTGCCGGTCCACCTCGCCCGTTGACGATCGGGCGAGGTGGCTAAATACAACTACTACTACTACACTTTAAGAAAAACATCTGGCGTTCTTTCGTTCTGCTTTTACAAAACATCTGGCGTCTTTCGTTGGTTTATTTCATCAATCAACGGCGTTTTGAACAAAATTTTTATTGTTTAATCACGCACAGGAGAAATCTCACCAGGCACTACCTTGGAGGTAAACAATGGCTGCTAATGGCAATGAGAGACAGAAGAAGTCGGCTTTTAGCTAACACTTACACTTCTACTTCTACTAACGTTTCCTACTGGAACATGCCAATGGCTGCTAATGGGGAACGAGAGACAGAAGAATCCGGCTTTTAGTTAACGCGCACGCTGCGAATTTTTTATTGTTCAACAACGCACAGGAGAAATCTCCCACCGGCACCACCTTGGAGGTCAAAGCGTAAGACTTGTTACTCACTACTGCGATCACGACGACTACGAGGGACGAACGGGTGCCGCCTTAAGGAGCTTCGCCCCTAAAAGTTTCCCTAGATATACATACACAGCGTGTGGCACGCGCAGTCACAGTTGCAGTTAGAGTTGCTTTACGCTTGTTATGCTTAGCTTATCTGTTATGATGGAGAACGCATGCACGGTTCACAAACCCGTGTGCATGTGTGGAAAAGGTTCTTGGCAGTTCTTGAATAACATCATCATCACCATGATCAGTGAGCACCAGCAGCTGTACAAGACTTGTTGTCGGATCCGTTCGTGATCGCGACTACGGACGGTCTAAGTGTAGGGAAGTGCGAGGTATAGTAGAGCTGGTGGAAACCGCGGATGGCTTTTACGAAGAACTGATCTATGGTATACCTCCTGTCCTGGACGTGTCACCGAGGTCTTGTGATGCCCTGTCCATATCCAAGCCGTCTTTCATGTCGTCTAAGAATCAGGCGTTGTTGGGTTTTGATAAATCAATGCTGAATCACCGGTAATTAACACGGACATGGTCCCCTCGTTAGAGTTATCGCAGGAAGCATTGACCCCCGTTTTTGCGTAATCCACGTGGTCGACGTTGTGGACTACGTGGACGAGTGGATGGCAGCCGAGCGTCTTCCAGGGGTGCTCTGTCTTCAGCTCCCTAACTTTCCTTGCGTCGGCCGCTGTGGTGTAGTGGTTTACGTGCTCGGCTGCTGACCCAAAGGTCGCAGGTTCGATCCCGGCCGCGACGGTCGTATTTCGATGGAGGCGAAATGCTAGAGGCCCGTGTACTGGGCGATGTCAGAGCACGTTAAATAATACCAGCTGGTCAAAATTTCCGGAGCCCTTCACTATGGCGTCTCCCATAATTATATCGTGGTTTTGGGACGTAAAACCCCGATTACTACTATTATTATCACTTTCGTTCCGTGTCAATGTGTATGTTCGCGTTTTCGTCGTTGATTGAGACTCTGTTATCAGCTGTGGCACATACCCGCATAACATGAACTCTGGTATGCGGGTATGTGCCACACGTGACTGAAGGAAAGGGTTTCATGACGTGCGCGACAGGTATTTTGCGCTATTCATGTCATCACAGGTGAATCTTGCTCGTCATACACTAATCCTACGCTATGCAAATTTTGGTATATTGCAACCTATGGAGACGACCGGGAGAGCGCGAAGACGTAGGCGGCTAGATATATAGATAGACAGAAACGCCCAAAGTCCCTGAGGTTCGCTAAGAAAGCCTTCGCATTTAAAATACGCCGCAAGGATGGTTGCAGGAACCGGATGGGATGGCTTTAAAATGGTCCGGTTGAAATCGTTTGAAAATTGGTAGCATCAAGAGATATTATTCGTAGGTGTGGTATTAGTGCTTGAAAAACTTGGAGGGCGCTTGAGCTTCGCCTTAGAGAGTATAGCGGGTACAGCGTAATCGGGCCCATGCGCATCACCTTCTCAAATGCTAGCCTAGCTTCAGTTCTCGGTGCATACTTCAACCATGTGGGATACTTCTACCGTGTCTTAACATTGGCTGTTGCAAAATATCCTAGAATGCCTACTGCAACGACAGTTGTTAAGTGCCCACTGCGGCACAATGCTTCCTTTTGCGAATCAGCGAAGGGCCCACTACGCGTCCGTAAGGCAACACGCGAACGTATACGCAGCTATTAAAGACGATAGCCTTTCTTGGGGAATTTAAACGCAGAAATTTTGGTCTGTCTTTCTGTCTTTCTGTTTGTCGGCACGTCACCCGATTCAGCTAACCGGCCAAAGTTGAACCACTTGCTTACCGCCCACCCATCTTGAACTGGTACGGCTGTTCATACTTGTGAACGCTGTCGATCAAAAAGTAAATATTACGCATATCTGAGGCGCAACATCATTAGGTAAGTATTAGGTGGTGTGTTCCTTTAATAGAAAATACCGAGATACGCAATTTTAAAGACCTTGATGGTATGCGTTTAACGTTGAGACAGTAACGCGTTTATTAAAAGATTGTCACAGCTGAAGCGATCAGCGGTCCAAGCCGAGCAAGCGCGAGCGCCAACAACAACCGTCTTCGTCTTCTTCTTTCGCAGGCGTTCTTGTCTGCGCCCTCCCATGTTACAAATTACTCCCCCGCGGAAAAGGAGCCATCCTGGCTACTTAAGGAACAGGTACAACTGGTGGGTCATAATACGGCTTCAGTCGATCGACGTGAACAGTCTCGCGGCCGCGACGACGGCGGTCCGTAGATGATTGAACAGGCTCAATCATATAGTTAACTGGGGATGCTTGACGTAGGACGCCGTAGGGGCCTTCGTACTTAGGCAGTAGCTTTGTGGAAAGGCCAGGAGCGGAGGAGGGAACGCGAAGCCACACCAACGTTCCAGGCGAATACGACTGAGGAGGCAGGTTTTCGTCGTGGCGGTCCTTCTGGCCCTACTCGCCCTACAATGTTACAACCCTAGTTTCTTAAGGTGCGCTGAAAATGCGACTGCGCTGAAACTTGTCTTCCTCCGTGCCCTCTGCACAAGCTCATGTTGTGTTTCGGTTTCGTTTCGGTATTGCATTGTACGAATGACAGGGGGCGCCGCTCTGGCATTCCTGTTTTACCCAGGCGACGTGTAAGTAAGAGAGTTTGTGGAGAGTACTCGTTGAGTGCGGACGTTTCTTCTCCTTCAGCGCATCGCGCCAAACAGCGTGTTCGGGCTGGCCGGCGTCCCCACCGGTCGCGTTGGTCACCGCCGGTCTTCGCCTGCCGCTGCGCCGGGACTACCAGCCCGCAACACAGCACTCATGTTTCCCGACGTACTGCCAGATGGCGTCCATATCTCACGCAGCGCCTCTTCTATCGTCTTTAGACGACATTTGCAGCGAAGCACGCAGATACGCGGCCAATTTTTCACTTTGGTAATGGTTTTGCAGCTGGTTATGATTAAATATGTCTGAGCGCCTTCTAATGGCTGTGCCTTTAAAACAGCTTCTCGTTGCGCAATTCACATGCTTTGATGCCTGGCGTATTCTTCGCATTTGCAAAGCAATATTGCATGCATTAAGGGGCTCGTCCCACTACATGATTTTCATATAGCGTTTTTTCCCGCAGCAATTGCAAGCAACAGCGTGTCCCTGTGGTAGAACACCTGGTTGCCACGCAGACGGCCCGGGTTTGATTGAAACTCGGACCTTATATTTTTGTATTTATTTTATTTGCACGTTCCTAGATTTTTCGGTGACGGAAAAGATGATTTTTCGCTCGCAACCAACGACGCTGACACCGTCACCGGAATTTCTGTGAAACGAGCCCTTTAACGCTGTCGCCTTAAACGTAAGAAGAAAAAAAAAACCACGCATCTACACGACGTGAATCTTGACGAGTGGGCGAAGATCTGGGTATCGTATGGGTGAGTAACCATACGTTACCCGAGCGTTGCCCCATGCAATGTAAATTGAGTGACATAAAGTAACATAAAGGTACATGAAGAGTCGACGACAAAGCTAGGTCCTAATGTCCAAAATGTCTACGTTGAAGTCGCCGGCTAGTATAAAAGGTTTGTGCTTGTAGGTGTTTTATATTGTTCTGTCACAATAATGATTGAGGTTTATCTGTTGTATACCTTTTTTATTCACATACGCATATGTGTTTCGACTATGGCAACGGTTTTCTATTTACCGTGAAAGCCGACAGTGAGAGTCTACGACAAAGCTAGGTTCTAAGGTCCGTATTGTGTAGGTTGAAGTCGCCGACTACTATAAAGGGTTTGTGCTTGTGGGCATTTTATGTCGTTTCGTCGCAATTATGATTGATATCAGTCTATTGTTAAACCTGAGCTTTCGATTTTGCATGGTGCTGTGCCTCGAGCAAGGTCAACGAATAACGAAGGAGTAGCCTGGACGCTAAGGCGCTCCGCCCCTAAAATCTACGGTGGCCATGGCTACTTGCCGCTGATACTACTGTAACGCGTTGTGTGACGTAATGAGAGGGATTGCGTCATATTGCTGGGATGACTAGCGTCCGAATGGTCAGATCGAAAACTAAATTACCTTGAGTATATCTGCTCTATGGGGACTATGTGACGTACAGTAAATATATGAACCATTACTGTGCAATCCTCCTTCATAAGTACACGAAGAGGTGTAAGTGTAGCAAAGGGACCAAGACGGGAAGAGGACCCGGCCATCTGGGTATATCCAAGGATTCCAACCTATTGAACGAAGCAAAGCCCGTGACAGTTGCTCGTGCCCCATGCCCCTTCGTTCTCGTTTATTTGCAACACACTCCCGCGGCCGTCAATGTTGCGCACGCTTCAGGAAAGGAAGCTATCCGGAGGCGGCGTTCTTATGCAGTTTCGCCCCTCTCTACCCAGTGTCGACAGAATTAGGGACGAGACGTTGTCGTGCACCACGACGACGTCGCCGACTTGAAGTCGTGGTGGTCTCTTGGGAGCCTCATTGTGGGCAGAACGCAGAAGTTACAAGTAGACCTTGCATCAGCGCTTCCACGGATTATCTGTTAGCGCTTGTTGATGTAGCATCCGACGTCGGAGATCGACGCTTATTGAATGAGGAACTGCGGCGCGAAAATCTTGCAAGCACGTTGCGGATTTGCCAAGCAGGAAGTCCGAATAGATAGGTGGGCTTGGATTCTCGTAGTCGGCAGACAGATAATTCAACGATCGGCTGTCGGAGCTGCTGATGGGACTGCTGTTGCATCAGGCTCTCCTGTTGTATCTGCTCCTGTTGCTGAAGTTGCTGGCGACGCTACATCAAAATTTTCTGCTGATGTTGCTGGTTCTGAACTTGCTGGAACTAGTTTTCGTATATTCGCATGATTTCCTAATAATAATACCTGGGGTTTAACGTCCCGAAACCACAATATGGTTATGAGAGACGCCGCAGTGGAGGGCTCCGGAAATTTGGACCACCTGGTGTTCCTTAACGTGCACCTAATTTAAGTACACGGGCCTCAAATATTGTCGCCTCCATATTTGCATGATTGTCTGATAATGGGCGTACTCCTTGGGAGTCATGTTCATCAGCTGCTGATGGTGTTACATCTGAAGCTGCTGTATGTGCTGCGTGATCATTGGCCGCTTGACTACTTCTGGTGTCAGGTAGGCATGTGCTTGGTTCGCACGGGCATCCGAAATGGATGAAGACTCCGAGGTCGACGGCAATTCTTCTTCTTCCTAACTCGACGAGGACGACGACGATGCCAAATCATCCAGGTTGCGTCGCGCAACGACCTCGTTAAGGACGGGTATCTCCGCCGCTTCCGCAGGCGTGGGCACGGGCGTTCACAGTCCCTTCGTAATGACTTTTTGGACGAAGCGTCGCTTGGTGTAGAGTTGATCTATTGTCGAAAGTCGAGGACCAGGCTCACGGGCGGGTTTGGCACGAGAACGAGCGAAGCGAAGCGACCAAGAACAAAACAGGGTCCGGCCGTCTTCTGGCTATATCGAAGAATTGGGACCAACTGATCGAGCCAGAGCCCGTGGCTCCACGCCCCTTCGTTCTCTTTTATTTGCAAATGTAAGCTCATTAAGCACGTAAAAAGCTTTCGAAATCAGAGATGTGAATTGGCAGCAAGCAGGAAGTTCGCTGAGACATGTAAAAACCTGTCTTGTTAGAATAATTGCGTGCAAATTTGGGTATTATAACCAGCCATCGCATGCCTTTCTCAACTCTTATCCTGTAGCCTAACCTTTGTAAAACTCATTCAATAAAATAATAAACGTGGATGTTCTTGGCCAGATTCTTCGACCGTATGTTACTTCGTGAGAGCAGCGTCGATGCATAATTTGGGGACGACAAGAAGAGTGTGCGTGCGACAACATGGAGCCGTGCCGGTATCACGTGCTTCCATGGATTATGTGCTGCTTAATGTAGCACTGTATGTAACGGGCGCAGAGAATCGGCAACATTCTCGGACACATGCGCGAGTAGGAAAACACATATAGGACAGACACAATGACAACCACAGACACTTATGCTCGCACACACACTGACGGCTCAGCCGGTTGGCATGGTAGGCCTAGCCAGGCCGGCGCCTGGACTGATGCCATTTGCGATCTAGTTCGAGTTCTTCACGAGGTGCTAATGACCGCGAAGATGAGCAACATTTGTAAATAATGTCGTGCGTTCGTAATTGCAATTAGTCTTCTCAATCTTCGCGAGCTGAAGAGCAAAGCTGGATGCGACGCGTGGCTGAGATGGCCGGTGTCGCTGTTTACCTGCTCAATATGCTCGCATCGGAGTAGTCGCGGTGTCGGCGGCGGCGTCTTTGGTAGTGAGCGTATGTGATGGTTGTTTCGTGCGCGTTAAATATGTACGTCCACTACGGTTTAAGATTTGGTGCGTGGCCAGCTGTTTCGAATAATCAACTAACGACAAAAACAAGTATCAACCTCGACATATACCTTTTAATGAGCCCAGCTCACGCCTTTAGATCGTTTGTACCACTGTCAGTGACCGTAGGAACTTTTTCTCTGGACGTTTTCGACTGTATCCAGCGCCTGATGACGTCCGACTGCGGACGTCGGAAAGCGTTGAATGAACGGTGACAGAGGGCTGGATAAAAAAGTCAGAGGCACTTCAACCTCATCGGGGTAGCCGAGCAACTCCATTGACATTCCAAATGGCGTTGTGGCAGCCACACTGTTCTCTTTTGTTATGTTTTACCTGGCTTGCTGAGGAGAGGTCGAAGTTTAAATTACCTCGGCTACTCCATTTGTATAAGTTCTGCAGCTGAAAAAGAAAAAAAAGATTTTCCAAAATAAATTTTAGCAACAAAAATATAAGCATATAGCACATTGAAACAAGTTAAAATAGCATGGTAATGTACAGTTTACTTGCAGAGGTTCGCGTTGCCATAAATCGGCCACGCGCGCACATTTATAGGTGCGTATAGGTCTATATGCACTTCATTAAGAATACAGCAGAGAAACCGCTCTGCGGACATTTCTCTAAAATAATAAAGAAAGATCTGCGCGTTAGAATCGACCCATCGGCAAATGCTAAACAGGAGCATGCATGCGCAGGCGTCTTGAAATGTGAATCGATTGAAAAGCAAAATTTGTGTAATGTTTTCAAGTTCATAGAAGAGGAAGGCAGGACAAGAAAACACGGACACCAAGGAGTGGCGAAGAGTCAGCTTGCAACTGATTTACAAAGAAATGATATCTGAAAGTAAACTTGAGGTGCATCCGTGTTTACAAATATTAGTGTAGGCGGAAAAATGATCAGATTACCACTGAAATTTTGTCACGGCATCCCTTGCCTCAGCTGTATGGATGTTTACAGGACAAACTTAGGAGGGACACCTTTAGGTTCTACGGCATAGAAATGCACAAGCGATAGCGCATCATCGCAAGCACGTGGGTCGTCCCCGGCTTCTGAAATCACCTCTGCATGCGTGACAATGAAAACGAATGGCTACGACTGGCATGCACCTGAATAACGTGTCATGACGGACAATTTACTTGACGTCATGGTGTTCGCTTCTTTATAGTAAAGAAACATTATCGTTCGTCCCTGTTTCATAGTTATCTGTCACAGCGCAAATGTGAAACGAGTGGTCCGCCGCCTTCGAGTAACCTTGAGGCAAAAGCCGGCGCGCTTGGCAGGCACGTTATTAGGATGAATATAATTGATAATGGAATGAAACACCCTGTATATTGTGCGAAACGTGCGCAGCGATGTTAGGCAATGTTGCGGATTAGCAGAATGTATGTGGAAGCGTGTACTCGGAGGTATCCTCTTGTGGTGGTGACCGAGGCGCGACAAGTGATGGCTGGCGGCCGGATGGCATCCGAGTCATGGGCGAACGTCTCAAGGCCTCTTGCTGAGGGTGTGACGAAGGTGCGGCTGTAGGCGGCTGGTTGTACGAGGCGATAGCTGTGACGGGTGGTGGACGTCGGACAGCATCGGCGTAACTCATCTGATACTGGTCGTAACCAAGATCAACTGTGGAGAAAGCATGCCTAAGTTCGTCACGAACGAATTCGGCAACGGCCGCCACGGGTGTATCGGTTGTTGCAGTCCAAAGCTTCTGAAGTTCTTCTCGAACAATCTATCTGGTCAGGTCACGCAGGGAGCCCTGGTTGTCTAGAGTCATGGAGGCCGCGTTGACTGGCGTGCTAGTGCACAGGCGATCGTACTGCCTGGATCATTGATGTAGAGCTCGCTCAATGGCAGTGGCTTCCTTTATAAAATGAGCCACAGTACTTGCGGCATGGCGCACAAGTCCGGCGAACAGCTGTTCTTTCACTCCGCGCAAAAGGTAGTGTAACTTCTTATCCTTGGACATGTTAGGATCAGCACTACGACACAGTCCTTCCATGTCCTCGGCAAACATTGCCACAGTTTCATTAGGTTTCTGAATTCTAAAATCCAGTAACTGCTGAGCACGCTCTCGACCATCGACGGTAGCTAAGGTGTCAATGAGCTGCTGTCGAAAATCATTCCACGTCAATATACGGCCTTCTCGGTTTTCAAGCCACGTGTGAGCGCTGTCATGGAGAATGAAATATGCAAGCTTTTTTTGAGCATTCCACTGACTAATGTCGGCAACGCGTTCATAGTGGTCAAGCCAAACTTCAACATCTTCATGTGGGGCACCACTGAAGCGATCAGGTACTAGTGACTGAGAAGAGTTACCTGTGGCGGATTGGGAGCAGAGGTGCCATGTACAACCTGTGGCGGGCTGGTGTTCGCCATTGGCAAAGGTACGAAATGCCTGGTAGCCAATTCCTCGAAGGCGGTCAACTCTGGAACGAGGCCTAGAAACCGCCGACTGAAGTGGTGGACGGGAGTCGTAACAGGTGACGGCACGTCAGGACTCAATGAACGGCTCATGGAGTGTGAAGCATCAGGCAGGGTTGCGGTCCAGCACCTCCACCAGTGTCGCGGTACACCGTAAACGAACAACCAAGACGTTTAGCAGGAGAGCAAGCAGCCAGTTTTTATGCAGCAGCATAGACAAAAACATAGACACAAAAACACTTCTTCTTCGGTCAGAGTCCCGTTCCGCGAGAGTGTCAAAGCGCACATCATCTTCGTTGTCTGCATACAACGGGCGCGGCAATATAATTGTTATTGGAATGAAACAGCCTGCATACGATATAGGAATGAGAGAATGCGCGTGTTGGTTCAGCATACTTGAAGTGTTAGGCGCGGCGACGACAACGCACAATAAGGAGAGTACGCGAGTGGTGAAAGGGAGAGTACACACACACGCAGGCACTCCGTGTGTGTGTGCTGTGTGGTTAGAAAATCGTTTGCGCAAATCAAGAACGTGGACGAAGAAGTAACATGGACAAGCTCTTTTCCTTGTTACTTCTTCGTCCACGTTCTTGATTTGCGCCAACCATTTTCCAACCAGTTATGCACCAACTAGCACGACAGCATACGTTATTGTGAGTACTCTTCCTTGTGTCCGT
The DNA here is from genome assembly GCF_013339695.2 of Rhipicephalus sanguineus. Taxonomy (NCBI): domain Eukaryota; kingdom Metazoa; phylum Arthropoda; class Arachnida; order Ixodida; family Ixodidae; genus Rhipicephalus; species Rhipicephalus sanguineus. The sequence continues at coordinate 78,565,896 of NC_051182.1, read as the reverse complement.
TGTCGTCGTCGCGCCTTCAACTTCAAATACCCTGTATATTGTGCGAAACGCGCGCAGCAATGGTACACGTGGGTGCGGATTAGCAGAATCTATGTGCAAGCATGTACAGTGAAACCTCGGTGATACGAATCTCATGGGAGCACCGAAAATATTCGAATCATCCGAAATTCGTATCACCAGAGAGCATAGAAAATTAGCATGTTTAGAAGAGAGCATAGAAAATTAACATGTTTAGAAGAGAGCATAGAAAATTAGCAGTGTTTTTCTTACACCGTGATTCTGAGGATTCGGCGGTGCGGCGCGCATGCCCACGCTTGCGTTCCCGCGCTCGCACGTGCTTGGCGCGTCTTCCGCGACAGCGCGGACAGCACCTCTTCGCACCTGGGCGGTAACGTACGTTCGTATCAAAGGTCGCTGGGTAAAAATCGGTTCGCAACAATCGTACTCCATTACATTGCAGGCCTATGGGCCTGGGCCGGGACCAACGGAAAATTCGTATCGCCCCGAAATTCGTATGAGCTGTGATCGTATCACCGAGGTTTCACTGTATTTGGAGTTATGACGTACACATGTGGTGCTCTAATGAGTATATGAAAACCGCCAGAATGGCTGCTGGAACCGTATGATATGGCCTTCACATGGTCTTTTGAACGCGTTTAAAACTTGAAAGCTCCAAGAAATATCATTGCTCACGTATTTTATTAGTAATCAAAAAGTATGAAGAAAAAACTGCGGTGGCCATGGGTGCGGTGGCTGACGGTTGGCACATTGACAAATTGCCGCTAGTGCAGCAGTAACGTGTCGTATGGCCTAATAAAGAGATGTTGCGTCATAGTGCTGAGACGACTACAGTCAGAATGTTTAGGCTGACTACTACCGTACTTGCGCGATTGTAAGGCGACCACGATTGTAACGAGGAGTGACTTTAAATGTGTCCAGGAAGAAAAAACATGTTCGGTATCGATTGTAACGCGAGGTAGAAGCTTTTGGCCAGATTGTTGAAACGGACGCTACTTCGTCATACAAGCGCTGGTTCGTAATTTGGCGGCGACAAAAAGAGTGCGCGTGCAACAACATGGAGCCGTGCCCGTCTTACGTGCTTCCATGGATTCTGTGCTTCTTAAAGTAGCACTGTATGTAACTGGCGCGGAGATTCAGGAACACTCCTGGATGCATGCGCGAGCAAGGAAACACATATTTATTTTATTTATTTATTCATACTGTCGATCCCATTAGGGATCTTTACAGGAAGGGCATATTGAATTGTTACAATACAACAATACAAATAGTACAAATTCAATTACACATAAGGAAAATATTGGCAGTTAACAAAGGCAGACTAGAAGACGTAGTAGTACATAATAATAGTACATCCTAATGAGAAAAAATAAAAGGTGATCAAAGAGGCATACAAAAAGAAAAACTGCAGTAAAGAAATACACTGATGGAAAAAATGGTGAAAGTAAACGAAGTAACAGTGTGTGGATAAACAAAATTATGGGTACAGTATAACAGTAAAAAAAAAAAGTGATCAAAGAGGCATACAAAGGGAAAACTGGAGCAAAAAATACACTGATATAAAAATAGTGAAAGATAAACGAAGTAACAGTGTCTAGGATAAACAAAATTATGGGTACAGTATAACAGCCAAAAAAAAAAAATAGTGATCAAAGAGGCATACAAAGGAAAAGCTGGAGCAAAAAATACACTGATATAAAAATGTTGAAGAATAAACGAAGTGACAGTGTGTAGGATAAGCAGAATTATGGGTACACTATAACAGTAAAAAAAAAGTGATCAAAGAGGCATACAAAGGGAAAACTGGAACAAAAAGTACACTGATGTAAAAAAAAATATACAGAAGTAATGATGATACAGGTAGCTCATAACTGGGCAGCATGTAGCTGATTTTCAAGCAATGCTAAAAAGGAAGATAACGTCGCGCTGGTTGTTACACTAGGATCTAGCCTGTTCCATTCACGTGTCATTAAAGGAAAAAATGAATATTTATGACTGTCCGTATGAATGACTTGCTCATGTAATGATAATGCGTGTTTGTGCCGCGTTTGTCGTGTTTGAGTTAAAGATAAGTATTTGGAACTGTCAATCTTTATGTCTTTGTGGATGAGCTGATACATCATTTTTAATCACGCAAGCTTGGCTCGGTTTTGTAAGGTGAGGATACCGGCCCGTTTTAGTAATTCTGTGGGTGAATCCTTTGGCCTATGTTTATTGTAAATGCATCTTAGTGCCTTCCTTTGGACTGCTTCGAGTTTGTAAATGAGTTCTTTAGTGGAAGGAAACCAAACAACGTTAGCGTACTCCAAAGTTGATCTGACAAAGGTCTGGTATGCTAATAGCTTTGTGATAGGGGGGGCTAGTCTCAGACGTCTATTTAAAAAAAAACAATTTTTTTAGTGCAGACGAGGTGACGTTGTTTACGTGGCGTTCCCATCTAAAGTCATGGGTTAGTGTTAGGCCAAGGTATTTATACTCTTTCACTGCGCTGAGTGTGGCGCTACCTATAGTGTAGTTAAAATCAGATGTGTGTTTCTTTCTCGTTATTGATAGAACAGCCGATTTTTTAACGTTCAATGTCATTTGCCATTCTTTACACTATTTGAATACTAAAGATAAAGAGTTGTTTAATTCAAGATGGTCACTATAAGAGTCGATTACTTGGTATAAGACGCAGTCATCAGCGAAAAGTCTGACGCTGACAGGAATATTACAAGGCAGATCATTAATGTATATAAGAAATAAAATTGGAGCCAGAACGCTTCCTTGTGGAACTCCGGATCTTACGCTAGATTTATGGGAATGTTGCCTGCTGACTTCTACAAACTGGGTGCGGTCACTAAGGTAATCTTTTATCCAATCGACAATGGGCCCTTTACCCAAGGTTAGTTCGAGTTTATGAATTAGTTTGTGATGTGATACACGGTCGAAAGCTTTTGAAAAGTCTAAAAAGATAAGATCGATTTGTTTCTGTAGGTCGACACTTAGCGATACATCGTGTACAAGTTCAAGTAGTTGCGTGACTGTGGAGACACCTTTTCGAAATCCATGCTGACAGGGTGTTAGTATTTGTTCCTTTTCAAGGTGTTTGGTTATGTGCTTTAGGATAATGTGTTCTAACAGTTTGCAGGCAGTGCATGTCAGTGAGATGGGTCTGTAGTTGGAGGGTTCGGTTTTACTTCCCGATTTATGAATTGGTTTTACTTTAGCTGTTTTCCAGTCGTTAGGGAGGGTCCCTGACGACAATGATTTGTCAAAGACTATTAATAGGTACTTGGCCATCCACGCAGCGTATCTGCGAAGGAATGCATTTGATATGTTGTCAGGTCCTGATGATTTCTTACAGTCTAGTTTGAGCAGCAAGTTAAGTGTGCCTGATTCGGTTATTGATAGCTGGTCGAGAGGCTTTAATTCAAAGGGACGTGCGTGTGGTAGTGTGCCATCATCCTCCGTGAAGACAGAGCTGAAGTAGTCATTAAGCAGGTTGGCAGACCTTCGGTTGTCTACATCTATCGTTCCTTCATCATTGCGAGTTTTTGGGTTGATGTAGTTCCAGAACTTCGTTGGGGCTGACTTCAAAAAGTTAGTGAGTGTATTAGTGAAGTAGAATTGCTTAGCTGTCTTAATTTTTGATTTCATGCATTCAATAGCCATGCTGAGATCGTGATGTGTGTATTTTAATGGGTTGGTTTTCAGCAGTTTTCTCATCCTCTTTACTTTGCTTTTGGCGTGTATAACATCGCGCGTAATCCATGGATTACGCTTATTAGATTTCTTTTTTCTGATCGGCACGTACTTATTTATACAATGAGATACGATCGCTTTTAGTGCGAGCCACAAGGCATCGATGTCGGTACTGCTGTTACGGGAAAGTTCCACAAACGATTCGTACTCATCAGCAAGGTGATCAAGTATATTAGTGTCCTCAGCTTTACTGTAGTCAGGGTACGCGACTATTTCTTGAGGGGTAACAGTGTCATAAAGGGGTATGGTGCAAGAGGTGATCTTGTGATCGGAAATACCATCTAGAAGACATAAATTAGTTTCTTCGCTTATGAAGTCATGGCTGAGAAATATTAAGTCTAATATAGAAGAGCTGGATCCCTGTACACGTGTAGGTTCAGTTACTATTTGGTGACGTTGACACATATAGGACAGACACAAGGACAACTACAAACACTTATACCCGGGGCCAATCGACTGAGTTCGAAACAATGCCGTGCAAGGCGGGACGGGACTTTACGCAACACTCACCAGGCATTACAACCCCTGTGACAACCGGGGGTCGGGTTGCCGGGCGTCGGGTAGCCGAGGCGGACGCCCAATCCACTAGGCCACGGCTACGGTGGAAGCAAGCGCAGTTATCGCCGCTCTTTGTGGTGATACATCGGGATAATCTGCCTTCGCCCCTTCGTACTAGGTATCGCTACTTGATAAAGAAATACACAGCAGTTGGAAATATGTCACACTGAAAAATTGGTTACGCGAAATCGCATGCGATATTCACTATGGCGATAGTTTCCTGATGCTTTAACGTCTCTGTAACCGTCTCGCGCCGTTTGATCTTGTCGATTGTTGGGAAGATAAAAAAATTGCCTTAAGCAGCAAAAAGAGTGTTTTCAAGTTAAATTTAGGTGTAGAATGATGCGTCAGTAGATGACCAATTAACGCTGATGCATTTAACCCACACGCTATAACTGTACTGACATGCTGAATATTTGTTGATTACCGTACAATAGTGTGCAATAATTTCAAATACAGAGGAATCCACCTCTGTATCCGTGACAATGACAATGAAAACCACCTGCTGACATGCGTCTGGTGATTGTGTCGTTATGAGTGCATTTTACGACGCCATCGTGCTCGTTTCTCTAGGTCGAAGAATCATCTTTGTTCTCTGTATCGTATAGGTATCGGTGATAACGCAAAAGTGAAGCGTCTTGTCGGCGGCATTCGAGTGACCTTGAGGAAAAAAGCCGGCACCCTTGTCTGCGCGCGTTATTCGCGTTCATACAACTGTCATCAAAGTAAAACACGTTGCATGTCGTTCAAAATGTGCGCAATAATATTAGGGAATAGCGCGAAAAAGCAGATTATATATGGAAGTATTTCTTTGTATTTATGACGAACGCACTCGGCACTCTGATTATGAACTCAAACCGCCAGGATGGCTGCAGGAACAGGGTGGCATGGCTTTAAGATGGTGTGGTTGAAGGTGTTTGAAGCTGGTTAGATCAAGAGAAAGAAGTCGCATGTGTGGTAGTAGTGCTAAAAAAACTTACAGGGTGCTTGAGCTTCGCCTTGAAGAGTAGAACGCGATAGCGCAATCGAACCCCGTTCGCATCGCCTTCTCAAATGCTAGCCTTGCTTCGGTTCTCGGTGCATGCCTCAACCGTGCCGTAAGGAAACTAACTACTGTACGCATAACATATGCCGTTTCATACTATCCTAGAATACCTACTACAAGTACAGGTGTAAAGTGCCCGCTATGCCATAATAAGGCAATACGAGAACGTATACACAGCTCCTCACTGGCGATGGTTTTGCAGCTAGTTATGATTAAAAGTGTCTGAGCGCCTTGTAATGGCTGTGTCTTTAAAACACCTTCTCGTTGCGCAAACCACATGTTTCGACGCCTGGCCTGATTTTACGCTTTTGCCAAGCAATATTACATGCATTAAGGAGACTAGTCCCACTACATGGTTTTCATATAGTGTTTTTAAAGACGATAGTCTTTCTTGGGGAGCTTAAACGCAGAAATTTTGGTCTGTCTTTCTGTCTGTCCTTCTGTCTGTCTTTCTGTTTGTCGGCACGTCCCTCGATTCAGCCACTCGGCCAAAGTCGAACCACTTGCCCAAGGGCCAGCCATCGTGAACGGCTGACTAGGTTCATACTTGTGTACATTGTTGATCAAAAAGCAAAGATTACGCATATCTGAGGCGCAACATCACTAGGTAAGTATTAGGCGGTGTGTTCCTTTAACAGAAAATACATAGATACGCAATTTTAAAGACCTTGATGGTATGCGTTTAACGTTGAGACAGTAAAGCGTTTATTAAAAGATTGCCACAGCTGAAGCGATCAGCGGTCCAAGCCGAGCAAGCGCGAGCGCCAACAACAACCGTCTTCGTCTTCTTCTTTCGCAGGCGTTCTTGTCTGCGCCCTACCATGTTACAAATCACGCCCCCGCGGAAAAGGAGCCATCCTGGCGACCTAAGGAACAGGTACAACTGGTGGGTCATAATGCGGCTTCAGTCGATCGACGTGAACAGTCTCGCGGCCGCGACGACGGCGGTCCGTAGATGATTGAACAGGCTCAATCGTATAGTTAACTGGGGATGCTTCACGTAGGACGCGGTAGGGGCCTTCGTACTTAGGCAGTAGCTTTGTGGAAAGGCCAGGAGCGGAGGAGGGAACGCGAAGCCACACCAACGTTCCAGGCGAATACGACTGAGGAGGCAGGTTTTCGTCGTGACGGTCCTTCTGGCCCTACTCGCCCTACAATGTTACAACCCTAGTTTCTTAAGGTGCGCTGAAAATGCGACTGCGCTGAAACTTGTCTTCCTCCGTGCCCTCTGCACAAGCTCATGTTGTGTTTCGGTTTCGGATCAGTATTGCATTGTACGAATGACAGGGGGCGCCGCTCTGGCATTCCTGGTTTACCCAGGCGACGTGTAAGTAAGAGAGCTTGTGGAGAGTACTCGTTGAGTGCGGACGTTTCTTCTCCTTCGGCGCATCGCGCCAAACAGCGTGTTCGGGTCGGCGTCCCCACCGGTCGCGTTGGTCACCGCTGGTCTTCGCCTGCCGCTGCGCCGGGACTACCAGCCCGCAACACAGCACTCGTGTTTCCCGACGTATTGCCAGATGGCGTCCATATCTCACGCAGCGCCTCTTCTATCGTCTTTAGACGACATTTGCAGCGAAGCACGCAGATACGCGGCCAATTTTTTTCCGAAGCATTTGCAAGCAATAATAGCGTGTCTATATGGTTGAACTCCTGCTTGCCACGCAGGCGGCCTGGGTTCCATCAAACTCGGACCTAAGTTTTTTATATGTACGTTATTTGCATGTTTCTAGATTTTTCTGTGACGGACAAGATGATGATGTTTCGCTCGCAACCAACGATGCCGACACCGACACCGGAACTTCTGTGAAACCAGGTCTTTAACGCTGTCGCGTTAAACGTTAGAAGAAAAAAAAGAACCACGCATATACAAGACGTGAATCATGACGAGTGGGCGAAGCTTTGTGTATCGTATGGGTGAGTAACCATACGTTACCCGACCGTTGCTCGATATATGGTAAACTGAGTTCACATAAAGTGACATAGAGTCGACAACAAAGGTAGGTCCTAAGGCCCATAATCTGTACGTTGAATTTGCCGACTAGTATAAAGTGTTTGTGCTTGTAGGTGTTTCTTAATGAAGCTATGAGCTAAAGGTATGAGGTATGAGGTAAAGGTATGAGGTATAGGTAATAGGCAAGCACTACTCGCAGGGCAGGGCGTGAGATAATTGAGGCCTATCACATAAGTAAATTTGACGGTACATGTGTAAGTTACCCATTAGTTGCGCTATTGCAAAAAGAGATTGCGCATCTCGACCATTTTTAAGATGTGTACAGGTTTCCAGCTCATTCAATAAGTGACAAGAGTTTTGTTGACATTGTATCGCAGTGGCTGTTAACTGGATCCTTCTACGCATGCCCATTTTTTCACTATATATGTACTTCGCTCCGCTATTAAATCATTGTTGAAAGTCAGCGCTGTGTGTTGTTACCTTCCTCTGCCCTTGTCAGTTGCGCTGTTCGTATGTTCAAACGTTTCTTAATGTTCGGTCACAATGATGATTCATGTTCGTCCATTGTAAACTTTTTTTTATTCACACACACACACACATATGCTTCGACTATACCAACGCTTTTTTATATACCGTGACAGCCGACAGTGACAGTCGACGACGAAGCGAGGTCCTGAGGTCCTAATGTGTACGTTGAAGTCGCCGACTAGTATAAAGGGTTGCTGCTTGTGGGTATTTTATGTTGTTTCGTCGCAGTTATATTTCATTTTAGTCTATTGTTAAACCTGATGTTTCGATTTTGCACGTTGCTGTTCCTTGAGCACGGACAACGAACAACAACGGAGAAGCCTCGAACCTAAGGTGCTTCTCCCCTAAAATCTACGGTGGTTATGAGTATTTAGTGCTGATTTGATGTGTTTATTTATGTCTATTTACCGAATTATGTTTTGTCCTTCTCGTGAACGTATTTATAGCAAGAAAACGTCATGTTAAATTGTTATTAATGTTAACCGTCTGTGATACAATAAATTTTTCTAAACACTTCTGTAACGCGTCGTATGCCCAATAAGCGGTATTTCGTGATATTGCTGAGGCGCCAAGCGTGCGAATGGTCATATCGAATACTAAATTGCCTTGAGTATGTGGGCCCTATCTCAGCGCCAGCCTTTGTTCACGTTTGAAGTTCGGGTTTCTTAGCATGAATCACTCGAGCAGCTTTAACAATGTGTATATCAGTTTATGGGCGCACTGAGAAAGAACGAATTTCCTTGTTCTCCCTAAATATTGCCGAACAGGGCAAAATACGGCTTGCGAATAATATATCCCCGAGTTTTTATAACTTCAATAAAATACCGTGCAAATTTTTATTCTTCCTACCTAGGAACAAGCAAGACATATTTGAGTTATAGCCATTAAAACACCACACTAAAATATCGTGACAAACACTTTCAATGCCATTATCCCGCGATTTGGTAGATTCCCAATACTTACAATCTTGAATACCAGTCGGGAGAAAAAAATTCCTTTTCGATGACAGACGTATGGGCGCTCCATATATGGAAGCTAAGGCGTTCACGCTGCTCTCTCACGAGCTATTAGCGACATAACCAAAAGCCCTTTTATCGGCTAACAAAAATGCAGATATTTGATCATGGAATAAGAAAATAAAAACAAATCGCTTTCGACCAACATGCATCTGTTTTCTTAAAGCTATTAAAACTGTTCCCAAAGTATTGTGGACGTTCCCAAAGTATTGTGGACTATGTGACAGTCTCTTGGTAATGACTTTTCGGACGAAGCGTCGCTTCGTATGGAGTTGATCCATTGTCGAAAGTCCCTGTGACACCCGGGCGTCGGGTAGGTGGATACCTGTACCCAAGTTTGTGAAACCGCTGGATGTCGGCGGTGGGTTTCGAACCAGCCACCTCCCGTAGCCGAGGCGGACGACCAATCCACTAGGCCACGGCTACGGTGGAAGCAACAGCACTTATCGCAGCTATCTGTGGTGATACATCTGGATAGCGTGTATTCGCCCCTGTCTACTAGCTATCGCTACTTGATAAAGAAATGCACAGCAATTAGAAATATGTCGCATTGAAAGATTGCTTACGTGAAATTGTATGCGACATTCACTATGGCGACAGTCCCCTGATGCTTTAGTGTCTCTGTAGTCGTCTCGCACTGTTTGATCTTTCCTATTGTTGCGAATATAAAAAATGGCCTTAAACAGTAGGAGAAAGTGTTTTCAAGTGTAATTTAGGTGCAAAATGATGCAACACGCGATAATTGTACTTATATGGTAAATTTTTCTCGATGACCGCACAATAATTTGCAATATTGACTAACGATAATGAAGCCACTCACTAAGATTTTTGATCACGAAGAATGATTTAAGTTTGTTATTGAACTGCGGTAACTTCAGGGGTCTCAGGCGATTTTCTTAACGATTTTTGCAAGCCCCACTATATGAAAGTGTTGGTATTCTCTCCTTTTAACAACTATTATGGATTCCTAGATGTTATAAGAACATCCTTCTCACACTTCTCGAAGCTACTTGTGAAAAGGTATGCCGTAAAGGTAATGTCAGTAAGGCTTTAACTTATCGATCAGATCGCTGCCGCAGAGAAAAGAGTTTCAAAATGTGCTCCCCCTGCTTTCGTAGATGTACCATCGGCGGGATTTCCAGGTGTTGAAGGTATTCTAGATAGCCTCCTCCGGAATTTATTGAAGCGCATTTATGGCAGCCTCTCTCGCTTTTTCAACTCTCCCGAAATGATTTCTTTTCATAGGACACTTGACGTTTTCATGGACGCTGGACTCCTTATGGTAGATTCACCCAAAAATTGATGGCAGTCGTCGTGCTTAAATTCCACAAGCGCTGATTTAGCACTTGCACTAGCGATAAAACAGAGTTCAATGGGGTCAGTAACGAGCACGCACACGAACAAAAGTGCTCACCACAGCTTACTGCAGTCCGCCTTGAATAGCATGAACGGCATGCGAGTGATATCCGTCCTTGCAGCCAGGAAAGACGTCGTATGCAACTAAGCGCCATCTCTTCAGGCTGCAACAGGGAAGCCGAGGCGGCCAGACTCTAGGTAAATATAATACCCGTGTCACATGGGCGCGCAGAAAGTATTTTACGTAAGCGGTCTTTTAGCATCTAGAAAGACTTTTTATGAAGAGGCGTTCCCTCGCAGTCACACGGCACCGGCGATTTCTTTTCAGAGGTTCTTTGCGAATGCGCTACCGAAAGAGTGGCGCTCGCTTTCAAAACAGAACCAGCGAAAAGAAAATTATGTATCTCGATAGAAGATGTGCAAATTTATTGTATGGCCCGTTTGTTGACATGCATTTAACAACTCCCTTTAAAAAAAAAGGGTTGACGCAGTAGTATCTTAAAAAGGGTTTACACAACTGGCGGCCTTTATATATTATTCTGGCAACATTGGGTGTCTGTTTTCCTTGTTGGCACTCTTGTTTGCTTCGCCACGGATGATCACATGGAGGAAAAAGCGACAACTGCAAGTCTTGTAGCGGGCCATCTCTCTCTGGAAAACGAGGCAGACGCGGCGAGACGCATGCAGGTTGTCCTCCCATAGGCTAAGTAATGTCCAGGTGTCCCTCTCAGACAACTGTACCCGGGGCTTCTTTTTAGGGGCGAAGCTCCTTAGGTAGTGGGTCGTTCCCTCCTCTGTAGTAGTAGTATGTAGCCACCTCTAGTTTATGAATTGCTCAATAGATGGCCCTGTGAGTATACTAGTTTATGAATGTTACGATAGATGGCGCTGTGAGTATACAAGTAAAATTGCATATAACAACACTAGATGGCGGTATGGTTTTCTTGTAGTTGATGATGAAAGATGCGAGATGGCGCTGTCAGAAGCGTGTCGTCAAGCTGCGCGACGCCGCCGCCAAGATCCTGCCGTACGAGAGCGGGAGGCCGAAGCGGCACGGCAGCTGCGCGAGGATCCTGCCGTACGAGAGCGGGAGGCCGAAGCGTGTCGTCTGGCTGCGCGACGACGCCGCCAGGATCCCAGCGTTCGAGAACGAGATGCCCAAGCACCACGGCCACGGCGCTAGGACCCTGCCGTACTAGAGCGCGAGGCCGAGGCGGCACGAGAACGGCGACAAGAGGAATATGTACACGCTTTATGTGCAGTAAACGCCGCGCATTGTTCGCGAAGTCGGAGCACTTGCACGATCGCGTTCCGTTGGCTTCGTTGGGCATGCTACCGACCTCGCGTCGTGGAACGCGAAGAGGAACGCTACGCGCGTCGTGTCTTCCCTCTAGCCTTGCCGTTAATTCTCACAAGGCGAGCGGGGAAGACGGTCGCTCTTGGCGCGCTTTCTGTTCCCCTCGGGGTGGCGTTCGCTCTTGGCGCGCTTTTTCTTTCGCTCGGGAGCGGACACTTTCCCTGCATTTCACCGATCACAAAGCGGTGATAATCAAGGGACCACGTAAACCAACAATACAATAAAAGTTTGATGTTTAATATATACACGGTGTTTCACACTCCTTATATGATGTACTGGGCGAATTTCACGGAAGAGTTTCACCGATGATTCCCTCCGGAGCTTCGCCCCACTCATCATCATTCACCCCGTGGATATGCTGTGATTCTTTTTCTTTGGCTGATTGCACACCGGCGTTCGCCTTTCCGCGCTCACTCGCGTCCATAATCGCGTCTATGCGGGCGGCCATAACCCCAACCTGTTTATGAGAGTACACAAAAAATAAAGCTTAAATGGTTTTCTTACGCTGCTGACGACAAATGAAATTTATTTTTATGGTGAGTCCAAGTGACACCGATATAAAGAGTGGCCGATTTTTTTTCCCACTTCATAAATGCTGGCGCTTACTGGTTTCGAGACTACTCTTTTACCGTCTTGAAAGAGTTCGTCGAACGCTGTTCCCAGAAAGGACCGCTTCTGAAATAGAGATCGCTCTCTGTCGTGTGAAGGCGCGCGGAACTCTTTTTCGGAAAATGTCTTCGTGCTTAAAAGACTTTTTAGTGTCCGTGTGACACGCGTATAAGGAGATTGATGCTGTAAGTGCCTAGCGAGAGCAGAGATATATATATTTTAGCTGAACTTTTGTGGTTCGTTAAGGGCTATTTTCGCAGGAATTTTGCATAAATTTCTATTTCTCGTTTGCTTTTATAACTTTTGAGTGTGAGATCTAATTTTGTGTGCTGTGTTGCTGTGCTGCCTGGTGTCGCCTCATTTCATCTCCTGCACGCACACCCTTCAGATCTGTGATAGAGGAACTGCGACGACTATGGACCGCAACTTTCAGCCACGCCTTTGGAAGAGGGCGATGTAGGGGCGCCGCCAGATAATCCATGTCTCACACCTGCCAAGTCTCCCGGATTTTGAACGTTTCTCCCGGTTTTACGGGTCATAGGAAAATCTCCCGGAAATCCAGTTTTGCCCCGCGCGTCCAGTGCTTTGTCTGGCCACATGAGCAAAGTTGTCTGGCCACGCAGTAGAAAGGACGAAAGGATTCTTCTTCTTTTTTTTAACGATGGTAGAAAGGTTCAATTCAGTTGCATTGCGCATGAAGTACCTACGCACTTTGTGCCGCAGTGCTGCCAGCGCAAACGTGTCATAGCGCTGCAGCCGCGTCTTGCCTGTGATGCGTACATATAAGTACATAAAAAAGGTGCGCTCTGTTTTCGCTAGGAGAGAGCGCTCGCAAGAATTATGGCACCAACACAAGCTCGTGATGCAGGTGGCTGTTGTTTGATGTCGTGACGCGAGGTGGGACGTTCCGCGTACAAATGCGCAACACGCAATTTAAAAATTGATCCTAAATGTGTTATAGGTTATATTAGCCGTTAATATTTCGTAGATTATGCGTTTTTGTACACACAAATCTATCCCACAAGTTATCTCGCCTTCAGAATTTTGTCACTACTGCTTTGAGTGGAGAGCCCAACACTTCAAAGGGTAGCCGTTACCGATGTCTGTCGAGATAGCGCGTTCGCCAGCGCTGGCGACCGTCCCCGTCTCAACGGCGCCCCTTATGGTCCCTTGCCCGACGAAATAACTGTTAAGCAAGCGACGACAGGCCTCGCACGCGGAGCGATGTTATCGCATGTGCCCTTCGCGCGACGGTGACGGCCGGGTCTTTTCATCTGTGCTTCAAGCGCGTTCGTCCCTAGAGCTAGCGCGCTTTTACTCGCACGTGAAACTGACGATGCGTAAGCGATGTTATCGGTCTGGAGTCTGTACAGATCAGCGGCGACAGCAAAATCCCGGTGACAGTAGGTAGTTTTAGAATAGCGTACGCTAAGTTAGCGTTAGCGTTTGCGGCCCGCTATTTCCGTCACTTAACGGGAGCCCGCAAGCGGTTAGCGCACGACGCATGCGCAATTGCGCGAGAAGCCAGCGCACAGCTTTGCGCACGCTATTGTAAAACTGCCTAATGTCCGTATAATTGCTATCGCAGTACCCACCCTCTCCAAACTTGGCAGGTATGATGTCTTGATACGCCAAGAAATTCTGAGCGGCGAGCATCAGCACCGGTTGCAATATGGCAGGCGTTTATTAAAATGTAATGCCGTCACGGAAGCCACAAATAGCGTGTTTCGCTGTCTAATTGGTTTCACTCTAGACTCTTACTAATGAACTAATTTAGACACAAGCAAATGTGAAATTTCGGATCGCCCATATTATAGCTCACCGTAAAGAGCGCGCTCACGTTTTCGACTCTTCTCGAACGTTGCTGCTCATTTCAGCGAGACGACTTGGACGACGCTTACAAAGGTGTGCATTATGAGATGTTTCTGAGGCCCAGTGTTTTGGCTTGTGTTCTCTATGGAGCATATATAGAGGGGAAACAATGCTTCGCCAGAACAGACTTATTTTCGACAACGCGTGAAGGTGGTTGTCTGTGGTATTGTTGTGAGTGTGTTAGATTTTGCTGGAGTATGGTTAGCCAGCTAACAAACTTGTTTTCAAGCTTATGCTTCAAATCACCCTGTTTTTCGAAGTTACAGCAACGTGACGAGATGGAATCCTTAAAATGGGAGCTGAATTTTGCGGATTGTTGGATTTGCGGTATGAACAATCCATAAAGGAGAAAAATTCGGCAGATCCCACGCACTGTGGGAATCGATGTAGTGCGAAGCAGGCAGCGAAGAGCTGCATACAACGTCCTGTTTGCCTTTGAGGAAAATGAAGTCATTCATGTCATGACATCTAGTGCACTGTATATGGCATATTTGTCAGGCATTCATGCATGTATAATCTTTAATATAATGAAACGTATATTCCGGTATATGCCATGCATGCCCTGTCGTTTTTGTTCGCCATGCACTCAGTCATGCCATACCAATTCTGGTGTATATCCTCTGAGACAACGTTCAGGCCGCAAGACTCTTCTTTATTGCCCTCGAGCCTGAGCCCCACTACTCAGACCCAAGTGGTGATGATGAGTATATACAGGTGAGAAGATGGCAAGTATGAAGAATGCTCACAATCCAGTTAACGAAACGGCCGGATGCGCAGCAAGGCGGTGTCATGCAAATCGTGAAGTAGATGGCATGCATGTTATGACTTTCGTGTTAGGAACTGCCATTTATGTTTGTCATACATTCAGGTCACGCAGTACCAGTTTTGGGGTATATCAAACTAGGGAAACGGCCAGGAGCGCACCATCAGCGTGACATGTAAATCATGCTGCACAGGAAATGCATGTCATGATTGTCAAGTCACCACCCACCGTTAGTGTTCATCACACAGTTGCGTCGCGCAATACGAGTTGTGGCGTATATCAAGCCTAGGTTAACGGCCCCGAGCGCACCATCAGGGCGGCATATGAATCGTGCTGTACATGAAATGCATACCATGATTGTCATGTCACCGCCTCTCATTTGTGATCATCATACAGTGCCGTCGCGCAGTACCAATGTTGGTGTATGTCAAGCTAGAGAAACGGCCGCGAGGAGCCCATGAGCGTGGCATGTAAATCATGCCCTACACCACATGCATGACACGATTGACATGTTACCGCCTGTCATTTAGGTCCGTCGTACAGTCACGTCATGTAATACCAATTTTGGTATATATCAAGCTAGCAAACGGGCCGCGAGCGCACCATGAGCATGACATGTAAATCATGCCCTACACGGCGTGCATATGATGATTTTCATGTTGTCCACTGTCATATATATGCGTCATACAGTCCAAGTACCGCTTTCGGAGCATACCAAGCTAGCGAACCGGGTGCAAGCGCACCATGAGCGTGGCATGTAAATCATGCTGCGCATGCAATACATGTCATTATTGTCATGTTACCGCCAGTCATTTATGATCGTCATGAAGTCACGTCACCCAATACGAGTTTTGGCGTATGTCAAGCTAGCGAAACGGCCGCGAGGAGCGTTGCATGTAAATCACGCCCTACGCGACATGCATGTCATGATTGTCAGGTTACCACCTGTAATTTATGTTTGTCAAACGGTCATGTCATGCAATAACAACTTTCGTGTATATCAAGCTAGCGAAATGGCCGCGGGCGCACCATGAGCTGGCATTTTAATCATGCCCTACACGACATGCATGTCATGATGGTCATGCTACCACCTGTCATTTATGTCCGTCGTACATTCACGTCATGCAATACCAATTTTGATGTATATCAAGGTAACGATACGGCCGAGAGCGCACCATGAGCTTGACAGGTAAATCACGCCCTACATGACATGCATGTCATGATTTTCATGTTACCTTCAGGCATTTACATTCGTCATACAGTCACGTCACCAAATACCAGTTTTGGGGTATACCAAGCTAGCGAAACGGCCGCGAACGCCCCATGATCGTGTCATGTAGTTCATGGTGCACGTGAAATGCATTTCATGATTGTGACGTTACCACCGGTCACTTATGTTTGTCGTACAGTCATTTCATGCAATACCAATTTTGGTGTTTATCAAGCTAGCGAAATGGCCGCGAGTGCACCATACGCGTGGAATGTAAATCATGTTCTACAGGACATGCATATGATAATTTTCATGTTACCTCCTGTGGTTTATCTTCTCCATACTCTCACGTCACGCAATGCC
Organism: Rhipicephalus sanguineus; assembly: GCF_013339695.2. Taxonomy (NCBI): domain Eukaryota; kingdom Metazoa; phylum Arthropoda; class Arachnida; order Ixodida; family Ixodidae; genus Rhipicephalus; species Rhipicephalus sanguineus. The sequence continues at coordinate 78,549,506 of NC_051182.1, read as the reverse complement.
AAATTTGGTGCGTGTCAAGCTTGCGAAACGGCAGCAAGCACACCATGAACGTGGCATGTATGTCATAGCGTATATGATACGCATGTCATGATTTCATGTTACCACCTGTCATTTATGTTACCACCTGTCATTTCATGTTACCACCTGTCATGTCAGTCATGCAATTGTTTTTTATTCTTAGTGTTACGCGCTGAATCGTTCTTTTTTTGTAAAGGCACAGCTTTGCGGCGTCATTGAAGCCACGTCTACAAGAAATTTTCTTTCTAGATAAGATGTTCACTTTCAATTTGTGCTTTGCCCTGTCTTCTTGCTATTTCTCCAATGTAGGTGCATTTTCCGAGCGTGAATTTATACCAAGATGCCGAAATGGCAATTATTCTAATCCTTGGCCTTATCTGTTACGCAAGCTCACGCGGTCGTGAATTTGTAGCCATTCATTTACGTCAATAACGTGGGTGCCGAAACATTTACCGGGGTGCAGTGCCTTCTGAATACTGGGTTTGAAGGTTTATGGGGTTTAACGACCGAAGGCGACTCAGGCACTGACAGCCGCCATAAAGGAGGGCTTCGTATAAGTTCGGCCACCAGGAACACGTTAAGGTGGACTTACAATGCACAGTACACGGGCCTCTAGCATTTCGCTTGCGTCGAAACCGTCACTGTTCGCGTCAGTACACGAGCACAGTCCCCACAGAGACGCCGTAACGACCCACTCGCTCAATGATGGCGGTTGTTGCCATGCTTGCCTAAGATTTGGCATTGCCGTTCGGAGTCGCCATTCCGGAGACAAGTACTGGCGGCGTCCACTGCGGGGCTCCGTCGTGCGTGAAGTAGACCCAGCACCATCACGAAAGAGATGAAAACTGGATGATGCATATTGCCACGCCTGCTTCTTGTTTCCATTTGATGTATTCGGGTTTGACCAGCGAGGACGGTTAGCAACGCTCGACGCTGACCGTGCAGCAGTGTTCGAGATGCTTCCCTATTATAGTAGATCACTTTGTTAAGATATGCGTCCAGGACGCGAATAGTCTAGATTATTTTAGAGCTTGCGCTATACCACCACTATAAGGCTGGAAAGTTCGATGCGTGAGCAGTTTTGTCGACAGCCGACGCTCTGCTCGCCGTTATCAGTGCATACAGTGTGTATTGCTGTAAATTAACTTTCCGTTTTTCGGCCACAAGTTCGGCCCAATAAGGAGCTTCATCTTTGACACGCCGATTGCTGCCTTCGTCGACGTCACGACCCCGTGAAAATATTTACGGAATATATAGAGTAAATTTAGTAGCGCCCGAGTGGTGGGTAATTCGCAAAGTACCAGAGCGCACTATTTTTAGAGGAGTCCGCCTTGATAAGTTACATTGCTATGTAGTGTTGGCAATACCGCCCGAAAAGCGTAAAGGGGGAGAGCGGCAAAAGTGGCGCACCTTTATGGTCGCACAGGTAGGACAAATATTGACTCGACAAAAACTTCTTTAAAGTGATGTCTCCGTGATTGCTTGGCATTTAACATCAGTTCATGCTTCATGCATATCTGCGTGAGATATTCCTTCACACAGATGCACACACACACACACACACACACACACACACACACACACACACACACACACACACACACACACACACACACACACACATATATATATGTATATATATATATATATATATATATATATATATATATATATATATATATATATATATATATATATATATATATATATATATATATATATATATATGAGACAGCGCGTATATAAAATACGCAATACTGTCATGTTTTTAAGGTCATGGTCAATAAAACATCCCATCCCTTATTCTTAACTGACTAGCACGACACAACTGCTCGTACTCAGTGACGGCTCTGGCGGTTGGCTTGGTAGGTCAAGCTAGGCCGGCGACTGGATCAATGCCTTTGGCCGTCTAGTTCGAGCACTTATGCGGTGCTAATTATCGCGGAGAGGAGTAAAATTTGTAATAAATGTCATGCACTAATATCAGCAACTGGTCTTCTATATCTTCGCGAGGTGAAGAGCAAAGCTGGATGCGACGCTTCGACGAGATGGCGGGTGTCGCTGTTTACCTGCGAAATATGCTCGCATCGGTGCAGTCGCGGTGTCGGCGGCGGCGTCTTTGGTAGTGAGCGTATGTGGTGGTTGTTTAGTGCGCGTTAAATATGTACGCCCACTGCGGCTTGAGATTTGGTGCGTGTCCAGCTGTTTCGAATAATCAACTAACGACAAAAGCAAGTATCAACCTCGGCGTATACCTTTTAATGAGCCCAGCTCACGTCTTTAGATCGTTTGTACCACTGTCAGTGACCGTAGGAACTTTTTCTCTGGACGTTTTCGACTGTATCCAGCGCCTGATGACGTTCAACTGCGGACGTCGGAAAGCGTTGAATGAACGGTGACAGAGGGCTGGATAAAAAAGTCAGAGGCACTTCAAACTCATCGAGGTAGCCGAGCAATTCCATTGACATTCCAAATGGCGTTGTGGCAGCCACACTGTTCTCTTTTGTTATGTTTTACCTGGCTTGCTGAGGAGAGGTCGAGGTTTATATTACCTCGGCTACTCCATTTGTACAAGTTCTGCAGCTGAAACAGAAAAAAAGGATTTTCCAAAATAAAGTTTTAGCAACAAAAATATAAACATATAGCGCATTGAAACAAAAATATAAGCATATAGCGCAAGTAGCATGGCAATGAGCAGTTTGCTTGCAGAGGTTCACGTTGCCATAAATCGTACACTCGCGCACATTTATAGCTGCGTATAGGTCTATGTGCACTTCATTAAGAATACAGCAGAGAAACCGCTCTGCGGACATTTCTCTAAAATAATAAAGAAAGATCTGCGCGTTAGAATCGACCCATCGGCAAATGCTAAGCAGGAGCATGCATGTGCAGGCGCCGTGATGTGAATCGATTGGAAAGCAAAATTTGTGTAATGTTTTGAATTTCATAGAAGAGGAAGGCAGGACAAGAAAAGAGGGACATCAAGGAGTGGCGAAGAGCCTGCTTGCACCTGATTTACAAAGAAATGATATCGGAAAGTAAACTTGAGGTGCATCCGTGTTTACAAATATTAGTGTAGGCGGAAAAATGATCAGATTACCACTGAAATTTTGTCACGGCATCTCTTGCCTCAGCTGTATGGATGTTTACAGGACAAACATAGGAGGGGCACCTTTAGGTTTTACGGCCTAGAAATGCACAATTTAGAGCGCATCATCGCAAGCACATCGGTCGTCCCCGGCTTCTGAGGTCACCTCTGCATGCGTGACAATGAAAACGAATGGCTACGACTGGCATGCACCTGAATAACGTGTCATGATGGACAATTTACTTGAGGTCATGGTGTTCGCTTCTTTATAGTAAAGAAACATTATCGTTCGTCCCTGTTTCATAGCTATCGGTCACAGCGCGAATGTGAAACGAGTGGTGCGCCGCCTTCGAGTAACCTTGAGGCAAAAGCCGGCGCGGTTGGCAGGCACGTTATTAGGATGAATATAATTGATAATGGAATGAAACACTCTGTATATTGTGCGATACGTGTGCCGCAACGTTAGGCATTGTTGCGGATTAGCAGAATTTATGTGGAAGCATGTACTCGGAGGTATGACGTACACACGTGATGCTCTAATGAGTGTTTGTAAACGGACAGAATGGCTGCAGGAAGCGGATGACATGGCTTTAGGATGGTCGCCTTGAAGGCGGTTGAAAATTGATAGCATCGAGAAGTATCGTTAGCCATGTGCGGTATTAGCGGTCAAAAAGTAATAAGAAGAGGCTGTGGTGGCCGTGACTGCAGTCGCTGATGGTTTACCCATCGCCCCGCCACGGTGGTCTAGTGGTTATGGCGCTCAACTGCTGGCCCGTAGGTCGCGGGATCGAATCCCGGCCGCGGCGGCTGCATTTTCGATGGAGGCGGAAATGTTTGAGGCCCGTGTACTTAGATTTAGGTGCGCGTTAAAGAACCCCAGGTGGTCGAAATTTCCGGAGCCCTCCACTACGGCGTCTCTCATAATCATATCGTGGTTTTGGGACGTTAAACCCCAGATATTATTATTAGATGGTTTACCCATTGACTAATTGGGGCTACTACAGCTGTGACGTGTCATATGGTCTAATGAGATGTCTTGCGCCATAGTGATGAGACGACTACAATCAGGATGGTCAGGCTGACTACTGCCGTACTTACTCGATTGTAAGGCGAGCACAACTGTAACGCGAGGGATGAGGTTTATTGCGATAGCAATTATGTGGACATTCTCGGCTGGTTATTGTCCGTACCCGTCGCCGCCGCCGTCATGCACCGTATATGTATAAGTATGTATTGTGACGAGAGAAACAGAGACAACGCCTCTTCACTAGGCCAGCTGTTCTATTCTGACTTCCTGTTTCTCTACCTCGTGCTGGTCCAGCACGAGGGCCCAAGCTAGGCCGCTGCTCATCGTCATGACACTCGGCCATGACTGCCAAGAGCAAAGCCACCGATAATGTCTCTGGTGGCAGATGCTGGCTGTGTCACTGTGTTTGTTCACTACATTCCTGGAACTTGGCTTGGAGTTTGCCGATGACGCTTCTGGTGGGCGGCATTGACTGCACCTCGGTGGTCTGTCCCGACCACGCTGCGATTTTGTTTGGGGATCTGCCAGGCGCGTATCTGGAGGACGAGACTGGCTACATCGTTGTGATCGGTCTCGGCCACTCAGGGACTTTTTGTGGACAGCTGCCATAGATACATCTGGCGGCGGGCTTCGGCTGGGTCGTGGAGAAAGCGGCAGACGCGGCACGGCCAAAGAAGCTTGCCGGAACAGCATCTGAGAAGACACGCCGGGTGCCTTGGCTGGGGGTTCTACAGCAGGCTTATTCGGGATAGAAGATAATATTTCAATGGCCTCTGGGGTTATCGACAGTGCAACATTCTTGCGCTTGTCCCGGAGAACCCTGTCACTTAACATGTGGTGACTGGGTGCGCATTCGGTCAAGGAATGCTCTCGAAGCAGTCGAAGCGGCTCCGGTGGGTCTGAGAGCACAGTGGTGTCACTGGTGTGTGTCATGGTCTCTTCCGGTACCTTCGCGAAAGGTGGGCAAGACACGAGAGGTGCTCGTAGCTGCGCGAAGGTGGTCGTGGTCTCTGGCAACGTCGCGGAATTCGAGATACTCGGCGGAAATCTCTGCTCGCGGCCGGTGTCGGTGTCTGCCCCGCGGCCTTCTGCGTTGCTCTCGCTCGAGAGGCTGCTGCGAGTGTCTTCAGCGCCGAGGTTGTGTCCCTCATGAAATTCGTCGTCTAGCACAGAGATGAATACCTTGGCCTCTTCTGGCGCCTGTACTGTAGGCGTGTCAAGCACGACAGGAGCTGGTGTCTGTATGTGGCCCAGCGAAGGCGAATCTGGGGCTGGACGAGGAGTGGTCTCGCCCTCTCTCAGTGATGTTGAGATGTCGTGTACCGGCGCAGAGGCGGAGACCAGCTACGGAGTGCAGGACCGGCGTCCGACGTCAGTTTCAGGGCAGCCCGAGGGCAGCCCGGCGGGCAGGTTTGTGCACGCCCGAGCCGCGCCTTCGAGGTGGCGTGCCTCACAGGCCCCATGCACGGTCGAGAGTGGGTCTGGGGAGGTAGGGTCACAGGCATGTGAAAGAGGACGAAAAGATTTGTGATGTTTGCACACCATGCCGACCAGGATGGCTGCCTGACGCCCTCGTAGGCATGCCATGCCTTAGCGGCATCGCGAAGGCTGTCGATGGCAATCATCCATTTTTGATGGTCCATCCAGGAGTGGCGGGTGCCGAGCGAGTTGATGGTGTCAATCCAAAGGAAAACGTCGTCCTGGAAGCCACGGAATTCCGGTAGTTCGCAGGCAGCCGGTGATGGTGCTACGGTAGGCGAAACTCCGGGGCATGACGACGCCAACCAGTCGAGTTGGTATGAGAGCTCCGTGAGGGCACACCGCAGCTCCTTGCGGCTCTCGGGTCAGCTCTCTTCATGGTCTTGCGAGGCGGCGGCGGCCAACGCGGCATTGAGCGAGTGCAGTGCTGGCAAGGCGGCAGGACACAGCACGGAGATTGACGATGCCAAGGCGTTCACCGTGACTCGGAGTCGCGCGATGGTGGCGGAAAGTTCGGCGGCGATCTCGGGCGATCCGCGCGTGGTGCCTGTGGTGACGTCCGGGGAGTATGACACGATCAGCGTACTCACAGAGGAGGGACCCTTGTCCGAGGGAGCTTGGACAGCACCCTTAAGCGGCTCGGGTGCCGATGGAGTACTCAGTAAGCCGTTGTTGCTGCGGGAAGCGTGGACGGCATTCCCGGGGTCCTTACCGTTGGAAGCGTCAACTGCGTTCCGAGGTAACCGGTACCCGTGCGATGGCTTGTCGTGAACTGGTACAGCGGCGTCGATGAAGGAGGCTTGAGCCGCCGAGGAGGCCTGGACGCCGTCTACGGACGGTGCCTGAAGCGCCGACAGATTGGCAGGTGGTGGCGAGGAGGCATGTACGCCGTCCCTGGGCGAGAGGAGCCCGTGCGCATTGTTGCCGCGAAGTAGCACGTCACCGGACAAGTAGTTCCCCGGAACCACAATGGAGGCCTGGACGCCGTCCGCTGGTGGTCCGATGGATGCTTGCCGCGGTGGCATACTTGCAGGTTCCGTCAGCGAGGAAGCGTGACGGCGATCCTCTGGAAGACGCGTTGCCTCAAGCTAACAGCTGGGGTTCGCCGAAGCCTTTCGACGACTGCGCCATTGTGACGAGAGAAACAGAGACAACGCCTATTCACTAGGCCGGCTGTGCTATTCTGACTTCCTCTTTCTCTTCCTCGTGCTGGTCCAGCACGAGGGCCCAAGCTAGGCCGCTGCTCATCGTCATGACAGTATATATATATATATATATATATATATATATATATATATATATATATATATATATAAAGGCCCCAAAGAAAAATGATTCAGAAAAATGCTTCCGAAGCGCGAAATAGAATCAGGGACCTCTCGCTCGGCAGCGCGTGGCGCTCGCCACTACGCCACGAAACGCAGATCGTCCACGTAGCTAACGGCGAGCGTTATATACACACCCTTTACCGCTGGCCGGACTGAGAGACGGCAGGCGGTTATAGGCATTTCTTCATTATCAGCGAGATGGCGCGAGGAGCGCGCTGGGTGCTGGGCATTTAAGGTCGCCGACCCGCTCCTGCGAACGCCGATGCTCTTTGCCCTAAAGGCCGTGGTTGTCTTCGTGCGCTTATCTCAAGGAAAGAAGGGGGGCGGGCGTGGGGTAGAACAAGGGGGGTTGTATGTCTTGCGCTTTCCCCGCGATGTCCGTGCTGAAGTCACAGAGCGTACGAAGGTAACTTTGCTCGCTGCAGCGGCCGCGTTTGCGAAAGAAGCGCACTGTTCAAACAGAAATAAGTAACAACTGCGACGTTTAGTTCGTCCTTTTGGCTCGAGCGACGCGCTGGCAATTTCGAGCTGCTTTCCGCTCTTCGCGTTACATTCCAATTTGTTGCTTATCGCATTCATTGCTTCGCCGTTGCGGCGAAACTGTGACTTTTTGATTGTGTCCAGGAAAAAAAAATAGATTTTTCGGTTTGGATTGTAACGCGAGGGTGGACTTTAGGTAGCGAAAATCTGAAAGAAAAAACTCGCGTTACATTCGAGTAAACATGGTCTATCGGCATTAGTATATCTGCCCTATGTTTTCAACAGTCTCTGTTCATGATTCATGATGAGGTTTCTAGCATGAATTACTACAGCACCCTTAGGAAGAGCTGTGTCACTTTATGGGCGCACTGAAAATAGACGAATTTACTTGTTCTCCCAAAAGTATCGCCGAGAAAGGTAAAATGCGGCTTGCGCATAATATATCACCATGTATTTTAACTTAAAAGTATGGTGAAACTTTTTATTCTTGCAACCTAGAAACAAGAATAAATTGAGTTACGGGCATCAAAAGACCGCAATAAAATACTATGACAGACACTGACAAGGTCGTTTTTACGTGCTTTGATCCTTTCGCAAAATTTTAAATCTTTGCTGCCAGTCATGGAAAAATTCCTTTTAGATGAGAGATGTTATCGGTGCTCCTGATTTGGAAGCTGAGGCGCTCACGCTGCTCACTCACGAGCTCTTGGCGGCCACACCAAAACAACTTTTATCCATTTGCAAAAGTGGAGATATTTTTGAGGGAATAATAAAATTCAAAAAAAGTTAATTTGGCAACTGGCAACTCTTTCTAAAGTCCTTAAAAACCATTCCCAAAAATTGTTGGCTATGTAACCTATAGTAAATATGTTTACCATTGCTGTGCAATCCTGGCTGCTAAGTACTCGAAGAGCTGTAAGCTGATGAGGAGCGTGAAAGCTTTCCAATTCAGAGATGTGAATTTGCAGTAAGCAGGAAGTTCGGCTCAGATATGTAAAAACCTGTACTGTGAGAATAATTGCTCAAAACTTGGGTATTAAAACTTGTCATCGAATGCCTTTCCCAACACCTACCCTGTATCCTAACCTTCGTAAAAGTCATTCAATGAAATCAGGAATATAGAAGTTTTTGGCCAAAATGTTGCAACATATGTTGCTTGGTCATTGAAGTGTTCGTTCATAATGATTTGGTGACGAAAAAAAAAATGTGCGAGTAAAAACATGGAGCAGTGCCCGTCTTACGTGCTGCCATGGACTTTGTGCTTTTGCAATTAGCACTGTATGGAACGTTCGCGGACACCACGGAACATTCCCGAGACAGGTGTCAGCAGGGAAACACATATAGTACAGGCACAACTACAAACATTAAACCCGGGCACATTCCGGCAAGTTCGAAGCAATGGCGGTGCAAGGCGGGAAGGGATTTTACGCAACACTTCCAGGCATTACTACCCCTGTGACAACCGGGCGTTGGGTAGGAAGATACCTGTAATCATTTTTCTGAACCCGCTGGATGTTGGCGCGGTGGGTTTCGAACCAGCCACCTGCCGTAGCCGAGGCGGACGCACAATCCACTAGGCCACCGCTACGGTGGAAGCGAGAGCAGTTATCGCTGCTAACTGTGCTAATACATCGTGATAGTCTGTCTTCGCCCATGCCTACTAGTCATCGCTACCTGATAAAGAAATACACAGCACTTGGAAATATGTCACATTGAAAGAATGCTTACGTGAAGCTGTATGCGACATCCACTATGGCGACAGTTTCCTAATGCTTTCTCTGTAGCCTTCTCGTGCCGTTTGATCCTGTCCATTGTTGGGAATATAAATATTTGACTGAAACAGCACGAAAAGTGTTTCCAAGTGTAATGTAGGTGTAAAATGATGCGTTAGTAGAAGAGCAATTAACGTTCCTGGATTCAAACCACAAGCGATAATTATACTGACGTGATGAATTTTTCTCGATGACCATACAATATTTTGCAATAAATGACCAACGATACTGAAGCCAGTCACAAAATCCATACGTCGATACTCTACGAGAATGCTCACTCATACTCACTCACCCCAGCTTTTTCCCCCCTTCGCACTCACTCACGCTCATACTCACGCCTACTCACACTCATGAGCACTCACTCACGTTCGTACTGGCGCTTACTCACCCTCATAGGCTTTCACTCACGTTCATACTCACGCCTACTCACACTCATTGACATTCACTCACGTTCATACTCACGCCTACTCACACTCATAGACACTCACTCACGTTCATACTCACGCCTACTCACACTCATAAACTCTCACTCACGTTCATACTCACGCTTACTCACACTCATAGACATCACTCATGTTTATACTCACACCTACTCACACTTATAAGCGCCCACTCGCGTTCATGCTTACGCCAGCTCACGCCCACACCCACCCACTCACGTTCATACTCACGCCTACTCATACTCATAGGCAGTCACTCACGTTCATGCTTACACCTCACATCCATTGGTAGTTCACGCTCGTCCTGTGTGTCGTCTTCTCTGGTATTCTGTGTGCTTGAGCAGCGCGCTGCAACTTTCGAGTTGCTTATTGTTCTTCGCGTGACATTCTAGTTTGTTGCTATCGCATTCATTGCTTCACCCTTACAAGGAAACTTTTTTAGGAGGAGCGGGGTTTATTGGCAAGGTGAAGGCAGGTGTTTCTGATGTATCGCTGCAGACAGCTACGATAAGTAGCCTGGCTTTCACCATAGTCGTGGCCTAGTAGATTGGGTGTCCGCCTCGGCAACGGTAGGTAGATGTTTCAAAGCCACCGCCGGCACTCGCCGGTTTAAGAAGGATAGGTACTGGTGTCCTTCTCCGTGACTCATGGTTGTTCCAACGGTGGAAATGCCTGGAAGCGATGCGTAATGTGCCTTCACGGCTTGCGAAGTATTGCTTCGAAAGGACCCAATGGTTCAATAGCTGTCGGTGAGGTGGTTCTCTTTGCCTCTGTCCTACACGTGTTTCGTTCATCGCATATAGGGAACCCAAGCTCAAGTTCGCGGCGCGACGACAGTGCCGTGCCAGCCGCGCTGCGGCTCTGTCGGAAAGCTCTGAACCTTATGCACGGCCGACTCAGCCCCTTTCACGGTAGCGGTAGCGCACGTGCCCACACGTTCTTCTCTCGGTGCGGGTAACTGGGGGGCCGTCAGCTGGCTACGTTGAACCAAGAGGCTTGCTGTGCAAAGCTGCGCATTTCCACGATAGCAGAAGCGACCCCGCGGAAGCGCAAGCGTGGTCCGAAGTATTGCGGTTTAGTGGCCAGCCACAACAGTGCAGACAACTCCAAGGCACACGATTCACGCGTTAAACTGTATCGGTTCCCGGGCGTGTCGTACGAGAAATAAAGACGGCAAGCGTGGATAGCTGACAGCGCAGTCTCGCCTTCTATTTTGGCTGTCTGAGTTCATCGCTTTCGTTCGTTCCGACTACCTGAATCGGTAAGTAACGCGACGCATGCACGCAGCGACTACATTAATGATTAGTCGCTGTCTTCTCGTAATGTTAAAGTCCAGTTACAGTTGTAGGTGAAACAGCTTTGTGTTTTGATTCCCCGTGTTCCTGAGACCTACCCGCCGTTGTTGAACGTTCACATTCGCGTTATACCGTTAGCATTGCGCGGTTGGTTGAATTCAACTGAACTCGGCACATTGTTAGATGTTCGGCGCCTGCATTTCACGCGTCGGGAAGGCTGCTTTATCACGCCGGAACGGACGTATGTGCATTTTCAGCAAGCTTTGACATCGTTCTGTAGGTTTGCTTTGTTTTTGTCACTTTATTAGGGTGATATATATTTAAGCCGCTAAATATAACTGGCACTTAATACATGCTTTGCAATTGCAACCTTGAAGTAACCACCTTCTGACTTTGTGCGATTTTCTCGCCGCGTTCACGCAGCAGGTTTTATACGCCTGTCAAGTCGATATCATAGAAAGAGACTGCAAGCATGACGCGAGAGCCGAGAAAACGAGGCGAGCAGTTCATCTTGCTTCACAGTGGTTAAAGCTCAGCTAGCTGCCTCGCGTCTTAATCGGCGGGTGATTCTCCAGGGGCACGAAGGACTTGACTCTAACCTTCTCAGGAAGCAGTGCCATGGCCGTATAATCTTTTTTTCACACGCCGCAAACGTTTGTTCACGAAAGTACACGGCTGCTACTGCAAGCATGCCACATAAAAACAACAATCATATGATTCGTAGTCCACGCCGCAGAACATCGGTAGCGTGTACGGCTTCATTTCGGAGTGCACGTGGACCATTATTAATCTTTAAAGTGACAGAATGAGACTTACCTCGAGGTGTACGTCCTACACGGTGTAATCGTGACTTGGGAAATGCATTTCGCTTTGAGTCGGGCGTCGTTGTCGTCGATAGTCTGCTCTTCACCGTTAACGTGATTCACGAGCCTTTCTCATTTTATCAAGTTCGCTTTTCGGAAGTGCCAGTCAAGCTTGAAAATCCTTTTGAAGCCGCACTGCAAGCGGTACATTGTGAGGCGCCGCAAGTGCACCGCGAGAGCTCTGCACGTGCACAAAATCGAGCGGAAACGCGGTGGAGATAAGGGAAAACGCGCGCTGCTTACACCCCAGTTTCTCTTTTTTTGCCAGAGATGGCGCTGCCTGTCAAGAGCAGCAGCGCCACTAAGCGTTGCTTGGGAAGCCTATATGTGCACGATTGTGACTTCGTACCTGCGCTTTTTGCCTAGTGTATCGTGCCGAAGAGCACAGAATCAATGACAATATGTTGGGGGGCACTGCGCCATGCTGCTAAACGCACACTACAACAATACAGCAATTCTGCCTTACTCGCCAAGCTCTTTTTATCCAAAGAGATTTTGCTAAATTATGCTCCAATGAAAATGCTGTAAAATGCACGGTATAGCTGGCAATGCTTCCCACAATTGAACGTGTAGACCTTATGCTGCACTTCGTGTATATCTTCGTGTATATGCACTTCGTGTATATCAACCTCCGGGGTATCGCCCAAGTTTATCTGTAATTTTTAGTGCTTTTTATTTATTTATTTGATTATCGGAGTACCCACGGCGCCTTTGGCCAATACAATGGGGAGGGGCTGAAAAGAAAACAAAAAGAACGCAGGGGATAGTACACAGGGCACGCAGGAAGAATTAAATTCCCAAGCACTTTCACACTAAAACAAAAAAAAACGCTGATGTAGTAAATTTACCAAGTCTGAAAATACTTTGATGTATTCGCCTGAGTCGCATGGAAGGCGAATGCATTCTTCTTTTTCTTGTCAGTCAATTTATTGATTCTCCCACGCCACCCTCCTAAATCTCTGCGCAAATGTGGATTTACACACCCTCTGTGATCGGCCCACCTTTGACTGAGCCGTGGTCTCATATGACGACGTCCTCATGTGACGTCGCTTTACGTGACGCCATAGCGACGTCAAGCCATAGTGGCAAATTTTGTCGATATTTGTTGTCATGTTGGCGTCACATAATGATGTCACTACATGTTTCGCATCACTTGTGTTGACGCCGACGCCGTAGGATGCAGATGGTCAATTTTCCCCTATTGAAAATTTGCCCAATGGTGGGCATGATGGGACCCACTACCCATCATCTTGGTGGATTATGGTACTGGGTAATGATGGACGCATGGTGGACAGATGGTGGGTGATGGACGGATGGTGGACAGATGGTGGATGATGGACGGATGGTGGACAGATGGTGGATGATGGACGGATGGTGGGTGGATATTGGGTGATGGACAGATGATGGGTGGACGGTGGGTGATGGACATACCGGGTGTATGCTGGGTGATGGGCAGATAATGGGTAGATAACGATGGGTGTTGGACGCAAAGTCGAGCCATGCAATTTTTTTACAAAAATAAGACATCGTGCTTCTTAACGTGATTATAGACAACCTTTTACCATTGAGGTTAACGAGTTTACTTGCTGTGTCTACACGTGGCCAAGCATGCAGCCACATGTTGATGCAGCACGGAATCAATGAATGCATCTTGCACCAAATACTCATGTTTATTTGTTCTCCATGCTGCCATGCCTAACACGTACGCCCTGCTGGCTTGCTTCATTAGTAACTTCTTAGGAACTTGCAGATGGGAGAAAGGCAGTTTCCTTGAGGTAGTGCAGTCAGCCAGATGGGGTGTGCTTTGATGTACTTTTCCAGGCATGCTACAACAGAATTGAATAAAAACAAATAAACTGCTTTCACTAAATTTGGAGCAATAACATCAATGAAACCAGTTGCAATCGCTTTGACCAAAAGCTTAAACCATATCAAGTCAAATAAAAGGCAGCACGTAATCAGTCCACATGTCCGTAACGTTCTAGTACGTTGTTCATTGCCAAGGCTGGTGTGCAAACCCCATTAGCTACAAAGTACGTCAAGGGATGTCCTTGCTGTGCGCTTTGAGACTCCATATTGCTATTTCTTATGCCAGCCATCTTTGACAAAAATATGCAAGCAACAACTTCAACTCTTTCCCTACAGAGTTTTTTGTTAAAAAACTATAAAAATACAATTTTTTTATTTGCCCATTCGATTTCATGTATCCCGAAACAACTAAAAAACTATTTAAAGGCACTTTACTCGCAAGATAAAAGAAAAATATTTTTTGAAAGTATCCGGAAGATTGGCTTCACTGCCCTGCAACACAGAAGGTGCCCTAATTTTTATTCAGTCTTTGGTGCAGAAAATGTCTGGAATGAAAAAAATAATAATTTGCGGGGAGAAGGAGCCCGTAAAAAAAGCCGTGAACACGTCGTGACGTTGGGGGTTTCTTTACAACTATTGCCGTGCACTGTCGATACGTTGAGATTCGGTGCTCATCCGAATCTGAGGATTCAGAAAAAAAATATTCTCTGTATCGCTGCCACACTTTCCGGGGCACTGATATTCTTCGTTCCACAAAACTTAAGCGAACAAACTGAACAAAGCTGTTGCCAGCACTCGCGCACGTACACCCTTTTCTAATTCAAGTTGCCAGAATCTCGCCCGTCCTCAATAAAATGCATGCTTTGACCGTGTTTTTATATTTTTTACTGCACTATCTGTGTAAGTCAAAGACAACACAGCAAACTGAATCAGAGTATCTTAATTGCAGCGCACCCAAACGCTTCTTTCAGCATGGACGAGCCCAGTTCTTCGGTAGGAGCAGTACAAACTGTGTACGAACTCAGATCGTCTGTGGTAGGAAACGGGTTAAAAGGATTTTAAAGAGAAAAACAATTTCTGTCATTTAGTGCAAACAACTTCAGAGTACCAAAGACACCACTCTTCACACGAGAAGGTACTTGGTAGGCGATTCATGAAAGACGGTAGGCATGCAAACATGAACACAAGAGAGAAGTCGGGACAACACAAATGCTGACTAACCGACTAGCCGAATAAGGTTAGTCGGCGTTTGTGTTGTCCCAACTTCTCTCTTGTGTCCGTGTTGTATGCCTACCATCTTTTATCATGTATTCCTACCAACTAGCTCTGCTTTCGGGCATTGGTAAGCAAGACAATGCGCAAAAAAAAAAAAGAGACGAGGCGACGCTGCACAGACGTTCCCACACCAGCTCTCCGTGACATCAGATTTTGCCAGCACCTGCTACGGGCAATATTTTTTACGTTGTGTTCCTACATACCTAAATCTTAACATAAGTTTCACAAAATTTTAGCGAACCAATGTGGCCGAAATACGATAAAAGACGTGATATTTGCAACGTCATGTTGATATGTATGTGATCAGTTTTAGCATGAAATTCAACAAGTTAAACACTGGCCTTCATTTCCTCTTCTACTAATTTACCTATGAAGGTAAAATGAATGACATTACAGATCTTAAAGAATAATTTATTTGTCTAAACTGATCTAAGGTTTCACTTTAGTGTCCTTTAGGGGAGACACTCCTCGAAATAACTTCTTTTTCATTTCTTGTAATAGACTTAAAAATACACATACACAAATACACATACACATATGCTGGCATCAGATGCAATTCACTACAGATTGTTTGTGCCAATACAAGTGCACTGGCACTTGAGTTCGCAAATCTAAGTGAAACAGCACAGAAAAAGATGGTACAATGTATGCTAACGCCCTTCATGTCCACGATGGTGTGAGCATGTTGCGTTAGTGTGCCGTGAATGTGCTGCGTGCAGAACTTTCCTTTTTTGGCACTATGGGAAGGCATGAAGTTTATAGAAAACTTTGTGGAGGACAGGCACAGCTAACCACGTCATCCTAGTAAGGTGAATGGTCTTAATTGTTTATATTTTTTGTTCATATTCCTGTGCTCAAACACAATGCGATTACTACAGAGTACTTATACTTAAGTAAATAGATTACTCTGGCAGGCCATATCTTACAAATTTCATTAATCATAAGTGTCCTGTTTAACTGTATGGCTGTGAATGCTGCAGCATAAGAATGAAATCAAATGGCCATAAAGCGCAATTAAAAAGGTTTAAATTGTTTTTCCCCATGCTTTCTTTGAATCCATTACTAGTTTTTTCATATGGTAGTGTTAAACGAAAACTGGGCTCGCCTATTGCTTTTCATCCTCTTCGTCCAAACAATAGCAGCATTACTCGCTGAGTGCAATAAAAATAATGGCAACTAGAGAAAAATGTGACAAAATCAGTCTGAGAAATGGCAGATATGCAAAATGGACACAGCATATTTGTTCAATATTCAACACAGGTCTTAGGGAACAAACATTGATGCCATTTGTCACCAGCACTGAATGGGTCAAATTGAAGTATATAATTGGCCTAACAGACTGCTTATGTCCAACATGTGTAGCAGCCACTGACCTATATGCTAGGGTACCCAATTTGAATGCATTCATTGCTCAGAACAGCAGACGTGACATTCAAACTAGCATCACTTTTTTCGTAGAAAGTGAGCGCATTTGCCGCAGCCTCGAACCATCAGCACTCAATAAAGAAAAGGTAATCATCTACTGACCTAAAGATTCTAATCAGGGCACCATCAGAACTGACAGTTGGGCAAGGTGGTAGTGATTCATCATTGAAATTTTGCCGGTGTTGCTTTGGTCTCTTCTTCGTTCTTGTCTAGTGTATTAAGTGATCAACGAGAAAGTATACTTTGTCGACCATTCTTAAACATCACCAAGTTTACACAACATTAGAACCCATACATATGCCATACTTTTGTGTGACAATGCAATCCTGCCACCCTTTCATTTAATATCAGTGATATGTATACAGACATTTCTTACAAAAAGCCTCGGCATTACTGTGTTTTTCAGAACACCTTTCAGATCTTTACAGGTGCATTTGCTGAATTTTTGCCTGTTTACTGTGGATCTACAGTGACGTGATGGCTGGATGATGTCTTCACACAAATGTCACACAAATGTATAAGTTCCGAGGTCATGTCAACCGTGCCATTCATTTCGAATAGATTGACTGTGAACTATAAACGAACTCCGAGATCTGGATTATTTTGCAATTAGAAGGTATATAGGTAGATTTGTCCTGTGCTCTTTTTGACGAGGGCTGATGTGCTGGCTAGAACTTATGAATATAAGTGCCATGCAATGATGACACAGAAATCTTGGGCTTTCATATGCAGTTCAAAGGCTACCACATGTGCTCAGCATCATTTCTGCAGTTCGTACGGCAATACTGGACTCATGTTAACCTATTCAAAGCTGGTGAAGAATATTTAGAATGACAGAAAGCTGAAAAAATTGGTAATGATTCATCTTGAAATGAAGGTAGGCATGCAAACGCAGACACAAGAAAGAAGTGGGGTCAACACAAACACCAACAAACAAATGAAGAGGCATACAGTGGTGGAAAAGAAAGTGGACACAAATACCTTTACACGCATCTGCAGGGATAGGGAGACACCTAATCAATCCGGCACACTTGGAGCTTTACGTGAGAGATAGCACTTCAGGAATCTGATTTCTTCTTCATGCAAGTCAGCTGACAGCTGGCTCACACATGCAGTTCCACTACTATCGATATGCCAGGCTTCTACCATTACAGGTTTTTACATTTCCACTCTTGTATGAAACTACGCATTCATCGAATTTTGGCGTGCATTTACACTCTCGACAATGCAAGGTTATATAAGATGGTAAACCTCCAGTTTATGACTCCTGATGTTTCGTTAATCTCTGGTAAACATAGCGGCCCATTTGCTCTTTGGAGAAGCAGCAACAGCGAAGAGAAACATTATACCACACCTGTACGGCAATCGGTAAAGTTGCTGGTGTGTTCTACGAAACAAATGTTAGTGCACTTGTTGTCTATTATCTGTTTATTCTTTCTCTGCAAGGTGGCACAAATCTTACGTAGCCGTAAAGGCAGCATTGACACTGTATGCACTTCCCACTTTCTTTAGCCTGTGAGATAAGCAATGAGTGTAAAGAATACCTACGGCACGCTTGTTACTGTTAATTTTTGCATCCATGTTTGCACGTGACACAGTCGGCTTCTTGAACGTTCAGTGACAGTGGCTACTGCAAAACAAGGATAACCTGCATCTAATGGACGCGTAACCTGTGCGTTAAAGCTGGCCTTCATTTTGTGTACAGACTGGTGAGAGATGAGTTTAAGCATGACATGAAAATAGCGTTTTTTTCTAGGCTTAGAATGCTTGGAGTTGAAGTCTGACAACAGTATTGAAGATCCAGAAGAATACTGCTAGCAAACTTGGTTTTCCTGAAATGTTAAGTTAATGCCTAAAGTTTGTATACTATCATTCTGAAGCAATGCTTCAGTAAACTTCGGCCATCCTCCATTTAACTCAAATTGTTCAATCATTGAGGTAACCATGGATTCAAATTGGTAACCACAACAAAATATCAAGTAAGCATAACATGCGCAGAATTGAACACGCATTGGTTTAAAGATGCCCCAATGCTCAGTGATTTATACCTTAACACAGTTGACAAACGCTTAGAGGAGGCCTTAGGCAAAGATATTATTGAGGTTTTTCATTACGTGTACAATTACATGATTGATTTTTTTGTAGCGGTGATAAACTTGAAACCGCGGTTACCTGAGTGAATAGACAATTTGATGTAATTGAACGAGGGCTGAACCTTACTAAATAACTGGCTCAGAATGACAGAATAGTACAATTTCAGGACATTACCTTAGTGTTTCTGTGGAACCACGTGTGATGGCAGTATGCTCCTAGATCTTCAAAACTACTGTTCAACTTCTCGTCCAAGCATTCTAAATTTCTAAGGAATAGTACTGGCTTTGCTGTGTCATGCCATAAGTATTTTCTCACCAAGTGCTGCGTGAACACAATGAGCACCAGCTTTAATGAACTGGTTAGGCATCTATTAGATGTAGGTCATTCTTGCGTTGTAATAGCCTCGGTAGCTCAATGTTTAAAGCACATTTTGTTACGTCTGAACGTGGTTGCAGAAAGCAATAGTAACAAGCGTGTCTTATGTGTTCCTTACATTCAGTGATTATCTCATAGGCTAAGTGGGAAGTAGATAAGGCATTAATGTTGCCCTTATGGCTGCCAATGGGCCAGGTAAGATTTGCGCCACTGTACTGAGAAATAATGAGCAGGGAATAGACAAAGGCAGACTCAAATATTTTTTCCAAGACACCCACTAGTTTACTGATTGCTGTGTAGCTCTGGTTTATACAGTTCTTTGTAGCTGTGGCTGTTTCTTCATAGGACAGATGGGCTGCTGTGTTATTCAGAGATTAACGGAACGTAAGAGGTCGTAAACCAGTGGCTAACACACTAGTTTATTTTTGCATTGTCGAGGGTGTATATGCACACCAAAATTCGATGAATGCAAGGTACTATTACCTAGTATCGATATGCCTGGCATATTAATAGCAGTGGAAGCGCATGCTTGAGGCAGCCGTCGAATAATTTGTATAAAGAATGAATCAAATGCCTACACATTTCTCTCAGGTAAAGCCCCACATCTGCCAGATTAATAAGTGTCACCCCATACCAGTGTGCAGGTAAGTGTTTGTGTCTACCTTCTTTTCAGCCGCTCTGCATTTCTTCAGCTGTTAGTCAGCAATTCAGTTGTCCCGATTTCTCTCTTGTGCCTGTGTTTGCATGCCTACCTTCATTTAGGATGGTGAAGAGTGGCACGACCGTTTGCTGCTCAACCGCAGTCTTGAAGAAAATGTCCCCACATTGCCAATTCATGAAAATATGACAGTTTTGCAAGTGAACAACGAACACAGCTGCAGGAAGGTGAAACATAACACTTACCTGACTCTCGCTGCATGACTTGAGTAAGCATGGTGCCTCAGGACAGCTCCTTTGCAGATCTAGAGCAAAAACGCAATACAAAATATTCAACAAAACAATACAAATGTTTTTACTGTAAAAATGCATATAGGTTAAAAAGCACGAGCTCGTATAAGCTGCTAGTCACATATTTTAAAAAGTTTCCAAGAAAAAATTCTCGAAGCATCCACAAGCTACAAACATAAGTAGGGGTGTGCGAATAGTGGAATTTCATCTCGAATCGAATTCGAATCGAATAGTGCCGAATAGTGGACAAAAATATGGAATATCGAATACAAAAGATTTTATTGCAAATTGAAAGAAAGAACAAGGAAGTGAAATCTGCTCATGTCATCGAGCACCTAATGCGGTGAGTTGCTGCTACTGAAATGCTACAAATTTTCATGCAGCACCACAAGCTGCTCCACACGACCTGGCTTGAGGTTCTCTCACCGTGATGGGTTGGTGTTTCCTGCAGTTGAAAATATGCCCTCACTGGGCACCTCTGTAGCAGGCATGGGAATGTATCGCGAAGCAATTTTGACGATACCTGGATAAAGTGCAGCCCCATGCTCTTTCCAGTATTTCCCATGATCATCCTTTCTTGGGATCAGGGACTGAATGAAGTATTTTTTAACCTCTTGACTGTAGCTCAGTGTGTTGGTTATTTTTTGGCGCTAGCAGTTCCACAGTCTCCCAGACCTCCCTGGCCTATTTTGCTGGAGCCATGAAGCGCGGAAATGACACAATCTCCTTTAAAATAAACATCCGCTCGCTTTGAACCAGGATTTCGTTGAAAGTTTTATTGAAAGACCTACAGTAACGACGTCAGCGTTAGCTTTATCCACCCCACCCTAACCAAGTTGCACCATTGGCCTTCGTCGCGTTTTAGATATTCGCGGTCTCGAATTATTCGAAACTTCGAATACTAGCTATTCGAAAGTCGAATCGAATTATTCGTTACGGTATTATTCGATTCGAATTCGAAACTCGAATATTCGCACACCTCTAAACATAAGTAAATTTGACAAGATGCATCGTCAGTGTGTGAGAATGCATTTTGGCTGTTACCTACTAGGTTATCTGCGTGCAACTTTTAGAACAATACCTGGGCAAAAAACTTTATAAATGCACTTCATCTGGAACTGTGAGACGATTAATATTTACGAACGTCGATGACATAGAAATGTTATGCGGCTTTGAATAATGATCAACAGTACATACATGACTTCCCCAATCAGCTGTGAAAATGGCTCAAGCTATCGCTCTCTCCCAGCTAAATACCCGAGACAAAGTTGATGAGCATGGTGAACAGTTTATTAAACCCCATTGCCAAGATAGTTGCTTACGACATTGCAATGACAGTCAACAGAGAAGCGCAAAATAAAATGATACGTCGGCCACACCACCAGTTTTCTTTGCGTTGGCTTATATGTATTAGTAGATAGGAGGTTGCTATTGCATATACTTCATTTTAGGCCAAAGACCTAGAAAAGTTCACATTGGCTCTGACTGCCTTGTTTCCTAGTGGCGTGTGTGTCATCTTCACATCTTCTTGTCTAATGCTGTTTTATTGCCTTTTATATTGCACCAACCAGTGCAGTCCCAATCAAGCACACTACTGATTGAGTTGTGCATTTCAAGCATGCAAATGTGGTTAACAAATATGAGCAAAATAAAATGCAAGGCACAATTATCTAGACAAACATGACTTTTTTTGAATGAGAAAACTGTCTTTCATTATTACGCTTCTTCCACACAGATTCCGCAGAAGTGAGTCGCAAAAGATATGTTGTTTTGATGGGCAAAATGAAGTATATGTGATGCACCTATTGACGGCCTTTTCTGTAGAATATACATCTTTGTTTTTTTGTTTTTAGATTTTGAAGAAACCAGACACTAATAAGCACACAAGCTAATGTGCATTCATCATGTCTGGCTGAGTAGCTATTCAATTAATGCAACATTTCAATAACAGAGCGAGTTTCATAAAAAGAGTGTAAAAGAAGGTTACAGCTGTTGCTCATCGTAAGAAGTTTGCTTGCCCTCTCCTTGTAGCAAATTTCTAAAAAATACAAGAACCAAAGAAGGAAAATTGTAGTGATGCACCATATGGCACAAGGCAATGTGTGTGAGTGACTCATCGCTTAACCTATAAAGAATGACACCATATCTTAAAACAATGGTCATTCCTGCAGTGCCTGAATGTGCATTCTCATAAAGCTGGAATTGTTGCATTGTTTTGACACTACTTAAAAACTGATAGTTATTGACTGCAAATTGTTCCACAGAGAGTCCTATTCACCTTCTAGACGGCAGCAGCAGCCCACTTTCGCATACGCTAGGCACCAATAAAATCTGAGAACATATTCTTCTTGACGAACAGCCACCAGAGCATGGTTTTGCTGCATCAGAATAATTAAAACTGAAATTTACGCACAATGCAAGCTGATAACCATCAGTCGCACTAAAGTGACCACACACAGCAAAGGTCATTTTGGACCGTTATATCTCGTGAACAAAGCAAATGAGGACATATGATATTAAATCCGTGTGTTCATTGACAGAAGCGCTCTTCAATAAAAAATTGTCGTCAAAATTGAGACCGGATTTTTTAATTTTTGAAAATGAACTTTTTGAAAAAACTCGCTTCTTTAACTATTTTTTCTTTTTTTGCATTGCCCGTAGGAAAATGATCTTCCGTATAAATGTTGCAAAGGTTCTTTTCTATATTTACACTGTTTTGAAATTTCTGTTTGAAATAGGAAAGGCGCCAAGGTGCCTCAAGCTTAGCACACTTTTTTTCATTTCGACCGTGTTTGCCATTTTTTCAAATTTTCTTCCTTTTGAGAACGGCATAAAATATGCATGGATGTAATTCACAGTATTGCGTTTTAAAACCAGGAAAAGAAATTTTCAACACGTCATTTATAGTTCACGTTAAATTCTGCCGTGAAATCCGAAAACATTGCAGTGAGCAAAAACAGGAGGGCCGCACCACCACCTTCAAATATTTTTTGCCGCGCTGGGAGAGTTTCCTGGAAATAAAATTTTCGGTTCACTGCACTTTGAGTGTGCCCACATTACACATCAAAAACCCAGGCAAAATAAAAATATCGACCGGATAGGCATGTTTGATCTCTCGTGGAATCACCCTGCTGTGCATTGCTGCTGTGTATTTGTGGAATGTGTTTTCTCACCAATGCTTGGTTCGAGGCCACCGAAAATACTATTTTATAAGAACAAATGTGCTACTGTTAATTTCTGGGATGTCAAACTCAACAAATCCGCATCCCTTGGCACGTGTGACTCAATGCATTATAAAAAGTTTAGCCTGGCTGGTATAGATTCCAACAGGGTATCTCCATCCTTGATTGAATTTCGGCGCTAAAGGAGTTCATAGTATGGTAGAGATTCACCATGGTGCCACTCGCTGGTACCAGGGAGACCGCAATAGGAGGAATCTCTTTGTCGTGTTCCACTTGGCATTCGTGACCAAAATCATATGGCTTTGAAGATGTGTGTACAAAGTATGGATAGGCACTGTACGCCTCAGGAAGCATTGCTTTTGTGTGCCTATCTGCAACAAATGCATTTATGCCACGGGTATCTCTGCGCTGGCATGAGGTGTCGCCAAAGTACCACGAAAATTCAACTCTAGGAGAGAATGTTCTGAGTCATGTGTAACGTTCAATGCAACAACAAAAGCAAGGATTGACTGCAAGCCTACTTGGTTCACAATGAGATGGAAAATGCTAAAGGGTCAATAGTGTCTGTAATTGTGCTTCTTGTATTGCCCAAATGTGCTGCAGCATTATAAAAAAGAGAGCGCCGTGAGAACACCATCTAACTTTGAATATGTAGGAAAGCTTCAAAATGGTGCTCCAGGAACGTTCACACATGTTGAAATGAAAACAGCAAAAAATAATGAAATATTGCACAAAACATCACAAGTCATGGCGTGATTGTCATAACTGGAGGAGGGATTTCAAGCTCCCTCAAAATTTTGAAATGCTGCATGTTCATATAAACGCACACACACATACGAACACATGCACAAAAAAACATGAAGTATAGCAAGACCGCTATCATTAACAAATTTTCTGGCTAGGCCCCTGCATGGTGTGTGTTTGTGTGTGGTATTCTGGGCTATCTTCATTATGACCCTGTAGCAATAACACACAAATCTCTTTGCTGTACAAGGGTGTATACATGAAAGCCAAATTTCCTGAATGTGGCCCTATTTCCTTGAATCAATGCAGGAATTGTGGGCTACTAAACATGCAAATGGAAACAGGAATAATCCTTGATACACAGGGACACACGGAACAGCAACACAACACTGTAATCGGTTTCTAGACTTGACAAATTTGGCTGTTTTGGTGCCTGATATGGGTTGTTGTTATAGAATAAACTAGACCTAGAAATGAAACGCCACACTTTAGTATTGAGCAGCTTCAGATCTAAATGCATTTTAAATTTGATGTTGATGTGTGGCACATATGTCCTACGTATTGTAGAAGATTCCTACTCCACATTAGCACTCCTACATGTTCCTATGTTTGCGCGTAGCAGATGAAACTTATTGAACCTCACCACATGTGTGTAGCCACACATAAATCGCAAGTTTGATCTGTGACAACAATAATGTCAAAATTGTTTACAACAGAGCTGTGGCCTACCTGCATTTGTTCATCACTCGGGTTCACATCAGCATTGGCTGCATATGGTCATCACCAGCAGGGGAGGTGGCTGCAACAATTTCTTTGTTAAAGCATTGCCGAGAATTTGGTCTGGTTTGTTGTCAAAGAAATCTGGTAGGTCAGGCTTTGAGAGAAAGTTGTGTAATAAGGCTGTTACCAGTCAACTCAGAGGTTATGCCAAGCAGGCATGGTCTCACGCAAACCATACACGGAATAATAAATGGGACTGACAAATACAGGAATATTTTTAACTTTGTTCATCGTGGAACTAACACATTATGCACTGATTAGCTTATGTGTTAGACAGAAAATAACATGAGGGAGGTCAATATATTTCACTAATAACACACATCCTTGTCAGCCACATGCTATAATGGGCATTCAACAATTACCCATCTAAGAAAATGTGAATAAATGTTATCTGAAATTTTCAAAGCCTCATCGTACATGTGATTATTGCTCAATACACTTTCCCATGGATTCTACTGAATGAATGTCGACAGCATGTGCTTTGCTGCCTTCAACATAATTTATGAGAAATACACTTTGTGCTTGACCAAAATTGCCGAGTTTTTGCAGAATTTCTGTGGTCTACATGTCTTTTTACATCCAACAAAGCTCCGCATGCCAGTGTTTCACTGTGCCATGTCAGTGCATTAGCACGGGAAGTTGGGCGAGTTGGTATGTTATCATATTCAGCTGAACGTGTAGCGCGGCATAGGTGAGGGAAGAATTGGATGACACGGCGCTTCATTCCTGGTCTATGCCACGTTGCACGTTCAACGAAACAAGCCATGTGAGTGCCATATTATCTACCTTAGATGCAGGGTGGCTTGTTTGTGCCCTTAGCAACATACACAATGTGCAACCACATTTATAGCATACTTTATGCAATTTAGCATACTTTAGCAAATAAGATTTATGGTGCCGTAACAGAGCCTGAGCTCCAGTTCATGGGTACGATTACAGCGCTGTTTAAGTGGTGCTTTATGATACTTGCCAGCGTCATGGAAAACTGCAGTCCACCTATCACTCCACCAGTAGACCGCGAATAGCGTATGAATGGTTTTACATAAACGCACTAGCACATAAACACAGTGATGAGTGCTTACCACAAGCTATATAACTGCAGAAGTTAGGAAACAAGTAATACCAATCCAATAAAGGCAGAAGTTGAGGGTAAGATGGGAGCTTGAAATGAAAAATTCGTGAACACGGGGTGCCAGCAACACCCCGTGTTCACGAATTTTGCACGTAATACCACTGTCACAGGTAACTGCAATGCACGAACGCACATACAGTGCCGAAAGCAATAGCAAATTCAGATGAGAGTACGCCTTGCCAAATTAGGTCAACACGCATAAAAATGGGTCAAACTGACTAAACTAAATACGGTGTCATGCTGCAAAAATTGCATTTTTAGCAAATCTACCTTAGCTATTGCTTAAAAGACGACAAACAATGTCCAAGAGTGCTAACCTAAACGCTTTTGACGGTCACGTTCCTTAAGGACGCACAAAATGCACGCCTAAAGAAAATATCCCTACATACACTTTACTTCTCCCACTGTACTGATTCACGGCTCATCGCTCAACACGGTGGCTGGAGATCATTCCTTTGGAGTTCGTTCAAAAGAAAAAAATAAATCAAGCTTCGATTTCATTGCTTTACCTCAAGTAAGTTGACAAGTGTAAAATGCACGCATAAAACACATGACGATGGTGTGTCTGAGAAAAATGTCTCCTTTCAGCAAATTTTAACATAGCGCAGTGCGTGCGCACGAGCTAATTACCAAAACTTTATATAGCTACTGATTACGCTCTTGGACAAACGTCGTGCGCGAGCACCATGCACACAACAACGATATGTGGTACCAACAAGTTATGCGATTTCCTTCAGCGACAACGCATACCAGAATAAGAACGACTGACAACGTACGAAGCGTAACATTCAAAATCACTTACCTCTGGCAAGAAAGCACGCTGGCAGCGTACACTGCAGGATGACCGCCGGTTTTCAAGCGATGCGCAGAGCAAGGAACGGCCAAGCTACCCGCATCCGGCTGTCCGCCGGTATAGCTCCCGAACTGCTCGAACGTCAAGGCATTTTCTGGGCCCACAGAGCGTGCCGTCGAGTAAAGATTGCGGTGCTGTTACTCACTGATGCGTGGAAACGTTTGAAGAGGGCACGGTGCAAAGAGGGTCTCCAAAGCTATGAATCACGTCCCTCCATCACACCGAACAAAGGAGTCGCAGAGAACGGAGTCGCACGGCCGGCATCTGGTGACTATTTGCACGGTGCCGCGGATCATACTCAGTGAAGAACTTGCGCTTACATCAGTAACCGCAACACAGAACACACAATGCGAGGTAACGCAGTAAAGGTCGACCGCATGAACAAAACTCGACACTACGACGCACACACGAAATGCAGGACGCCGCCATGTCTGCGAAGAAAAAAAAAAAAGCGACAGGGCGATGTTGGCGACACTAGCGCCACCACCACCTCAGTTTCAGTTTCGGTATCGACATATGAACAGAAAAATCGTGTGTACGTTGCTACAAATAGCTCAAACACGAGTGCTAACGCTGCAAGAAGGAAATGCGCTATCTTATATATTTGTCTCATCAATCTGTCGTTGAAATTTACAGCAAGTTATGCAGATGTAGCGGAATAGTTAGTGAAGTTGTTCAGGGGAGGTCGGCCTTTGACTGCGATGTGAAAATGCACATCATGTATTCAAGAACATTTTGTCATGTAATTACATCCGCAGCTTAATGAATACTTACCTTCAGCCTTAACTTCATTTATTAATACAAAAGCGAGTCTGCTCTGAACCATGTGGTTCATTGCTTCTCGCAGTAGTATGGAAAGCCGAGCTAGTTGGTACGAATTCATAGTGCAATAGCGTAACAAACACAGGGACACAGGCAAGAGAGACGATACAGGCGCTAACTTTCAACTGACATTGGTAATCGATTACCAATGTCATGTAGTCGCACGTATGTCGGGCAATCTGGACGTTCCGTAAACGTTCGCCTTCGTGAACACCATTCTTCGTTGAAATGCAGGCCAAGTAGCCACCTGTCCCTTCACTGCGCAGTGTGCAAATGTACACCGTGTTTTGATGACACAAGCATATTATTTCAGAACGGCGATGAAACAGCTAGAGAGGTAGCCGAAGCGTTTTTCATTGCACGGTTCAAAGATAAGTGCATAAGCCACCCATCGTTATCCCTGTCGGATAAAGAAATAGATTTCCTGGTCTCAGGGCTGTGACAGGGATAGTGAGATTTTTTTTTTTTTTGCTGTCGGACGAAGTCACTGCGCATGACCAATTGTTTGTTTGTATATATATATACATGAGCGTTTCCGAAAAAAATAAACGTCAGTTGAAAGTTAGCGCCTGTATCGTCTCTCTTGCCTGTGTCCCTGTTTGTTGCGCTATTGCACTATGCATTGCTTCTCGCTTGGTACAGCTCAACGCGTTTTGCTTCATCGCGGGGCTATAGCGGGGCGTTGATATAGCATACCCATCACGCGGAAACACAATAGAAAAGATAACTAACCGTGATTGCGTTTTTCGCGTGTTGTATACGTGGTTCAAAATACACGGAAACGTTTTCATCTCGGTGCCCACGGGTGCACGTAGTACGCAGTGCAAATGCGCTGTGCGATGTATTTTTGTGCCGTTTCTTAATGCACGAAATCACACCGTTCGTGCAACATGCATTTGGAAATTGTGACACAGCTGCCGGAAGTAAGTTATGAAGAATTGTGTCCGCTGTAAATGCATGGGTAAAACAGCATATGTCTGCCGCTTCGCGTTGTGCCTTGGGCGCTCTCACTGTTTCACCAGTGCCGTCACGTGCCCGTCGCGCGAAGGGCACATGTTACTCCAACAACTTTTTGATGACATCAGAGCCGTGGGAAATCCTAATATTGGAAGAATGTGAACGCACTGCGCGAAATTGTTGCCTTATTTCGAACTGTTAGCTTAGACTTCATAGTCGTCAAGCGTGAGCTGCTAGTGGTTATACTTGCAGCTCCCACTCGTAATCACAAACGTTTCTTTTCTTACGCGTAAAGGCGGCCTTTCGAAGGAGAACTTCAGGTAAAGTGGAAGGAAAGGTAGAGCGACCTTTCAAAGACCCACCTTAGGACAATTTAAGGGCACCTAACCAAAGACGCCTTTATCCGTATGAGTGACTGTTATGGGAGCGAAGCTATGCACGTTTTTACGCTTGAAATCATCCATTCATGCGCGTATAACTTAATCCTACAACAAAAGGTTAAATCAAGTGTGCATTTAAGCTACTGAAAGCAAATACCGCTAGTGTTAGACGGGCATTTTGAGCGTTGCTAGCGTTGCTGACTCGCTGACTCTTGTTGGCTAAACTTTCTTTTTGGCTAAACACTAGCCGTCACAATAACGCGTTTGCTAAATTTCCCGTCGTTTCATTTGTGTATTTGTGTACGTTCAATGCACGTGTGTGTGCTGGTGGTTGCACGGCGTTGTGTGCGGTCCCCTCGTTGAGCCCAGGCTCCCGCCTGTTTCCCTCCATTCGGCTTGCGTCCTCAAGGGAAAGGGGGATGTCTCAAGGCTGAATTCCCGTAATGTCCCCGTGTTGTTGTTGTTTGTGCTTATGTGGAGGAAGAGACGTGTTGTGTGGCCGTGTTCTGGCCGTTCTCGCGGCCGTCAGTGACAGCGGTAGAGAAACGGACGGTCTGTGCGAACCGAAGTGAATGCGCGTGAACGATGTGCCTGTGTGGTGAATATTACCTCCTTCTGAATGTGTTCTAATTCAGCTTTATGCTAATAAATGGGTAAGGTTTTCTCATTGCCTTACTTGTGTTTATTTATTTCGGTCGGTGTTAGCACTTTTGTCGTTAGGTTTACGCACCGAGGACTACCAGCGGACTAGTTGGGATTATTCCAAAGAAGTCGAAAGGCTGACCACACGGAAGAAGCGTTTACGACAGGTGAGCTCCGTTTTCGCATCTTGCTACTTTCGAGGAGCGAAGACAGCAGCATTTTGCCAATACTGAGGCTCCTGATGTTTGTTCAAATTGTGGCTCAATCGTGCCAGCTTCATCGCCTTTCCACGCGTGATATGTATCCTCGATGAAATACGACACGTGTGATTGCTCGCACATTGCTTCGAAGCTTTTTTTTTTTCTTTTTATTGTTGCGGATGTCGTGCTTTGTACGCAAATACACACATATCGCCATGCTGGATAGCATAAGCCCTAGGTACTTCGAAAGCTACCTTACGGAGGCTTCCTTTTCGTAAAGTTGTCTAAAGGGGGCTGCTGACGATAAAGTGTTTTCTTGAAACACGGTAAGGAGCCGGGCAAGTAATAAAGATGTACTCGTGCAAGTGCACCGCCGAGCTAACAATACGAACCAATACGCTAGCGGTCGATCGAGTTGCTTGTAACCGTCGCGTACAACAATCTTTGACAACGGACATCGTGTCTATGCGAAATTAGGCCAAGCATGTAGGCGACGCAAAATGTAATTTTAGAAGTGTTGCACTTTGTCGCTTATGCTTTCTCCAATTAGTTAGGGCTTTCGTCAGTTAATTGTCATGTGCAGCGCTTGCCTCTCGCTCGTTGGTTCAGAAGTAAACTCTTCTCACTTCCATTTTCAATGCAAGGAAACAGGGGCGTAGCCAGAAATTTTTTCGGGGGGGGGGGGGGGGGGGTTCAACCATACTTTATATATGTTCGTGCGTGCGTTTGTATGTGTGCGTGTATATATACACATGCAAAATTGAAAAATTTCGGGAGGGCCGGGGTTGAACCCCTCAACCCCCCACCCCTTGGCTACGCCCCTGCAAGGAAACACCTAGAGATGCACGTTGACAGTTGATGCACAATGCCCTAGAGTTCAAAATTGTATCACAACAATTCGGCAGTTTTCTCGGATGAGTACTTCTATGCATTATAAATGCAGCTGATCACGAAGCATCCATAATCAGCAACGTACGTGCCCATCGACAGAGGCTCCTCATGTTTCTATTATCACATCTATTGCACCCAGCATCCACCCGGCACCTCACCACGTACGCCACCACCCACCCACTTTGCCCACCGGGTCTCCCACCAAACACGAAGCATCCCTGCATCCACCCAGCACACCCACCAATTGTTCCACCGCCCACCAACTTTGTGTCTCCACCACCCACCCATTATGCCCACCGAGTGTCCACCAAACCACCAACTTTCCCAGCACGCCCACCAAGGGTCCCACGATGTCCACCATTACTCCCACCATGTACACCACGTTGTCCATCATACCCACCAGAATTTCCACCATTTCCATCATAAATTTTATGATGGGCAATGCTGGGATTTTCAATAGGGTCGCGTTTGATGTAAGGCTTTCTCCCTACAAATTATTTATAATTTTGATGGCAAGCAATTCCACAGTCTTGTAGTTCTCAGGAAGAACGATGTTTTAAATGTTCAGTTTTGCGGGTGATTTCCTTTACATTGTTTTGGTAGTCCAGCCGTCGCGAAACGTAATTACGTTAAAGACAAATAACTCCAGGGTCGATGAATGTGCGCGACTGAAAAGTGTTGCAAAAGAAAACTGGTTTTAATAAATTCACAACGTTTTTCCGGAGGTTTTGAATTCAGGCTTCCTGTAGGTGTTGAAACACCGAAATATCTCGTATAATCTCAAGACACGAAACGAATCGCTAAATTTTGAATTTTTCCTCGACTGACCACATAGCAGGTTCAGCACGGTTCCCACACAGCACACGCGTAATCTAGTACAGATCGCACGTTAGCTTTACACAGCTGTATTTCAGCCTGTGTGGATCATGAGCATTTGAATTTCTGCACATAAAGCATAGAACATGACATTATTTTTAAGATGAATTAGTCTGATTGAATTAACAGGGTAGAAGAAGTCAAGAGGTGTTCTCTTCCTCGAAAAGCACATATGCACAGTTTTTTGTAGTGAATAAGGATGCGCCACTTTCTGCCCGTCTCAGATACCTTGTCGAGATCGTTTAGTAGGAGATTGCAAGCATAATTAATAATAACCGGAACCCCCGTTTTCAAGTTCTTGTTACCGTGATCAACAAGTTTGACGTGGATCGGTCCCATTCGCGATCAAAAGTGCCAATGTGACGCCGGTATAATACGTGCATCGTTGAAGTATGCATACATACGATGCTGCCGATACATTTCAGGCATGTCTACAAGTCTTAAGCCCGAGCATGATCCCCGTCGACTGTGGGCTGATAAGCTTCCTTCTTGCGATATATTTTTTGCTGGTATGAGCTTTTGCTAGACGGACCCTACTATATTCACAAGTTAGGCGCGGAAGTGGAAAGATGCCACCAGCTATCAAGAATGTATTTTGCGATTAATTTTTATTATTAATAGCGAGAAATTTTTTTCGGGGGGGGGGGGAGGGGTTCAACCATACTTTATATATGTTCGTGCGTGCGTTTGTATGTGTGCGTGCATATATACGCAAGCAAAATTGAAAAATTTGGGGGAGGTTGGACCCCCCCCCCCCCTTGGCTAGACCTCTGTCTCAGTCCCTTGACGTGGGCAGACCATGTCAGCCACTGTAAGCAGCCGCATAACAAAGTACTGAAATACGCAAATGCAGTGACGTGCGCTGAGGACGTGAAACATTTAGTTGTCGTTACGCACACATTTGTCGCGTGCTAAATGCCGTCGACGCGCTATCTGGCGGCGCGATGACTGTTGTCGAGAGGGCCCCAAGAATGTCGGCGCGGTGCGCATGCGCGTGCCATCACATCTGCTTGCTGTGATGTAGCTTTGCCTTACGTAGTTATGGTGCTCGTTTATTCACCATCTAGTAGGTGCCGCTTTTTCTGCTGCGTCAGATCTGTGCCGCTGTTATTCGTAGCGGCTGCAGCTGGGCTGGCTGCAGCTGGGCATCGCTTTTTTTATTTATCGCACATCGACATGCGGTGCTTCGATACACTGCAAAAAAAATAATAAATCACGGGAAGCGTTTGCGAGAAAACAGCGCCTCAGAAAGAATTGAGTCATTTTGCGCGAATCATCTTAAGTATTGAAAGAAAGTGGCTCGCTGCGCCATCAGCGAAACAAAAAATATGAAAGAAAGAAAGCGGTGCTTGCTTGACGCGCGAACCAGAGCAGCCGCAACGTAAAACCATTGCAGATGCGTCGGAGCAGAGAAAGCGACACAAAGTTTGATGATATAGGGAGATTTGGGGCTCAAAGTCCATTGATGGCCACAGAGTCCCAGTACTCATGATAGGATGATTACGGTGATACCAAGTTTACGCTGAGGAGCACCGTGACTATGCCAGGCAGTCACTAGACAAGCCAGCATACATGACGGGACGCGCATGCGCACCGCTTAATTAGCGCTGCTCTCGATAACAGGCGCCGCGCCGGCAGATGTTGCGTCGATACATTTTTGCACGCATTCCGGTGATCCGTATACTTTTGCTCATGGGTGTACATGCAACAAAACAGCTCGCCGTTTTGTGAATTATTGAGAGCATGAGCAGTGTACATTAAATGGCATGTGTCCTGTAACTCTCTATGCCATCGATGAGATACGGTGACATGCAGGTTGACGTGCTTCGTACGCCCTGTATAAAGCTAACCATATTTTCGCCGGAAGAAAGCAACTTCTTTTTGTTCTTTTCAGCAAAAACGCCTTGTATGGTGTGGTTGCCAGAAAGTGACTCTGCCAAGCTGTCATGGCGCTGTGCCTTCATAATTGAACAGTGCTGTCAGCAGCCGTACAACATTTCATCAGAAAGCGTTGCCGTATGCCCGTTGATATAATGCTATTGTTAAAATGTCAGCTGTACGTCATCTTCAACATGGTCTCCTTAATTTTACACCAAGATCAAAGCTGTTG
Source organism: Rhipicephalus sanguineus (assembly GCF_013339695.2). NCBI lineage: Eukaryota > Metazoa > Arthropoda > Arachnida > Ixodida > Ixodidae > Rhipicephalus > Rhipicephalus sanguineus. The sequence continues at coordinate 78,516,221 of NC_051182.1, read as the reverse complement.
CAGTGGCTGCCAGTAAGGAACCGTTCTAAGGAACTAATATCATGGGAAAGTTGTGATCAATAAAGTTGCATAGTGTAATGGCAGTATACTACCCATTGAATTCTTCATTCTTCCTTATTCAATTTCATACTTCCTCATTCAAATTTGTTTTCTCATTTGCAGTTTTCCGAACTTCCAATTGCCGATACCTCTATTATGTTTGATCGTTTTTGGAATGGGGAAGTAGCTTATTGCTAATTACTTCTAGGCTATACTATAACCTTGTCTTCTGACGTCGCGGTGGCTTAGTAGTCACGGTACACCGCTTCCGACGCAAGAGACGCGGGTTCGACCCCGCCAGCGGCAGTCGCATTTCGATAGAGGCTGAGTGCTGAGACCGTTATATTGTGCGATGAGAGCACACAATAAAGACGTCGAGTTGTCAAAATTATCCGCAGTCCTCCACTGCGGCGTGCTGCATATTCATACCATCGTTTCGGCACTAGAAATTCCAGCATATATTACTGCCATGAGCCCGTGCGATACAGGGTTGCCAGTCGAAGAGAGAAAATATATCTTAGAATTTTGAAAAACTAGCCCATGGAGCCAGCATGTTGCAAGGGCACTGAGAGCAGCCAAGAGTATCAACGCATCCACAAGAACGAGTGCGAAATTTGTGTTTAAATTACTGAATCCGAAAAACTTTTGGTGGAAATGTAAGCAAGTACTCCAAGAATCCTTCAAAGTTATAATTGCTGATATTTAAGCATAAATTGCTGACACCCTTTGCAGGCAGGATTACGAAGTTTCTTACGATATTGCAGAAATTACACTCTTCACGCGTGCTGCTTGACGTTTTAAAGAAGGACTACAAGTACCAGTCTTATGACGACAACAAAAAACGCCAGGCCTGCGCTGATACCGCAGCACAGTCACAGCGAAAGCTGGAAGAGCGGCGTTTCTAGTGCCCGTTGTAAGCTCTCTTGGGGCTACAATACAAGTACACTAGAACGGTACCCACTACGCGATAAATCACAATTTTTGTGAAGATGGGAAGCACCTACTAAGCCATTATTCGTCATCCGGCGGAGAAGCGAGGCACCAGCTACAGGTCTGTAAGGCATTATGTGCACTTTGTTGACGCGACGACTGACGACGATGAAGAATTATGGCTCAGCCCTGTGTAATGGGTTGGAAGGTTTAAACGGCCTACCAGTTATGTAATTTGCATTCGGTGACGCCCGGTCGCTATTTCCCTCGCCCGTCATGCTGTATAACATACGTTGACGTGGGAGAGAGACGGAGGGGGGGGGGAAGAACTTTACTGAGACCCCGAGGAAATGGATCATGCGCTTATGGGCTTCCTTGGCAACCAATACAAGTGCACTTGCGAAGAACCCACTACGCTATAAATCATTGCAATTTTACTGAGACCCCGAGGAAATGGATCATGCGCTTATGGGCTTCCTTGGCAACCAATACAAGTGCACTTGCGAGGAACCCACTACGCTATAAATCATTGTAATTTTTTAGAAGTAGGGCACCAGGCACTGTGCCATTTTTCGTCATTCTACAGAGAGCCGTGGTACCTGCTAAACGCATGTAAGGCATTATGCGCACTTTGTTGATGCTGTGCCTGATGACGATGAAGAATTATGGCAGAGCTCTTTGTAATGGGTTAGAAGCATTCAACAACCTACTCGTTGCGCAATTCGCATTGTTTGACGCCTGGTTACAGAAATCGCGTTGTGCGACGCTTGGTGCTTATTTTACTCTTCTACCACGCCATATTGCATATGCTAATGTGGTTCGTTCCCGACATGAAGGCTGTATAGCACCTTTTTGCAAAGCAGTTTCAAGCACCGGCATGGCTCAGAGGTTGAATACTGGGCTCCCACGCAGAGGGCCCAGGTTCGAACCTCGTTCCATCCTGGAATTTTTTCTTGTTTCGTTTTAAATGCGAAGCATTTCTTAGCGAACTTCTGCGACTTTGAGCGTATCTATCTATCTATCTATCTATCTATCTAGCCGCCTACGACTTTGTGCTCTCCTGGTCGCTTGGTTCATCGAATGTGCACCAAAACTGGTATGGCGTAACATGACTGTATGACGAACATAAATGACAAGTCATAACATGAAAATCATGACACGCATGTCATGTACAGCATGATTTACATGCTACGCTCATGCTGCGCTGGTGGCTGTTTCGCTAGTTTGATATACACCAAAATTGGTATCTTGCGACATGACTGTGTGACGAACATAAATAACATGAGTTAACATGACAATCATGACACGCATGTCATGTACAGCATGACTTACGTGCCACGCTCATGGTGCGCTGGCGGCCGTTTCGCTAGCTTTACATACACCAAAATTGGTATCTTGCGACGTGACTGTGTAACGAACATAAATAACACGAGTTAACATGAAAATCATGACACGCATGTCATGTACAGCATGACTTACGTGCCACGCTCATGGAGCGCTGGCGGCAGTTTCGCCAGCTTGATCTACCCCGAAATCGGTATTGCGCGACGTGACTGTGTGACGAACATAAAAACACGAGTTAACATGAAAATCATGACACGCATGTCATGTACAGCATGACTTACGTGCCACGCTCATGGGGCGCTGGCGGCGGTTTCGCTAGATTTATATACATCAAAATTGGTATCTTGTGACGTGACTGTGTGACGAACATAGAAACACGAGTTAACATGACAATCATGACACGCATGTCATGTACAGCATGACTTACGTGCCACGCTCATGGGGCGCTGGCGGCGGTTTCGCTAGATTTATATACACCAGAATTGGTATCTTGTGACGTGACTGTGTAACGAACATAAATAACTCGAGTTAACATGAAAATCATGACACGCATGTCATGTACAGCATGACTTACGTGCCACGCTCATGGAGCGCTGGCGGCCATTTCGCTAGCTTGATCTACCCCGAAATTGGTGTTGCGCGACGTGACTGTGTGGCGAACATAAAAACACGAGTTAACATGAAAACCATGACACGCATGTCATGTACAGCATGACTTACGTGCCACGATCATGGCACGCTGGCGGCCGTTTCGCTAAATTTATATACATCAAAATTAGTATCTTGTGACGTGACTGTGTGACGAACATAAAAACACGAGTTAACATGACAATCATGACACGCATGTCATGTACAGCATGACTTACGTGCCACGCTCATGGGGCGCTGGCGGCGGTTTCGCTAGATTTATATACACCAAAATTGGTATCTTGTGACGTGACTGTGTAACGAACATAAATAACTCGAGTTAACATGAAAATCATGACACGCATGTCATGTACAGCATGACTTACGTGCCACGCTCATGGAGCGCTGGCGGCCATTTCGCTAGCTTGATCTACCCCGAAATTGGTGTTGCGCGACGTGACTGTGTGGGGAACATAAAAACACGAGTTAACATGAAAACCATGACACGCATGTCATGTACAGCATGACTTACGTGCCACGATCATGGCACGCTGGCGGCCGTTTCGCTAGCTTGATCTACCCCGGAATTGGTTTTGCGCTACGTGACTGTGTGACGAACATAAAAACACGAGTTAACTTGAAAATCATGACACGCATGTCATGTACAGCATGACTTACGTGCCACGCTTATGGGGTGCTGGCGGCCGTTTCTCTAGCTTGATCGACCCCGAAGTTGGTATTGCGCGACGTTACTGTGTGACGGACATAAATAATAGGAGTTAACATGAAAACCAGGACATACAAGACGATATATGCAGCTCTTGGCTGGCTGCTTCGCATTACATCGATTCCCAGAACGAGTGGGATCTGCCGGCTTTTTTTTTCTTATTTCGAGCGATACTGGTTACGGACACCGGCGGCGGCGGCGGCGGCGGCGGACAACTACGGCACCAAAAAAAACGCCAGGCCTGCGCTGAAACCGCAGCACAGTCACAGCGAAAGCTGGAAGAGCGGCGTTTCAAGAGCCCGTTGTAAGTTCTCTTGGGGCTACAATACAAGTACACTAGAAAGGTACCCACTACGCCATAAATCAAATTTTCGTGAAGTTGGGAAGCGCCTACTAAGCCATTATTCGTCATTCTGCGGAGAAGCGAGGCACCAGCTACACGTCTGTAAGGGATTATGTGCACTTTTGTTGACGCGACGACTGATGACGATGAAGAATTACGGCTCAGCCCTTTGTAATGGGTTGGAAGCTTTAAACGGCCCACCAGTTATGTAATTTGCACTGCGTGACGCCCGGTCGCTATTTCCCTATGCCGTCATGCTGTATAACATACGCTGACGCGGGAGAGAGACGGGGGAGGGGTGCGAAGAACTTTACTGAGACCCCGAGGAAATGGATCATGCGCTTATGGGCTTCCTTGGCAACCAATACAAGTGCACTTGCGAGGAACCCGCTACGCTATAAATCATTGTAATTTTTGAGAAGTAGGGCAGCAGGCACTGTGCCACTTTTCGTCATTCTACGGAGAGCCGTGCTATCTGCTAAACTCATGCAAGGCATTATGCGCACTTTGTTGATGCTGTGCCTGATGACGACGAAGAATTATGGCAGAGACCTTTGTAATGGGTTGGAAGCAATCAACAACGTACTCGTTGCGCAATTCGCATTGTGTGACGCCTGGTTATAGAATTCGCGTTGTGCGACGCTTGGTGCTTATTTTACTCTTCTACCACGCTATATTGCATATGCTTATGTGGTTCGTTCCCGACACGAAGCCTGTATAGGACCTTTTTGCAAAGCAGTTTCAACCACCGGCATGGCTCAGAGGTTGAATACTGGGCTCACACGCAGAGGGCCCAGGTTCGAACCTCCTTCCATCCTAGAATTTTTTCTTATTTCGTTTTTTTTTTCTTATTTCGAGCGATACTGGTTACGGACACCGGCGGCGGCGGCGGCGGCGGCGGCGGCAGCGGCGGCGGCGGCGGCGGCGGCGGCGGCGGCGGCGGCGGCGGCGGACAACTACGGCGCCAAAAACGGCCGGTGAAATGATCTCATAACAGCTTTCGCTGTAAAACGGCCGGTGAAATGATCTCATAACAGCTTTCGCTGTAAAATGAGTACTGCATGAAAGTGTGCAAAATCAGTGAGTAGGGTTGAAATTTACGCATGCCAATATTTTTGCGTCCACGAGTGCTTGCTGACCTCCACATAGCGATTCGTGACTCCAGCTGCAACGGATGGACAAATAAGTAGTGTAATACATAATATTACGACGAGTATTGAGCACAAGTGAAAACGGGTGCCAAGGTCGTCAATTTGTAGCACTGGCACTGCTGCCTAGCGGTCACCTCCAGACCACGGCCTAGCTAATCGCGAGGCCACAGAAAGAAGTGATGGGAGGCTAATCTGGACATTACGTTTACCAGGCGCACACATAGAGTCATGTCGTTGTCCCTAGCATCGCCGTCGTCGCCGAGAACAGTGTCGACAACAGCGTCGATTAAAGGATCGCCGCGATTCGCGACGCCGCGGATCATTTTAGTTTGAACCCTTTGCTAAGCAGTGATTGAGAAATTGACGTCTTTCGAAGCTGCGACGAGGAGGTGCCTGGGAACGCACGCTTGGACCATGCTCCCTGTATTAGAAAAGTTCAGAGTTTACTGCCTTCCGGTATACGTGAAGGAGTGACACCTTGTGACGCTTTGGACAACCTCTTAGTGCAGTGTTCTAGTGTCGCGAGTGGAGCGAAACGCGGTGATGTGGACAGGACAGCAGCCCCACGCAACAGACACGTGTGTCCGACAGAAAAGGACGACGTTGGCGAAGGATGGCACGTGTTAGCGACGAGGGAGAAAAAGAGCCATGATGAACTGGAAGATGGCATGGCTGGTGGTAGAGGCGAATGAGAGAAGAGGAAGACGAAAGGCTGGAACGTGATGGGGCTGACTCGGAGAACCCGGAGCGAGAGCACGCTTTTGTCAGGGGTCGTGTTGTTGTTCTACGGGCTACAGCACGAAGATCCCGACAGCGAGAAAGCGTCCCCAGATGTTCTCAGAACCGGGTGTTGGCATATTCGAGGCGTTCTCTTTGTTCTGGCTGCTGATCCTCGTTTGAAACACCCCGTGGAGGGCAGTCTTCGCCATTCAGGCTGACGAACGCGTTTCCTGGCGCCGGTTGCCAGCCGCGGGACCAGAACAAGGGTCTACCGCCAGTCACCAAGGTACATACAGAGGTAGATCTGTCTGTTCGCATTTCGGGGTCATCTGCCAACTGTGACTGAACGCGCACCTGCCTACGACATCTGGGCAGACTGGGCTCCTCGTCCACTCCAGAAGCGCCACCTGCCACCAAAGAGTCCACCCTCGAACAACGAATCCGCTGCTGCGGTCAACACACGCATCGGAACAACTTTTATTTTTTTTGGAACGTTCAGCGCAACTTGCCTTAATTAACATGCTTCGCCTCTATTAATAGTTTCTCAACGCGCGTCAGCATTCACTTGCTTTCTTTTATTCGATGTTTTGTCAATGAAGGTCCGCCTTAACAAGAGCTTCACTGGAACCAGGCCTAAGATAGTTGAGGCTGGAGGTTCCACAGTGTTAACAACTGCAGTCCGCGAATCAGATGGAACACATCCATCATTCGTAAACGCTCACAGTCTAATTCCCAAGTTCAGTAAGAACCGGGATGACTACGGCGCTTATTTAAATCAATTTGAGCTTGTTGCTATTTGTCAGCAAGACCCCCAAAAATACGCAACTGCCCAAATATTGTGGCCGGATGTTGAATCACTAAAGGTGTTTGGCCGCTTGTCGCCTCAGGACTCGTTAAACTATGAGAACTCGAAAAGGACTTCGCTCCAGGGTGTCCGTCGCAGTAACCCCTACAAGGATGGGGCCGCGAAGCCGTACACGGCTACGCTGTTTCGATGACTAGAGAGGGCCGAGTATGATCAGACTTTTGAAGCAGTGCATGATTTGATGGTCGCGAAGTAGCTTCTGAACAATTGTCATAGTCACCTTTAACTGTACCGCCACAAAATAATTGCAAAACGGTTCAACAAATAAAGGAAGTGGCTGACCAGTTCATGGCGCCCAACGGCAAAATAACCTTCTTGGTTTTCGGAGACAAATAAGAAATCAGTCAGAGAGAGCATGGTGAACTTGGCAAGTCTCCAGCCAATTGTTTCGTTTTTGGCAAATCAGGACGCCAATCGTCAGACTGTCAAACGAAGTTCAATCAAGCCTATTTTGGCTACCGCCGGAAAGTGGGGCATGCCACTCAGGCGCGCAGACGGAAAAGTGGTAGTGGGAAAGAAGTGACAGCGTGTCGTTCGTCACCAGCAGATGTTTCAGGAAAAGAGAGGTCGACGTGGTGCGGTGAAAACACGGGGCAAACGTCTGGGAGTCAAGCCACTGAAGTCTACAACGTGCCTGGTTTTACCAGGTTTATACTACAGAGAGAAGGTTAGGGTGCTACTTGACATGGGTAGCAACAATCTGGTCGTACGCAGGTCTTTGGTTTACGATAGAGCTTTGTTCGGCACCAAAGCAAAGCTGCTGCTCGCGGATGAGAGTCCCATTGAAGCTACAGAGGGGGAGGTTACCATCTCTTTACCATACATTAGTGGTCACGTCATTGGTAAATGTTTGGAGAACCGCCTGTACGGCGTCATATTCGGCAATGTCCCGGGAAGTCGTTACCACACGGATCCCGATCCAAACTGAAAAAAAACTTCGAGAAATTTACTGGACGCGACAGTATTACTTTTCGACAGGAGAGCATTAACGCACAGGTATTTGCAAACGATCCTGCTGTCGTTGGCGGTTAAGTCACGAAGGAGTTCCATAAGAGTGATTCAAAACTGCTGCAGGTATCATTACATGTGTTTCGAAGAGAACGAGAATAAGATCCTACTTTGGACTTTACAGGAAGATTGGCCGAACTTTTGCGGGTGCTGAGCGAACGGCTCACTCATCTAATATAGAATAAGGGCTCTCGTATCGCCATCACCTAGTCTGTCCAGGGAAGACGGTGCAGCAACCACTGGTTCTGAGCAGTCTAAGGACCAAAATTTTGGAATTGAGCCAGGAAAATCGCTTGTGTGCTCACCAGAGACTAAAGAAAACTGGTGAGATGATACTCGGTGCAGTTTGCTTGCCAGGCACTCAAGCAGATATTAAATGATTTCTCTGATTGTGTGATTCACGCCAAAGGACTTTACGGAAGAGAATAATCGGCAAAGCTCCACTTGGGCGTAGGCCACTTATTGATTCGAGCCATTCGAGCGAGTTGCAGTGGGCATCATCGGTCCTTTGTCGTCACTCTCTAGTAAAGGGAACCGCTATATTGCGACGCCGGTGGATTTCGCCATGACCTATCCTGATGCTGTACCACTACCGGCGATTGATTGGGCTACTGTGGCTGAATGGCTATATGGAATGTTTTGAAGTGTTGGGTTTCCGCGCGACCACCCGTGTCGCAACTGATCGTATTTCGCATCAAGTTTAATGAAGGAGGTGACTGAAATGTTAGGATTCAGCAGGGTTGGACAAAGATACTTTGAACTCGTATAGAGTAATGATACACGATACTAGGGTGGCAAGTACCTGAGATGAAGATACAATACACCAACCCCCCTTACTGTATACGATAGGGTACTTTGAAATTATATCTCAAGACACTTCGACATATTGAAAAATTTGTTGTTATAGACGAATACCGGGTGCTTCACGCGATGTCTCCGAAGATACTGAAAAAGAAGAAAAATGCAATATTTACTCGCTGCCTACACACACACACACACAACACACACACACACACACACACACACACACACACACACACACACACACACACACACACACACACACACACACACACACACACACACACACACACACACACACACACACACACACACACACACACACACACAGCTTTGACGAAGTTGGAAAATGAGACAGCGTGCGCATCTCAACTGCACAACAGTGCCTCGTTTTTCGGGATCATAGTCAGTACAACATGCCTTCTTAACCGTCAAGGACGCCACAGCAGCTGGCACTTAATGGCTGCTCTTCTGGTGGGCTCGGTAGGTCTACCTAGACCTACGCCGTCTGCAATCTAGTTTGAGCTGTTCATACAGCGCTAATTTTCGCGAAGACAAGTAACATTTGTAATTATTGTCGGGCGTTAATATATACATTTAGCTTTCTCAATGTTCTCGGCATGAACAGCAAAGGTGGAAGCGAAGCGAGACGCTTCAGTTGTCGCTGTTTACCTGCGATATATGTACTCCTATCCGGGCAGTCGCGGCTACCGATCTCTCTAGGGGTTTCCTACTACGCTTTAATTCCGAAAGAGCCACATATTCGACATAATTTTCTTAAGTTAGGCAATATATATTGTCAGAAACAAATTGTAGCTGACCCTTTTCATGCCGCTGCGTGCGGTGGTGCAGGCAAGTACCTTGGTTGCTTTTGCGATGCTGACGCGTGTCAACGCGCGGCAACTCGAAAACTGTGTAGCTGCGTGCCCTGTCCCTCCAGAGGAGCTCGAAACGTCGCAGAGTCTGCACGTCACGCGCTAATACTTTATAGCGAGTACGAGTTGTTGGAGCGTTATTCCGGATGTCGTTGGCCTACGGAGCTTTCTGTTACTTCAAATCGCCTGTTTCACTTGTGAAAAACGGGATTGTGGCAGAGAATTACATCGCTTTGTGTCGCCTTAATCCGCATTTATTGGATTACGTCTAAGCTTGTCCAAGAACAAGCTTAGGACGAACAAAGGAACCTGTGCCGTTGGAAATCGCTTTGATTGCGGATTATAGCATTTGAGGAATTCGAGAGCTGTGGTTCGGGCGGAAACGGAGTCTGTTCCTTTCCTTCTCGCAGTTTCATGGAGTGATTGGCATGTCAGCTTCACTGTTGAGCCGCATTGTTCTAGAATGCGGTTATTGTGGTTTACTTCAGATATTAATCTTATAAAGATTTGTTCATAAAATTAGATTAAGTAACACAAAGAAAGACCCCATGACCATTATTAAGGGAGGACAAGCTAAAGTGACATTATAAAAGTGAATGCTGCTGCGTTAAAGAGATTCGCCGACGATTACGATACTGCCTAATGTGAATTCTGGCCAACTGTGTTTGAAGTTTCGGCTTTCCGCAAGGTATCGAATACGCCATAAATCGTAATTTTTCTTAAACAGGACAGCACCTACTACGACATTATTCGTCTGTCTGCGGATAAGCGAGGTACCGCTACACATCCGTAAGGCACTATGTGCACTTTGTCATGCTGCGTGTGGCTGCTGTCGATGAAGAATTATGGCTGAGCGCTTTGCAGTGGGTGGGAAGCATTACACCACCACACTCATAGCGCAATTAGCATTGTGCGTTGACTGGTTGTTATTTTACTCTTCGGCCACACCTGTGTCCGCAATAACGTAGGTAGGAGCATCGGTGTCTGCAAAAATAGAAGCGCTTAGCACAGTTAAAACAGCCGGAACTACCAATCCAAAAACAAACGGTGTCTGCTGAATGACTCGAGACATTGAGGTGGAAAAGTGACTGTGGCCATTGGCTTTCATGAGGGGCATGTCAGGCTTTGATGATGACAGGCCCGACAGTTCTGAAGTCTGCTGGCCGAAGGAACATGTTTAGGTGATAAAGGGCGATTTTTTTCTTGGCAGGTATAGTTAATGAAAACAGACTTCGATGACATGTGTAGCGTGGAGAGCACTGACAGCGTTGACGTCACTGTGCAGTTCGTGGAAACGAAAGAACAGAGCTCAAACTTGTACTTTCGTCCTTAGATGAACGTATGGACTGTACCAATAGCGGACGTCGTGATCAAGCTGCCAGGGCCAAGAACTACTGCAGAACTGAGTAGGATTGAAAGTAGGGCGAGTTGGTAACGATTCACAGCTCAGAGAAGATAGCTGGTAGACCGGAGAACATAGCGTCTGTGGTCGGCTTATAACGTTCGCCGAAGACTTTCGGAACGATTTGTTATGAACGTCCCACTCTCCCCAAGTAATGCCCCGCGCAACCCATAGAGGGGGAAATGGGGCAGGTTTCGGCTGTTATAACCAATTTTTGTACAGCTGCGCCACATATGATAAGAACTAGTGATTCTCAAAAATAGTCTAGTGCGTCTTGAATTTTATTAGAATCCAGTGTACACTGTCTTGCCTTCAAAAGAAGACAACTAAAAATACAGTTGCGAAAAGTGTCCCCACTTTTCGGCGGACAGTTGCGAAAACTGTCTGCTATCTATCTATCTATCTATCTATCTATCTATCTATCTATCTATCTATCTATCTATCTATCTATCTATCTATCTATCTATCTATCTATCTATCTATCTATCTATCTATCTATCTATCTATCTATCTATCTATCTATCTATCTATCTATCTATCTATCTATCTATCTATCTATCTATCTATCTATCTATCTATCTATCTATCTATCTATCTATCTATCTATCTATCTATTTGTCTGTCTGTCTGTCTGTCTGTCTGTCTGTCTGTCTGTCTATCCGCGAGAACAATATTTGCGACGTTGCGAGCAGAGTCTGTTCTTACATATAGATGTGGCGGTGAAGAAAGTACACTGGCTCCATTGTGGTTAGGTAGCCGAAAAAGTACAACGTGCCGAAAACGCCGCGATGACAGTACGACCCCACGTTTTATCTGTGGTCAGAATTTCTCTCTCTCTCTCTCTCTCTCTCTATATATATATATATATATATATATGTATATGTGTATATATATATATATATATATATATATATATATATATATATTATAATATATATATATATATATTATATATATATGCCAGTAAATTTCCACTAGTGTTGAGCCAGCGCTCGTAATGCTTCCCTTTCCCTTTCTTGACAATTTCTTTGTGTGGCGGTGACCCAAACTTCCACGTGTCTAACAAAGAAAAACGAGCCGTTAAAATTTCCCTTCTTTTGTTCATTCATAGAAGGGGTCTCGTTGTGGCAGACATCATGCGTTCAGGTAGTATGCGCGGGATTATTGGTCAGCTGCCAGCTCGCAGAAATATCATGTGCTAAGTGACGCCAGCAGGCAGAAAAAGAGTGTTACACACTCGCCGTCACGGCTACGAAAGGCGCTGATTAACACTCCGAGGTTTAAATGCACGCATTACCCGATAAAGTGGACTGGAGGATGACCGCCGTAGCTTTATTGGTGGAGCATCGGACACGTCATTCGAGGGTTGCAAGGTTCGGTACCTGTAGGCGTCAAGTCATCTATTTGTGGACTTTAATTTCTTCTCATTTATATCATAATTACAACTAGTAACGTCATGCATACTTTCCTTGGCTTGATTGTCTGGAAGCCGGCCGAACCCGTCCTGTGCCCGCAATGTAAATACACTTTACCCAGCTCGGCCCGACCTGTGGGCTGGGAGTGGTCCGGGTTTCCGGGTAGGCCCGAGCCTGTGCAGTGCTCTAGTGCCTACTATGCCACAAATCATCACAATTTTTGCGAAGTAGGCAACCACCAACTATGTCATTATTCGTCAGTATTTGGAGAATTTAGGTACCGGCTACACATCTGTAACGCATCATGTGGACTTTGTTGAAAGTGTGGCTGACGACGACGAACAATTATGGCTGAGCCCTTTCTATTGGGTGAGAAGGTTCTAACCACCCATTCGTTACGCAATTCGCATTGTGTGAGGCTGCTTGTCATCTTACTTTACTACCACGCTATATTACGCCTGTTGACGTAATTTCTTGCCTGATATGACGCCTGTATGGGGTCTTTTTGCAAAGGAGTTTCAAGCATCAGCGTGGCTCTGTGGTAGAGTGCTAGCCTGCCACGAAGAGGACCATGATTGAAATCTTGCTCCATGGTGGATATTTTTTGCTCATTTTGTGCGATAGTGGTTACGGACAGCGGCGGCGAAACTTCACAACTACGGCACCAAAACGGGCTGTGTGTGTAATCTCATAACAGCTTTCGCTGTCATAAGTATCAAGCGTGGTGTATGCCCTTTAGTGAATACGACTCTCGTGTTTGTTCCACGGTGGTCGATCGGAGTAAAGTTTATTTGCAGTTGTTGAAATGAATGGAGCGCGCGATGACATCCCGCGGCAGACGTCGGAAAGCTTTCAATGAGCGGTGACAGCAGGCTTGACAGAAAAGTTACAGGCCCAGAAAACTCGGCGTGATACCCAGACAATGGTATTAACATTGCGCATGACGTAGCAGAAGCCAGAAGCATTCTGTGTATAAGCCAATATGTAGTTTGTTAAGGTAACGTCACAGAAGCAGGGCTATGGACATTTACTGAAAGATAACAAAATCAAGTGCGACAATATCTGTGCATCATGACATGCTACAATACGTGAGTGCTTGCGTGTGGATATCAAAATGTGAATTAACTCAAACGAAAAATGCGTGCAGTAGTAACAACTCGTTCCTTTTCAGATAGCTTTCTTTAAATTCGACTGCTGCGGGATGTATGGAACACAAATATGAAGACATTGCGCGGGACACTGCTTGTTATCATCGCAAGTTCTGTGTGGTCAATTTGTGACGGTAAGTTAGTTCATTGATATGATTATAGCTCATTGCACGTACTTACTGACATAGAGAGCTCGGATAGCGGTACTGTGGGCGCTGACCATGTAGTTCATTGTCTTTATCCTATATACAAACCATCGCAATCATGAATATCGTTTGTGTCGCGGGCTTTGGCACCTTGACCTCGCTCGACAGCGTTCAAATGTAATCTTTCTTCTGTCATACCGGACGTCATCTTATAAGTGGTGGAGCGTGCTTTGATTTCGCGTCCTCTTGCTATGCCGGTCACCTTGGAGCTACGGTCTGGTCGACGGCTGTGCTTGTAAACAACAGTGATGACACAAAACAACGCGCCCGCTGTGGCGACCCCTTCTGCTCAGCCAGCTGGGTCTAAAAATAATGTGGGGACATCGCAATGAGACCCTGCAGTATTTTTCGGCCTTCGTTGGAGACGTCGAAGACTGGCTTGACAATTACGACAGAGGCAATGCTTGCGATTATTGGGGCGAGGCACACAGACCGCGCTATGTTCCTTTTTACATCAGAGAGGTTGCTAAAACGTGGTTTTAGAACCATGAAAGCGGCTTTGCTGATTGGGCACATTGGCGGAGCCACTGCGTCAGATACTTGGCACATCTGCAGGATGCTCCTAGGTAGTGAAACAAGCTGGTTATTCGCATCCAAGGGTCCGACGAATCATGTGCGTCGTACATTGAAGACGTTCTGGTTCTCTTTCGTGGGGCCCAAATTGACATTACGGAGTCCGATCGTATCTGCCATATACTGAAAGGCGTAGACTCCATTGCCTTCAATGCTCTTGTCATCAGGGCCCGAATATATTTCAGTACATTATCACTCCATGCCAACGCCTGGACGGGCTCTATTCTATGCGCCTTCCACACACCTCCTGTGACTCTCGCTTTACCGGAGAACATAGATTGCGAGCGCTGGTTCATACCATTGTCCGAGAGGAATTTAAGGTGTTGTTCTGGGCAACACATCTATTTCTTCTGCGCACTCTCCTCCTCTTAATCTGCAGGATATTATCAAGGACGAACCGGCGTCGATGACAAGCGTCGCACGTGCCCCGTGTCCGGTGGCCTTTCGTTCCCCTCCTTATGCAGAAGTTGCATCAAGGCCTCCTTCACTAATTCCATCTGTGGCTGCCGACGTTGTATGCGAGCATATGGCCTCGATGGCGGCTAATGCGCCAGTGCAACCACATTACTCTAACTGATGTCCTTCGTGCCCCGTCTGTTCCTACTGTGGCATACGGGGTCATAGGTTCATAAATCCCGTTTCCGCCGCTGGTGTGAGCAGGATGAACGACATGGCTATTCTGCCTATGGAATAGACTGCCCTAAAATCTGATGCCTACATAGCAGCACCGCATACATCCTCCTCACATCAGTCGCCCTGACCTCCACTGTACCAGGGCGTGTCTCGTCCTTCCCGCTCACTTCGCCACCTGTTCTCCATCACCATTCCGGCGTACGTCATCGTCCTAGCGTCCTGCTCCGATTTCTGCGGACAGCCTCTAGGAAATCTAGAAGCGGAAGTTTTTGGAGCTGAAACTGCTCGTTACCGAAACGTTACAGTTACTCCGTCTCGCCCAGCAACTTCCCTGCCCGTTTGTGTGGAAGGTGATTCTGTTGACGCCTTTAGAGATACCGGATCCGCCATTTCCGTCATTAACCGCGAATGTTGTTTTCGTCTACGAAAAGTGCAAGCTCCTCATGCCGTTCCCATGTTATTCGTTTCTAATGACAACCTGATTTTCCCTACCGGACAGTGTACTTCTCATATTCTCATCGACAGAATCCCACGGGTAGTGTACAGCTTGCTGTGTATTCTTCATGCGCTCATCAGATCAATTTAGGCTGGCATTTCCTATCAGCTGCGTGTGCTGTCATTTCATGCGGTGAACCTCTTACTCGTATTACGGAAACTGAGCTTTCTTCTGCTTCCGATTTTTCGCCGTCCCACTTTCTCACAGCTGCGGATTTTCCTCTGCCTTCAGGCCAAGAATGTGATCTTACAATTACGTCAAGAAACGTTATAGACGTCGACACAGTGGCTATCTCTAACCAGCGCTGCATCTTTCCAAGAATCGCCATCGCCACTTGTCTAGTGCGGTTCTCACGCTGTTCTGCAAGCATCACCGCCTACAACACGTCAGAACCGCCACTGCTTCCGGAGGGGCCACTGTTACCAACAATATCGAAAAAGCACCGGTATGTGTCATCACTGTTTCGCCTGTCTCGTCATTTACGCAGTGTAGGCTGTCGGAAGGATCATCCTGTGCTTTCCAAAACCACTTTTAGTACAGATCTCAATCCTACTCAGACAGATACCTTGCTGACCCTAATAATGAAAATAAGCCGCCGGAGGACGAGAGAGAGGGAGAGCAGAGGCCTGCTGCCGGTACGACACAAGCCGAGCATGCGAGGGAGGGAGAGGAGAGGCTTACTGCCGGCACGAGACGAGCCGAGCATACGCAGTGGGGGTGTGGACGGCGCCGCCGACGCCGCAGGTGCGACAAAGAAATGGTCCGCATTTAAAACAAAAGTTGATATGACGTTGATTCGGTTGGCCAGGGTCAAGCAACGGTGGCCGCTCATCATATCGAAACAGACAAATGTCGAGTCATTCGCTGCCGGTCTTATCGCGTATCAGCTTCTGAACGCAAGGTTATAGAAGTACAAGCCATTCACATACTCGCACGCAACGTTATCAGGCCTTCGGCAAGCCCGTGGTTCTCTCTTGTTGTGCTAGTAAAGGAAAAAGGTGACTTGGTGCAATTTTGCGTTGAATATAGAGCACTGAACAAAATTAACCTTAAGCTAGTCTATGCTATGCCCCGGATTGACGATGCTCTTGTTACTTTACAAGGCGACGAATTCTTTTCAAACCTCGACTTGCGGTTTGGTTATTGGCAGATTCCGATGCACCAGTCCCATAAGGAGATAGTGGTCTTTTGAATTCGATGTGATGCCTTTTGGACTACGCAATGCCCCAGCCACATTATAACTAATGGCACAATACTGCATGGATTAAAATGGAAGACCATCCTTTGCTACATGGACGACATCTTCATGTTTTCATCCAGTTTCTTACAGCACATGGAACGTACAGACGAACTTCTAACGTGTCTAGCTCAGGCCGGCCTACAGCTAAATGCTGTGAGGTGCTTGTTTGCGAGCCGTAGCACCAAAGTATCAGGTCTCGTTTTCAGTAAACATGGCATTCAGCACGATCCCGACAAGGTTGCAGCTGTACCACACTTTTAAACACCAACCGCTCCTAAAGACCTGCGCAGCTGCCTCGACTTAGCGTCGTACTTCCACTGCTTGGTGCGTGATTACGTCACTATCGCAGCTTCTCTTCACAAACTCCTGATCACGAGCCCACCCTTTGTCTGGTCGAAATAGATCTGAAGCCGCTTTTCACAAACTCAAGCTTAACGAGGCCCTGTATCAGGTTGCATGTCACCGAATTAGATTTCTTGAGCACCAGCCGCTAAATCAAATCTTTTTTGTTACTGTGGGTATTTTGACCACATGACTCTTTGCACGGGCATATATGTGTGTGCTTTTGAAGAAAACTCAGATGATATTGCGCCGTGTTCGAGTGTTCCTTTCCTTATCCCTGTTTTTTCTACTAAAGTGTACTAAGATGCCGAAGCTACTCGCCCAACAAGCCGCTCTTCTGAAGTACAAAGAGTTTCGTCCCTATTTATACAGCCGCCATTTCACAATCGTCAGTGACCGTCATGCTCTGTGTTAGTTGTCGTCTCTCAAGTATTTGTCAGGACGCCTTGTCCGCTCGGTGCTGCGTTTGCAGGCGTACGAGTACAGTGTCACATTTGGGTCGGGTAGGCAACACCAAGATGCCCACGCTTTGTTGCGCTACCCGCTCTCGCCAGACGCGCAAGTGTAACCTTCCGTCCTTGCGTCACCGACCAGCTAAGTGACCAAGCAGACAGCCATTCGTCCGGAAGCGTCCAGTGCCTCGGTGGACTTTCTTTCATCTGCAGATCTCGTCTCGCTCCCGCATGTAGATACATACTGCCTTACAGTCATCGATCGCCCCACTGGCTCATCCCGTGCTCCCAACAACCGCTTAAGACGACACCTTGTACGTTTCAGACTTAAAGATGGAATATTATATCGACAAACTTACCATGCTCTTGGTCGTCTCTCGCTGGCTTTTGTCCAGGTAGTACAGGCCTTTCACGAGGACGCGACGGCTGGCCACTTAGGTTTTCACAAGACTTACGTCCGGATCAAAACTCGCTGCTTTTTTTCTGGCCTCTCCGCCTGTGTGGCCAAGTACATTGGTTCCTGCGCGTCATGCCAGCACTCAAAGGGTACCAAATTTCTCCCCGCTGGCACTTTACAAGCTCTGCCGTGCCCGTTCATTTTTTTTTAATTCGTTGGTATACACGTATACGGACCCTTTCCCCTACCACCAGCCGGTCACCGCTGTATTGTTAGTGCCGTGACAACCTGATTCGCTAAGCGGACACGGCAGCTCTTCCCTGTGGTGCTGCTTCTAATGTCGCGATCTTGTGCTGCGCCCCATTATTTTGCACCACTGCGCCCCGTGTATTCTACTTGGTGGCTGTGGCAAGACACTTCGTTCCCATATCTTTGCTGAAGTCCTCTAGGCTTCTAGCACCATCCATAGGACCAAATCAGCCTATCATCCGCAAAGAAATGATGTTAGCGAGTGTTTTCACCGAACTACGTCTGGCATAATATCCAAGTATGTTCCACCAGATCACAAAAACTGGGACACTATTTCCTTTCCTCACGTTCGCCTATAAAGCGAATATCCTGCACTTTGTACTGTTAAACCGCGCATGTCTGAGATTACTTTGTGCGGTACCTCCAATTAACGCATATTCTATGCCATCCATTACTAGCCACTAGGTGGTTCAACCATCTTTAAATGGGCCTTCTGTTCCTACGTGCTCGTGGCGCAGTAACTCCATACATTGCAGCAATGCACCATCAAGGACCGGTATCGACGATGTGGGCCAGGTTCGCGAGTAGGCCAACGTCCTCAACCATTCTGCTCAATAAAGTCTTCCGTAAAAAAGGCAGGGTGCCCTTATTTTTAAGTCTGGTAGTCCCATGCCGCGAATTTCCCGTAGGGTGGGTCCCCGCCCGAGCGATCATGTGATTCGTTCTGCCGAGCACGAGGTCGGAAGTGCGCTTGTACCTCTTTATCATAAGGCACCCGGCGGCAGCAATTGTGTGCCTCCCAAAGCAGCGGTAGATGCTCGGATATTTCATCAAGGCTGTGGTGGGTTAAGGTGGCGTCAGGTGCCTTTAACGACCTTTATGGGGCCACCTTTCCATATGAATACCCAAGATCAACGGAGCCCCAGTTCGTTGTACTCAACAACCTTTGAGGAAAAAGAGTGGGTTTTCGGTCAGCACTGAATCAAACCCGGTACGTACCACATAGGAAATGAACGCTCTACCATGTAGCCACCGCAGCGGTTAACAGGTGTAGCAACGCGTGGTAGACGAGTAAAATAACTACCAGGGCTCACATAATGCGAATTGCGTAACGAGTGGGTGGTTTGGAGCTTCCACTCAATAGGAAGTGTTCAGCCATAATTCATCATCGTCATCAGTGACGGCTTCAACAAAGTCCACACGATGCTTTACAGATGTGTGCCCTCGGCGTGTGAAAGCGGTTTATCCACATTGTGAGCTATTCCGCTACTTCCGCTTCACATCTGAGATGGCCAAAAACGCTTTTGTCGTAAGTACACTGAACCCGCTCCTCGCAAGCATTGGTATGGGGCATGCCTCATGCTCGAATGCCCGCGGACCCGTATAAAAACGTAAAACGATAGTTGCTTCAGCACCGACTAAGCTCTAAAAGTACAAAAGAACCCGTGCAGATGCTACCTCTCGGCGTCGCATCCAAACTAATACGTTGCCCAGCCTTGCAGTCCACCACTTTTTACCCAAACCTGTACCTAGATCAATGTCGTTTCTATAGGGGTCACCCATCACTTTTGTAGTCCTGGCTCAAATGTCCCAAGCCACTTGCCCAACCTAGAATATCCAATCGTTCACCCTCAGTGGAAACCGCTTTTTCCAGCATAGCCCTCGAAGACCAGTGAGGACTGATATAGCAGGCCAGCCGTATTGCATTAAATGAAGCACTGGACTAAGTGTTCCACCCTCTGTGACAACGGAAGCAAAACAATGTGGGCAACTTGCACTAATTTTCTTCATTAGCATGAACCCGATTAACGTTAACCTAATTAGCGCGGTCTTAACTAGAATTTTGTGAATAGCAAGGTCTTATTTAGCCTTGTGGTAATTCGCGAAATCGTAATGAGCATGGTCTTAATTTTCACGATGCTAATTATCATGCCCATGACTGGCATGGTCTTAATTAGCAAGGACCTATCTCGCTCTTTTCCTGTATGTTTCTTTCTCTAGTTTTTTTGTTTATTTATTATATGGTGTTTAGGGGATGTCTGCGCTTATTTATAGCGCCGGTTACTCCTTTTCGCAGATAATATGACGCTCTTTGTTCTCTTGCGTTTATCTGTTCTGTGTTCAGAGCAAAGAGTAAACGATTCAGAGCACATGTACTACGCTAAGTGAGAGCAAATGCGGCCCCGCTTTCTAGGGATCAATCCGTGTAGGCCTTGTGACCACTAAAACATTGTGACTACCAACCATCTGTGCTCCTCTTTTGTTTTCTATTTTGGTTGTATCCGAATTTCTCGAATGTACGTTGCCAAGAACAAACCGCCTTTACTCATTTTCAGTTCTAAGATGAAGAAGAGGTCGAAGAGAGCGTGCCGACCGAGTTATTGCGTTGCACGTGCTATGCGCAGCTATGTTTTCTGGTCACACGAAACGGAGGAACGAAAAGCTTAAACAAGACCGCTGTTACACAACAAAATAAAAGTTATCTACTATTGCTACAAAGCCAATGTGGCGTTTACCTGCTGGGCTCCTAGATACGTTCACTAAATGCCTTCTAGACAAATGGATTACTCCTTTCGTTTTCACTGGCACCACAAGGAACGACAGCTATAGGAAACTTGAGCACTCCTTAATTAGAGCTCTGTCTCCCCTCCTTTAAATAAAGCACATGCGATATGGCACTCAGTTTCACTGTGAATGTAACGAACTCGCTCAAATTTCAGCTGCACGTGTTCAGCGCCCATCGAAGCAGTCTCTTCGTGCAAAACAACCCACAATCCTACGGACTTCCTTCGGTTCGTCTTGGCACCGCTCTCAAAGGAGGTAGTGTGTGCTTGCAGCGGATGCATATTTCGGCGTGCATTAGTTTGGACAGTTTATTTGAAACCCACCTCTACTTATATACAGCTCTACGCTAACATCCTGTCTTACTATTGGGACCGCAATTTATCAATTACCGCTTCGCCACAGCCCCTATCCTACAAACGTGACCACATTTCTATTCACATCTCTGTTGTACTGATCCTTCAGAACGCTGCCAGCGCTCCGATGCAAGTACCAAAGGATGTGTCAGTTGAATACTTGTAGCGTAACATTAAACGTTTCACATCTATAGTTTACGGACGCAGAGAGACTGCTTCTGTCGTTTGCTTGAAAGAAGGCAGCACTTCCGGCTGCGGCCACTCAGGGGACGTACGGACTGACGCTACTAGAGAAGGTGCATCAGCAGTTGCGAGCGTTTAGACGGAGGTCGTTCGGCTCAACCCAACCGCAGCTGGCAAGGCTGTTACTTCATTTGCGCCCCAAAAAGAACGGGTTTAAGCATTAGTGTGGCTCCGCTACACTTACATCGAGCATAAGTAGGACTGCTGAAGAGCAGCGTGAACACGTGCTAGAGCAAAATGAAAAGCGTCAGCAGTATCAGCATAGGCGGCAGCGTCAGTGAAACACACTGATTATAGAATTGAACCGCTGCAATAATGACGAAAAGTGTATCACATCAACAGTTGTGATTGTAAATGACGACCGTGGTGGCAGTGATTGTATGGCGTCGTCTAATGCCAGATGTGGCGATGGCACTTGGCTAGCGTCGGTTCTGCTTGTCCATACGCCGAAAACATCTTTTGGGTACCTCCATTTTGTCAGTGTCGAGTGAACGCTGATTTGTTATCAGGACTCAGTTAAAACCCGAGCATGGCGTTTCCACCGAAACTTGCCGAAGCGCGTTGATTATTAACCTGCAAGCTGAACAACAATACGACCAACAGTGTCTGCGCTTGTGATATGCTCGCAGGAGACATCACTCTGCGACGTTTCTCTCAGCGACGATCCTATATCTTTTTAGGTTCCTTGATGATAATTATTGGGCTCAACGGCAAACACTGTATTTCAGCTGCGTGTGTTTAGAAGCGGCTGCTGGGTATATGTTAAGGCGAAGGCCTTCGATGCCTCAATAAACAAGCAAAGTGACAGTCAGCGTCGTCGTCAAAACGAGCTATGCAGAAAATCGTGACCTAGTGAAGTGACCATATGGCGTCAACTTGACGTGAAAAATCGCGAAAATTTTGCGTTTTCCGCAACGCCGTGAAAACGAGCTAAGCAGAAAGTCATAATCACGTAGTGACGTAACCATATGACGTCATCATAACGTGAAATATCGTGGAAATTTTGTGACGTCATCACTTGACATTGTCGCTCCGTCTTAGGTGGGCCTATCCATGAGGTATGTGAGATGCAGAAAGCTTGCAATGCCTCCGATCTCGGAGGCAGTGCGAAACCACGCTAGAGGCCGAAAACGTTCGGGGAAGGGGTGATCAATGAAATGCAGTGAGAAGAGAAAGGTGGCTTTCGCCTTCGAGTCATCTAAGGAGAGTCCATGAGGGACCCAGTGAGTTTTCAACATGACGCACGCCAGGCAACAGAGATCAAGTGGAGACGTAGGTAGCGTTAAAACGATATGCAGCTAGACACAAATGAGTTCAGTCCTCCCTTAAAGGGACACTAAAGAGCAAAACGATTTTTCTCGCATTAGTAAAGTAGTCTTCCACGATGCCAAAGACACCACAGTTTCTGCGAGGAGACGCTTAATTAGCGAGAAAATGCGCAAAAAGAAAATACAGGTGTCGACGCCACATTAGAATTCCCGAACCATTTGCCGTGACGTCGCATATTTTTGACGGCGCCTTCTTGGGCCTACGTAGTTTCTAATCGGTTAAATCGAAGTACGTTGTACTCTGAGGGGGCCAGAGACTTGACATGACGAGTTTGTGGAAATTTCGTCGAGCCAGTGGCGCCAAAATACGTTAAATGCTCTTTGAAATCCTTTACGTCACGAATTACGAAGTTCGGCGCGAAATTTAAAAATGAAACTTTGAACTTAGTTTTCTGCTCTAATAATAAACCTATGGTGGTGAAATAAAGTACACAAGAGTTCTCCGAACACACTTTATCAATCTAAACCAATTCATTGTTTCTCTTTAGTGTCTCTTTAAGGTCACGTCGCGCGCTGCAAGCGCGCCAAAAAAGTTCGGACGTTATGAGTAACATTTCGAGATATCTGAGTGCCTTTTAACGTTACGATCAGTTCTCGAATGCAGCATCTGCGTCTGCTTCATTCAAATGCAGTACGTTGAAATACTGCCTATAAATAGCACGTTAACAGACGCTGCACATTTTAACGTTGTTGAATACACAAAGGCAAATAAGATGCTTTTTATGTGTTGCACAAACTTTCACGATCAGTCATGTTCAGTCATATTCAGTTATATTCAGTTAAAGAAGTGTAATAGACCCTCCGCAAATGCTTTACTTCACTTTGGCAACTTTACCCGAAGAAGTTATCATTGTTCCTCAAATGCGCGCGTGTGTGCGTGCGTTGTGTGGGCATAGAGTTTGGCTAATTGGCACTGGCTTTTTTGTGCCATAACGAAATATGAGTCGTCTTCTTTTTCTGCCCTATATCATTATGTTTCATGACTGTGTAAATATTTGTGTCAATGACCGCCCGTATGTTGTTTGCTGTTACAACCACACAGAACAATTTCACTGAAGAGTTCTCTGCAGCAACTGATAGCCTGGGATCAAAATGGCTATGAATTCCACAAACCATTTTGCAATGTCCTTAACATGAAACAAAATAAAGAACGTTTGTGCGTCATTTACAATTTTTGACAGCATCTTCGACTATCCGTCGAATAGATGTTTTCGTCGAGTCATCTGTAAATCACCCGAAATAGGTTCAAGACGTTGGAACATTGAAGAATCCTGAACGCCCCACTCTAGCTGTTTGTTAAGCGAGAAAGAATTTGCGGGCATTAAAACGAAAACGAAACTTGTTTCACTGTATACGCTGCATTAGCCTGCCCTTAGTCAAACCATTTCAGTATAGTTTGGATCACGGTGCAAGAAATACATTAGGTGAGCGAACGCCAATACTGCCCGTTGTGCGATAATGTGCTGCTTTGCAAGAAGCCCGAGAGGTGGGGCTACCAACTTCGACCCGGTAGGCTACCTTGACAACCGCGCGCGTCGAGACGCTCTACGACCCGTTCAAGCGGACGCAACGTCACCGTTTGCACAGCGGCCGGAGCCTGCGCCTACTGTTGAAGCTCTTCCAGTTAACCAGTGGGCATATAGCAAATATGACGAATGCAACGGTGCCTGACGTATTTAGCAGAAGAGATATCATCCTCTTATCACGTTCAGCGAAATGTCTTCGCACACACGATGTGTCCTTTGCAGCACGCGTTCTTTTCGCGGTATGGCACGTCTCCATGCCTGAAGCCTTTCTTTGTTAGCTGGCGGCGTGAAAAGCGCGTACTCCTCTTTGAAAGATTTGTAATCACTTTTGTAAAAGGACACAAAGCACTTGCCCATTCTTTCGCAGCGCAAAAACGCTTGACCAATATGACAGTTTCAAAAATGAGCTCAAAAAGCAACGGCAGCAACAAGAAAATTGCGTGCGCTGTACGGCTAAAGTAGCACGTGGACAGAGAAGCCCAAACCACATATGCGCAAAAATGAACTGCACAGCGACGAACGACGCTATGAGCGACGAAACGGGCCGTTCGCGAGACGTGTCCGGTGGTCGCTATCACGCGATAACTCGGTTTTTCAGATTCGGAAACCGTCGCCCACGTGCCGGAGGTGCTTTGCGAAATTTGCCAGCAGCCCGCAACGGTCCTCAGTCCGGCGCGCTCAACTAAGTATTTCTTGCACCGTGATTTGGATCCACGGAAACTCGCCGGTATCAGCATTCAATAAAAGTGCATAAAAAGTATTTGAGCTAATTCCGATAGTTATGAAACCGACCTACGTACATTGTTCCTCCTTTAAGGTACAATATCGCACATCTGGTGACCTCTTTTATGGTGATCGGAGATTTTTTTGAGATGCAGTGACTGCCTATACAAGTACAACAGCTTTTACGCAGACGGTCGAAAATTACCCTTACCGGTATATTGTTACGAGATCGTGACGTCGACGAAGGCAGGAGTCAGCGTATCGAAGATGAATCTTTTATTTGGCCGAACTTGTGGCCGGGAACATGAAAGTCAAACTACAGCAATACACACTGTACACTGATAGCGGCGAACAGAGCGTGGGCCGTTGAGAAAACTGCTCATCGCTGGGACGCGCCGTCTTTTTTACATCACGCATCGAACTTTCCAGCCTTATCACTGGTGCTCGCACAAGCTCTGGAATAATCTTGACTATTCGCGTCACGTGCGCAATCTAACAAAATGATCTACTACAATCTCGAATGTTCCCAGACATTCTGGCGCGGCTTGCGCAGGGCGATAGTAACACGTGTAAGGGGGCGGTAACATGAAACACAGAAAGAAACGAGAGCATGTGGCAATATCAAGCGCAGTACATCTTTCTTTGCTGAGCCTCTTCCTCAGATGCTTCCGAGTCGCTCTCCTCTTCAGGTAGAGGCGCCTTACGCTTTGCTTTAGTGAGACCTAAGCGGGGTACCTGTTCGACTGCCTCTGGCGACTGGTTACTCGCGTCTATTTCACAAGGCCTGGGGTTTGTTATGACGGATTTGAGGTGGCGTACTCCTCTCCAAGCTCCTTCACTTCCTTAAGCAATGCATCAACGTGCGACCTACTACCATGCTCTGGCGAAGCCGACCGCGCTCCTCCTTTGGTCTCTGCTGCTCCTTCTTCTTCTTCCCTTTGACACGATCCGCCCAGGTAGGCTCCTCCTTGATTCTCACGCTGGACACCGAGCACCCTCTGGATCGAGAGCGGTCCCTTGTGGCGTCGCGCTACCGCGCTGCTGGCGTGCGTGAGCGGCTCCTCTCGGTGGTGCGCTCTCGCAGAGCTGGCGTACGCGAGCGGCTCCTGCGACCCGCCGTGCTGACGTTGGTCGAGTCACGTGACCGATGAAACCCCTGCCGCTGCTCGGCGCGTCGCCTCCATTGCCTCCGTCGTCTTCTTATGATATATGGAACTTGAAATTTGTCCCTGCACTCCTTGGCCGCCGTCCCACCATCTGCCGCGTGTATTTCCACCGCCTTGAGCCGAAGAATATGCCTCCCTGCTCTTGCCGGGCCGGCGGCCATATGCCACCTTCCATCGCGGGTCGCATGCCTCTTCTTGAGAAATCTCTTCTCCTTCCACAACTTCAATCCTGGGTTGGAAGCCCCACATGTGCGGGAGTAGGCCTAAGCCTACCCACGTCGCTTCGCCGTGGTAGGCTTACCACGGTAGGGTTAGCTGAACCGCGGCGTGAACGAAAGTTCAGACACTCACAAAACATTGAAAAGTCCTTCCACCGACGAAAATCCGCTAGCGGCAGAGTCCTCGTAACTCGCCTCGTCGATTAAGCATAAATCACCGGTTCTGCAGGGCTCACTACCCGAAAACTTTTATTATAAGCCGGATCCTATGTGAGCGCGGCCGCACTAGTCGGCACTTCTCCCTCAACAAAGTCGCCTTCAGGTGGAGAATTCATTTTTCAGCCAGAATTCCTCTCTTTTTCTCTCTATCCATACTTTTTTTTCTCTCTAGCCCATCATTGTGTTGCATTCAACAGCGGACAAAGTGCACGAGTTCTGGGAGGGAATCAGTAGATGAAGAAGAGGACGAAGAGGGAAAGAGAACAAAGATAGTGCGTGCCGGTCCCTGATTATGATAGTTTCTGTTGACGGATTACAACCAACGGCTTACACGGACAGCTCCACTGTTATAGCTGCTTAGACGAAAATAAATTGATCTGCAGTTTACCGACCACAAATGGTAAGAGCGGTTGACCTCTGCGGCCATTTCATAGCGATGAAATAGCTGTGAAAGGGAACCTATCGCAGCAACCGGCAGCTTCAAAGGAGGGCAGCAAAAACACGTTAATAGTAAAATGCTAAATTTTTAGGTTAAGCGTTATTTGGCGAGCTGCCCAGCAATTACATCAGCATGTCGCATCTAACGCAAACAGCGCGGCATCTTTCCCAGAGACACAAATACGGCTCCAAGAAAATACGTGGGGTTGGAGAGACCGAACTTGAGTTTTTGAGAGTGGCAGAAATAAATTTGGGCGTTCTAGCACGTAGTCTTTGCGTCAGGAGAACGCAAGCTTGACTCAATGTTATTTTCACATAAATGCTACACACATCCGCCGCAGCATTTGACTCGCTCGCTATGTTCACCCGCCAGCAAACGACGTGAATGTTATGAAGGATAAAGAATGAGATGCCTCATGAAATGTGAAAATTGACCGTTGGCGTACCCGCCCCGCGTCGGCAGCGCCAACACGAGTGATAAAAACGTCATCATGAAGTGATCACGTCACCATGACGTCATAGATAGCGAAACATTGTGGCATCATGATGACGCCACATGATGACGTATTCACACGACATTTCTCCGTCATTGCCCCCAATCACGGAGGCAGTGCAAAAGCGCGTTAGTTACAGAAAGCTTTCGTAGATTGCGAAAATTTGTGGCATCATGATGATGACTTCACATGATGACGTATTCACACAACATTTCTCCGTAATTGGCCCTCCAATCACGGAGGCAGTGCAAAAGCGCCTTAGGTACAGAAAGCTTTCGGAGGGTGGTAGGGAAGAATCAATACATCGAGTTGCATAGCGAAGAAGATGGCTTTCGCCTTCCTTTGAGGGATCTTAGAGGAATGACGTCAGGCTTCAGCCCCGCATCTAAGCCAGCGGTACCTCCCTGGTGCTTCATTGGACCTGAAGTGCACCTCAGTGCACCGGGAATCAGAAAAAAATTGAGCTCTCATCTTCATTGCTGAAGCAGCTATCCGTGATTCTATTGCACGAGAGGTACGCTGATCACGTGCATGTTTATAACGATGGGTCAACTACCCTCCAGTGTTCGTCCGGAGCAGTGGTCGTCCAAGCAAAAGCCATTACCGTCAGCTTCAAGACAGACCACCCAACGACATCGACGGCAGACGAACGTGCTGCTCTTCTCGCTGCACTTTGTGCATTTAACCGCGAACAGCCTCAACGATGGTCAATCTTCTGTGCTTCGAAGGCAGCCCTGCAATTTTCGCTATCAGCCCGGCGGCACGGGCCATACGAACAGTTGGTCTTCCTGGTTAGATATCTCCTCCATACTTCGTTAGAGAAAGGACACCACGTGACATTTCAGTGGCTGCCAAGTCACTGTGGCATGATAGGCAATGAACACGCCGACAATGGGGCTCGATCACCTTTTCAAAGTTACAGGCTCGAGACAATACCCCTATCAAGAACCGATGCTGCTTCCTACTTCGAGTGGCCGCACAAGAAATGACTTCCTCCACTTGTCGTACAGCAAGCAGACTGCACAACCGCCACCGCCACTGCCCGACCACTTTACGTCTTGCGATACCTACGGGAATACGGCGAAATGATGCCACTCTGCTTTGCCGATTATTGCTAAGAGGGACTTTCACAAAGTCATTCTCATTTCGAATGGAAATGTCTGACAGCCCGTTTTGTGACAACTGTGGTAACGAGGAGACACTACAGCACATCTTCTGCGACTGTCATCGCTACAATGCACATAGAAAATTACTCGCAGTCGCTCTTGCTCGTATAGATCCCAGACCGATGGCGGCAGAAGCCATTCTGGAATGTTGTCTTGAGAGGTCATCGCGGGTGAAGGCGACGAAGGCAGTGCTCAACTTCTTGAAGGCAACAGACGTGCACCGGCGTTTATAGACTAACAACGTTAGCATGACTATGAGATGTGTGTGACTTTTTGTACGTGCGTGCTTGTCTTCTTTCCCTTCCTTTCTCTATCTTTATATCTCCCCCATCCTTTCCCCCAGTGTAGGGTAGCCTAACGGTCCTTCTAGACTGGTTAACATCCCTGCCTTTTTTTTCTCTCCTAGTCCTTCCTTAGAGGAATTCATAAGGGACCCTGTGAGTCTTTTTAACCGAATATCTCTAAACAACGACTTAAATATCTGCAACCGCGTTTGTGGACGCTGAGCACGGGGCCGACGATCGAGAGGTCGCACGGGAAGCTTCTGAGATGGTATCGCACCTGCCGAAAGGTAGCCTCTATTCCATCCTGCGGGGGATAGGCACCATTAGCCGGTGAGAAGCGCGCGCGAACGATCGCCTCAGTGCGCGCTTTCTACTCTATACTCACCGAGCATCGCAGCCCCGACGCAGTAGTGAAAGTTTTCATCGCGGAAGTGCTTGTTGCACACACGACTCGTAGCCGATGGCTGCTTGCTAGTTGTTAGCTTCACAAACCACGCATCACGCAGTTTCGTGTGCCACGGGTACCAGTACAGGCTGACAAAGGGCTTCATTGCGTACGTCCGGCACTACGACACCGAGCAGTAGAGCAGCATGTTCGCCAGCGTCCGAGACAGCCACTCCTATTACAATGGGTTAAATTGTGTTCAAAATGCGAGAAAACCTTCGCATTTGAACAGACCGCAGCGCAAGTTGAACTTGAAGCTCGTTTTCAAAGCACGCGGCAGCGCTCCACAAGTACCCAACGCAGCCGTTGAGACCACGTGATCCTGCCGAGCACGTCATGCCGAGGGTGTCCCTGGCGGTTCCAGTGGTGGGCCTCGCACCCAATATCGTGACAGCTCCAGGTAAATTGTGGTGCTGGGACAAACGCACTATATGCGACAAAAGCAATGTAGAAATGGTTCTGCCCGATCGCAAACACGATTCATAAAGGACGAATAGCCGTACGCTTACGCTGCTGATACACTGATAGGTGGTCATGTGAAAGCTTTGGGACTACAGCGGTTTAGATGATGTTGTGGGGCACTGAAGAAAAACTCACAAGGTCCCGTATGAATTCACCTAAGACGACTCGACGGGAAAAGTCACCCTATTCTTTTTTCTGCTCAGTCGATGTACTCATCCTTCCGCTCCGCACTCCGAACGCTTTCTGCAGGTAACGTGGCTTTGCACTGCCTCCAAGATGGGCCCAAGTTTGACCAAGCGACGATGTCGTGTGATGACGTGACCTTGTGACGTCATGTCTTGATGACGTCACAAACTCACATGCCGCTATTCCCTCACATCCCTTTCCTCTCCCCAATATCCACCTTTCTCTCTAAGTCACCTTTCCCTCAACAGCGCCCTTCGGTTGTATACGTTGACTGCTTAGATAAAAACCTAAAAGGCATCACGGACGTCCCTGTAACTTAAACCCCGCACTAGGTCGCTTTCCCACTTCCGCCATGCGCGAGCAGATTATTACTGTGCGTCACACAATGTGCAATGGAAGCCTGCATTGGCGCCTCGGGATCTTTCTCCGCAGCACGGTGTTAGAATAGGTTAGGTGTACCGACGTTCCGCCTCCGCCACGCAGCCTCCTCGCCGAACATGGGGACGCGCTTCGCGTTTTTTCCGACAGGCTGCGCTGGGTGTATCGGGGCTTCAGGTCAGCCGCTTCAACGGGGGCCGCGTCGCTTACAAAGCTGCATTTGCGACAACTCTTCAACTGCTGGCCGTTCCTTTTTTATCAGGGTAACCGGATATATCAATCTGATTTGAAAGTAAATGCACAACATCAAGAAATTCAGTGGCGGTAGCCAACAGATGGAAATACATAGGAAATATAGCCTCTGCGAACAGCGATAAAGAGTTTACAGGTGAACACGAATTTCAAAAATATTTTAGCTCGTGCACAAATAAGGCCACCGTGGCAAATTGCTTGAGGCCACCGCGACAAACTGGGTTAATAATAACATCTGGTGTTTCACGTCCCAAAACCACGATACGATTATGAGAGACGCCGTAGTGGAGGGCTCCGGAAATTTCGACCATCTGGTGTTCTTTAATGTGCACTGACATCGCACAGGCCTCTGCCATTTCGCCTCTACCGTAATGCGATCGCCGCGGCCGGAATCGAACCCGCGACAACGGAAAACCGTGCCCACGACTTTCGGGTCAGCAGCCGAACACCTTAGCCACTGGTCCACCGTGGCGGACCCGAACTGGGTTAGTCAAAAAGAAAAAGGTATTCCCTGAAAAAGAAAGCGGGGGTGAGGGGGGTTGACGTCTCTCTATATGATGCTTGTAAGAAGAACGCAACACATTTGACAATGGTAGGCTAGAAATTCCTTTCATGGGTTGTCGTTCTGCATGCACCATATTTCATGGATTCAAGCAGCCGCCCACGGTGTTAGTTATTGTTCAGCCGCCTTTGAAACGTTTACACGTGCTGGCGCGTGTAAGTGAAGGTTAACGTCCGTTTACCGACCAATCCATCATGACTCACCATGTGCCATTCAACACCGTGCTCCGCAGTAAACCGGGGCCCAAAAGAACGGGGCCCTAGAGATATATGCAAGAAGCCACCGCTGCGCAAATCCCCCTTGCGTCTAGAGGAAGACCCATCCTCCAGAAGTGCTAAGGGCAGAAAACGTGTTGGAAAAGGTACTCGTCAGCTATTTGCAGCGCGCTGAACGGTATTCACAGTGCAGTATATGTGCAAAAAAGTTGAGAGTCGCTGTCTGCTGTTTTTTCATCAGCTTCGCCGGTGGTAGTATTTCCTACGAATAAATAAATACAGGAATAAATAAATAATTAAATAAATAAGTAAATAAATCAGGAAACCAGCAAATAAATAAATATGTGTTTTAACTCACCAGAATGCTGGCGCCCGAATGAATGGAAAGTCATATGTTACTCCTATGCGGTGCCTGAACACTTGTGCCCCGGAGTGCCTGAGACCTATTGTAATAAAAAAAGACGCCGATGTGTTTGCGGCTGCAAATATGGATATCATAGGAGGATGGACTGGAAATGCTCGCCGTACAGAGAATGCGGTGAGTAGTATCACAGCCTTGTACAAATACAGTTCTTGCCCTCGGAGTAGGATGTATATAAATTAATAATGATATAAGGCAATTATATTCGAATTAAAATTAGCAATAGCGCAGAATACTGAAGCTGACGTGGTTAAACTCCCCATATTTTTCCTTATTTCATTGCAATCTCTGAAGTGATCGCAATGCTGGAGCGTTCGTTCTTGTTTGTGGTGGCTTATAACAGTGTATATATATATATATATATATATATATATATATATATATATATATATATATATATATATATATATATATATATATATATATATATATATATATATATATACTGACACTCCTAAGTTTCAATCCACATATATACCCTATAAAGTGGACGGGGAGATGACCGCCGCCGTAGCTCAGTGGTAGAGCATCTGACGCGTTATTCGAAGGTCGCACGTTCGGTCACTGCCGGCGGCAAGTTATCTTTGCGTCCACTTTACTTTCTTCACATTTATATTCTATTTACTACAAATAACACCCCCTATACTTTCCTTGGCATTGCTGTCTGTTAGTTCTCTCTCTCTCTCTCTCTCTCTCTCTCTCTCTCTCTCTATATATATATATATATATATATATATATATATATATATTCTGCTAGTATATGTGAGTGTCATTAGTACTCATTGAGGTATTATACTTCAGAAAAAAATTTGTGTTGCCTAAAGGGCGCGTCGCACTTTGGGCCCGGAAATGAAACTGTCGCGCTAAATACTTTATGTAATGTTACTGACTTGAGCCATTACTACGAAATAATTTTTTTTTCTTAATCTCAAGGCGCTGATCTTCCGTGACTATGGTAGTTTATTCATTTTGTTTTAGCTTTAATTATTTTTTGCCTTGATGAAAAACCTAAAATGACGCATGTTTAGTGTTTTTCAGAAAAAGGTCAGATTTTTTCGCGAGTAATATATTCACATTGTGGGCTTTATAATAAGGCCGGGATAATAGATGATAAAATTAGCGTGGGAGCGATGGAAGCAGAGATATTTCAGAATGTCGTGACACAGTTGAGAAAAATAACATTTTTACCCACACTGCGGCTTCATTTTCGCAATGTAGGGGTCCAAGTAAAAATACGGTTTTATACATCACTGTGTGGGATGCTTCGTTGTTATGGCAGATAGAAAGTTTGAAAAGTTCCGTTTGTTTTAAGCGAGAACGTCAGTATTGCTTAAGCGTGTTCGACCGTATATAATATGCGCCAGAACAAAGGCTGCTGGTTCCGGCGGAGTACTTAGAGTGAAGAACAGCAGACGCATCTGTGAAGCCATTTATTGAGGTTGCGGCCTGTGTATGTGTATGTGTATCTGTGCAGCATATCTCACGTAATAACCACCACAAATAATAAAACAAAGTGCTTAACCGGAACTGAAGTAAACCAAGGATACACGGTTGCCCGTCATCTGGTGCTCGCTAGGGTATTTTTTATATTGCGCCTAATTGGTTAATTAACTGCGATCAATTATGCAAGTTTCTGACATTCGCATGAGGACCAAGTGCCTTTCGCCCCGCCACGGTGGTCTAGTGGCCATGGCGCTCGACTGCAGACCCGAAGGTCGTGGGTTCGAATTCTGCCCACGGCGGCTGCATTTTCGATGCAAGCGCAAGTGTTTGAGACCCGTGTACTTACATTTAGGTGCACGTTAAAGAACCCCAGGTGGTCGAAATTTCCGGCGCACTCCACTACGGCGTTTCTCATAATCAAAGCTTGGTTTTGAGGCGTGAAAGCCCAAATAATATTATTAATATTAATTTGTAGAGTGCATTCCAAAACTACCAATGCAATTTCTTGTGTCAACGTGCATGCTACTTCCTGATTTTGTTTCCGGCGTTTAAGGTAACCCCATGAAAAACGAAATAAAAGAAGCTGACTGCGCTCATGCGC
This sequence comes from Rhipicephalus sanguineus, assembly GCF_013339695.2. Lineage (NCBI taxonomy): Eukaryota > Metazoa > Arthropoda > Arachnida > Ixodida > Ixodidae > Rhipicephalus > Rhipicephalus sanguineus. The sequence goes on along the minus strand of NC_051182.1, from coordinate 78,482,550 downwards.
TACCGTATTACAGCGATTTCAGCCGTGCTTAGAGCGAACCGCCAACCTATCGCTTATCTGGGACGACTGCGGTTCCTTGACCTTTGCCGCCGTTCACAATGCAAACACGCTGTGAAGCTGATGCCTAGAGCACTGGCACCTCATTTCGCCATGGCGCGTGCGCACTGCTCTTTCGCGGGAAGCAAGGTTGATGACGCTGAAATACGGTAGAGCACGAGGACAGTCGCGGAAGGCTGTAACCGAGCTCATTTAGAACAATCGTGTCATTTGAGTTTGTTTAATAAGGTGACTCCTTTGAAATAATGCAGACAGAAAACACCAGAACAAATATATATTATTTATTAAGAACCATGAATCCGGGTTTCATCAATGACGTTCGGCTTTCTTACTCTTTCCTTTTCGTTGAACCTGATTGCAATTGGATACAAAGTGGACGTGATAACCGACGTCGTACAGGTAAACCATTTTGCGTTATTCTGTGAGCACATTTTTGTTTCTTTTTTATTGAGAGAACTAATGTATTTTAACATATAATAATGTTTTGTTAATAGCTTCGAAGAAAGCTTTTCAGTTCGATTGTGATCACTACAGGCGCATTCCCGCCGTCGCCGTCTGCGCGTGCGTCACCGTGAAGTTCCGTATAAAATCCAAGGTTGACGACATAACCCCTCTTGTCGTATACTTTATGTGCGGGTGAAAGCGTAAGGATAGGGGCGGGCACCTAGCACGTCGACAGGATAACTGGTAATCAATAAGGTTAACTGACTGGATTCCAAGAGATGGCAAACGCGTGAGGGGGAGGCAGAAAATTAGGTGGGTAGATGAGAATAAGAAGTCCGTAGGTATGACGTGGCAGCAGAAAGCACAGAACCGGGTTGATTGGCGGTACATGGGAGAGGCTTTGCCCTGCAGTGGGCGTAGACAGGCTGATGATGATGATGGTGATGATGATAAAAGCGTACGAGAGCAGCCGCCGAATGCGACTCAAGCGGAGAGGAAACGCGTCAGCTGCACCGTCACGCACAAGACCCATGGCGGCTCCGGAAGAAGGATCTTCCGGAGCTGCCACCCTATCCGACGCCGCTGCTGGCCCCGCAGACACGGCCAAGTGAGACACAAATATCCGGCAAGAAGTCAGAGCAGCTGCTGCTTGCACTCATACGCAACACCAGTGACGAAACTGTCTGCCACTCATATGGGTTCCGTTACCGAATTGGAAGAAAAGAGACTGCTGAGGCTCCGCATGGAGCGGTAGGTGTGTAATGTGGGCTAAATGCAGACATATTTGCAGTTTCTTGTTGAAGAACATCTTGAACGATAAATATATCCAACTTGTCGTCCTTGAGGGGAGCATGAGAGCTTGGAATAATAGAACCCAGTTCGTGACTTGGGGCAATTGTTATGTTATGGCGCAAGGTCTTTACAGCATGAAGTCACGGCCGTGTTAGGTAGTAGGTCGAATCATTGCAGGACACGCAATAATTTATGCTTTGTGAAAGTGCCGACACGTTTTAATGATGCACTCAACCGTTGCGAAGTTCTGGCGATGCAAGAAGTTCAATGCAAATCTGCAAAGCCCTTCAAGAAGTGTTCACCCTTATAAGCCTCCGGCATGTCGTTGTCCCCTTTTGAGTAAATAGTCAGAACGGCTTGACTTTAAGCTGCAGAAGTGTAGATAGCTGGACCAGTTGGTACGAATCCATGGAAGTAAACAGCGCGAAAATCAAGACGACGCACACAGGAAGAAATGACAACAGGCGCTGACTTATATGTTCACTCCTGACTGTATGTTCACTCCTGATTAAAGAAGCTTAGTTGAAAGTAAGGGCCTGTTCTTGTCTTTTCTTCCTGTGTGCGTCGTCTTGATTTTTGCACTGTTTACTTCGATTATTGTAAGCGATGCACAATTCAGTAGATATCTGGGGAACGACTCGGAAGCTCTTCCGGGTCTCAAGTTTGCGTGCAACGTGTCTTCCGAAAAGATGCAGCAGCTTATTCTTTGCAGGTTTCCCAGGTTCTCGGGTCTGCGCATCTAAACCAAACCTATTGCAGTTCGTCCCCATTGAAATATCACGTTCGCCAGCATATGTACAGCGTCATACATGTTGTGGATGCCGACACGATCGTACCACGTAAATCAATATTAGAAGTCGACCTTCCCAGTGCCAGTAATATTTCCCGGGTGACGTACATGAGGGCCGACTTGCAATGGCCTATAGACGGCCGTAAGAGCGTCGGTAGCCATGCAGCTCGAACCAATGTTGCACCCTCTGCGCGGAAAGAGATACAATTTTCCGACAGACATCCCCGCACCTACACCAAATGTTACGGGAATAACACTTACAATACGTATACACATGAAATACATGGCCTTATAGCACTATGGCCAAGGTGATGATGATGATGATGACGATGATTATCGCCTTTATGCATGGCTCAAACCCACTCTGGGGGATTGGCCAAGAAACGAACTATATATAGAGAAAAGTGGTCACATGAATTATATGAGTCATGAATAGAGAATCCTTAGAATAGATTAGCAATGCTAATTTAGAAATTAGAAATTAAAATCGCCCTGACTCAAGAATTTTTCTGCAGCGGAACAGACATCCCGGTGACAATGACCTAATGAGGAGGCTCCCAAGGATAATATATTAGAAGCAATGAAATCTAATATAATTCGGTTAAATACCGCTTTGAGAATGTTCTTCTTCAGTAAATTCTTCTTTAGTAAATGATAAAAAATAATGTTAAACTGTTTTGTCCTTGTTGCAAAACAAGCAAAGAGGGGAAGGAGCCAGACCATTTCTATGCATATAAAAGTTTTGGAACGTTACAGCGCATTTTTTATAAGTAACTGCCTCTCTTCTTCTTGAACAAATATTCCTACCCCAAGGAAACAAGAGGCATCGATATTCATTTAGATGAGTGAATTATGTTTCACAAGAGTATTCAATCATGGCAGGACTTCTAAATCTGTCACGAATTGTGAGTGCTGATGTGGAAGTAATATGGAATATGGGACGAGTGAGAGTGGCTTTCGCCTGAGTGTCCACCATTTCATTCATTTTTGACCCTTTATGGCCCGGTACGCAGATTAATCTCATCAAAGTTACGTGGGCTGGAACAAGAAAATGAAATGTGCGTGATAATTGAGAATCACTATTTGCAACGAGTGCTGAACACAAAGATAAATAATCTGTAACTATAACCCACTTGAGGTTGATGGGCGGAGTTTTCGAAAAGCCACAATCACCGCTTGAAATTCCGCCGAAGGTACCGATAAGAAATCGGGGTCTTAGTGAGAACGACCAGTGGAAGGTCTCAGAGAAAATGCCAATGACAGATTTTACAGTCGTGAAGCATCTGCAGCTAGGATAAATGATGATGATGATGATCATGATGATCTCTCACTGATGGCACTTGCCCACAAAGGGAGATGGATAGGTGATACGATCGAGCCAGGATCGACGCGCTTCGACATCTTGTTCGCCTTATAACATGATTGTATGCATGGCGACACATACCCCTATGCGACAATATTTAGGAGCATGTTATAGGGCTATTAGCCCCGAGAACGAACACTGGCGGCGCGGCAGTCGCAGTGATGTGACGTCACGGCAAGGACTACCGGCTCCGCGGCCGATGATCGCCTTTTTCTGCGCCCGCCGTGCACCCGGCCTTTCTCGAAACGGTGGTGGTTATTACTCGCACGGTAGAAGGTGGATGTTTTTCACTACTAGCGAAGGTTCAGTAAGCTGCAGAAAGTTTGAATAATATAGCTTATAACGGGCAAACTCCCGTCCGAACGGAAGATATTTGTTGCAAGAAGCAAGACATTCGCTGTTTTCACCGCGTATATACTCCAGGAAATCGGTTCTAAAAAAAACATTTACGCTAATAGTTCTAACTTCATTACAACTTGGCGTACATGGGTCCCGAAGAATTACAAATACAATTACGATGGTGTGAATTCACTAACTACTGCGGTTTGTCGTACAAGTTATGTCGTCGGCCTCGGCAGATTATCTAGGTTATTTGACAAAGTTGCGCTTTCTGCTACAGGAGACTTCAGATGAATCTGCCTATCATGAAGAGTTACTTAATATATCCGCAGCATTAAACAAAATAATGCTGCCACACAAGACGGTTTAGGAAACACTGATTTCTTCTCAACATTCGTCTGCGATTATGTGGCCGTGTACTCCGATTTGCATGGACTGGTGGTCCAATCAACCGCCGCGCCACAAGCGGTGATGTTAAATTCACGTGGGAGCACTGTTGATAGCAATCGCTTCCAAAACAAACTCCTGAAAGTCGAAATTAGCGTTCTGAACTGTTTCGATGGTGGTCTCAGCGACGTGGCTTACGTAATAATTAAACGTCCTTCGCCTCAATGAGCCAATGACTGGTCTCGCACGTCGTGTCCGCATACAGGTTGATGGCGGTCAGGGGTAATCAAATGCAAGAGAAATTAATTTGTGAGCTGGCTATCTAACATGATACTTAGGAGCGCCGTTGACGATGCGGCACGAAGACACAACCTGACAGCATTAAGTTTCATCATTCATCAAAAGTTTGAGACAGGCGAAAAGCGGCCGTAAACAACAGAACAGCGTAGGAAGCGAGCGCACGTTATGTAGGCGCGCCACGGCGGGCGTTGAAGAGTCCGTGCTTTGAGGTCACCCGGGCCTCCCGCCAGGCGGCGCCACTCCAACTTCTTGGGGCTAATACAATCACACGGACGATTTGCCGCTAATGAGAATCTTAGTGATGGCCCTCACTCTCCCGGAGCCGTAATTTGGTAGAACCAATATTGAGTCAACCTCATCGACAACGTGAGGACGATATGTTTGCTAATGAAGAGCTTCAGCGTACCCTTTACCTAATGTTAAGATTCGTCACACATTGATTTGACTTCGACCCCACCAGTGTGTCATGAATCTTGAATCGTTTCCAAAAAATGTACAACCAATTCAGCGCAAGCAGGCGCAATTGAAGCAGAACAGTGAGCAACGAATTGCGCTAACCTGCCCATTCGTTGTTCTTTCTCTTTTGGTTTTTGTCCGCTGCCGCATAAATGTTTTTCGCGCTGTATTTATTTATGGAGGCGGCACAAATTCTTGTACTTGCAGGCCCTAAAGTTCTTTTGACAATCTATTGAAGCGGAACGAGGCGTCACCATATGGTCTCATGGTTCTTAAAGGGGCTGCTGCGGCCAAAGATTCCTGATGATAGTTAAGAAAACAAATTCCATAAAGTGAAACACCGTGCGAACCTGTCTATTTGTTTGTATGGTGTTAGGAATGCATAGAAATTGGCTATTGTTTGTTTGAATATTAGGAATATTGATAAGACAATAATAATAATATAGACAGAAGTTTCACTTGAAAATTTTAAAACATTTCTGCCCTATGATTTGCCATTGCGCAATCTTGTTGAACACATTCTGTTTATTTCCAATGTTGGCTGGTATTTTGAGGGCTTTCACTTATGTTCGCAGTTTCTGCACCAAAATAGACACCTACATTTGGTTGCGTTGTCGGATGGCATAACACTCGGAACAACTGTAAGGTGTATGCAGTCCAACTTCTCATGGAGTAGCGCTAACGTTGCTGCACACAATCTCTTTTATCAACAAACTGTACAGGTGAGTCGTTTACTTCGTGCCTCACAAGCAGATTTTGAAGCACTTGGTAAATATGAAGGAAACTTAAACAGCTTATCACTTCGACAAAACGTTTTGTGAGAGCGAAGGAAGAGTTTAAGCATTGTGGGAGAGAGCTACACGCAAAATTCCGCTGTTAGCGATAGGCACTAATATTAAAAGCGTTTTTTTATTTTAACCTTTTAACGTATAAGACCCCACAACACTGCATGGAACTGCAGCGACATTCCCGAGGGCAATACCACACTGCATTACATCGCTCACGCGGCGTCCTCGATGCTAAACTATTGCATTTACCCAGCTCCGGATTCGCAGTGTCTTCTCGCGGCTTATGGAGCTCTGACGCTCACACAGAGTTGCTGCTAGGTATGCGATCGAGTTAGTTGGGTGTCGTTCCGTAACGTGTAACAGCGCTCACGCAGACAGGTATATTTCCGCGTTCTTAGCGCCGTGTAATGGCCAAGTGATGACTTCTTAGACATAACAATAGTACATCGAGCTTTAGGATTATTCCTTTGCCTATTTACCCAACGGGGCAATGGGAAGTGATTTAGAGCTCTCGCTCTGTCGGGCGTGTGGTTGTAGCAGTTCTTGTAACAAAGTTTATTATGCTTAAATACACGACATAGTATCGCTTGTTTCCATCACCGTCGCCTCTCAAACCTTTGTAATGCTGAAGGAAGGACGATAGAAGGAAGAAAGAAAACAAATGCAGAAGGCAGGGAGGCGAACGAGAAAAGTGCTTGTTTGGCTACCATACATCGGGGGAATTTGAAAAGAAAATAGAAAGAGGGAAAAACAGGTGGGAAAGAAGTATGTAAATGAAGAATAAATGGGCTGACACGTTTGGGATTGCAACATTGATGAGAGGCACTCACGGAAGCCCGTCGTCATGAAGAAGCACAACAGTGCCTGCTCTGCCTTGTGGGCTGATGACTCATTAGGCAGTGTTCAAGCAGTACCTGCACGGAGAGCGTCCGACTGCCCAATCGTTGCAGCGCGTCAGAAAGTTTTCGTATTTCTGAGGCGAATTGAGCGCAATAGCATAACCAGTGCTTGATGTTTTTCTTCAGTGTCGCGGACCTCGGGCACTCCAATTAATGTTGCGTGCAGTTGCGGGAAGGGAACCTCTACTCAAAACCTCTAGAATACACTGTATTCGGTCAGGGCGCATGATATAAAAGACAGATTTTCATGCGCTAAGCATGTCGTCCACAACAAAAAGAAGGTAAACAAATATTCTTAAGCGATGGTGTTTTAATGGCAGCAGTGGATACAAGTGAGCACGGGATGGCTACAAAAAGGGCTAACTAGGAGCAGGAAGCGATCACACGTCGTCTTCATCTTCTCTCTTTTCAAGCCCTGCGTTCACTTTCGAGTTACGAATTCATAATTTGTAATTACGAATTTACGAATTCCATACGAATTACCATACGCCTGGTCACCAGACACTCACGGAAAGCAACCATCTTTCCTCCATCACATCGTGCTGCAAGCCGTCATCCCCAAGTCCGATTATACGACGTCCTGACCCAATTCCTATAGTAAACATATGAGTAGGCTGCTTAAGAGATGGATTGCTTTGTCTTCACTTTCCGACTCGACACCAAAGTTGGCGAGCATAGTACTGTTCACATTTGCATAAAAAAACGTAGATATGAAGTGCACAGTGCTGCAGCATAACAAGTTCCTAGGCTGCTATACATTTTTTGTTTATTATGAAGATTATATTTGCTGCAAGTACTAGTGATAAACGTATTTTTTATTTCAGAATACCAATGCCGCCTGGGTAAATAAGTAAGTATAATTATCGTGTAAGCAGTATATACCGTGCTGTAGTACAGGCTGCTCTCTAGCGCTTTGGCATATGTACGAATGGGCAATCTGTAATGGCTACCTAAATCAGTGAATGACCTTCGAGAAACCACAAGTTTAAAAAAATATATTTGTTTGTACGTTTGTACAAAAAATTGTACGTTTTTGTAGATATTGTACGTTTTTGTATGGGAGTATGCTTATGTCAGCGCTTGATTCCCACCTTTCTTCTTTGTTTCTCATTCAGCTGCGTTCGATTCGCCGCTTTTTTTTCGCATTCTACACAACAGTCGGTAATATTTTATATGTACAAGTGTCCACACAGTGTACACGATGTAAAAACTGTGGTGAAATAAACTTAAACTCAAACAAACTAACGAGGGTGTGTGCGCGCTCTATAAATTATTCATTTAGCGTATACGTACATACGTCTCTCGCCTAATTATAACCTGTAATCTGAATAACTGATGGATATATTATGAAATAATATTTTGAAAATATTCCATGAATACTACGCTCGACAGCGCGCGATCTATTATGAAGTTTTATACAAAGTGCAACCTGCCCGCCTAGTTTTTTCTAATGGTTTTGGGACGTTAAACCCCAGATATTATTATTATTATTATAGTTTTTTCTAATGTTACGCAAATGATCTCTGTGCACGGGCAGACACTGTACCGTGTCCTCACTTCCTCTCTGTGCGCTGCACTAATACGGCGATCTGGGCGAGTTGGTGTACTAACATCTTCGGGATTGCATCTTCGAGCGCTCGTGTTGTGCGTTTCTTGTCCTTCGTCCGTGCCGCGCTGCATATTTCCCGAAGATGCTGTGCGCTGCAACACACTGGACACACTGTACAGTATTCCCAAAGCCTTTCAGTACACTAGGCGGCACCTGAAACGCTGTTTTTGACAATAAGGAATGGACTGAAATCATCTTAATTTCAGAACTGTATATTTACCTACAAGAAAGGCACTGGTGTGAAAAAATGCGATAGCAACAAATTAGAATGTAACAAGAAGAATGGAAGGCAGCTGGAGTCTCGCAGCGCGCCGCTAGGAGCAAAGAATGCAGGAAAACAACGTACACAGGATGAGCGCGAACTAACAACGGTTACGGCTCGACACTTGCAGCGTGCTGCTCAAACACAGGGAAGGCTGCTCGAAAATAACGCAGTTATACACAGGACGAGCACGAAGAAACAACTGTCACAGATGTCACTTGGTGTTTGAGCAGCGCGCTACAACCCAATTTTCTTAGACATATTTTTTTCTCGAAAAGTGCGGCGCGTGAAGTGACCCCTCCGCGTCTCCTGCCGCGCGGTGGCGTTCAACACATTGTTTGCCCGGTGTTCCATATTTCGACTGGGTACCGAAATGGGCCATTTCCTAGTGCACGCCTCGGGGGCATTTTCACGCTGAATCAAAATCAAGGAGCGTTGGTTTAAGGCGCGCCCTTCGGGCAGTCTCGCTGGTGATAGTGCACACGCTGAAGCACCTTCGAGCTCTGTGTAGCGCCAGTGGTAAATTGTGTATAAAAATAGCTGGCCGTTAGTCTTCCTTAGAACGGATGGTGCGTGGACTAGTTGTCTAACACGCTGTGCTGAGGAGTGAGGGATAGCAGGTTCGATTCCCTGTGTCGCGCTTCGGAATCTTTTTCTTGCGTTTTATGTTTTCTTTCTGACTTTCCCTTATTCATACATACATATATACATGCCTATAACAACCGGGACATGACGGCGATGGCAAAAACCCGCCGAGAGTGTACATATAGTAGCGACGGTTTAAACGATCGTTATAGCAACATGTTTTCTAAACCTTATAGGTCTCTGGAACTTAAAGTCCGAAGTTTCGGTGGTCCTATGACATTTGCCTTTCTCTCAACAGGTAAGAAAAGCGTGAGCTTCCCCCTTTGATGAGTGTGCGTATATATATATATATATATATATATATATATATATATATATCACGGGCTTTGATCAAGCGGCCGCACACACACACAGATATATATATATATATATATGTGTGTGTGTGTGTGTGTGTATTCATTTTTTTGAGAATTTTCGGAGACATTTCTTAAAACACCCTGCTTACCAGGGGGCGAACTTGAGCCCAAAGCTAAAAAAATGAGCCACCATCCCGCCCTGCCTGCGTCCCTGAATTCCAGCGAAAATACATCAAACACTCCACATGCTGATTGGGGAGGGGGTCGGTTCTATTACTACTTTAGAGTAATGGTATTGATAATCGCTTTGTCGTTGCTGGGGTAGACCGCGATTGGTTCCGCGACCATTTTCAGTAAGTGAGTGAGCGACAACTTTATTCATCAAGGGGTGTGGGGGTAAGGGGGGTTCAGGCTACATATGCTGCGAGGCCGTGCTTTTCAATGATGTTTTCAGCTCGTGCCAGGATCCGTGTCTGGACTTCTCGGTCTGTGCTGAAGAGAAGGGCCTCCCATTGCTCCTCGGTGTGGGGCGACGAGACGAGGTCGGTGGGTGGGAGATCCTCCGGGCGAGCCCAGAGGACGTGATTGAGCGAGGCAACGCCTCGACATATGCGGCATCTTGAATCGATGACGCCCGGGTGGATGTAGGTGTATTCAAGAGGGCACTGAAAGGTACGGGTCTGCAATCGGCGCCAGGCTATCGGGACCTCTTGGGACGGCTGTCGTGAGGGGGTGGGTAGGCGTACCGTTCAAGGCGATAGTGCTGGGCGATGTCATGGTAGGTGACCAGGGGCTCCGGCACTAGGGCGTCTGACTCCAAGGAGCCCACCGCTCGGTTGAAGAATCCACGAGCGTGTTGGTGGGCCGACTCGTTGCCGGGGTGACCCGAGTGGGCGGGGGCCTAGACCAGTTCAATGCGGCGCAGGTTCGTCCCGCAGCAAGAGCGGGCGAAGGAGCCGCAGGGTGGAAGGCGAGACGAAGCGTCTGGCGAAGTTCGAGATGGCGGACTTAGAATCGCTGAGTACTACACTAGCTTCGGTAGACATGGCAGCCAAGGCAATGGCGGCCTCCTCCGCCTCGACAGCGTAGGTCGTGCGCACGGTGCCGGCTATGACTGTCGACTTCGCAGGCACCGGCGAGGAAGGCGAGGCACAGACGATGGCAAAGGCGTCACCGAACGAGGTGTAACGAGCAGCGTCCACGCAAACGACGGCTGGGTGGTTGGCGTACTTGTTACGAAGCATGACCACGCGGGCTTGACGGCGGGCGTCATGGTGGCCCGCGAGCATGTTCTTGGGTAGTAGCTTGATGTAGAAGACCGCCCGAAGGACGTGCGGTAGTGAGACCAGGTCCGGCGGATGAGAGGGGGAGGTATCGTGGCCGATGGAAGAGAGGATCCAGCGACCAGTCCGTAAACGACAAAGGCGTTGCACTTGAGCGGTACGGTGAGCTTCAACCAACTCGTCGATGGTATTGTGTACCCCCAGGCGGAGGATGCGTTCCGTTGACGTGTTAGAGGGAAGACCGAGGGCAGTCTTGTATGCACGACGAATGAGCACGTCGATCTTGTCGCGTTCGGATTTAAGAAAGTGAGTGTAAGGCAGGCCGCAGGTGAGGCGAGAAATGACGAAGGCGTCAATTAGGCGGAGCAGATCACGTTCGCGCATACCCCCGCGCCGCGTTCGAAGACGAGCTAGCATGCGCGCAGTCTGCTGAACCGAAAGCGAGAGCTGGTCAATGGTGTGAGTGTTGCGACGGTTGGATTGCAAGATGAACCTCAGCACGCGGAGATGCGAGACAACGGGAACGGGGGTGGAGTTGGCGTGAACCATGATGGTGGGATGGGGTGTCTTGAGGCGGCACCGGTCACGGGGCCGTATGAGAAGGAGGGCTGATTTCGCCGCTGAGCATGTAAGGCCAGCAGCGTGCACATGGTCCATGACAACGTCGGTGGCGCGTTGCAAAGTGAGCTCAATATGCCCGTCGGAACCTGACGTGACCCGAAAAGTCATGTCGTCCGCATACAGGGTGTGTTTTAGGCCAGGGATGCGGTCGAGCTTCTCAGGAAGCGAGCGGAGGGCGAGATTATAAAGGAAAGGCGACAAGACTGCGCCTTAGGGTGTACCGCGAGAGCCGAGAGCGAACGTGGGAGACGGAAGATCTCCCACGATGAGTTCGGCAGTGCGACCGGTAAGGAAGCAGCAAACGTAGTTGATCCGAGTGCCGGGGTTGAGGGGTCCAAGTTCAGTGAGGATAGCCGAAAGAGAGACCTGGTCAAACCCCTTATGAAGATCGAGGCTGAGGAGAGTCTTCGTGTCTGAGAAAGTGGATGAGGTGAGGAGGTCGTGGTGAAGCTGCAAGAGAACGTCTTGCGTTGAGAGGCCAGGGCAGAAACCGAGCATAGTGTGGGGAAGGAGGCCATGGGCATCAACGTGCGTTTACAAGCGAGCAAGAACGGCGTGTTCCATGAGCTTGCCGACGCACGAGGTAAGGGAGATAGGCCGGAGATTCTCAATCGTGGGTTGCATGACTGGTTTTTGAATGAAAGCTACGTGCGCATGCTTCCACGACTGGGGGATATTGCCGGAGTGCCAGCAGTCATTGAGGAATGAAGTAAGGGCGGCGACCGAAGGGGCGTCGAGATGTTGGGGACTCGGTCTGGGCCAGGGGCAGAGGTGGTGCGTAGCTGTTGAAGCGCCGCGCAAACCTCCGCTTCCGTGATGTTGGCGTCTAGTTCGGGATTGGGGGACCCGGAATAGGGCGCAAGAGGGGGAGGGAGACCACGAGACGGCAGGAGTTAGAGGTATTTGGCAGCCAGGTCTGCCATCAGCGATGATGTGTAGCCGGGATAGGCCTGAATTACGCGCTGCAATTGCTGCCGGGTGACCGACTTCGCGGACGTACGGTCGAGAAGATGGCGTAGGAGATGCCACGATTGCTTGGAGCCCAGCTGATTGGAAAGTCCTGAGCACTTCGAAAGGTCTTCGATGTCGGCAATGGCGGAGTGTTGGCGACACGCACGAAACGCGTCTCAGTCCATGTGACGCATAACATATGGACGTGGCTTGCACGGGGACGTGCAAACTTGCATGGTGATGACATAGTGGTCGCTGCCCAGGGATTGATGTGTGTTGGACCAGCGTGCATCGCGGACGTAACGGCAGTAGCTGAGATTTGGGGTGGTGTTGCGGCACATGCTGTTGCCGACGCGCGTAGCTTGCGTGCGGTCAGTGAGCAGTGTGAGGCGAAGATCATGAGCAAGTTGCCTCAGCCTCGTGCCCGGGCCGTCGGCCTTGGGGTAGCCCCAATCCGGGTGTCTGACGTTGAAGTCACCGAGAACCAGGAAAGGGGATTTAGCCGCTCTTACTGTTGCGGTGTGGAGTAGGGCGAGCAGAGATGAATCTTCGGTGACCCGGGGGGTGGTTTGTAGACATTCAGTATAAAGAGAGAGGGACCTTCTCGTCTCTGAGGTAGAACTTCGATAAAAATGTGGTGGACCGCAGGGAAGGGTAAATCGACAAGGTTGACCGTAAGCGTCCGTCGGGTGAGGAAGGTGCGGGATGATGAGCCACTAGATTGTGGGCAATGTAGCCCGACAGAGAAACAGCGGTTTTAGTTTCCTGGAAAACGAGGACGTCAGGTGTATCCGAAGGGTCAAGTTGTTGGAAGTGTAAGAGAAAATGGCTGCTCTTGGGGCGAAACCCACGGCAGTTCCACTGCCAAATAGTTACAGTAGACCGGTCAGCCATGATTAGCGTTAGCAGAAGACGTCTCCGCGGCTTGCGATTGCGATGGTCGGGCAGCGGGCGCGGTTTAAGAAGCGCGGGTGTGAAGGGGTGGCTTTGCTCGGACGCTATCGAGCATAAAAGCGTGGAGGATATCGACCGTCTCCTGAAGTGATTGAAGGGACGTAATCGAGGAGAAAGCAGCAAGGTCCGTGGGCTAAGAGTTTAGAGTCTCGTGCTGCGTCGTTAGGAGCTGGTGGACAAAGTTGGAGCGGCTATATAGCCGCCTCTCCAAACCCGCTTGGGGCGTTTGATGGCTGCTTGGATTTCCTCACAAAAGTGTAGAGACTTAATAAGAGGCATGGTGCGCGAGGGAAGAGTAGATAAGTGGTCGAGGGCTGCCTCGAGCTTCTGTTCAAGCGCGCTCAGCTGGGCTTGGAGGGACGTGATTTCAGTCTTCTGTGCCTCTAGCAGCGAACCTTGTGCAGCGAGTTGTTGTCGTAGAGAGGCGTTTTCCTGCTGCAGTGCGGCGACCTGCGGCGAGGGGAGCGCTGGTGGAGCTCCGGGGGAGGACACGCTGAGCGGGTGGGCTGAGAAGCGAGAAGCTGCTTTGAGCGCCGTCTCGGCAAGGGATGGGAAAACTGAAGTCTTCTTGTCGGGAGGAAGGGGCTGCTTCGGTGGCGGTGCAGTGCCGCGTGCCATTGCATTCTAAGGGGTCGGCGCAGCATCTGCGGGTTGCTGTGACGAGGAGCGATTCGCCGTTGGGAGAGTCTTTCGGCGTTGGGGGCGCTGTGCATAGCCATGCTTGCATTTAGAGCTGTGCGTCGAGTGATTCCCGTAACACACGATGGAGCAAGGTGTGCATGTGGGCGGCGATGCCCCTGGAGGCAGGGGGATGTGTAGCGCCGAGACGGTGGCACCGATCCTGTCGTAGCTTGGGGCACACGTCGGTGCGGTGGCCGGTCGAGCGGCGCTCGAAAGAAGCCCCTACTTTGTCGTGGAAAGGAAGAAGGCCAAGGTGGACAGCATGGTAGAGAATCCAGCGGGGTACCTTGGATTCGGTGAGGGCAACCAGAAAATGAGGAGTCATGCCCATACGGCGGCCTCCCACGATAGAAAGTAGGGTTACTAGCCTGGAGATCTTCGAGGATGGCTTCGTCCGTGAAGTCGTCAAACGCATGGTATAGAATGCCTCACAGGGCGTCGTCCAGTGGCGGAGCGTAAAGGTGCGGAGCGTAAAGGTCCAGTGGCGGAGCGTAAAGTGCCGGACACCGTGAGGGATGTGATGATGAGGCAGGCTTGCGCACGAGCCGAGTCTGCGACGCTCAGTGTGAATGTATGTCCGTACCGCGTCGCGGGATGCGGGCAGGAGATCTTGCAAGTTCGCTGCTTGCAGTAAGACGGAGTATAAGTGCCATGGCTGAAACTTATTAAGGTCGACGGAAGTTTTAGGACGACCGACGACGTGAATGCTGTCGGCCGGGAGGCGAGGAATCGGCGCGCGACGGCGGGGCCTAGATGACGAAGCACTGGTCTGCTTCGATGGCGGCGAACGTGGCGGCGGCGAGGCTGGCATGGTGGTGGGCGTAGTTTTGGTGGCAGAGGCGCGGCGTAATGCCGCGCGGCGTTTTTCTTGGGCGCGAAGGCCTGGTGACTGCCAGGAACCGTCCTATAGTAATATTGAAAGACGAACTAGTTGGTATGAGTGCATCGTAACTTATTTTTAGCGCACACTGACACACGGACACAGAAAAGAAGGGTACACCACCAGCGCTACTATCAACTGAAGGTTTTATTCAGAAAAGGAACATTTATATATCAAAGTAGTCACCCTCTGCCCATGCGCACCGTCGTAATTTCAAATCCATGTCATCGTACCGTATCTCATGTGTTCATTATCCGCTTTAGCAGTGACACTTCTTTTTCGAAAATTGTCACTGACGGGTGGCTGATACAGGATGATTGCCTAATGTTGATGTGAAATACCTCCGCGGTCTCTCATGCGGTGCGATCATGGTGCTTAAACAAAATGATTGTATTTGAAAAGCGCGCCTCGCATCCACACTTTGCACAGTGTAAGGCCAAATGCGTTAGCGGCCTGCCCTTTAAAGATGACTGGTGCTCCCTTAGGCGAATATTTATGTAGCGACTGGTCGCTACATAAATACTCGCTTGTCATGCTGGGTCGTTATTTTTGTTGACTTTATATGCAGAGATAACAAAATCTTGGTGCTAAAATCAGATGTATGTATCTATGCGGGTACGCGGCCACTGCCGCAGTGTGCTTGCACTAGCCGGCTATGCCTGCTCTGCAGTCGCAGGCCGTGTTAATGACGCATCTGTTTAAAGAGACCTTCGAATCAACATAACAGAATGATATAAAACGGGACCATTGAATAAGAATGCGTATTTACCGTCAACTTCATGGTCTCCGAGGGAGCGGTGATAAGCGTTTGGGACACACACCGACTTTTCACCAAGCTTCCGTCCTCAGAGACAAGTTCTTTACCATTACGTATAGTCGCACTCAATATGACTGGAAACACGGGAGCGTGTGGCTACACGATGAAGATTTTGCATTCCTTCCACTAGCCCTTATTTCTACAACTAAACGCTGTTCTTTCACTGGGGGATGTTTCGAAATAAGACAGTAATATTAAGTTACAGAAATGAAGCAAGTTGAAGCCGTTCGTAATCATTAAACTTGGGAGGCCACGCGCTCCCGTGTTGGAAGTCATAATGAGCGCGACCGTACATTGATAAGGCAAGCTCCGTACTGAAGCTTGCCTTTATCAATGCTTACTCTCCGGGAAAATTTATCCAAACCTTAGACGGTCTGAAAACCAGCCAGCAGTTGCAGAGGAACGCGCGGGGACGACACCTTGCTTGCACAAGCAGCCGCGCGAGTGGTCTGGGAGGGAATCTGGGAGGGAAGCAGCCGCGCTGGTGGAGCCGCCTATGCAAGCGCAGAGTGTACATACAGCTTCAGTGTCAAAGAAACGCCGCAGTTCGGAAAGAACAACAACTTAGTAGTTTTCGCTTGCCACTCCTTCGAACGCCGTTCTTTTCTTTACGACCCGCGTGATCGATGGTCGGTGGAAGCTCGCGCGCATGCAGGGCTAGCAGGTGCACTGCGGCTGGCTTCACCTGTCGCAATGGTGCCATCAGCGTTTCACCGTGAAGACCGTTCCGCGATCGGTGATTACAACGGTTGGAGCACACATTCTAGAGAACTATGTTGTGTACAAAGAATGCGGCAACTTTAGCCGCCGTTCCGCGGGGCAAGGAGTCACTTTCCTAGCATCTGGCTAAGTAATAGACGTCAGGCTCTGGAGTTTCCAAGATGTGTGGCGCCTACTGTCGGAGAAGTATTGAGTAGTGCATAGACCGACTCTCTCTCACAGTTTGCTATGGGACCAGGTGCAACAACCGAGTGCGAAACAACGATTGAGCTTAATATCGCGTGTGTTTGCGCATTTAGCACTTAGAACGAGAGCTGTGAATTGCTCTCCGCTAGTCGGACGCACCACCGAGCCGTCGTGAAGTGCTTGCTGGATCACTCGCTTGACTACGATCACTCGCTTGACTATGAAGCTCAGCAGAGGCTCTGACCGCGGTGCTTGTCGTGTAACACGAAGTGAGCAGCTAGAGGCAGACTGGAGACGCGTGATACGCACACCGCGACGAGTTGGTCGTCACAACACAGCATCGCGGACGTATGTACGTTTTGAAGGCTCAGAGTTCTGGTTCTAACTAGCTAACACCACGTGCGTCATACAAGTAAATCGCAGAATGTTGGTCGTGACCCCCTTCAGGTTTGTTTCGCCCGTGTCCTCCGCAGTTGCCGTAGATATCTCGGAGGCCACGGTTTTGCCTTTGGTTGTACCCCGCGAAAGTGGACACGCACGTATCCCCATTTGCAGTACATACAAACGGAAGACGACCATCAAGAGACCATTTGAGGATGCGTAATAAAACACTCCAATGCACAGGAAGCGAGAGATGAATTAAGGGAGAATGCAACTGAAAAGGCGAAAATCGCCGGAGCCGTTCGCCCCTGATGAACCGACTTCTGTACCACTGATCGTAAGATGCATAGCTAAGTAAACTGATCGTGTATGTAGGTACTTTATCGCTGTGGCATACGTATATACCCTATTTTAATGCATTTAGGCTCTAGAGAACGGATGTCGGAGGGCTTGCCTCGAACTCTGTGTCGTGTGATGCTCGCTTGTACTTGCGAGTTGCAGCGCGCGGGAATAACTAAAACCTATTTTGCATTGTACTCGCAGTTCGCTTTGATCAGCTTCCTTTGTTTCTGAAGCGTGGATTGGCGGAAGGAGCTTTCCAGGTCCTCGATTTTCAGGAAACCGCGCCTCGACACCAACGAAAGAGGAAGGTTATATTGCGGCCTATGCACATTCGCTTGCGGGCGGCTCTCTTTGCACTACCCAGTTAGTGCCAGGGCTACGATGAGGGCGCTGGTGGCGGTGTTTTTCGCAGCGCCGCCTGGGCAGAGTCTGACGTCTATCGGTGGCCACGGCGATCCTCTTTTTGCCGAGTAAAGAGGTCGGGGAGGGCCCCAGGAGGACAACTCGAACTTGTTGAAACCATGCTTTCGGTGGATATATAGGGTGTAGAAGGCCCCCTGTTTCAAGTGGGAATGCGGTGCTAAAAACACTATTTAAAAAAACACGTTTTCCAATGAGACTTGTTTTGGATCGATGGTTCAATAAAGAACGTGCTCACAAAGTTGGGTTGTCATCTGTGCAAAGCAAAATAATAAAAATTCTTTTTACGAGAGGGGGGCGCGAATTTGCTGGGGCGAGCATCTCTGAAAAGGCCCTTTCAAGACGCGGCTATAAAGCGGCTAAGAAGGCGAACACGAAGTGAATACTTGTTTTGGATTGTTTGTTTATCGAGCTTTCTTGTCACAGAAGACCTATGGGGAGTACATCAGAAGACTGAGAAATAAATTAGGAAGACACATTTTGAATTACACACCGACCGCAGAGTCGCTCGAAACTGAAACTAAGCTCAAATTGGCGGAAACGTATCACGTGACCATCCACCGCTGCTTTCACGCCAATTCTGAGCTACTCCTGCTGTGTATGTATACCACGCGGCTTACATATTCATGTGTCAGCGGTATGCAGTCTTATCAATGCGCGTCACTGCCACGTCACATGCGTTTCGTATAAAAGCATGCTGCTCAATAAATCGTACTTCTTGTTTTGATATCTGGCTTCCGTGTTGCATCTCGTCAGCGACTAACAGTGGCGACGAGGGTGGGAAGCGAGCGCTCCTGATATCGTCGCTCACGGACAGCGCAGTGGGAATGGTTCAGGGGCGTTGCCACCCGAGGAAGGTCAAAGAATTCAGCTACGATGAAGTCGTTGGGCATTTGGAAGAATATTAGACTCCGCATGTCAACGAGACCGTTGGAAGCTATGCATTCTTCATGCGTCCACAAAAAGCCGGTGTGTCTTTTCATGATTTCATTGCCGAAGTTAGACGGCTGGCGTAAAAGTGCAATTTCGGGGCAGCGTTGGAGCGCACGCTGAGAGACCGAATAGTGTGTGGCATGCACGATGATGTTAGGCGACAATTACAGACGCTGCGGAAGCACACGCTAGAACAGGCAGAATGCTTTGCAATTTTGGCACAAGAAGCCGCTGAGAACGCCCGAATAATGCACTCTACAGAGCAAGGTTCTGCAAATTTTGCACGCCAAAGGAGCAGGACTGGGAGAGCTCGGCCAAAGCCGGATATGCGCGGCGAATGTGGACGGTGTGGTAACGAAAGACATGCCGGGGATGAATGTAAACACTTGCGTACGGTGTGCCACAGATGCGGCAAACAAGGCCATCTGAGCCGAATGTGCCAGTCAGCCACATCTAGTCACCGACAACATATGCCGCATGTGGATAGACGACGGCAAGGGGCTACGCAACGACAGCTGAAGACTACACAACCTCGAATGATAACGAAGCCTTGTACACGATAGAGGCCGTCCTTCACCAAGAAGCAAGCATCCGCAAGGTTAAACCCATTTACAAAGTCGTAAGCTGGGATAACGTTCCTCTACAATGCTGGTGGACACCGGATCACCTGCAAGCATCATTTCAGCAGCGGTGTTTCGGAAGTACGAAATGAAGTGGCCGCCGTTGCGAAAAACGAAGCTAAAACTGTCCTGCCTATTGGGTGAATTTCCAGCGTTTGGACAACTAAGCATGACGGCCAGATGAGATGGGAAGTATATGCAAGGCATGGCCGTAGTGGTCGACCGCTTGGGACCGCCGTTATGTGGCAGACACACGATCAAGGCTTTCAATGAAATCGGAGTGCCCATGCTGACAAGCGTCGTCGCGAGCGTGGAACCGATCAAGTTCAACGGAACCAACACGGGACTAGAGGCCGTACTCAGCGAATATGCTGACGTCTTTGCTCGAGGTCTCGGATTGTGCAAGGGACGCCCGATGACATTCCAGTGAAGGAAAACGTGGTTCCACTCAAGGCCCGGACTGTACCTTACGCCTTGAGGGACAAGATGTCGGATGCGCTGGATCATCTAGTAGCCCAAGGCGTCCTTACGCCTGTGAAAACCGCCGAGTGGGCAGCGCCAGTCGCACCCGTTCTAAAAAAGTATGGATCGCTCAGAATTTGCGGAGATTTTCGGATGACTGTCAATGCGGCCACTGCGACGGAGCAGTACACGTTGCCGCGAGTGGAGGACATTTTTGCCAAACTGAATGGCGGGGAAGTTTTCACGACGTTGGACCTGCGCCAGGCCTACAACCAGCTACCATTGGATGAACACGCTCAAAAACGTCTTTTTTGCTTGAAACGGCTGCCTTTTGGTGTAAATTCCGCAGCGGCCGTGTTTCAGAGACGGATGGACGCGCTCCTGAGCGATATTCCAGGAGTACAGGTGTATCTGTATGATATTATCGTCGCGGAAAAGCAAAGTGACATGTCACGGGTGTGGAAAGTCTTTCAGAAATTGCGAGAATATGGTGTACGGTTGCACAAGGAAAAATCCAAATTTTGGCAAGGCGAGGTCACCTTTCTCGGCTATCATACCGACGCTAAAGGACTGCGGCCAAAATACGCGAACATCAAGGTCGTTCGCGAAGCCCCAGAGCCCACTTCGGTGAGTGAGCTGAAAGCATTTTTAGGTCTTGTGAACTATTACGGGAAATTCTTGCCGAACATGGCGATCGTGCTCGCTCCGCTATACGCCCTTCTCGCCAAAGGTGCCGAGTGGCAGTGGAAACAGGAACACAAAGAATCTTTTCGGAAAGTTAAAGAGGCAATGGAGGACTCCCAGTTGTAGGCCCATTTTGATCCTGATAAGCCGTTGAGGCTGGAGGGTGGAGTGTGATACACTCCAGCCTCAACACACGGTGAGACAACACAACACACTCAACTCAACACACTCAACACACGGTGAGACAAAACGGCTCCGACACCAGTAGGTGTCGGAGCCGTTTTGTCTCGCCGTTTCAATGGCGGTGATTACCCAATTGGTTTCCGCTCCAGGAAGCTTACAAGGGCAGAATGTAACTCTCAGTTGAAAAAAGAGGCTGTGGCACTCGCGTTCGGGGTTGCCCGATTCAAGGCCTCCTTGTACGGATATGAGTTTGTCCTGGTGACTGACCACAAGCCATTTACTGGTTCATTAAATTAAAAAAAGACGATACCCCCGATGGCAGCCGCCCGAATTCAGCGTTGGGCCTTGTTTCTCGCTAATTACAGCTGTACGGTGCAGTATCGTAAAGGCAGTGATCATTCAAACGCAGATGCCCTCAGCCGATTGCAACTGTCTGGTTCAGAGCCACGAGGAGGCCATTTCGACGAACGGGAGTAAGTTTTGTTCGCCCAAGCGATGGAGGAAACGGCGATATGCGCCCGAGAGGTGAAACAAATGACTGATCGGGACACCACTCCTCTGCAGGTCAAAGAATGGATTGTAATGCGATGGCCGCTGTTTCGACCCCAGGATCACGAGCAGTACCAGCTATGCTTCAAGAGAAGGATGGAATTGACCGTAAGTGACAATTTGGTGTACTGGGGTCATCGCATTGTTTTACCATTTGCGGCAAGAAGACGGTGGACCGACACATGATCCGGTGGACGGACACATGAAGTCCGGTGGACGGACACATGATCTTCGTCATCGTAGACTGGGAAACGAAATGGATCGAAGCGGAGCCAATGAAGATTGTCACGTCTGAAAGAACGGTGAGAGCCATGAGATCAATATTTGCACAGTTTGGGCTTCCAAAAACGTTATTGTCTGACAATGGACCTCAGTTTGTGAGCGGGTTTTTTCACGAGTTCTTGGCACGTAGCAAAGTACAGCAACTAACAACAGCACCCTATCATCCCCAATCTAATGGGTTAGCCGAGAGAGCGGTGCGCACGCTCAAGGAAGGACCAAAGAAAAATCCGGGCAATGACTTGATAACGCGGTTCGGTCGGTTTTTGTGCAGGTACCGGCGAACACCCGGGGAGGATGGCAAGTCACCGGCTGAACGTTTGCTGGGTTACCAAATTAGGACAAAGATACACAGCATTAAGCCGAAAGAAAAGTATGCTGATGGTTTGCCAGCAGAAGCTACGAGAAAATTTAATGCAGGTGAACCGGTGTGGATGCGCGCTTTTGGAAGAAGTCGGAGGTGGATTCCAGGCGTAGTGCACGACCAAAAGGTTCCAGGATGGTCACCGTAGATTGTGCTCAAGGACGGCACCTACGGCATCTAGATCAGCTGAGACGTCGAGCTGAATCGGTGGGCAGTGACCCTGGCCAGAAAAACAAGCAGGAGCCAGCCGAAGAGGCTGGGGAAAAGGTGCAAGACAGCCCGGAAGAAACAGCGGTGGAATCACCACCACCGCTCTTGCGAAGATCAACTCGGCCACGGAAACCACCTGAAGGTTATGACTTTTAAAGGGGGAGAGATGATGTATCAGCGGTATGCAATCTTATCAATGCACGTCACTGCCACGTCACATGCTTTTCGTATAAAAGCAAGCTGCTCAATAAATCGTCCTTCTTGTTTCGCTATCCGACTTCCGTGTAGTATCTCGACAGCGACGTAACACATATTTGTTTTCCTCAGAGTTCATTGCCATCAGAGCGTGGTGCGTTTTGTCAGCAACATGTGGTATGAGCAACTTTCAGAGCTCGAAAGCTGCCAAAAATTGAAGACAATTGCATTAAATTGTCACAGAACAGCGTCATGTTGATGAGGAAGGTCGTGTTTATGTAGGAGGTCACTTTGATAATTTTTTGACCATCGAAATAAATAGCATGTTGTGAAATCTTTAATGTTATTTTTCTCAGTTCGCACTTTTGGGTGGGGAGGGGGGAGGAAGCCTCTTAAGAAAACTATCATTACCGAACTGCTTGGCGAAAACCTGCTTACAGGCTTGATTCTAGGCTGAAATTTTTTAAGGAACAAGATAAGGTATTTATTGATCCGTAAGAAGTTTCTAACACAAAAAAATTCACAAGTCTGACATGCAGTGACAAGGACAGAAGTAATCTTCACTTTTAGAGCGATAGCGGCTTTAGAGAAACGTCATAAAATACTTGATTGGCTTTACCCTGCACTACTAACTTTTCAGAGGACTTAAACTGATATATACTTCATACAATTTTAATATTTTTGAAATGATAGTTTTCCTAATTTAGCATATATGATAAATCATTATAACAGCTGTAGGTCATGTCCAACACAGAAGAATGGTTCCGTATGTATGTCCATAGTGTGTAGATGGCCGGAAGGCAGCACAGAGGAGCGATGTAGCATTGACAGCGGTCTCAAGCAGCGACATAGCGGACCGGAGTACGATACATGCCCAGCCAGAAAAAACCACTTAGCACGCGATCGTAAGTATGAGAGGCATCAGGGTTACCGGCTGTTGGTACATCGTGGAGTTCTTGTAGAACACGTGTGCATAAATGGTGAGCTAGCACAAGAAGTTCTGGGTCATGGGTGGTGAAGCTACGGCAATACAGAATGTTATCGCGCAACTCGAAATGGCGAACCGAGGGGCCTGGTGATGGGGACATTATACGGTTGATCATAGTCAGTAACGATGGGTCCTGTCGCTGTTCGGTGGAGATGTCAACCAAAGTCTGAATGCAGAGCGTGCAGTGGTCTGATTCGAGGTAAGTTAGCTGGGACGCTTCAACGGGGTGACGTGACAGTCCGCGTCGACGTGCAGTTGCCCCGACTTCTTATAAACCATAAACGAGGATACCTGCGCAAGTGGTGTCCAGCAACCGAGACGTCCAGACGGGTATTTTGGCGATGAGAGCCAACAGACAGCGTTATGTTCTGTGACCACGGAATAAGTTCGGCCATACATGTAGGGTGTGAATTTCGTCACGGGCCACACAAAAGCTAGTTATTCACGTTCAGTGATGAACTTTCGTTTGGCGGGTGAAAGAATACGGCTGGTGTAAGCAATTACTCGATCCTTGCTGTGCTGTCGTTGGCCGAGGAGCACCCCAACTGTATGGCAACTGCCATCCGTCCGGAGCTCTGTATGCGATAGACAAAATGGGCCGGTACTGGGTGCGTAGTCTGATGATGGATAGGGACAGAAAAGGAGTCCACTTGCTCCACACGCCACATGAAGGAAACGTCATGTTTTAAGAGGTCAGTACGCGGTTGGGCGATGTTGGCGAAATTGCGGACAAAGCGAACATAATCCTAGAAACTTCGGACGTCGTTGGTTGACGATACAGGAAATTCTCACATTGCTCGCAGCTTGTCCGGGACTGGTTTAACAATGGAAGCACTCAAAAGGTGACCGAGTGTAGTGGTTTTCCGCAGTCAGAAACGGCATTTTGCCGAATTTAGCTGGAGAGTGGCGTTTCGAAAAACACCCGGAACGGCGGAGAGACGTGTAAGATGGCTGTCAAATGCAGGACAATAGACGATGACATCATCTAAGTAACATAAACAGAGGGACCACTTATATATCCGGAGCAAGGAGTCCACCATGGATCAGAAATTTGCCGGGGCATTGTAATGTCCATGCGGCGTGACCTTGATGACCTAGACACAATGGGGCATAACGAAAGCGGTTTTTTTCGCAGTCCACGCAGTCCGCGGGTGTTAGGAACGATCACTGTCGCAGGTGTAGGTACATGAGGCATTTTCTTCATCCGCAGAGACCTGGTGCAGACGCAGACGCCGTATATTCTGCCACTATTCCAGAGAGACCCTCCAAACGACGGCCGCTGCGGAGTTCCGTTGCGAGGTGTGTTGTACCCAGCAGCTCTACTAAATATGACTCAGGCGAGATGTCGATTGAATACATATTTACACCACTGAATCGGCAGCCAAACGATATGACTGATGAGCCCCATGTGCAAACGCCTCACGCCCATTCGTCGTCTTCATTTTCGGAGAGCACCGCACTAGGTCATGCCTATATCGCACCTAAAAGCATTAACAAAAAAGATCAGCGCATATACAACAAACAAGGACCTGAAAACATGTAAGCGATGCCTTCATGCCAGACATCTTTGTTCTGTGTGACCTGGAAAATTTCCTTAACGAATTCCTATCAACTCGGAGAGTTTTCAACGATTTTACATTATCTTACCGTGTGCGCTGGTGCGCCAGCCTTCGTTAGGATGAATCATGATTAATAGATTTCCTATAGACTTGACACCAATAACGTTACACTTATTAAATTACTCATTGCTTTCCTCAATTACAGCCTGTCCGCTTCTATGATATCAAAAAAAGTTAACCAGTTAAGGAAAGGAAAATAACAAAGCCAAGTTAATGGGAGTGTCAAATCTCAAGCTTGCAAACGATGTAGGCCAAGATAAAAATTGCTTAGCATATGAACTGGAAGCCTTGTAAACGTTTCTCGAAGGCAACGGCCCACGAAACATCAGACAAGAGGTGTCGGCTACGGATTCACGCTTTGCTGTCTTTGGGACAACCGAGCAGTGCGATGCAGAGGTTTGGAACGCGTAACTTTGTCCGCCCGAGAAAGAGGTTTTCTTGGACAAAACGACATACGTTTTGTGGTTCCAGACCCCCGCCGCCCAACTATTTTGTAGTCAAGCAATCTCCGAGACAGATTAGACAGACGTGGCATGAAAACCGCGACAATCTGTCGACATTGCGGCTTAGCTGCTAATCCCTAGAAAAAGGATAGCGCGAAGTCTCGGCTGAAGAGGTTGTAGGGCGGCAGGTGAGTAGTTGGAGGAAATGAAAGAAGGGCAAAGAAGGGAGCCGCTTGGTAACATCTGGTTATAGCCAGAAGCGACCGAGAGCTCCCCGAAGATGAACCAGCAGTCATTTTCTTGAAGTGGGAACGTGAACGAACGTCTCATGAGTGCCCAGGGCTTCAAAGGACCATATAAAGCTGCAAATGCCTTTCTTTCTTCCTTTCATTCATTCTTTCTTTCTTCCTTCCTTTCTCTCTTTCTTTCTTTCTTTTTTCTTTCCTTCTTTCTTTCTTTCTCGTGGCTTTAATATCTTGGGAAACAAAATAAGAAGCTTCCGCACGCGGAAAAGAGTGCTTGCAGCGGATCGCGAAGTTTCCATTTTCTCAGGAGACGTCTTTCATACAGAGGCCCATATCACACGTCGAACATCGGGTAGCATACTGCTGGCCGATAGCCAACACAAATCAAAAGCGGCGTTTGGATCAGATGCGCTTCTTGCCACGGGGTGGCGCTACGTACCGGCGCAGTGCTCTATAGTGTGCTAACATTACAGAGTGAGCCGCACTCGCACAAAATGACAAGGAAGAGACCGATCGCATTTCATCACGCACGCTCAAGCTCATGATGCCCGGTGACGCAACTTCTTCCCCCGTGTAATGCCGCGCTCCTGAACTACCAGCGCTAGCGACGAGAGAAGAAAGCACTTAACGACGCGAGAAAACTCTACAACTCAGCCCGTTCTTGACAGATTCAAAAACCTTTTGCGGCAATCGATTTATGAGGCAATCAACTCCGATGCTGAGGTCATTTGACGACTACGTGGAAAAGTGACTCTTGCCCTTTTAAAAGGAGACGTCTTTCACCGACGATCACAATATTGACGCCCGTGCTCGACCCTATCAATGTTCTGCTATTCTTACATGCTTGTACTTTGAGTGCTCCTTTTTCCATGGACGTATGTTAACCTAATAAATCGATCAATCGTTACCAATGTCCAGAAGCGTAGCCAGAAATTTTTTTCGAGGGGGTGGGGGTGATTCAACCATGTTTTTTGTATGTTCGTGCGTGCGTTTGTATGTGTGCGTGTATATATTGCCACGCCCACTTCTTGTTTTATTTTGATGTATTCGGGTTTGACAAGCAAGGACGGTTATCGACGCTCGACGCTGTCCGCGAAGAAGTGTTCGAGAAGCAGAAGCAGTTCGAGATCGTAGATGGTTTTGTTAAGATTGCGCGCCGCACACGATGTTCTAGCCTTGTCGAGAGATAACGCCGCCACCAGTGATATCGCTGGAAAGTTCGATAGCGCCTGTATAAAAGCCGACGCGCTTGACCGCCTGTCAGTTGGTCGACGGTCGACGCTCTGTTCGCCGCTATCAGTGCATACATACCGCGTGTATTGATGTAAATTAACTTTCGGTTTCCTGGCTACAAGTTCGGCCAAATAAAGTTTCATCTTGAAAAGGCCGACTGCTGTCTTCGTCGACGTCACGACCCCGTGACAATATGCACATGCAAAATAAAAAAAATTCGGGGGGGTTTCCAACCCCTCTGGCTAGGTCTCTGCCAATGTCGATGCTTGGCTCTTCCCCTTCACAACTGTGTGACACCAGACGGAGGTGTTTGTCTCTTCACATACCGGACACTTTCATCAAGCCGTGAGCCAAGATCCGACCTTGAAGAAGACGCTGAGACCAACTCGTCTCGTTGAGATACCACAAGCTACAAGGATTGCAAAATGCCTATGGACCTCCGTTTATTGAGGCAAAAGCCACAACGACATAGCCCAGCAGCCACGATGACGTACCTCGTGTCACCTATAATAGTCGCGATGTCGCAGCCGAGTGAGTCGCCAACTTTTCACGAAACGACGTTTCGGGATGAAAGCTTACAAAAAATTTAGAAAAGGTTTGCTCCCTACAGCGGGGGGGTCTCAACATGCATCGCCATTTCTGTTTTTCTTTCTGTGACTCTGTGAGGACATAGTTCGTGAATAGGGAGTCCACCATGACATCGTTGAAGAACTTCATAAGTAGTTTCATAGCCGCTTTTGCAAGCGTAGTCCACGAGGAAAGGGTCGAAGCACTGTTCAAAACCCGCATGTAGGGCTCCATCGCCGACGACGACGCTGCAATATTCACGTTATCGAGATTCTACGAACACGCCTACAGCCACACGGAGCACTGAAGACGACACATCGCCGCCGGAAAAAAGAAGTGACGGCGCGACGTAGCAGAAGCGCAAAAAGCCGAATGTAGGCGGGACCCGACACCACGACATAACCGTAATACAACAGGATCAACTAGTGAGCTTGACGTTTTTATCGGCGGCCACAACGTCATTGTTCTGATCGACCTCCAAGCCGAATACTCCGTCATCGTGCGGCCGTAGCACGAAGTTGAATAGTGTTAACACTGCCTGGCAAGGCTCCGAAATCCGGACACGTTGGCGGCTGTAGTCAGCCGAAGAACAGTCGCGGTCATTAAACGGACTCTACTGCGAGCTTGGTAATCCTACACCATGACTGGAGGGATTTCTTTCTTGGAATAGATTTCGGTAGCCAAAACGGAGCGGTCACTGACACAAGAATGAACTCCATAATATATGGATGAAAAATTGTATTGTGGTCCTTTAGGACAAGCGTATGCGTGCAAGAGGCCGCTCCCACGTCGGGACGAGCAACAAATAAAGGGGCAGGGCTCGATACGACCCTTAACCTTCTTGTGCATTATGACCATTGCGACTCACTCCAGCTTCATAATTACCGTGGGCACCGAAATACCTGCATATATAAAACGCATCCTCCAGAGTGCCCAACGCCTCCTGCTTGACAGTGGAATTTTTGTCGCAAGAGGAATCGTTGGATTACACGAAGGAGAAGGGAACGTGATCTTGGTGGACTTCAGCCACGTATACAGGCACCTCAGCAGTCGCCCGACTATGCCATAACATGAACAGCTCACGGCCGCGCGGTATGCGTTCGCCTTCTCGTATTCTACCAAAGCTGCAGCGACAACCCGTACGCCTGAACTCACATTTGACATACATCGAAGCCTTACTATTTAGAAAAAAAGGCGCAACATTGAAATTTCCCCCAAGCGACGTAATGACTATTTTCAGGCATGGATCGTCAATGATTAGGCGCTCTCCGTTCCTGAGCATCGTATAAAAACAGGAGATAATGCTTGACCACGCCGACAGAGTTCCTACCGAGTTTCTACGCAAGAACAAGTAGCTATAAAACAACAAGCCCGCGAAATGCGGCGAAACGAAATGATACAGCCGGCCAAAACTGCGTGGGCATCAGCAGTACGCTTAGTGAAAATGAAGTGCGGAGCTCAACGTTTCTATTGGATAACCCCGTTCGAATAAAACCATCAAAAAGGATGTATATTCTCTTTCGCGCATAGACGGCGCCTTCGATCGACTCTGTAGCATAAAATGATCTTCGTTAATAGGCTTCAAATCGGGCAACCGCTCCTGCACTTTATACGGAAGGTAACGGCGATAGCAATAGCAAGCATGCGCCTAGAGTATCCGTATAATAGCTTATCACTATAACGATGGCACTTTCCGAGGCGTATTTTTCAGCAATTAGAGTATACATTTCAATGTACCCACAGTATCATTATTTTTCTTTCAAAGCGAGAAGTTCGGTGTAACGAATAACTCGTATGCTCTTCGTTCCTGTATTATGTGGTCGATCCTGATTTCAATGTCGTGGCCATCAATTTCTCAGAAGAACGTGCTAGAGTGCTTCTAGGTTTTGATGGACAGCTGGGGTGTGGGTTTGAAAAGCTATTTGTGGTTTTTAAAGTGTAAACGAAAGGGAGAGTCTGCTTTGGTTCGTGGGAAATAGAGATAAACAAGGCGCCAAACCTTTTTGGTACCTTGTGTAGGTAACGGGCACGTTGATGCTACTGATGGGGAATCATTCTTTACATAGACTTGTGCATGATTTTGCAGGAAGGGTGCTAAGTAAACCCCTTCAAGAATTCCAGTTCCAGTCTGCGGGATACGGTTGCCTTATTTTAGGGAAGTATAGGCCAGACCTGAATGGTACGTATTGTGGCAAATGAAAGTGACGCGAATAGTGCAGCATCTACATTCTATGCTGTTTGGCATTGATTTTCAAGAGCTTGTAGCCTGGACGGTAATAAAAAGCCCATAGAGTCATTTATGGTACAATACAAAATCACTCTAGCATCTTTATTTTTGCCACCAATTTCAGAGCGCAGTGAAAGCAGCGCGCCGCACCTTTCGCGTTTCTTTCAATCCCCCCTGTGTATATCCAATACGAGTATCTGGGAAGAATTCATATATGTCATGCTGCAAATATGTGTCATTACTCAGGCATGTTGAGTTATCCTCCACAACACAGGTGCTGCTGCACTTGCACTTGAGCGCCCGAGTTGCAAGTTGCATAGTTCATCCATATCGCCTAAATATGCGCTGCTGTTATGTGCAAAGAAGTCACCCATAGAATGTTTTGATCTTTAACCTCCGTGAAATAATCTAGCCGCAGTCATGATTCTAGGACAGTGCACAAGTTAGAGGGCTATGGCCAACGCAATTTTGTAGTGATCTGGGA
Organism: Rhipicephalus sanguineus; assembly: GCF_013339695.2. Classification (NCBI taxonomy): domain Eukaryota; kingdom Metazoa; phylum Arthropoda; class Arachnida; order Ixodida; family Ixodidae; genus Rhipicephalus; species Rhipicephalus sanguineus. The sequence continues at coordinate 78,452,602 of NC_051182.1, read as the reverse complement.
ACACTGCCGGCATTCGTCGCCATATTTAAGGCTCCACTGTAAAGGGCATCGGTGCTTCAAAGTACCTAGGTTGTGACAACGTGGCTACTCATCGATAAAACGTAGCCGAGCGGGCTTCGTATTCACGCGGATAATGAAGAGCGTATCTCCCTGTGTCAGGAAAGAAAGAAACCATGCTAGCTGGTTTTCACACCATGGCATATGCGTGCACACAGCGTCCTGGGGACCGGTATGCGCTGATGTGAAAAGAAAACGTTTGGCGAATCTGATTCGGGGTAACGCGCACTTCGAAACTGATCGGTATACGCTTTGAAATTTCTCCTCTAACATTGAAGTTTCGAACAAGTCTTCTTCCACAATATTTAATTGCATTACAGCGGTACGTCTTCCCCGGATGCGCAGAAAAAACGTCTAGCGTGCAAAAATAGGGTCCGCTACAAGTTGTGTTTCTCGAAGTCGATAAAACTCTATGCTCACAGCTAGCAAGCACAGTAGCCGCTCCTGTCGCATCCAATCATCTCTTCGAGCTTCGAGCTGGTCAACTGAAACGTGAGAGTGAGGTAACACGTGCATGCCCAGGGCATAATCATGTTTTCGCGTAGCAGGGCGTCGCGGGTTTTCTGTTCGCTCGCGTCTGGCGTATTGCTCAATATTCAGATTGTGGTTGTTCTAGAGCCATCTGTCAGTATCAGACATTGTCACGCGCTACAGTTGAATAAACGACTCAATTTACCACTGCAGCGCCTCTTCTCAAAATGATAGTAAAAAAAGCTATGGAAGGCAAGGTAATAACACAAGTAATAACCGCCGTATTCAAACAGCAACTTCACCGTTATCTTTAGTGTTTCTTGTGTTTTCGACTCCTTACTGCATTTTAAGAAGCGACCTTGCTATTAGAGGCCCCCTTTAGCGCAACTTCGGTTCACGAAAAGGCAGCCTACTTAAAGTAGGTTTTTTATTTTCAAATTTATTTATTTTCAAATACTGCCAATCCCTCAAAGGGATTATTACAGGGGTGGGAGTTAATTCATACATGATTGTACAGAAGTAATGCGAACAGCAAATTATGCGCTCTGTAAGAAATAGACATTTACACGTATAAACAAAAATTCACACTCTAAATTTACACACAGTAAGCATTTACATCAAGCATACCACAGCAATAACAATAAAACAACAATAAACTGAGTGACATGTGTCCGCGTCAAACAGCTTCCTCCACGAGTTCAGAGAATAACTCTAGCGTAGGCAGAGTAACAATAAATTCATCTACGGTACTCCAGTCTCTTAAAGCTCGTGGAAAAAAGAGAAGCGAAATACATTGTTAGTATGACGAAATTTTTCTAACGTGAATCTGTGTTTGTGTCACGTTTCTCCGGCAGAGCTGTATGTAAGAAATGACCTGGGGTTGATCTTAAAACTATTTTGTAACAACAAATACAGGAATTTCAATCTGTGCACTTTCGCTCGGTTAAACAAAGTAGCGAGGCCAGCCAGCCGAAGAAGTTCTGTTGGGGAATCACTACGCCTGTAACGATTGAAAATAAAGCGGACAGCTTTCCTTTGTACCCGCTCAAGCGCAGCGATGTTGTGTTTAGTGTGCGGAAACCACGCAATACTGGCGTATTCCAATGTCGGCCGGATGAGACTGGTGTAGGCAAGAAAACGTGTTTCAAAGGTAGATCCGGCAAGCGATCGTTTGAGGAAGAACAATTTATTCATTGCTTCTTTAGAAGTTTGCTGCACATGCGCATTCCAGCTTAGGTCACTGCTTATCGTTACACCCAAATAGGTTCCGATGTAAAGTACGGCACACTGCTAAAGGGTACACTCGAATGAGCAACTGTCATTTTCTTGGCCCCCAAAAGGCCTTGTGGATGCGTAAATATTGCTTGTGCGCGTTACTATTCTGTCATAAGGGTCCGGAACTGCCACCCACCAATAGTTTTATGCAGATTTAAGCCACTATACTTTTGCAGGTGATCGAAATCCGGACATACCCGAAACGCAAGTGTTCCCTTTACCACTGGACCCTTCTGTACGTCAAGGGCTGCTTATCTAACTTAACGTGGCGACGTGCGTGCTTGCGTTCATGAGCACGACGCTTTCGAAGCAATGGCTGAGCAATGCAATCACACGTCTCGTAGTTAATCAAAGGAACATATCGCGGCGTGGCTATGGAGCTGGCACAGCTGAACCACAGTTGAGCCATCCACCAGACACAGCTGAGCCATACTCCACAGAGCCTCCCTATCAGCAAAATGCCGCTGTTTTCGCTACTCGACAAGAGCAAGTAGTGTAAACGAAGCAGAGAGAAGGGAAGGTCACATGTTGGAAGCGCTTCTTTTGTGTATTGAGCCTTCCCTTTTGTTTGAAGTTATCCGGACAAGTTCGCAATGGGACCTCGGCGCTTAAATCCAACGGGAAAAGTGGTAACAATGACCGGAGTAAACACACGTACGGTAAGAAAGAAAAATTGCTGAAGCTTACACTAAGTCGCGCAAGGCTTGACACAGCGAAGAGGGACGATTCTGAAGACTAATCTAGATGCTTCTAGATGATGTCTAGGCCTTAGCTAGGTGATTAGTGTTCAGTCTAGGCTGCTCCTCGGTAATTTCAAATGTTTATATAGGTGATGCTAGGTTGTTTCTACGTTAATTCTCGGCGCAGACAGATTCGACTTTACCTACAGAGAGTCACAGACACGGCCCAGGTGTCCAAACTCCACAGACAGAAACCCGCGCTGAAACCAAGCCTTTGCACCTCTTAGACAGTCACAGTCACCACACGGATGTCCGAACTCCAGAGATAGAAACTCGCGCTGAAGCCAAGCGTTCGCAGCTCAAATAGATGTACCGGTTGGCGTAGGCCTTCCATCGCTTGGGAGTCTTTACGCAGCCGCCGTTGCCTTTCCCGTTCTCTCGTGTTGTGCTGTTGTCTTCTTACTTTTTAGTGGACGAGTGGTGAGTAGTGGGATTTACTCAATTTCTGTGACACATACCCGTTTATGATGGTGATAGCTTTCCTATAGGCCGCACTGATTTCTGCGGCACATACGGTTTGCTGGAATAACTGTTGTCTTCTTCATTTTTTGTGAGCTGTGGTGAGTAGTGGGATGTACCTAATTCCTGTGAAACATACCTGATAGGCCAAACAGGACAGGGCATACAGGATAGAACGCACAAATTATTGCTGCCCAAAGAGCTTCGCTGTTAAAAAACATACTCGTTTATCATAAGATAAATGAATTAGTTCACATTCAAAGGTAATATTCACCACAGCCACACACATCGCTCACACGCCTCCACTTCGGTTCACTCGTTTCGCACGCAGTGTCCGCACGCACAAACACAGCGCTCTCCGAAGGTCGCCAGAACAAGGCCGCACAACAGTTGCCTCACGCCTCATCGGTACATTCCGAAGATTCGGCCTTGAGACATCCCCTTTCCCTTGACGACGCTCACTGCATGGAGGAAAAAAGGCACCTCGCGCACGACCCATCGACCCCGTGCTCAACCCGGGCATCGCACTCAACGCCCTTCGCTCTCGCATACGAAAGGAACCGTATACCATGTACCTACACAAATGAAGCGACGTGAAATTTAGCAAGCGCGTGATTATGACGTCTACGCCACATGGTGACGAGCCGACAACAAAATTGAGTCAACAACGAGCAAGCTGCCTGTCGAACGTTGGTTGCGTTTGTGTGGAGGATTGGTGCTGTACAGTTTCATGAACTTTCGTTGTAGGAATAAAAATGGGCGTAGGCTCGCTCCGATGGAAATCACTTACACGGATAAGGGCATTGTAGCAGAATGCATCTGCTTCGTCATCTGCACGTGCGCACAAGGCTACCACTGCGCATGTCTGAGCCCAAGAACATCCAGATAAATACCGGAACACTACCACAAGCCGACCTTAGACGACGTAGTACCGCGTCTTTCAGGAGCCGGGTACTTTTCAACCTTGGACGCGTCATCGGGGTTCTGGCAGGTGAAGTTGGACGAGCCGAGCTCACGAATATGTACTATGAGCACCCCGTATGGCAGATATAGGTTTCTGCGCATGCCGGTCGGCATAGCAACCGTTCCAGAAGTCTTCCACCGAGCGATGCACGGAGTTGTAGAGGGCCTTCCTGGTGTAGCCGTTGTTATGGACGACATTTTCGTATGGGGAAAAACTCGTGAGGAGCACGATAGCAACCTGTCCAAGTTGCTGGGGCGTTGCCGAGAACACAATATGAAGCTTAACAGAAACAAATGCTATTTTTTGCAGCCCCGAGTACGTTACATGGGACATGTACTCAACGAAGAGGGACTCTGCCTGGACCCTGAAAGGGTGGAGGACATTCTACAAGTACCAACCCCTCCAAATCGTAAGGAGCTTCAAGTTTTTCTTGGCATGGTCAACTTTGTGGCGCGCTTCGTGCCAAACGTGACCGCTCTGTCTGCTCCACTAAGAGACCTCTTAAGGAAAGACATAGCGTGGAACTGGTCAGACCTTCAGGAAAATAGTTTTCAACAGCTTCGTACCAGTCTCACGCAAGCACCAGTCCTGGCTTATTTTCAGCGGGACCAACCCGTGGTATTGTCTGTGGATGCTAGTCAGTTCGGGGTGGGGGCCGTGCTCTTGCAAAATGGACAGCCAGTCGCTTACTCATCACGTTCGCTAACCGCAGCACAACAACGGTACGCGCAGATTGAAAAGGAAACCTTAGCAATTGTCCACGGCTGTACGAAATTTCAAGATTACATATTTGGACAACCGAAAGTAACGGTCGAATCAGATCACAGGCCACTGGAAAGTATATTCAAGAAGCCTTTGTGTGAATGCCCAATATGCCTCCAACGCATGAGGCTGGTACTTCAAAAGTACCCAATCACCGTCACGTACAAACCAGACAAAGAACTCCTGATAGCAGATGCCATCTCACGTTTTCCAAGTAAAACTGAATTGCGAGAAGAAACTGAGCAGTCTGAAGTGAATGTTGTTTCTTTGCCCATTGCAGACAAGCAACTCCGAAGCATCCGGGATGAAACGAAGAATGACGCAGTCATGGCACAATTGCTTCATCAATCCGGCACAGAATGGCCAGAAACAAGGCTACAAGTACCAGATGCCTTGCGAGCATTTTGGGCCTACCTGGACGAACTGCATACAGAGGACGGCCTGCTGCTTCGGAGCAACAAGCTGGTCATTCCGCCAACAAAGCGCCTGGAAGTCCTCCGCTTACTGCACGCAGCACATTGGGGAGAAGAGAAAAGGAAGGCAAGGGCACTACAATTGATGTTCTGGCCTAACATGAATTCCGACATTCGGACACTTGCAAATTCTTGCGCTGTATGCCAAAAATACAAAAACAGAATGCAAGGCTCCCAATGCTCAGTCATCCGCCTACCCAGCCTACCGTGGCAATCTGTGGGTGTAGACTTGTTCTACTTGGGGGTGACGAGTACTTGATTATCGTAGATTTTTGCTCGTTTTTCTTCGAGATCCGTAAGCTTAACTGCACAACAGCGCAAGCAGTGACACAAGCATGCATGGAAGTTTTTGCAACGCACGGTATTCCTGCCAATATCTGCAGTGATAACGGACCCCCATTCAGCAGTGCGAATTTCAGGTCTTTCACGCTTCATTTCCACATTAACCACGTCACATCTAGCCCTCGCTATCCACGCGGAAATGGCATGGCAGAGCGTGCGGTTCAAGAGGAAAAAAATTGCTCAAGAAATGCTTATTTCGAACCTTTGAATTTTGCAGGGCCATGCTGGAATGGAGAAATTCGCCGAGAGACCACCTTCTGCAGTCGCCAGTCGAAAGATTAATGGGCCGACACACCAAGACGAGGCTTTCCAGTAATGGACTGTCACCTCGAGCCAAAGACCATACCCACCGAAACCGTCCGAAGACGTCTGGAAGACATCAGGAGCAGGCAGGAACAGCACTACAACAAGTCTTCCAGACGTCTGCCAGATCTTCAAAGAGGGTCTACAGTGTCAGTATATGACACGTTGCAGAGAACATGGGCTCCAGCAGTTGTTGTAGGCACGGCAGGCACGCCGCGATCCTACATAACAGATGCTGGCAGCGGGTACCTACGTCGCACAAGGGAGCACCTCAGAGCTGCGAAAGAACTGCAGGACCTACCTTCCCAAGCGCAACATTCAGGCGATACTGCGACCCACCAGGAAACTCCTGAAAACGAGCTTCGTAGAAGCAAGCGCCAGCGAAGGGAACCGCAACGTTTCCCCTTGCCAGAGCGACGTACTTAACGTTTTTTTGTTTGTTTCTTTTTCTCTCTTTCTTGCATTTCTTTTTTTCTTTTTTTTTGGTGAAAGGAAGATGTAGCAGAACGCATCTGCTTCGTCATCTGCACGTGTGCACAAGGCTACCACTGCGCATGTCTGAGCCCAAGAACATCCAGATAAATACCGGAGCAATGTACAATAAAGCATGCATTCTCGTTCCCACCTGCAGTGTGTTACAGGCATCTTTCGTAAGCTGCTTTTAGAGTGTCCTAAGGTGGTTTTTTGAAAGGTCCCTTGGCCTTATCTCACAGTTTACACTAAGTTCTCTACGAAAGGCCGCCTTTACGCATAAGGAAAGAGCGCTCGTGGACACGGAGGTTGATATCACATGCATTAAAGGTAAATGAACGCACATGCAGCATAACAGCTAGCCGCACTGTGAAATTGTAACAGCATGAGCAGTGCAACTGGAAATTCGTGCGTTTTCTCATTGTGTGTGATTCATGAGACGCGGTGACACGCAGGGTGATGCGCTTCGTATGTCCCCTGTAGACTTAAGCGTATATGCACTTCTTTTTGTTCTTTTCAGGTAAAACGCCTTGTATGGTATGGGCGCCCCAAAATGACTATGCGAAGTTGAGATGGGAGTGCGCCTTCATAATTGAAGAATACTGCGAAGAGCCTTACAGAATTCCATCAGGAAGTGTTGCTGCATGCCCGTAGGTTCAATAACGTCGTCTCCCACGTTTCTTCCTTACATTGAAACTGTTGTAGAGGCTACGAGTAAGGAAGCGGACTGTAAAACTCATGTTATGAATTAGTTCTAATGTAGTGCCCAGAGTTATGAATAATAAAGGAACATGCGGTAATGAGAAAATTCCGCCAATTGAATTGTTCATACTTTAAAAGCAATGAAAACTGGGCTAGTTGGTGGGAACTCATAATGGGATGGTATCAGCGCGCACAGAACACAAAGAGAGCACGAAGTGGACAAACAAGCGCTGACCCACAAGCGCTGCGTAAGCGAGCCTTCAGTAGTACTAATAGACAACGCATTGAGCTTTCTGAGTGCGTTGCGGTCACTTTGTGCTTCTTCATCAGTGTAGTTGATTATATTTTTCAGCACGCATTTTGATCTTACTGTTTGCGAATTTGTGTTTGATTCATCTTGCACATGCGGCTTAGAACTATCCTGGGTCTATATATGTGGAGTTTCTTTTTTTCAAAAGTGCCATGTGCACGTTAACTGGAACTGAGAGAAACGCACTGTTTTTGCTACTGACAATATGGTCGGGCCTGCTCCAACAATCTTTCGCCAGTGTCTTCCTCTCATCTATGTACCTCAAATCTGTATTGCGGCTAAAATCTATATTGCCAATATAGTCGGCATTGAGGAGTAAAATTTGTGTTTGGCTCTTACATATTGGAGCATTTCATTTGGGCTTCAATTAGCTCGTAAAAAAACTGTAAAACAATTCGGGCGTACCGTATTGCAATATGCTGCGATAAAATAACACCCTCCCAGTGCTTCCGTCGGTGCCGTTCTTCGTCGCGTGGGCGTAATGGAGATGACTAGACTTCAAGGGCGAGTGGCCCTTGCTGGTAAAAGGCGCACTATTCCGGACTGCCGGCCGCGTTTTCTTGTTCTCATCTATTGAATGCCTTGAAAAGTTTTCCAGCTCTTTTTCTATTGCGATAGCAACTATACGGGCACTCTCGGCTGATTTTTTGCCGTCGCCGTTGCCGTTATGCCCCGGATATGTATATGTATATATATATATATATATATATATATATATATATATATATATATATATATATATATATATATATATATATATATATATATATATATATATATATATATAATATATATATATATATATATATATATATAATATATATATATATATATATATATATATATATATATATATATATATATATATATATATATATATATATTGTAGTGAAGAGTACGAGACGACGACGAAGCAGCCAAAAAAGCAAGCCACATCGTGAGTGGTAGCCACGCGACCCGAGCTTGCGCTTGCTTGGATTTTGGACCCTCGACGTTCCTCGACGTTCCTCATCGTTCCTTCACGTCTGTACGTGAATAAACCACGTGACATTTGGTGGAGGTACGTGGGTTTCCCCTACGACCCTGGATCTTCGCTCCCGTAAGCTTCCCCCCCTTCGTGATACCAACATGGCCACCGAGACTCCTTCCCAGCCTGGCCCTTCGGCTGTCCACGTCACTTGTGGCGCCGTGTATCCTCAGCGGGACCCCCCCATCTTCTCGGGCTCCGATGAATCGGACGTGGACGAGTGGCTGTCGAGGTATGACAAAGTCGGCGCCAGCAACAGATGGGACGATCCAATGAAGCTTGGGTATGTGCAATTCTACCTTGCCGACATAGCCCAACTGTGGTATCACAACCACGAGGCCTAGCTTCCATCTTGGTCAGCTTTCAAGACTGCTATCAAGGACGTCTTTGGACGGCCTGCGGCTCGCAAGCTTCTCGCCGAGCAGCGCTTGCGTCAGCGTGCACAACAACCGGGTGAGACCTACACGGGTTACATCGAGGATGTCTTCCATTTGTGCACCCGCGTCGACCCCGCTATGCCTGAGGAGGCCAAAATCAACCACATCTTGAAGGGCATCGAGGACGGCGCCTTCCAGCTGCTGCTCGCGCGGAATCCCACCACAGTCGCTGCGCTAGTTTCCCTCTGTCAGAGTTTCGACGAATTGCGCAGGCAGCGCGCGATCGCCCGTCAGGCCCTCCCGACCCCCGACACGCTCTCCAGCTTGCAGCTAGCTGTCCCTCCGGCCACTCAGCCGACTCTCCAGCCCACGATCAAAGACTTCATCCGTGAAGAAGTCGCACGCCAGCTGTCCTTACTGCCGCTCACTCACGAGCCGGCGCATCCTCTGGCTCCGGGCATTCAACAAGCCATTCGGACGCAAGTTGCTGAGGCTCTCCCACCCATGTTCCAACAACCGCCCGTCACTGCGCCGCTTACCTACGCCGCCGTTGCTGCTCGGCCCCCTCAACAGCCTATGCCCTCTGCTCCACCTCGACCACTGATGCCGTCCCATGCCTTGGCGACCACCGCGTATCACCAATCTATGCCTTACGCTCCACCTCGGCCACTTACGCCGCCCCGTGTCTTGCCAACATCCGCGTATGCTTCGTCGCCGCCCATCCCAAACCCCTCGGCTCCGTCTTTCCGCCGCTCCGACGCGTGGCGAACCCCGGACAATCGGCCCATCTGTTTCTCCTGTGGCCTCGCCGGCCACGTCGCTCGCCATTGTCGCCTGGTTCCTCCAACATTCGACGCCGTGGGCATGCCAGTTGCGTCGTCGTCCAGGTCGCCCCCAAACTACGCCCCTCCTCACTTCGACGCCGACGGCAGGCCGGTCGCGTCGTCGTCCCGGTCGCCACCGGAGTATGCCCGTGATCAACGACCCAACGAGACCCACCGGTCACCGTCCCCTCGACGACGCTCCCTGTCACCTATGCGTCGCCGACCTGCTGCGCAAGAGGGAAACTGATCGCTGCAGTTCCGGAGGCAAGAACTGCATGCGAAGCGAACTGCCCAAGGCCTCCGTCTTTTTCGCCGCAAAACGTTATCGACGTCAATGTTGAAGGGACCACGGCCCAAGCGCTAATTGATACCGGGGCCGCCGTTTCCGTAATCTGCGAGAGCCTCTGCCGCCAGTTAAAAAAAGTGACCACGTCGCTCTCAGGACTCATGCTCCGCACTGCGAACTCGCAGTTCATAGCACCTTCAGCCGTTTGCACCGCGCGCGTTAATATTCAAGGCGAACTTTACGTCATTGAGTTTTTCGTTCTGCCGTCCTGCTCTCACGACGTTATCCTCGGCTGGGACTTCCTTTCACGTCATCGCGCCATCATAGATTGCGCCCGAGCAGAAGTCGCCCTTACGCCGCTGCAATCTTCTGTTTCGGGGCCTACCATATCTGACGCATGTAAACTTGTCATTGCTGCCGACGCTGACGTAGGCCCAAACACGTCCACCCTTGTCGCCTTGACTTGTCCGGCCGCTCCTGACGGCGCTGTCCTGTTCGCCCCGTCGGAGCTGTTTCTCCGCCGCCACGCCCTACGACTGCCGTTTGCCGTACTCACCGTCGAATCCGGCGCTACCATCATGCCGACTGCCAACTTGCGCACCTCGCCCGTTCGTCTACTTCGCGGGGAATGTTTGGGAAGCATACATGCCGTTGACCTGCTTCGCTTTCTGGAGTTCGCTGAAGCCCCACTTCACCACCAGCTGAATGCCATGACAGCCCCTGTTGCGGCACCTCCGAAGTCAGACATTTTTCACCCTTCTGTGTCCCCGGATCTATCATTGGACCATCGACGCGAACTATTGGCCCTTTTAGAAGAGTTCCGCTCATCCTTCGACTGCGGTCAGCCATCTCTGGGTCGCACAACGAGCGTCACGCACCACATCGACACCGGTGGTCATGCCCCTTTACGCCAACGACCATATCGCGTTTCGGCGGAAGAGCGCCGTGTTATCAATGAACAAGTCGATGATATGCTCACGCGCGGAGTCATTCAGCCATCTGAGAGCCCCTGGTCGTCCCCTGTCGTGCTTGTGCGCAAAAAGGATGGCTCTATCAGATTCTGCATCGACTACCGCCGCCTGAATAAGATAACTCGGAAGGATGTATACCCGTTGCCACGCATCGACGATGCCCTCGATTGCTTGCAAGGAGCAGAATATTTCTCGTCCTTGGATTTACGATCGGGCTATTGGCAAGTTCCACTCGCTGACCCTGACCGCCCGAAGACTGCGTTCGTTACTCCCGATGGGCTTTATGAGTTCAAGGTGATGCCCTTCGGACTCTGCAACGCCCCAGCTACCTTCGAACGAATGATGGATAACATCCTTCGTGGCCACAAGTGGAATACCTGCCTGTGCTACCTTGACGACATTGTTGTATTTTCCCGCGATTTTCCGACTCATCTAGTTCGTCTTCGCGCTATACTCACGTGCCTCGCCTCTGCTGGCCTTCAACTTAACATCAAGAAGTGCCATTTTGCTGCGCGCCAACTCACCATACTAGGTCACGTCGTCTGCAAGGAAGGCGTTCTTCCGGATCCCGCTAAACTTCGTGCCGTGGCCGAGTACCCCAAGCCCAATTCCATCAAGACGCTCCGAAGCTTTATTGGGCTGTGCTCATATTTTCGTCGATTTGTGCGCGACTTCGCTTCTATCATCGCACCTCTTACCAACCTACTGACAGCCTCTAACGGCCTGTCGGCTTGGTCACCAGAGTGCGATGAAGCTTTCATGACGCTACGGCGCTTATTAACGTCACCTCCGATACTCCGTCACTTTGACCCTAATGTGCCTACGGAGGTCCATACTGACGCCAGCGGTGTCGGTCTTGGTGCTGTACTGGCTCAACGAAAACCAGGATACGACGAGTACGTTGTTGCTTACGCGAGTCGAACCCTGAAGAAAGCGGAGTGCAACTACTCAGTCACTGAAAAAGAGTGCCTCGCCATAATCTGGGCTTTGACCAAGTTCCGTCCGTACCTTTATGGCCGCCCCTTCGAAGTAGTCACGGACCATCACGCGCTCTGTTGGCTCTCATCTCTGAAAGATCCTTCAGGCCGCCTCGGTCGTTGGGCGCTTCGGCTGCAGGAATACGACATTCGTGTTGTGTACAGATCCGGCCGCAAGCACTCGGACGCTGATGCGCTATCCCGCTCACCGTTACCGTCTGACACAGCTTCGTCGTCAGACACGTCAGCTGTCTTGACGCCCCTTGACTTCGCAGACATGCCGTCGGAGCAACGCAAGGATGCGTGGATCTCCGAACTCGTCGACTTTCTGACTGGTTCATTGGTTCATCCAGCGTCAAGAACTCTCCGTCGTCAAGCCACGCATTTCGCACTCCGCGACGGCCTCCTCTATCGGCGTAATTACGCACCTGACGGTCGGAGGTGGTTGCTAGTGATCCCGCGCCACATGCGCACAGAAGTCTGCACTGCTTTTCACAACGACCTGCAAAGCGCTCACGCTGGCGCTCTGAAGACTTACAACCGCTTGCGTCAGCGATACTACTGGCGCGGCATGTACACGTTCGTGCGCAAGTACGTACGTGCTTGTACTGCTTGTCAGCAGCGTAAAGCTCCACCTCAACGCCCAGCCGGTCCACTTCAGCCTCTACCTTGTCCGGGACGTCTGTTCGACCGCGTCGGCATCGACTTATATGGCCCGCTTCCCCCGACTTCCTCTGGGAATCGGTGGATCATTGTTGGCGTGGACCACCTCACCCGTTACGCAGAGACTGCAGCACTTCCAACGGCTACCGCAAGAGAGGTTGCGTTTTTTATCTTACGCAACTTTGTCCTTCGCCACGGTGCTCCCCGTGAACTTTTGAGCGACAGAGGGCATGTTTTCCTGTCTGACGCTATTCAGGCCTTGCTCGTCCAGTGCAACATCGTTCATCGAATGACCACCGCATATCATCCGCAGACGAATGGCCTCACGGAAAGATTTAATCGCACACTCGGTGATATGTTGACAATGTACACGGCATCAGACCAGACCAAATGGGACACCGTCCTGCCGTTCGTCACGTACGCGTACAACACCGCAACGCACGCGACCACCGGTTTCTCACCTTTCTTTCTTTTATACGGACGCAACCCGTCCTGCACGCTGGACACTATGCTTCCCTATACGCCGGACTCGTCTGAATATACTGCGATTTCTGACGTTGCCAGATACGCCGAAGATTGCAGACAATTAGCCCGTTCGCTGACCACCGAGGACCAAGGCCACCAAAAGCTACGGTACGACACCGACCGACCTCTCTCTACTTTCACAACTGGTGACCTCGTTTGGCTCTGGATCCCATCGAGCAGTCCTGGCCTTTCCTCGAAATTACGTGCCCGATATCAGGGGCCCTACCGCATTCTTTCTCGCACGTCTCCTGTCAATTATGAGGTTGAGCCTCTGACAGCATCCCACGATTTACGTCGTCGTGGTCGGGAAATCGTCCATGTCAGCCGCCTGAAGCCCTATTACGACCCCGCTATACTGACAACGCCTTAGGTCGCCAGGATGTCTCCGCTATTCACCAGGGGCCAATGTAGTGAAGAGTACGAGACGGCGACGAAGCAGCCAAGAAAGCAAGCCACATCGTGAGTGGTAGCCACGCGACCCGAGCTTGCGCTTGCTTGGATTTTGGACCCTCGACGTTCCTCGACGTTCCTCATCGTTCCTTCACGTCTGTACGTGAATAAACCACGTGACATTATATATATATATATATATATATATATATATATATATATATATATATATATATATATAGAAAAGGCACTAAAAATAAAGCAAAAGAAAGAAATTCCGAAGCACGCGACCAGGGATTCGAACCATCAACCCCTTACTCCCCAGCCTGCTGTATTAGACACTCAACCATGCCCCGTGCTTCTTTTTTTTCTTTCTTTTATGGTATTTATTAAAAATGTGCGTAGTTGGCATACATAGGAAACAAAATACTCAAGGCGGCCTCTACCAGCGTACAAGCGTTACACAGAAGTCCTAAAAGGATATTAAAGCTATACATTTCATGAAGAGTGCATACCAGTCCGGCTGAAACTCTAATTGGCGATAAAAGTCTTTTAGCTGAGGAGCCATTTGAATGAAATGCGACCGTGATGATACCATGGGTTCCGCATGCCTGTCTAACATGCGAGTTTTCCAAAAACTGTGCATACCCATTAGTATTAGCATGTCAACAGGCATAGAATGGCTTTTGGGTGGCACGAGATAACGTATGCTATGCGAAATAAAATCGAGTTGTTTTTTAAAAGCCCCTTGTAGAACGTCCCAAAAGAGTATGGTATCTTTACAACTGATAAAGCAATGTTCTATAGTTTCCGGAACTTCACAGAGGCGACAATTAACTGAAGATACAAAGATGCCTTTGCTGCTTAACCAGGTCTTCACAGGCAACGTCTGTGTATGCACTTTGTAGAAGAATGTCTTGGATATTGGTGAAGTAGGCATTTTCTTCACACGCACAAGCACGTCGTGTCCAGGCAATCCAACATATAGTGAGCGGTACAAAGGTACAGGAAACAACATATCTAATATGGCATTATATAGATATTCTCGTGAACTAGAGAATAAATAGTCATTAGAGAATCGTATTGTAGAACACCGCACTGATTCACACAATTTCACACAATTCACGCATGAATCCTTGCAATAGGGAGGCGAGGCACAATTAGCAGATACCACTAAACTTGGTAAAGAATGTTCGAAGCAGCGGATGATCGGGACTGCGATCATCCGCTGCTTCGAACATTCTTACAGGAGAATCTCGTCGATGTTTCCAACCATGCCCCATGCATGCGCCGGCGAAATAACGGCGAGCTTTTTATATACACCATTTACCGCTGGTCGTAAGCAAATCTCGGAGGAGCTTGAGCGTGTTTTCTATCACGCAACGCTCCTAATTTTCTTTCAATTTGAAAACTGCCCTTGAGACGCGCACGACAAAGTGGCCCTTTTCCGTACCAACTCGTTATGTGGAAGGAAAAGAAAACCAAGAACACCGGGCACGCCTCCCGACGCTCCAATGCGGTACGCCTCCAGACGCTTCCATATGGTTGACGCTCCCATGGGGCCAATTTCTCGTGCCAGTTTCAACGCCAGTTTTCGTATTGAAAAAAAATTAGGAGTGTTGTGTCTGCAAGTGTCGACAATAGAGAATCAGACGCTCATAGATATTTCTTTTTTTTTAACTGCGGCGCTTGGAGTGACACCCTGCGTCTCCTACCACACGGGGGCGTCTGGTGTAAGGTGTGCCTAAGGTCCCTAGATAAAACAAACTTGTTTTATGTAGGGACCTTAGGTGTGCCCGGTGTTTGTTTTCTTTTCCTTCCACATCACGAGTGGGTACAGAAAAGGGCCACTTTGTCACGGGCGTCTTAAGGGTAGTTTTGAAACTGAAAGAAAATTAGGAGCACTGCGTAATAGAAAACATGCTCAAGCTCCTACGAGATTAGCTTACCACCAGCCGTAAATGGTGTATATATAAAAAGTGGCCGCGTATCTGCTTGCTTCGCTGCAAATGTCGTCTAAAGACGATAGAAGAGGCGCTGCGTGAGATATGGACGCCATCTGGCAATACGTCGAGAACATTAGTGCTGTGTTGCGGACTGGTAGTCCCGGCGCAGCAGCAGGAGAAGACCGGAGGTGACCAACACGACCGGCGGGGACGCCAGCCAGCCCGAACACGCGGTTTGGCGCGAAGCGCTGAAGCAGAAGAAACGTCCGCACTCAACGAGTACTCTCCACACAATCTTTTATTTACACGTCGCCTGGCTAAAACAGGAATGCCAGAGCGGCGCCCCATGGTATTTGTACAGTGCAATACAGAACCGAAACCGAAACACAACAATAAGCTCGTGCAGAGGGCACGAAGGAAGTCAAGTTTAACGCGCAGTCGCATTTTCAGCGCAGCTTAAGAAACTAGGGTCTTTAAAATTACGTATGTATGTACTTTCTATTAAAGGAACACACCACCTAGTGATGTTGTGCCTCAGATATGCGTAATGTTTACTTTTTGATCGACAATCTACACAAATATGAACCTTGTCAGCCGTTCAAGATGCCTGGCCCTTGGGCAAGTGGTTCAACTTTGGCCGAGCGACTGAATCGAGTGACATGCCGACAAACAGAAAGACAGACAGAAAGACAGACCAAAATTTATCTAAGTATCCCAAGAAAGACTATCGTCTTTAAAAGCTCGCCGTTATTTCGCCGGCGCATGCATGGGGCATGGTTGAGTTGTCTAATGCAGCAGGCTGTGGAACGAGGGGTCGATGGTTCGAATCTGCGGTCTGGTGCTTCGGAATTTTTTCTTCTGCTTTATTTTTAATTGTTCCCTTTTTATGTATATACATGCATATACATATCCGGGGCATGACGGTGACGGCAAAAATCAGCTGAGAGTGTCCATATAATTGCTATCGCAATAATACAAAGAACACTGTGTACACGAGACACACCTTTCATCAGACACCGCCGTGTGGCAGGAAACGCAGGGGTCACTCCTCGCGGCGCCGTTTAAAAGAAAAAGAAATGTCTAAGAACATCTGATTCTCCATTAGACACTTTGAGAATTGGGGACCCAAGACACCGGGTCACCAAGCTGCGTTGGGTAGGCTGCTCTTGCGTTCCGAGGATCATCAGAGCTTCAGAACTGGGTCAAACGCAAGCAGCGTTGACGCATACGCACGGGACGCCACACGTGGAGAAAATAAAATCACGCGAGACGCGGGCTATGCAGCGTCGTGGCCCGCGCGGCATCTGCATAGTCTTGCGGTGACCCAAGACGTCTTGGGCCAACGCGAGAACAAGAGCCGAAGAGTGACTTGGGTTCTGCGCTTGCGAGCCGCCTTGGTCCCCAAGCTTTTTGGGGCCCCAATTCTCTAAATCTATATTGTCGACACTTGCAGCGCGTTGCTCAAACACAAAGACGTAACAACTGCGACAGTTGTTAGTTCACGCTGGTCCTGGCATGCCTCTGCATTCTTTTCGGGTGTCCTTATTTGTGCTTCAGCGGAGCGCTGCAAGTATCGCGCTGCTTCTTGTTCTTCGTGTAATACTCCACTTTGTTTCTATCGGATTCAAGCACCTTGTGGCGTTTGATGAAAGAAAGGATGACGTTGATGCGTACCTGCACAGGTATGAGATGGTTGGTAAAAGCCAGAATTGGCCGGAGCATCAATGGTTGACTGCTTCGAGCATTGTTTGAGTGGGGAAGCGCTCACCGTGACGGTAGGCTGACGTCATTTGATGCAGGGAATTATACAAAGGTGAAAGCTGCTTTGCTGAAAGGTTCTAGATGCACAGTGGACGGATGCACTCCTGCGTTTCTGCGTCGATTATCGCCGCCTGAACAAAATCACGAAGACGTGTATCCTCTCCCAGGTATGAGGACAAGCTGGATCGACTTAGCAGCGTGAAGTGCTTTTCGTTAATGGATTGCAAGACCGGCTACTGGCACATCGAAGTCGACGATTGAGAGAAGACTGCCTTTATAACACCAGACGGCCTCTTCGAGTTCAAGGTCATGCCCTTCGGTCTTTGCTCGGCGCATGCGACGTTCCATCGTGTTATGGATAGAGTACTGGCAGTATATGCCTCGTTTACTTGGACGACGTCGTTGTGCTTGCCTCAACCTTCGACGAGCACCTCCGGTGACTTCAAGCTGTACTTCAAGCAATCAAAACCTCCGGGCTGATCCTGACGCCAGAAAAGTGCTGCTTCGCGTACGAGAAGCTCTTGTTCTTGGGCCACGTAATTAGCAAGTCTGGAGTTCTCCCCGACTCAAGGAAAACGGCTGCCATCGCTGCCTGCCCGCCAAACGACAAGAAGGCCGCACGCCCATCGCTGGCCGCGTGCGCCTATTACAGACGTTTCATCAAGGGATTTTCACGGATCGCCGAGCCGCTTACTGGTCACATGAAAAGCGACGTGGAATTCTAGTGTGAAACGGCAAATGTCGAAGCATTTCAAGAAATGAAACGACGCCTGCAGACACCACCGATACTTGCGCACTTCGACGAACACGACAGCACGGAAATCCAGACTGACGCAAGCAGCGTAGGGCTCGTAGCCGTCTTAATACAGAGGACTGATGGTCTAGATGGGGTTATGAGTTATGCATTAGTATGGGGTACTACTACCAAATCTAACTATTTACGACTCGTGTGATTGCGAAAAAAAGTTATATGACTTTATATAAATTACACAATGTCGTTATTAAGCTTGAAACTGCGTCGCTGTTCGTGAAATTTTTGATGATTCGTGCAGATCAGATTTATTATAAAAATATTTCAGTATATATACGAGCAAGCGCTGTACCATGTGATGAACCAGAGTCGTTCTGTTATGTACTCCCTCCGACTCGCGCAGCTCAACACGCCACAAACGAGAACAAACTACGGCAAACCAACCATTTCATGCCAAATTATTTGTCTTTTAAACAAAACAGGACGTCAAGTTAATTACGAATGCTCCTCGTTCGTAATTAAAAAGAAAATTAAATCCTTGTAAATTGCAAATGGGCAACATTTCCCTTTCCATTGATTTTTCAGATAAAAAATATTGCTGCACACTATTATATATTCTGTTTTATATTCAGGGCTTGTTCGATGTGACATAGTACTGTGTGTGATTACTATGTGTATATCGTTTTAGTTCATATACAGAGCATTATGTCGGAATTTGGAGATTTCTGAGATAAACTCGTCAACATATGTAAGTATTATGAAGGCGCGCATTGCCTTCATTCAGTTTAAAACATTGTTTTTGTTTATGGTTGAGTACTGCTATGCCTAGTATTATACTGTGACGTCTTATAAAGATTGCGAAACGCTGTCTGAAGTGTATGTGGGGGCGGGGGCACTCGTCAGACTTGCAAGTTTAGTTGTCACCGCCCTCTTCATTGATGAAGAGAATGAACATTGAATTGAATTCAATTGAATGCTAGCCGGTGGCTATCAAAGGTGGAAGCGAACTGTTCCACAACAGAAAAGAAGTTCCTTGCCGTCACCTAGCCTACATCAGGCTTACACCACGCCTTGTGTTGGCTAGCTAACTTGAAAGACCCATCAGGACACCTCGCACGGTGGAGTCTGTGACTTCACGAATTCAGCATTGCCGTCGTTTACAAGTCCGGACGAAACGACTGTGACGCCGACTGCCTATCCCGTGCCCCCGTTGACTCGCCGCCGCAGGACGACGAGGACGGCGACAACTTCTTGGGAACCTTAAGTGCTGGTGACTTCGCCGAACAAAAGCGAGCCAACCCGGAGCTCAAGGGATCGTGGAATACCTCGAGGGCAAGGCCACTGTTGTTCCAAAGGTGTTTAAGCGAGGACTGGCGTCGTTCTTTTTGCGTAACGGCGTTCTCCTAAAGAACTTCTTCGCCACTTCTGGCCAAGTAGCTCCTCGTAGTGCCTTCAGCATTACGTCCATAGGTTCTGGAAGCTTGGCATAACGACCTGACGGCTGGACACCTAAGATTTTCCCACACGCTCGAGAGGATACAGGAAAAGTACCACTGGCCTAGCCTCACTGCCGACCTTATCCACTACGTAAAGAGTTGCCGAGATTGTCAGAGACAGACGACACCGCCCAATAGGCCAGCCGGCCTTCTGCAGCCAATCGAGCCGCCCGACGGCCGTTCCAGCAAATCGGGATGGTCTTACTGGGGCCGTTACCGACGTCGACTTCCGGAAATAACTGGGTCATCGTAGCTACTGACTACCTCACACGCTACGTCGAGACAAGGGACCTGCCCAAAGGCAGTGCCGCCGAGGTAGCCAAGTTCTTCGTTGAGAACGTCGACCTACGTCATGGCGCCCCAGAGGTCCTCATCACGGACAGAGGTACCACCTTTACTGCAGACCTAACTCAGGCAATTCTGAGATACAGCCAGAGAAAGTGCCGCCAGACCACCACCTACCACCCACAGACCAATGTCTTCACCGACCGCGTAAATAAGACCGTCGCCGACATGCTGGCGATGTACGTCGACGTCGAATACAAGTCCTGGGATGCCATCCTTCCGTACGTGACCTTCGCATACAACATGGTCGGGCAAGAAACGACGCAGACGACGCCGCAAAAGTTGGTCTACGGAAGGAGCCCAGCAGTGATGCTCGATGCAATGCTGTCAATTGCCACCGTCGAAGACAATGTAGACGTTGCCGTTTATTTGCAACGCGCCGAAGAAGCTTGACAGCTCGCCCGCTTGCGCATCAAGAACCAGGAGAGGGTCGAGACCCGCCACTTCGACGACTCCACAAGGAATACCAGCCGGGTGACCGTGTCTGGGTCTGTACGCCGATACGACGACGGGGATTTAGGAGAAGCTTCTTCGGCGATACTGCGTGCCATACAAGGTGCTTCGACGTCTCGGTGGCCTAGACTACGAAGTTATCCCAGACGGCGTTAAGAACTCTCAATGGCGCCTTGCGCGACCTGAAGTCGTCCATGTCATCCGCCTTAAGTCGTCTTATGCGCGCTAGCGAAGCTGAGGACTGTACCTTTTGCTTTATTATTTTACTTTCTTGCTCGTACCAGAGAGAGAGAATTTATTTACAGAAAGACAGAGGGGTCGGCCTGAGCTATAGTTTGCTGTGGCCTGCTACACTGGGGAGGGGGGACAGGGCAGCGAAAGAATGATGAATAACGATTACTTATTAACGCGATAGCGTTAAAGAGCTCGCTCCGCAGAAATTCTGGTGTCGGCGTCGTTGGTTGTGATTGAAAAATCATCATCTTGTCCGTGACCGAAAAATCGAGAAACATGCAAATAAAATAAATAATAAAAAAAAATCACAGCATATCCACGGGGTGAGCGATGATGAGTGGGGCGAAGCTCCGGAGGGAATCATAGGTAAACCGTGAAACTCTTCCGTGAAATTCGCCCAGTACATCATATAAAGTGTGTGAAACACCGTGTATATATAAAGTACGGTTTGCTTACGTGGTCCCTTCATTATCACCGCTTTGTGATCGGTGAAATGCAGGGAAAGTGTCCGCTTTCGAGCGAAAGAGAAAGCGCACCAATAGCGAGCGCCTTGTCTGCCTTCATCCGGCGACTCCGAGCGAAAGAGAAAGCGCGCCAAGAGCGAGCGCCTTGTCTGCCTCCATCCGGCGACTCCGAGCGAAAGAGAAAGCGCGCCAAGAGCGAGCGCCTTGTCTGCCTCCATCCGGCGACTCCAAGCGAAAGAGAAAGCGCGCCAAGAGCGAGCGCCTTGTCTGCCTCCATCCGGCGACTCCGAGCGAAAGAGAAAGCTCGCCAAGAGCGAGCGCCTTGTCTGCCTCCATCCGGCGACTCCGAGCGAAAGAGAAAGCGCGCCAAGAGCGAGCACCTTGTCTGCCTCCATCCGGCGACTCCGAGCGAAAGAGAAAGCGCGCCAAGAGCGAGCGCCTTGTCTGCCTCCATCCGGCGACTCCGAGCGAAAGAGAAAGCGCGCCAAGAGCGAGCGCCTTGTCTGCCTCCATCCGGCGACTCCGAGCGAAAGAGAAAGCGCGCCAAGAGCGAGCGCCTTGTCTGCCTCCATCCGGCGACTCCGAGCGAAAGAGAAAGCCCGCCAAGAGCGAGCGCCTTTTACGATCGCAGGCATCCAATGACATGCGCCATTCGCATTATACAACGCCATCTGTCATCTTTAAACAGCAACTCTAAGAAATACATGAAACGCCATCTAGTGAGCAATTCATTAAACTAGAGTTCTAAGAAATACATAAAACGCCATCTCGTGAGCAATTCATTAAACTAGAGCTGGCTACATACATACTACTAAAGAGGAGGGAACGACCCACACCCTAAGTAGCTTCACCCCTAAAAAAAGTGAGTTTCGCCGCAAGGGCCAAGCAGTGAATGCAGTAGCAAGGAATTGAAATGTCACACAAAGAACCAGAAGCACCTCGATACTTGCAGCGTGCCGCTGAAGCGCAACGAAGGACGCTCTAAGTAAAGGCGCAGGACTGTCACACATATTGTTACGGAGAGAATATATTTACAATATATATATATACAAGGAATAAACTCAGCGGCTGGCAAGATGGCGCCCAGCTTGCAGGGTCTGTCAACGTCGTCCTCTTTCTTGTCTCCTTCGTTGTCCTTTTCAGCCCGTTACATCATTTCCCGGCGGCTGAAGCATCGACCCGGTGCTCATCAGGAGGCAGTCGAGTGATAGGGCTTGAGCCGCGTAACATGAACTACGTCAGTGCGAGGGTGAACGACGGTGAGGTCACTAGGGGCGATTTCGTAGGTGACGTCGGTCACCTGGCGTAAGATGCGGTAAGGGCCTGAATAGCGTGGGAGTAACTTCTCGGAAAGTCCCAGGCGGCGCGTGGGGGACAAAAGCAGAACCAGATTGCCGGGCGCGTAGTGGACGTCACGATGGTGGACGTCATATACACGCCTCTGGTTTTCCTGCGAGTCCGCTAGTCGGCGTCGAGCAACTTCGCGCGCCTCTTGGGCCTTCGTTATTGCCTCCCGAGCGTACTCCGACGTATAACTCAGTTTGGACGGCAGGAGTGTGTCGAAAGGTAGCGTAGGGTCGCGGCCGAACAAAAGGAACAATGGAGGGAACCCAGCGGTATCGTGCCGAGAAGAATTATAGGCAAATGTGACAAACGGTAACGTAGTGTCCCAGTCGCGATGATCAGCGGAGACATACATGGATAGCATGTCAGTAAGAGTTCGATTGAGGCGCTCGGTTAGGCCGTTGGTTTGCGGATGATAAGCAGTTGAAAGCTTGTGTTTGGTGGCGCAGGAGCGTAGGAGGTCATCAACCACTTTCGAAAGGAAGTAGCTGTTTCGGTCGGTGAGGAGCTGCCGAGGGGCGCCGTGGTGTAGGATGACGTCCTCGAGGAGAAAGTCGGCAACGTCAGTTGCACAGCTAGTTGGAAAAGCCCGTGTGATCGCGTACCGGGTTGCATAATCAGTTGCTGCTGCAATCCACCTATTGCCCGCAGTGGACGTAGGAATAGGGCCAAAGAGATCAACACCCACACGGTAGAATGGCTCTGATGGTATGTCGAGCGGCTGAAGGCGTCCGGCAGGATGGGTAGTAGGTGTTTTCCGTCTTTGACAAAGATCACAGGCAGCAATATAACGGGAGACGTCGCGGTGCAGTCCAGGCCAGAAGAAGCGCCGGCGAACTCTGTCATAAGTCCGTGAAACGCCGAGGTGACCGGCTGTCGGCAT
Source organism: Rhipicephalus sanguineus (assembly GCF_013339695.2). NCBI lineage: Eukaryota > Metazoa > Arthropoda > Arachnida > Ixodida > Ixodidae > Rhipicephalus > Rhipicephalus sanguineus. The sequence continues at coordinate 78,429,556 of NC_051182.1, read as the reverse complement.
ATCGTGAAGCTGGGCGAGAACAGTCTGACGCAGGTGAGGAGGGACGACGAGTAGTCTGTCGGGGCCGTCAGGACGCATGTTGCAACGGTACAATACACCATCATGAAGTTCAAACATTCGAAGGGAAGGGTCGGGCGTCGCGGATGTTAGCCTTTGGATGATATCGTACAAGAAGGTGTCCCGCCGTTGCTCGATACCAATGTCGTGAAAAGCGGACAGAGAGAAAACGTTGGTAGAAAGGTTGCCCGTAGAACTGTCTGGGGGGTCAACAGGATATCGGGACAAACAGTCGGCATCTTGGTGCAAGCGGCCGGTTTTGTAGACAACTGAGTAGTCGAATTCTTGGAGGCGCAGAGCCCAACGACCAAGGCGGCCTGAAGGGTCTTTCAGGGACGAAAGCCAACACAAAGCATGGTGATCAGTGATTACTGTGAATGGCCGGCCGTACAAATAGGGGCGAAATTTTCCGACTGCCCAAACGAGCGCCAGACATTCGCGTTCAGTAATGGAGTACTTGCGCTCAGCAGCAGAAAGAAGGCGGCTGGCATAGGCAACAACGCGTTCCCGACCTTGTTGTGTCTGGGCCAGGACTGCACCGATGCCATGACCGCTTGCAACGGTACGGACTTCTGTTGGAGCTGATACGTCAAAGTGGGCGAGAATAGGTGGAGAGGTAAGCAGTTGTACCAGATTGGAGAACGCATCCGCTTGCTCAGGACCCCAGACGAAGGCAGCGTCTTTCTTGAGGAGCTGAGTGAGAGGGCGCGCGACGTCGGCAAAGTTTTTGACAAAACGACGGAAGTAAGAACAGAGGCCGAAGAAACTGCGAACGTCTTTGGAACAAGTTGGCACAGGAAAATCTTTCACAGCCCGTACTTTATCTTGGTCAGGGCGAACACCGAAGGAATCAACGAGATGCCCGAGCACAGAAATTTCACGACGGCCGAAGTGGCACTTGGCCGAATTTAGCTGCAGGCCCGCCTTACGGAAGATCTTCGATAGCCTTTCAAGGTGCGTCACAAAGGATGGAGAAAAAACGATTACGTCATCCAGGTAGCAGAGGCAGATGGACAACTTGAAACCACGCAATAGGGCATCCATCATAAGTTCAAACGTGGCGGGCGCATTGCACAAACCGAACGGCATCACTTTAAACTGGTAAAGGCCGTCGGGAGTATTAAGGCCGTCTTCTCACGGTCCATCTCGTCAACGGCAATTTGCCAGTACCCGGAGCGAAGGACGATTGGAGAAAAATATTGTGCACCGTGAAGGCAATCCAGGGCGTCGTCAATGCGTGGCAGAGAATAGACGTCCTTCTTTGTGATCTTGTTCAAATGCCGATAATCAACGCAAAATTGCCAACTGTTGTCCTTCTTAACAACTACAACAGGGGACGCCCATGGACTGCTGGAAGGCTCGATGATATTCTGAGAAAGCATTTTGTCGACTTCTTTTTGGATGATTTGTCGCTCAGTATGGGAGACGTGGTAGGGTCGCCGATGAATTGGTCTCGCATCGCCTGTGTCAATCCGATGTTTAACAACTGACGTTTGTCCGAGAGGGCGGTCGCCAAGGTGGAAGATGTCCCAAAAGGACGCAAGGAGAGCAGTAGGGGAGCAGTATGGAGTAGTAGGGGAAGGTTTCTCTGCACACGAATCTCGGTCATAACTTAGAGTTGAAATGTGGCAGTCGGCCGCCGGCATGATTTCCGCAAGTGAAATGCCACGAGGGAGAACTTGTGGACATAGACAAAAATTCACTAGCGGTAGACAGGAGGCGTTGTCCGTTATAGAAACGAGAGTGTGCGGAAACGCAACGTTTTGCGAACGCAGGACTTGAAGATTTGGAGACACTATATAGTCACCGTCGGGTACAGGTGGTACATGTAAGACGCCGACGTAAGTAACTGTCCGTTGAGGAAGGCGAAGGTGGTCTGCGGAACAGAGCCGGCTTGGAGGGCGACCGGGAGGGTCAACAGCAGTAGGTAGAGCGAGTTGCACAACACCGGCAGAACAGTCTATCAAGGCCGAGTGTTCCGACAAGAAATCAAGTCCCAAAATTAGGTCGTGAGGGCAATGTTCTAGGACGTAAAACATAACCAATGTGTGGTGTCCGGCGACGGTCACACGAGCTGAACACACACCAATCACGGCAGCTGTTCCACCATCGGCAGTTCGGGCCACATGGCTTGGGGCAGGAGTAACGACTTTTTTTAGGCGTGTTCTGAGGTCAGCGTTCATAACAGACACGTGCGCACCAGTGTCAAAAAGGGCCGTAACTGGTACACCGTCCACGTCTACACTGATAAGGTTCCGATGTGCGGGCAGGGTCAGTAGAGGATTTTGGCATCGGGTCGTGATTGCAGCATCACCTCTAGGAGCTGCTCCCGTCATTTTTCCGGAGGTGAGCGCCGGAAGGAGCTTGGGTACGGCGATCGACGAGATGGGGGCGAGCGGGAAAAACGGCGTTGCGGCGAAAGTGAGCGGCTGAGTCGAGTGGGCAAAGAAGTGTCAGGCGTGAGCGGCTGTGTTTGCAGCGATGAGCGTGGATTACCGGGAGGGAGGCGATGGGACGGAAAGTAAGGATATGGTGTCGAGTTAGACCATGAGTGGCAGTGACGAGAAATATGGCCTACACGAGCGCAGTTGAAGCATATTGGCCGGTCGTCTGGTCTGCGCCATTCCGCCGGGTTACGATAACGTGGTGGAGCGGAAAAACGTCGGTTCGGTGTGACATCAACAGTTGGAGTTGGTGGAGCATATTCAGGTCGATGAATTGAGCAGATGTTGTTCAGGCCGACGTTGGCCAGTTCCTGACGCACGACGGACTGGATAAGGGAGACGGTGGCGTGATGGTTGTCGGAGTTGAGGGTTGGTGGCGTGAGCGGAGCAGCGGCTTCGATTTCTCGGCGGACAATGCGGATATCACTGGAACTTTCCGTAGAAGGCAGGCGGGGGTCTTCGCAGGTGGATGTAGCAGCCGTGTTAGGTAGGCGTGTAAACTCGCGGAGAACACGGCGGCTCTTGGCTTCCTCAAAGCGCCGGCATTCAGAAATGATGTCTTGTACGGTAGATGAGTTCTTGAATACAAGCAGGTGAAAGGCATCATCTGCTACACCCTTGATGACATGGGCAACCTTATCGGCTTCCGACATCTGCGAATCCACCCTGCGGCACAAAGCAAGCACGTCCTGAATGTACGTAAGGTAAGATTCGGTGCATGTCTGAACGCGAGACGCGAGCTCTTTTTGGGCAGAGCGCTGACGTCCCAGAGGTGTGCCTATGTGCTTCAGCAACACGCTGCAGGTGTCGGCAATGGAGAATCAGACGCTTGCTTGCTTGCTTGACCCTTAATTCTTGGCTTGGTTCCAGCTACGGGGGATTGGCCTTAAAACCAGCGGGTAATATAAGTGGGGAAATTTAGAATTTAGACACTCTTAGTTATTTCTTCTTGTTTTAAACTGCGGCGCATGGAGTGACCCTCTGCGTCTCCTACCACAGGGGGCATTGGATGCAAGGTGTGCCCGGTGTTCTTTGTCTTTTTTTTCTTTCCACATCCGAGTGTGTACAGAAAAGGGCCACTTTGTCGTGCGCGACTCAAGGGCAGTTTTCAAGCTGAAAGAAAATTAGGAGCGTTGCGTTATAGAGAACACGCTCACGCTCCTCCGAGATTTGCTTACCACCAGCGGTACATGGTGTATATAAATAGCTCGCCGTTGTTTCGCCGGCGCATACATGGCCTGTGGCTGAGTTGTCTAACGCAGCGCGCTGGGGAGCGGGGGGTTGCTGGTTCGAATATATACGTACATATACATGTCCAGGACCATGACGGCATCGGCAGACGCCGACGGCAAAAATCAGCCGAGAGTGTCCATATAGTTGCTATCGCAATAAAATTTTTAGGTTCGAGTGAGAATCGAACCCAGGCCGTCTGCGTGGTAAGCAGCTGTTCTACCACAGAGCCACTCCATTGCTTGGAACTACACTGAATGTAACTTTAATGCTTCACAAACACACGCGTCCTGTGTATATGTGTCACAGTACGCGATGTACGACGTAATATCGCAGTAAAACAGGGTACAAGCGTATATTGCCACCGGGCGTCACACCATGTGAACTGCATAGCGAGTTGGTGGTCTAAAGCCGGCCACCCAATACATAAGGCACACACATTACTGCGCGCATTTCCTTATGAACACGTAGTGGGTGCATCGCAACTTCGCAAAAGTATTACGCACGTAATTGCTGCTAGTTTAAAGGCATACACATTAGTGGGCGCATTCTCCTACACACACGTAGTTGGTACGTTGTTGTCATAAAAAATTGGGGGACACTTAAGCTTCGCCTTTAAGAGTTGAACGCGATAGCAATATCCTGCCCCTAGTGCGCACTTCGAACACTACGAGTGTTTAACAGAATGCGCGCACTACGGTGTGTGCCTTATGTAATGGGTAGCGCGCTTTAAACCAGGGGCAATTATGCGCGAGAAACTTTTTCGAAGTTGCGATGCACCCACTACGTGGTCTTAAAGGAAAACGCGCAGTAATGCGTCTTCTGTAATGGGTGGCTGTCTTTAAACCACAAAGTCGTTATGATAATGACATGGTGTGACTCCCGATGGCAATGTACGCTTGTACCACGCAGTATTACTGCGATATTGAATCTCGTACAGTGACACCTGTATACAGGACGCGTATTTTTGGGAAGCATGAAAGTTACTTTCAGTGCAGTTCCAAGCAGAGGCGCGTGGCTGTGTGGTAGAACACCCGATTGCCACGCCGACGGCCTGGGTTCGATTCTCACCCGGACCCAATATTTTTATTATTTATTTTATTTACAGCTTTTCCGATTTTCCGGTCACGGACAAGATGATGATTTTTCGCTCACAACCAACGGTGCCGACGCCGACGGCGGAATTTCTGCGATACGAGCTCTTTAACGCCATCGCGTTAAAATGCTGTTGAAAAGGCCGGGAACCTTTACCTTTACTATAGGTATGTGGAGTGTGTGTGTGTGTGTGTGTGTGTGTGTGTGTGTGGTGTGTGTGTGCGTGTGTGAGACCGGGTGATTGATCATATTGACAAGCGAAATAGAGCATAATGAGGATGGGGCCGGATATGGCTATCGCGTTCAACTCTTAAAGGCGAAGCTCAAGCGTCCCCCAATTTTTTTACGTTCTTGCTTTATTATTGCACTTCCATCTCTTCCGTTAAAGCATCGGGACAATGCCACACGCGCTGCTTTTTTTTCTGTTTTATGTACCGACCCATTGCACGTGTAGCGACTACGCTGCTCCAGCCGCGCCGGAATGTCTGGAAACAGTCCAGGTTATTTTAAGATCATCTGTTAAGCTAAAGCGCGCAAACGCGAACGCCTAAGTTTTCTCGAATTAACGCGGCCTCTAGCATAACGCTGGAATGTTCGCTGCCGCATGTATAAATTCCGACGTGCCTTGCCACTGATCAGATTATCGACGGCCGACGCACTCTTTGCCGCTATCAGTCTACAGCATCTATTGCTTGTACTTTGACTTTTTGTTCCCCGGCCACAAGTTCGCCCAAATAAAACATTTCGTCTTGAGCACGCCGACTGCTTTCTTTGTCATGTCACGACCACGTGACAATATGTGTTCATAAAATTATATGTATTGCTTGTTAATTTCTTGGACTTTAACGAGCCAACACGACTCGGGCTAAGGCAGACCCCGCAGTGGAGATCTGCCTCCCCAATCCCCAAACGAGATGCACAGTGCAGCTTAATAGGCTCATCTTCATGCGATGTCTTACTTTACTACGATGTCTTACTATTAACAGAAGCATGGCTTAACACATCCATCGGTAATTTAGAGATTCCCCGCTCAATACTTACCATATTTTCTCGTATGTGAACGCTTGAATGCAGCCTCGTCGATGTGCTTGCTGCACACCATCGCGAACTTAGAAGGCGTCTTGCTGTGACGTAGCCTATCGAGGCAAACCCGACGACGTTCCGGGTCGGTGGGAAAGAAATGGAAGCTTATCCCTGGCTCTGTGCAGTATGTACGGCATTGTGACCCTATAGAAGCGTCATGTAGGGCAAGGGATCACGTTAACTGATGTAATATACTGTGGTAGAAAAGCAAAATAACACCGGGCGTCACACAATGCGAATTTCGCAACGAGTGGGTGGTGTAACGCTTTCCATCCATTACAGAGGGCTCAGCAATGATTATTCATCGCCATAAGCCACAGCATCAACAAGGTGCAACCTGGCGGACTGGCAGTGGGTACCTCGCTTCTTCTCAGAATGATAAATAATTACTAGTGGGTACACCCCAATTAGAAAAATTATGGTGATTTGTTGCGTAGTGGTAACATTGCATGTGTACTTACAGTATTCACCCCAAGATAATTTGCAAGGGGCTCAAGAGAGGCCGTTGCTCTAAATTTCGCTGCGGCTGTGGTGTGTGTTCCGCGCACTTGGAAATTGTGTACAATGAAATTCGCAGAAGCTGGGAGAATGACGACCTTCCACGCCTCACACGGGCGAATGCTGAGGTTGTGCGATTTTAGGTGACATTTCTCGAAGTTCGCTAGAAGGCCAAATTGAGTGGTTATCATGAACCGGCTGCTGACAATGAACCTAAGTAGGAAAATGTGCAAGAAAAATTGTCGCGTCGTCTCAACAAAACAAACGTGTATTTTGTCTCAGCCTGAGTAGAGTATATCGCCTATCATGAGCTGAAATATCGCGGACGTTTCCTGAAAAGTCAAAGCGCTCACCTCAGATTCATATAGGTTCTCTGATGGAGTAGCACGAATTTTGACGGGTAATGTGCTGTCAGGAGCGTAAGTTCCGACACCTAATATTTTACGTCATCAAACAGCACCGGAGTATAGCTAGCTCTTGGCAAAGTTTGTCGCATCGGAAGTTAATACTTACTGTTGGGGTTTTATGCCCCTGAAATAGCGATATCATCATGAGGGACGCCATAGCGAGGGACTCCGGAAATTTTGATCAGTTGGGGTTCTTTAATATGCACCTAAATCTAAGTAGACGGGTCTCTAGGACTTTCACCTCCACCGAAAATGTAGCTGAAGTGGCCGGGATTCAATCCCGCGACCTCCACGCTAGCAGTTGAGCACCATAACCACTAGACCACCGTGGCGTCCCAAAGCAGCGATATTGTTATGAGGGACGCCGTAGTGGAGGGCTCCGGAAATTTCAGTCTCCTGGGATTCATTAACGTGCACCTAAATCTAAGTACACGGGCCTGAAACATTTTCGCCTCCATCGCAAATGCAGGCGCCGCGGCCCGGATTCAATCCCGCAAGCTTTCGGTCAGCAGTCGAGCGCCATAACCACTAGGCCACCGTGGCGGGGCATGGAAGAAAACGTCGCTGACATGCTCCAATGAAAGGTAATCCGGTCATCAGCTAGTCCCTGGTCGTCTCCGGTTGTATTGTTCTTAAAAACGGATGGTTCCGTGCGCTTTTGCATTGAATGCAGGACACTTAACAAGATCACTTGCCAGGACGTGTACTTCCCGCCAAGCATTGACGACGCCCTTGTTTCCCTACAAAGCACAGAATACTTTGAAGCCTGGATTTGCTTTCAGGATATTCGCAAATTTTCATGTACGAACACGATAAAGATAAAAAACAGCGTCTGCAACTCCCGATGTACTCTACGAATTCAACGTCGTGCCTGTCGGGCTCTGCACCGCACCCGCGAGTCTGAAGCGCATGATTGGCACCGTGCTGCGTGGCCTGAAATGGAAGATTTGTCTCTGCTACCTTGATGATATTGTCATCTTTTCCTCATCATTTCCTCAGCACCTGCAACGCTTCGATAATGTGCTAACGTGCCTCGACGGCGTTGGTCTACAACTCAACACCAAGAAATGTCGTTTCGCCAGCAAATCCAATAAGGTTCTCGGTCATGTCGTAAGCAAGGATGGAATTCGCCCTGACCCTAACAAGATTGCTGCGGTCCTTCACTTCCCTCGCCCCGAACGTCCTAAGGATTTACGAAGTTTCCTTGGTCTGGCATCTTATTTTCGTCGTTTTTTACGGAACCTCGCTTCTATGGTTGCGCCACTGTACAAAGTACTTGCCTCCGATGCACCATTTTTGTGGTTCGAAGAATGTCAATCGGCATTTGACCTACCGAAGGGAGCCCTTACGTCAGACCCTGCACTGTGCCATTTTGATGAGACCGCACCGACTCTCCTGCACACAGACGCTAGCGGCCGCGGTATAGGTGCTGTTCTTCTGCAACACGACGACTCCTCGCGAGAGATTCGTTGCAAACGGTAGTCGCGTACTGACCCCTTCCGAAAAGAACTATACGATCACTGAGCAGGAGTGACTGGCTGTGGTTTGGTCAGTTGAGAAGTTTCGTCCTTGTCTGCACGGCCGTTATTTCACAGTCGTTACGGACCGCGACGCCTTATGCTGGCTTTCTACACGAAAGAACCTGTCCCATCGCTTGGGCGGTTGATTCTACATCTCCAAGAGTAGGAATTTGACATCATTATTTACGAGTTTGGGAAAAAACATGAAGAGGCCGACGCTTCTACCCGTTGCCCACTGCCTACCTCTCCACTCGACGCTCCGCAACCGTTTTCGACAACACCCGTTCAGACGTCTGTTCTAGTTACCAGATACCAGCCGACGATGATCAATCATTCAGCCCTCGCTAGCTGGCTGATCCGTACTGCCGGCGTGTTACAGACCACCTGTCGGCAGCTTCCCGTCCACCTAACGCGCGGATTCGCACTTTCGAAGTTTAAGCTGGAGAATGGAGAAAGTGGGTCTGGTAGCACGCTAACGATGACCCGTGCTACGTTCCCCGCTTCTTCCTGGTGCAGTTCCTCGTACTCTGGAGTTTGCAGCTATTGGAGGCTTCTGGCCTCGGTATCCCGTTCCCAGCATCTGCTGTGAGGCCATGGCCGGACGCGACGCATCTGCTACCCGAGCATCATGCGGTGGAAATATTCTGGTCCTCAAATCAACCTCTCTTCAGAGCGTCCCGCTCTGCGCACTTCGTGCGCCGCTGACGACCATATCAACAAGCATCGTAGCTTTCATTTAGCCACTTGAACACCGGAACCACCCCTGCGCATTCCACGCATGCGTGGGATTTGCTTAAAAAGCAAGCTCGGAGCAACACGCCTTTCAGTGTATCCGGCATCACGTTAACGATGACCCGTGCTAGAGTTCCTCGCTTATTCCTGGTGCAGGTATGAACTGCCTAGTCAAAACCAACACTATCACCGAGCACGTTTGGTGCTGCCGGGCCCACGTTGTTTTTGTTCCATTGTGAGTGATTGTTCTCATATGTTACTAAGGCTTGTCTTGCTAGCTGGCGATGTTGAATCTAATCCCGGCCCCGACAAAGAAATTCTGATAGTTTTGAATGAACTGCAATCCGGGCAGATGGTGATGTGAGCGCAACTAAAGTCCATCCAAAAGGAATTCGCTGATCATGATAAAACTTTCAGTGAAATTAAAGCACTGATCGACAAAAGCGTGACAGCTTGCGCTAGTACCGACGACATGCAGGCTGAATAAGGTAGAGTGAATGAGACATGTACCGAAAATGCGGCACAAATAAATACACTCTCTACCAGGATCAATGAGGCTGAAAATAGATCCAGAGAAGTAACCTTGTTTTCTATGGCATAGAAGATAAAGTTAAAAAAATTGGCCTGATTCCGAAAAAATTGCCATCGAATATTGTAAACAAAGCTTAGACATACATGTAGAACCACATGATATCGGGAGTGCAGATCGCATCGGGTCTTACCAAACTGGGAAATACAGGCCTATAATCGTGAAATTCGCTCACTTTAAGAATAAAGAGCGCATCTTATTTTCGGGATTGAAATACAAAGATCCAGGCTATGCCGTCGCGCAAGACCTCTCCCCCAGCACGCGCCTTGCCCATAAACGCCTCATCGAGTTTGGAAGGGTCCGAAACTTGCGATGCAGGTTACGTCATGAAAAGCTAATGACGAATGAAAAAACCTACTATTACGACCACATTTCTAATAGGGTCGTTGAAGAACGCCAGTAGCCATCATCTATAAACCTTCTTCCTGGAATCAGCCCCTCTCATTTTTACTGGCTAACACTCTTAGTGTAATCCCCAAACGAGATGCACAGTGAAGCTTAATAGGCTCATCTTCATGCGATGTCTTACTTTACTACGATGTCTTACTATTAACAGAAGCATGGCTTAACACATCCATCGGTAATTTAGAGATTCTCCCCTTTGTTTCACACTTTGACATGTTCCGGAAAGATAGAGCCGAATTACTCGCGCGGTGGCGGTGTATTAATCGCCACTAACTGGAATCTGCATTGTTCAATTGTAAACGCTCCTTCACTATTGGAAATGGTTTGGCTTCGATGCACAGCAACACACCGACACATCCTCGTTAGTGTCTGCTATCGGCCCCCTAGTTCCGACAGTTCATTCCCGCCTTTACTTCATGAAGGTCTCAGCACATTGATATACAAGTACACCAATAGTCCTGTCCTCTTGTTCGGCAATTTTAATTTTCCCACCATTGCCTGATCTGATCCCGCTTGTTCATTATCTAACAGCAGCACGGCAAGGGATTTCCTAAACACATGCATAACATTCGGCTTAACGCAGCTCGTCACTGATCCCACACGCATCACTGATCATTCGTCCAACGTTTTGCTTGTGTTCACAACGCATCCTGATAACATCACGCCTATCACCCTTTTGCGCGGCTTGAGTGATCACCCAACAGTGTGCACCTCGTTTCGTTGCAACTTACTAAAGAAACAAAAACACCGAAAAACACTTACCATTTATGATAAAGGAGACTATGTTAGCACAAACCGAGAATTGCCAGAATACTTTGACACTTTTTCCGCTAACTTTCCGCTAAATTCTCTCGAATCGAATTGGTTGGTTTTCAAAGCCGAGATGCATCGTCCTATAGGTATTTATATTACGACCATTACAATAACAGAAAAAATAAATTCTTCATGGCTCAATGTATCCCTCAAACACTAAATAATAACAAAAAAACGTCTATTTCGAGCTGCCAAACGAGCTAACTATGCTTCGACATGGCAGAACTATTACGCAGTGGAGATAGAATATTATAACCTAACCGTCGAAATCAAGCACAAGTTTTTTTCTAACACCCTACCAGCTATGCTGCAAAATAACCCGAATACATTTTGGAAAACAATTATTCCCTCTCAATGTAATGAGATTTCACTCACTAATAGCTTTGGACTTTCTATTCTTAAGCATGTAGTTGCTGATTCTCTTAACACCGTATTTAGTTCTGTTTTTACTAATGAGACACCTGACAGTTTACGCGATCTACCATTTTCCGCATATGCGCTGGTGCAAAACATCACATATGATTCATGCGGCATTGTCAAAGTCATTGAATCATGAATAACTCGCCATCCACGGCAGTAGACGGCATCAACTCTAAAGTGCTAAAAATACTAAACATGTGTGTAGCCTGTTTTATCACTCATATTTCAGGAATCACTCGACAGCGGTTCAGTTCCACATGGCTGGCAGGTGGACAAGGTCATTCCAGTCTTCAAGAAAGGAAACCGAGCATCGCCCAGTAACTACCGTCCGATTTCTGTAACAAGCGTCTCTTGTAAATTAATGGAGCGTATTCTATACTCCCATACTGCTGACTTCTTAACACCAGTAAATTTCTTTCACCCAAGTCAGCATGGTTTTCGCAAAGATTACTCCTGTGACACTCAACTTGCTTTTTTTCTGCATGATGTACACATAAACCTTGACCGTAACATTCCGACTGATACAGTATTCTTAGATTTCGAAAAGGCATTCGACAAGGTCCTTCATGGTCGTCGTTTTTAAAATTATCCAGTCTTAACATTCACCGTGTGTTTTAAACTGGGTACAAGGATTTTTCGCCAACCCTCAGCAATTTGTTTATGCCAATGCACGCCCTTCATCTCTAACACCCGTTCTTTCAGGTGTACCGCAAGGTACCGTACTAGGCCTGCTCCTCTTCTTGATATACATTAATGACCTCCCTTGTAATCTTTCCTCTCACATCCGTATATTCGCAAATGATTCTGTTGTTTACCACGCAATCGCTAACCCCTCTGATCATTCCACGTTGCAATGTGACCTCACTCGCATAGACAACCGGTGTAACACTTGGCTCGTGTCCTTGAATGTATCTAAAACTGTGTTAATGTCTATTTACCGCCGTCAAAATCACGTTGTTTATAACTACAGCATCCACAACAACGAGAATGCTACAGTTGGTTCACTTAACTATCTTGGTGTGTACATCTCCCGTGACCTAACTTGGAACTGTCCTATTAACTACATAATCAATTCTGCAAATCATACTCTAGGTTATATACGGCGTGACCTTTCACTTGCTCCTCCTTCTATTAAATGTTGCCTTCGAAACCTTTGTCCGGCCAAAGCCAGAGTATGTGAATGCGTTTTTTGATCTCACCATAATATCCTCACTTACGCCCTCGACTCTGTCCAGAACCGCGCGGCGGGATTTATAATAACTATTCATACACCTCAAGCATCTCGGCACTAAAATAGACTAACGTATGCGATTTGGCTAAGCGCCGCAACATCGCACGTCTTAACTTTTATCATAAATTTTTCCACTCTTTGCCTTTAAAGGACCCATATATCAGAAGGGCCCACCGCATTTCCCGCAACAGTCACTGTAATGCAGTATACCCACCACAAGCCAATACTGTGACCTTTCACCAATCATTTTTCCTGCGTACAGCCCAAGACTGGAATGACCTGCCCACCTAAGTCGCCACTATCATCGACACCCAAGGATTCAAACGGCTCATCGAAACCATCCCATCATAACTACCATTATATTGTTAGCCTTTCTATCACCCTCTCCCTCATGCAATATCCAAACCGGGCCCTTTGAAGCAATAAAATGAATCAATGAATGAATGCTGCACCGTCACATTTACCACCCAGACGGTGAACGCTGGGCGCCCGTTCTAGCACGCTCTCTTCGACATCATGTCCTTAACGCGTTTTACGAAGATTTGACAGCTGGCCATGTCGGCTTTCACAAAACCCACGACCACATTCGAACCGTTTTTAATGGCCTGGCCTTTTACGAGCGTAGCGACGTACGTAGATTCCAGCTGTTCTTGCCAGCGTCGCAAACTTCCGACTACTTCTCCTGCCCGCCAATTACAGCCAATTCCATGCCCCGCAACACCATTAGAGGTCGTACGTGCTGACCTTCATAAGCCTCTTCCCGTACTGGCGCTTAAAATCGATGGGTAGTGACCGCTGTGGTTCACCTGACGCGCTACGCTGATACAACTTCAGTGATTACTGGTTCAGCTTCGGAAGTTGCTGACTTCATCGTCCACGCCATAATTCTGCGTCATGGTTTTCCTCGAGCACTCCTGAGTGACCGTGAAAGGGCATTCCTATCACATTTGTTAATTGAAGTCCTACGTGCTTCTGGCACTATCCACAAGACAGCGCCAAGCTACGATCCTCAAACCGGCGGCCTGACCGAAAGATTCCATCGCACCCTTGCTGACATGATCGACACTCTCGATTTGTGTCGGCTATCGGCCAGCGAGGATGCTATTTCTTTTGCAACGCGGAGAAACAGATACGTGACGTCCACTGACAGGCGCCCCGCCCACCGACGAGAGTGAGAAGCGGCCCCTCTTTGAAAAGAGGGCGCCTGAGAAAACAGCAACTTCGTGCTCCGTTTGCATCCTTTACGCGGTGCGCACGACTGCAATATTTGGCTGAGCAGTTCATTGCCGTATCAAGTTTACACAGGATGTGTTTTTTCAGCAAGCCCAAGGAATGCTTCGGGACCCCTTTAAGATTGTATTTTTTGTAGAGTGCGGAGCAGAATAACGAGACTCGATATGAATGTAATCAAGAAAAAGTGTCGGATGTCGGATTGGCTTCTCTATACAGAGAGAGAGACAAGAGAAAGGGCACATGAGATGTACTATTGTGAGCAGTATGTACTGGTACGCCGAATTCCTGTTTGTTCAACGATTAATTGCAATGTACTCACACGAATGTGACGTATTGAATTTCCAGAGATGGAATCTGCTTGAGTATTCAGTGTCATGAACACCTTTGCGCTTAACAACATTGTTTGGCCACTGTGACCTCTCAAAGATAATTTTTGTGTTCCAACCCATATTTCTCACGACTATACACATGAAAGGCACCACGAGCACGCGTACGCGCTCGTACAGCACCACGCGGGACATGGCGCTTGTAAGAGCCACTTGTTTTCAAAAATCGTAAAAAAGCTTTCAATGCCTTTTGCGTTGATTATGGTCGGAGGCGATGTTGCGGCAAGATCCGCACAGACACTGAAAGGTCGTGCTTGTAGCCAGAAAAGAATGAACATCGATTCTATTTGCACGCAGAAGAAACTGCGGTAATGGGGTACAAAGTCTCCATGCTCACTTCGCATCCGCAGAGACTGATTGCTGCACCGTCACCCATGTGAGTTAACATTGCATGGACTTTTGTCAGAGTGTCGTGGAAAGAACAGAAAATGTAGAAATTTACGAGTATGTTCTGCAGAAAACTTCAGTTCAAAATGTGAGGCTCACCTACAGCTGGGCGAATGAGTCAAACCCTCGCACGTGACTACATCCTGAAAAATGCCTCAGGGCGTGTGAATTGTTTATATAGAGAACACTGCGTGTCAATTGGCTGTGCAGGCGCCACGTCGCCTCGTGATATCCGCCCAGCTGCGCCGCGAACGTATCTAGCAGCCGAATAACGGCTGGCGAGTGTATCATAGCTCTTCAAATCGAGTGTGCTGTCGTTCCTGGTCTCTCGTTTTCATTGCGTGCTCAAGAATGGCCTACCTGAGCTATATGTATATTAGACGCATGTTTTCTCGCTATCCTGTGATTGCGCCAAAGGCCGCTGTAGTGAGCGATGAGATGCTGGCGAGCGTGGCTGGTTTAGGTAAGTGTCCAGAGGTCCTATCACCTGTAAAATTCGTGACAAACAAGACAACACTTCGAACATTTGCGAACTAGGCCACGCTTTTGTTTGCAAAATGTTAACGACAGCACAAAGAACAACCTAAATTAGTGTATTCAGCGTCGCATGGTAACACTGCACCTGAAGAATCATGAACATTCGCTGGTTAAACACCGCACTGACGCTTTCAGTGTTTGTCGCAAAACATTACGAAATGTTATCCGTCATCAAAGAACCATTGCTGTAGATATTAAGTTACACAGAAACCTGATATTCGCAGCAATGGTTCCTTGATGACGGATAACATTTTTCAATGTTTTGCGACAAACATTTAAAGCGTAGGTGCGGTACTTAACCAGCGAACGTTCATGGTTGTTCAGGTGGAGTGTTATTAGTATTCAGCGCATCTTTCTTCATTGTTCCTGACATTTATTTGAAAAGAAAATTCTAGAGCAGATCAATTTTAATAATATAGCAATCGTAAGCTTCTCATCAAGTTATTTTTTTCATGAATTTTCTTTGTAAGCAACCCCGATTTTCTGAGAAAGCAGACACTTTGATGAGGCTGTCAATAAATCATTACCCTTATATTCTGTAACACAACATTCTAAGTGGTAGCAGCAAATTCAAGCGTAACGTTTCTTAATAATGCCAGACGTACCTGGGCTCGAGATATATAAAGGAGCTCGGAGAAAAGCCTTGAACAAAGATGGCGTGCGATATATTGACTGAACTGCCTTTTTTTCTGTTAGACAAGGCCAACAGAATAGTAAACACCCGAAGGCGAAGAATAGTACAAGCTCGGTTCGTACACCGCCCTCTGTTACTTTCTAAATGTTGGGCTAAATATAATATTCAACGTTCTTTTCCTGTGGAATTGCGGAGTATCGATACATGACAGCCATATAAAGGGCGTTTGTTGGACGCGTTTGTTGGACGCGAATGGAAAAGCAGGCGTATGAAATAACGCCTCCTTCTTTATTGTATTATTACGAAGACTGCAATGTCTTTAGAGAGTCACGCAAAACATGCTTTTTTTAGAAAGCTAGCTTAGATAGTTTTGCCTTTGCGCGGATCTCTAAGGCAGCGATAACATTAATGGAATAATTGTGAGACTTGTACCAGCTTTCAGAGTAGAAGTTTAAATATTGCTATAGATACAGTTTACATTGTGCAGAAAAAGATTCATTAGTCTGCAAGGTCCCGCCAATAACAGCCCGTCTCTTAAAGTACTAAGCGGTTTGTTGTATCTAAGATAAGTAGTGAGAACTTAGATCAAGTTAAAAATTCTTATGACAAGAAACAACTAAAGAATGGGTATCAGCTGGTGTTTTCCAGCTTGTGTGCACTCGGCAGGTAAAATACAAAGCAACGCGTCACTGAGACAGAGAAGAGGTAATTGCCAAATACATCCCGGTGTAGGCAGAATATTCCTACATTGTTATCCCGCAAAGCAAAAAATGCAATGCAGTGTTGTTAAGAAAACGCGGATAGCGAACACGTAGTCAGAAATCATTGCGTAGCTTGGAGAAAAGGAACTGGAGTTAGGTTTGAGAGGCTGTGTATACAGATGTACACTGTTTCATAGAACATGACTAGTTTCAGATTTAAGCGGTAACGAAGAGTAAGAAACCATGTCTTGTGCGCGTTTAAAAGTTTTTCACGTGCGGGATAGCAGTGGAATGTCTTAAAATAGTGATGAGTAGAGCGCTTTATTAGGTAGCATTAGTGTAGGAAGGAACGAACAGGACAAAAATGAAAGACAGGGATGTTAACCAGTCTAGAAAAAAACAGTATGCTACCCTATACATGGGGAAGGGATGTATAATAATAGTAATAGCTGGGGTTTAATGTCCCAAAACCACGATATGATTAAGGGAGACGCCGTAGTGGAGGGCACCGGAAATTTCGACCACATGGGGTTCATTAACGTGCACCTAAATTTAAGTACACGTGCCTCAAACATTTTCGCCTCCATCGAAGCCGCCGCAGCCGAGATTCAATCCCGCGACCTTCGGGTCCGCAGCCGAGTGCCATAACCATTAGACCACAGTGGCGGGGCTTGGGGAAGAGATGGGGGAACTTTAAATGAAGAGGCAGAGAGACAGAGAGAGGGCGGAGCAGGCAGACACGAAGTCACACACCTCACAGTCACGATATCGCCATTGGTCTATCAGCGCCGGTGCAAGTCTGACGTCTTCACGAATTTCAGCACTGCCTTCGTCGCTTTCCAACGCGATGACTTTTAACACAATATTGCAAAATGTTTTCTGCCGTCAACAGTCTGTGGTCTGTGCGAGCTAGAGCGGACGCGAGTGATTGTCTCTGCACATTGTTGAAAAGGCTGTCACAGAAGATGGGCTGTAATGTCTCCTCGCTACCACAGTGTTACGAAAAGGGTTGTCAGAGATTTCGATACGAAAAGAGAACGACTTCGCGAAAGCCACTTTTAGCCATAAACGGCAAAGCAAAGTGGCATCTTTCGATTAAAGTTCCTGGGGAAACTAAAGTTTCTGAGGCAACGATGGTGTTAGTTCCTAATAAAAAATTTTGTTCCATGAATAATGGGGGAGTGATCGCTGTTTGTGTGTCTTGCATTTATTTCTCTGAGCTTCGTAATGCATTTTTCTCTGGAATTTAAGTTTATATCTGGGTTCGACGTTGGTTCACAGCCTTATATTTCAGGCACCTAATCGCAAGTCGTTGTATTAACCCTGCACAAAACCTCGTACCAACAAGTTGCTAACATTTGTCAGTGTCGACAGTGCAGCATAGTGAAACATAGTGAAGGAACAAAGCTTCCACCTAAATCCGCAACCATTAGACTCGTCGCGCAGGTGGTGAAATTGCGTTTCTGAATTGGTAGTTCAATATTTATTTATTTATTTATTTGTTTATTTATACAGCTGCTCCATGGGTTTCACGTGAAAATATTGTGTTAGGAGGGGGAGGGTACATATTCTTCCTTTTACACAGGGGGATCAAAGCAAATCAATGGTATGGAATAGAATAACTTTATTTAGGTCCAAAATAGAAAAAGTGGTTGATCCCTCCGTCATAGGAATCGGAATAACACGAAAGCAAAGCGTGCCCTTGCAGAAGTAACTGAATGTTTACTGTATACACTGAATAAGAGAGTTTGGACAATGTATATTGATGTCTGGCATCTATAGCACCGTTTTACGTGGATGCACCCACTTTGATGATTGGTGGTACATCTCCATCCCGACGACTAACGTCCATGTTAAATGATTAAACAAACCCTTGTGGTAGCTGTAGTAGTTAGCCGTGAAAGCGTCTTCAGAGAAGGAAGTGTGATAGCCAGAAGAACGTTGCATATTGGACGCAGAGCTTGGTCGCCATCTCGCGGCATGCTAAAATGTGAATTTAACACCACGTCCGGACTAGAGGGGAACGCAAAGCACGTTTGCCGCCCGCGGTAGCCCAGCCGCGATTTTTCTCGGGGTCAGCGCGTGAGCGGGGAACGCGGTGGTACAGCCAGTTGAGGCAGGCGCTCGTCGCAAAGCTATTTTTGGTTTGATTAGCGTGATGCTATGAGCGAGGCCGATGCTTTTACGACGCTTGGACTAAGGTCGCCACCTCGCGGTGTGTTAAGGCATTGAAAAAATTGAACTTCTCTTTAAAACGTACCGAATGGGACGGACGTGTAACGCGTTGCACGTGCTAATCGCTGAGGCCGCAGTAGTGACGAATTTACCGCTCCCAGAGGGCAACACCACCCCGCCGACCGGGAGAGTGCTGGGTATAAAAGGCGCGTTTGTAAACCTGCTAGAGTCTGTGACCGTGGCGCAGTAGATAGCGCGCCGGGCATCTGTTGTTGATGACCGAGCGGTCGTGGGTTCGACGCCCATTTATCAAACTTTTTTTAATGATATCTGATCGTGTAAATTTTTTCGACGTCATTTCCGTCACGGAAATACGACACTGAAGTCTTGGTGGACCCCGGCATAAAAAACGTTCGTGTTAAAAAATTACACCATCTCCCGCTAAAGGGAACCATAAGGCGATGCGAAGCCGGAGCACTTGCACGATCGCGTTCCGTTGGCGTTCGCTGGGCATGCTACCGACCTCACGTCGTGGAACGCGAAGAGGAACACTACGCGCGTCGTGTCTTCCCTCTAGCCTGGCCGTTAATTCTCACAGGGCGTGCGGGGAACGCGCTCGACATGTGTGCGAGAGAGAGACAGCGTAGGAGAGGAGAGAGACGGGGAGGGGACTCGCATGCGCTGGCCCTCATCGCGGCGCTGCGCAGGAGAGAATTTCGGCATGTCGAGCCCGCATTTCAGAGGAGCCAACCGAGGCAAGCGCTGGACTGAACGCGCGCAGCACTCTACCACTTCAAGGAGAGGAGACTAGAGGAAGACAGTAGCGCATACGCCGTAAGAGCAGAAGCAAGAACGCAGGAGAAGCGCAAGCAGGTGCTGGTAGAGAAGTGGAGAGAGTAACGCGGAGCTGTTGGAGAGAGGGAAGGAGGAGAGTTCAGCATGCGTAGTGTGAGTGCGGACCACTACGCCGCGTGCGGATTACCACGCCTCGTGACATACCCCGAGCAAGAGATACTTCGCATCTAAAAAGACAGAATGGTGCTAGGTAACATTTGTAAATGTGGAAGTTGTGATCGCATGAGCGTTTAATAGCCACAGATGCATCGGCAGGTCTGCAAGACAACAGCGAATTTGCCAGAAGAAATATGCATTACTAATAATATCTGGGGTTTAACGTCCCAAAACCACGATATGATTATGAGAGACGCCGTAGTGGAGGGCTCTGGAAATTTCGACCACCTGGGGTTCTTTAACGTGCACCTAAATCTAAGTACACGGGCCTCAAACATTTTCGCCTCCATCGAAAATGCAGCCGCCGCGGCCGGGATTCGATCCCGCGACCTTCAAGAAATATGCATTACAGTTCGGAGCTGTGAAACCCAGTTATGGAGGGACAAGTGCAGATGGAGATTCAAGTGGTGTCACAATTTATCTAACACAGGCGCGGTACGGCATCGTTGCATTGGTAACTTTGCTGTAATGCCTAATAATAATATCTGGGGTTTAACGTCCCAAAACCATGATTTGATTATGAGAGACGCCGTAGTGGAGGGCTCCGGAAATTTCGACCACCTGGGGTTCTTTAACGTGCACCTAAATCTAAGTACACGGGCCTCAAACATTTTCGCCTCCATCGAAAATGCAGCCGCCGCGGCTTGGATTCGATCCCGCGACCTTCGGGTCAGCAGTCGAGCGCCATAACCACTAGACCACCGTGGCGGGGCTTGCTGTAATGCCTGTACCAGATTTTAAGAAAGTTCCTGTATGTGCAATACTACGTTTGCACATACACATATCACGTCTCGCGTGTGAGCTGGCCGCTGCACTTGATAATTATATTTACGCCCTCCAATAATGTCACGTTGTCTTATACTTGCACGTGAATCCGTGACATGTGTAGAGTGTGGGAAAGAGGTTTGGTTTATGTAGAGCTTTTTTACGAAGACTGTTCCTCTGTGCAGCAGGTGTCACGAACTTTTTCTGACTGTCCGGAATGTTATCAATATAATGCTATATTGGAGAGATTCTCACATTCTCAAGCCGCACGCACATGGTATACTTGATTGAAGCGTAGGAAAAACACATATCGGGAATTAGAGTTGGCACTTCTGCAATACTCTGCTTTGTCCAACCTCTAGCCACTATGTTCGTAGCTCGTTTTCGTAGCTCAGAAATTGGAAATATATCAGACGCACATTCCCGCATATAGCCTGTTGTAAAGAGGCGAAAATGTCGTTTCTAAGCTCGTCCTCAAACGGGACACCTCTGTAGTGCGCCAGTCGTAGGCTTGCAACAATTTCCCATTGATTTTCATAATGTTCATTAATCTTCCAGACGTGCTACGCCGTGGAGGCAACGCGGCCGACGCTGCTCTCACCATGGCAGCCTGCGCGCAGGTTCTGCAGCCATATTCCATCGGCGTTGGAGGCGACTGCTTCGCGCTTCACTATGACGCCTGTACGAAGAAGGTGCGCTGCGTCGATGGATGGTATGTTGTAGGTGCTGGAAGGCTCTGCCTTGCTTTTACTTACCCGTAATTTTAAATTCAGCACCAA
Organism: Rhipicephalus sanguineus; assembly: GCF_013339695.2. NCBI lineage: Eukaryota > Metazoa > Arthropoda > Arachnida > Ixodida > Ixodidae > Rhipicephalus > Rhipicephalus sanguineus. The sequence goes on along the minus strand of NC_051182.1, from coordinate 78,408,424 downwards.
TTTACGGCTCATTCGCATCGAAAACGTTACGTACGTCGATCCGTCGGTAACGTAATGAAACCAACAGATAATGAAGCTCTTGAAGGTACGTTACTTGTATGTTTTAATTGCAGTGTAGTAATTATGATAGAAATAGTAAAGAATAAAGTGAATACAAGATGAACTAGCCGCAGGTATAGACCGAACCTAAAGACTTAGTTTAAGCGTCCAATGCTCTGCCAATGGAGCTACGGCGGCGATCGATTTGCCTACCACTTTGTTGGGTGTTTATGTTTGTGTAGCCCTAAAAGTGCTAGCCAGCGCCGCTCGCAGCCATGACGGCGAGTGTGGAACATTCTTTTGTTTCCAGCTGCCGTCATGAAGCACCTGATCTCTTCACGAGCTGACAGCTCACCAATGATTTCTTGCATACTATCTTAAGGCATTCCGTCTGCCAGAACAAGACCCTTGCTGTGAATGAACGAAGGAAGCGCAATTTTAAGGGCTTCTTTTTGTTTGGTAGACATAAAATTAATAAGAACTAACGGACAAGGAACCCAATGAAAGCATAGAGGAAGTTATTTTGTAGTAAAACGATGTAAATGTGAAGACAATAAAGTGGACAGAAACATAACTTGCCGCTGACATGGACCGAACCTGCAACCTTCGAATAACGCGTCTGATGCTCTACCAATGCGTTACAGCGGTGGTAATCCTCCCGTTCACTTGATGGGGTATATATGTGCATTTTAAGTGTGAGAACGTTAGTCAGCGTCGCTAGTAGCCAGGACGGCGAGTGTGAAACATTCTTTTGTTGCCAGCTGCCATCGTGAAGCACGCTGTATTTTGCGAACTGGAAGGTGGCCAATAACGCTCGTTCAAAAAAAAAAAACGAATCTTGCTGACGGCGTGCATAAGCCACCGTTCGCGCTAATTTCCATATTTTTAAGAAACTATTTTCGGAAAGCTTTGACAAGATGCACACAAGAACGATAATTTGTGTACACAGTAATGACTGCTGATAGATGCTGCGGCCGCGCTATCGCTCAATGGAGCCTTTATTCTGGCGCATGCCCCAGAGAGACCATTGTAAGAGTGTGTGACACAGTTTACCCTCAGGGATTGCCTGTATTTCACGCAAGAAGCTTGTTTGTGGATCCCCATCGCGGCAACCACGCGCAACGTTCGATCACTGCACATATTTTGTAGACAGATAGCGCCTGTAGACATTGTTGTGCTCTCTTTTTCTCACAGATAATTATTTTGACTCTAAGAACTTCCCTCGTATCGAAACTATATAAAGAAATGTCCAGAAACGCTTCCGAATGGTGCTCTCGTTGAGCGCCTACAGCAAAACATCGGAGAAGCGCGTCGGCGTTATCCTACCTAGAAGGCAACAGAGGCTTGTCCGATAGAGGGTGACTCCATAACTCCTCGCCCCCAATACCAAAGTGGGTCAACACAGAAAACCTTTAAGTGAAACCTTTTTTATTTATGTACTTCAAATACTGCCACTTTCGGCTGAGAGCATTGCAGATACCTGGGTAAAACAAATTGATAGAACGTGTTGCAGGTGAGAGTGGGTGATTTGTCTTTCAAACACGGTATTCAAGGCATATTTGCTCCTTCTCAAATTCCTTCAAATGCGGTGGACATGTCAATTTTTAAAATCATAACTGGTCCATCTGAAAGTATTGATCGTGCATATTTTCTTATGAACGTCGCCACGCTAAGGGTACCTCCTTATTATATTCCCCTTAACTTGTTTAGCGTAAAGTTCAACCATGCTACATAAGCGTAATTGGTCCTGCTAGCCTGCTGCTCCTAGGAATCGAGTCCGCGACAGCCTGCTCAGTAACATCGTGATTTATTCAGAGACCCATTCTGGTGCGGCTTCGTGCGTTTTATTCTTTTGATTTTACTGTGTTTTCAGCAAATGTTTGTTTTATAAAAAACGTTCTTGATGTAATTAAAGGTCGCCATCTTTTGCGGGACACAAGTGAGGTTCTACCGGAAGTGCGCAAACAGCTCTACAGGCGCAGGTGTTCAAGCGCCAACCCACACGTGTGGGATAATCACCGCTGCCGAAAGAAAAACATTCTGCGTTTAATCTTTGTAGCGAAAATTTGGTTCTTGTGTATGTCTTGGTGTAGTTCTAATTTCAGCGCTTAATGGATCTCCGCTACGGTGAAACCTGAAGAAGTGCGTAGCATGGGCACAGGCCCGTAGCCAGGAATTTTTTTTTCGGGAGGGAGGTGAGGCCCACTTGCTGAAAGCCGCGACTATTTTTATTATTTATTTTTAGTAAAAACACCTACTTCACCAAAATTGCGGTGGAAGGGGGGATGGGCCCCTAGGCTCCCTCTCACCCCTGGCTACGGGCCTGCATGGGCAACTCAGTGTTACCCTTGGCAATCGTGCGCTTGCCGAGGCGGTGGCGCCCTCTCGTGCGTGGCGCCAAGATCAACCGAATGCTTCAGAAGCGTTTTTCGCGATTTTATGTAAATAATTGTCGTTTATTTGTGGTTTCTGCTGTAGCTTATATTATATGAGACCTTTTTAGTTTATTTTGCACTGGCTTTCAACATTGTTAACCTTGTTTTACGCCTATATTGAGCACTGCGGGACCACGAGACATGACACAGCGGATGGAGGACAAGCCGGGCCTCTGAAGGGGTACCACTTAAAAGCAAGACATCATTTCTCATCGCTGCATGCTTAGTAGAATCTAGGCTACTCTTGGCGACAGCGCTTCATGGGCTATAGTAGTTGGTTTCTGCGGTGTCTGTTGCTTGAAACAGAAAATAGGTTCGGGCTGAAATCCTCATGGGTGAGTCAGCGTGGCTGGCTGGTTTACTGCCTAAAAGTTTAGCTGCATCAAAGTCCCCTTTAAAGCTTGAGTTAATAAGCATGAATTTGTGCCCATGAGATTGCGAATTGAGCACAACACAAAACTATTGCAGTGGCCGCAGCCCAGCCGCGTTGACGTTGGAGATGGTGCAGTCGAGGAGCCCCCAAGACTGGACACGCGAAAGGTACATGTACGGCTTGCAGGCGACGGTTCCTGGCGCAGTGAAGGCCTGGTTCTACATCGCCAGTCGTTTCGGCTCAGGCAAGGTGCGTCTCAAGCAGAAGCTTCGCCAATCTATACCCACCTAAGCCGTCAGCCTTTATATATTTCTTCAATGATGGCTGGTAAACACGCAGCCGTGTCCGCCGATATAAGGACTGCATAGTTAAAAGAGATGCAGAAGCACTTAAAACTCCGAGTAAATAGATGAAAGCGCTGCGACCACGCCACTTTCTCTTATAATGTATTATTTGTTTACTGAAAATGCGCCCAAAGGCACTCATAACGGGAATATTGCAAGAGGAACGCACAGGCATTGGACATTATGCATCGTACTAGCACATAAAGCAAAAGAGAGGGCAAAGTAATAGAAACTAATGCATACGTAATGAAGAAAATATCTTTAGGAAGAAAGATCAGAGTGAAAGCATTAAAACGTATTAGCTGCACACATCATGCCATTCTTTTACCATACCATTCGTTTACCATAAAATAAAATCGCCGTAGAGATCATCTGAAGAAGACAATACAGTCTATGAAACGTATTAGTAATGTTAAGACCAGGTAGAAAATTGTGAGAAGAACTTGATTAGGTCACATTCTGTGGCAGTGGCTGATGGTATGAGTTTCCAATCAGTTATTGTGCGCTTGAAAAACGAAAGTGCATAGTGGTAAGATTGGTAGTTTATGTGTTTGACTATATGAATGGACACGACGGGAAATGATAACGGCTGGTGACTGACAAAATTCATCATGAAGTGAAGTATAGTGATAAAAGTTCTTACGAAGTTGTTTAACACCGTTTTATTTTGATAACCAGGATGTGCTGGTGAAAATGCAATGATCAGAAAAAATGTCTGCGCAGCAAGGTTTTGTGTTACTGATCAGATCAGTTTTTTTCAGCACCCAAAATATTACACACATATTAATGTTGCGGATTGTCTAATGTGGCGTATACAAGTTTTAATATGTATTGAGGCAAGTTTTCATTTATGGCTCACAAGTCTGGGAGCACTGTTAACAGATGCCAACTGAATTCTTCACTAGAGAAAAATGGTGATTTGTGCAATTATGTTAGGCCGAATGTTAACTGTGAAAATTTTATCGGGGTAGAAGAGATTGCACGCCTATAAAATATTTAAGCATATTACATGTACATTAAACACAGCATCTAACGGTGGGTGTGTCCCTTCAGTAAGCCACGCAAGTTGGATACCTCATGAGTGGCCCTAGCGGTGGCCTTTGCGGTGGTCTTCAATATAGCTGATAAGTTGACGACTTGAATGGGTATAATATAGGGGTGTGGGAATATTCGAATGTTTTCGAATGACGATTCGAATAGCGTTCTGTTCGATTCGGGACTGGAATCGAGTAGTGCATCTTAGGAATACCGAATACTTTTCGAATAATAAACACGGATGAACGAACCTCGGAGGAACGAAACGTTGCAACAGATTGGGGTAACGTTTCTTGTTTTAAACATCGAATCACCTAGCTGTATACAGCCCTAGCTTTTACCGGACTCTCGGCACTACATTGATTACAGGACGAAGGCGTTTTCGCTTAAGACTTTAGCTTGCGAAGTGTCGCAGAAACGAGAGTCTTCAGTCTACTACCTTCATTATGACATTCATGGTGACATTGGCTCATGAAAATTCTTTAATATTTAATTCTCAGGACCCTTTAAATGCAGTTTTTTGTGTAGTGTATAAGTTTTGTATAGTGTATTTAAAAGCTGTTGTCCAAATTGCCATCTTGAATACCACAGCGAATCATGTATTTCAACCTGCAGTTACAAAATATCGCTAATGCTCTAGTCCCTGCCGTACACGAGCTGTTCTCTTTTTAAATATTGGTATAATTTTTGTCGGTTAGAAGTAATAGCAACGTTCTTTTAATAAACGTAGCAACTATTTGTTTCAAATAAACCTGTCATGGTGACCCATAGGAGTTTACTTTTGGGATGATCTGCAGCGATCTGTCAAAAAAGAATTTCCTCTGGATCCGTATGGCATTCGGTTTTTGAGCGTAGAAAATGAAGATGGCATTCCTTTCGATGCAATTATGCTCCTGGGCCTCCACGCCTTGTGGAGATCGCGAATGGCAGGCTACCACTTTGATAAGGATGCGCGGCCTGCACGAGAGCATTTCAGCGAAAGCATTCATTGGTTCCTAGAAATACATAAAGCGGAACCGGAGCCACCCGAGTGGCTCTCAAGACTAGAGCTGCTGGTGACCTTGCCCGAGTTTTAACTTGACGATACCCGCACCATGCTGGTTGACTACACAGTCACCAGTCACGTACGTTGTACATCGGGTGATTTTATTACCAGTAGTGTTTCATTTATGTGTTATGTACCAAAGCAGGTAATAAAGAAAAAAAAGTCATGGTGGCCTAGTGGCTATGGCGTTCGACTGCTGACAGAAAGGTCGCGGGATCGGGTCCCAGCCGCGGGGGCCGCCTTTTCGATTCGGGCGAAAATGCTTGAGGTCTGTGTACCTAGATTTAGGTGCACGTTAAAGAACCCGAGGTGGTCAAAATTTCCGGAGCCCTTCACTAGGACGTCCCTCATAATCATATAGTGGTTTCGGGACGTTAAACCTAAGCAATTATTATTTGTCTCAAAAAAAAATTTGCTGTATTCCTGGGCTGTTTCGATTACCATTTTAGGGCTGCCTTGAAAATGGTCGCCTTGCTTATCGAAAACTATTCGAACAGCATTCGATTAGTATTCGATTCGGTGTTATCACTGTTCTACTCCTATTCGATGCGGTTATAAAATCCACTATTCGCACACCCCTAGTATAACATGCTCCAGCAATTTACAGATATTGTTGGTTAAGGATATCGGATGATAACAAACCGTAGAGGCACTACCGCCCGATTAAGATATGGGTAATATTCTGGCTGTGCGCCGGTCATTATGAATTTGAGGGCCTAATAACGACTGCGAAAATAGGGAGGTCAACAGGGAACAAATTCTACGCCATGTATTTTTAAATGTATATTATTGAAACTTAGTCAGTTGGGACTAGATGACGTTTAAAGATTGGCAGGAAAAGATCAAGCACTAGGCTGCCTGAGGGGCAGCTCGTGCATGGTCATCCCCACAAATACCGTTCATGTACGTCATGAGTTAAAATTTTCATTTGTCAAAACTGTTACATACACGCCCTTAAGATGTCGAGTTTCATCTAAATTGGGTACGGCATCCCGGCTACAATCTTTTAGCGCGCTTTCCCAAGTTCACCGCAAACCACAAACGACGAGTATTACTTATTAACATGGATGATCAGTCATTAGAAAACATTCATGGTAGAATGATTTAAGAAATGCGTTATATTCCTTGTAGCACGTTCTTTATTTACCATGTGTATTCGCGAGACCAAACCGTGTTGCCTTGCTGCACGTCGTATTATATTTGATGTTAAGCCGCTGAAGATATTTGGTAAACGAAGGAGAGCTGCTTTTGCAGGTAATCAATAACATGGGAATAATCTTTTCGATCAGACGAGTCAGGGTTGGTTTTAAAAGGATTCAGATCCTTTGAATGAGCGCGAATGAATATAACAGAAAAAGTGACCTGAAATCGTTGTTCATGCTTTGCGCCAAAATCGCGTTTCCTGCAGCACAATATTTTGTCTGTAGTTGACCCTTTTGTGCCCTAGCCTTTATGTATCAATCGGCCACCTTACGTAATACAACCCGAGGGAGACCCACAACAAAAATTGTTGCTTTTGCGGCTTTTTACTAAATGAAGAATACCTGCTGTAGTTAAGTTGTAGTCCTAGCTGTAGGCGTGGTTAAGGCGACCTGAATATCTAAATGAACTTTAGAAGACTCTGAAGAATTGTCCTAGACAACTTAATTAAATGCATACCGCACATTCCTCATTTTGAAGATACCTGTGGAACGATGATGACATTGGGGGCGGGGGCTTATTTATTTAATTAGTAATGTATTTGCGCCAATGGCTTCTCTAAACTTGTGAAATGCAATCTTCACTGAGCTGTGTTGGGCAATATGACGGTTTACACTGTAATTAACTGCCGTGAAAGCGCCTCCTCTAACTTTCTGTGCCTGGGCGAAAGAGAGGAGCGCAATGGGAACCGGCCGTCGGCCTTTGTGCGGTTTTTAGCCGCCAGGCGCCGCCACTGGAGTAGACCTGCCGTCGCTCGCAGAAACGAATGCCTTGACTGCATTGGAAACTGCTGTATGGATCAGTTTTCGGCTGTATTCGCGATGTGTGAAGTTTAATGAAAACATGTAAACGGAAATTATGAAGCCCTTGTCGTTCTGGGCAACCAGCCCATTTCAATGGCGTTTGTAGTTCGCGGCTACTGGATTGAGGCGCTCGCGCGTCGTTTGCTAGGCGAAATATCAGAAAGCGCATGGCAGTGATGCGCGGATGATGGTTTTGTGACCGTTATGATCGCTTGACTGAGAGTAAGTTTTTGATTGTCTGAAAGCCGATTTTTGAAAGCAGCATTTTCCAGCAGTTAATATTGAAAGCTTGGGCGCTTCAAGTTCCCTGACGCACAGTACCGCCTACTGGTGTACAACATTGTACGCAAGCCTATAGCTGATACGCTAAACAGCATGAAATACCACTACACTGCTTCTGGGGATATACGTGATCACCTGTTCCCTTCGTAAAGCTTTCCAGAATTACATTTGTTGCCACCGAGAGAAAGCAACAGCTGGTGCTAGAAAATGAGGAAACCACCATTTCACAGCTTAAACCAGTTAAATCTTGGTGGTAGGAAAAACAAACGAAATTCAGCTGCATATTCCACGCGCTTCCTGCAACGCTGGCCGATGTGCGTGAACAGACACTGTTGTTCAAGTCTAAAATCGTAGTGCCTACTCTTAACTTGAGCCGATGTGATATGCGTAAAAAATGCGGCCTGTTAGTTGCTTGAGCTCTTCTTTGTAATTATCGACGGATTGTTGTAGCCCCAGTATCTGGCTCCTCATCTCTTTCTTTTCTCTTCCATTTGGGCCTTTTCGGTAGCAAGCAATCTAGAGGCCGAATGGCTGTCTACCTGGACGCTTTTGTCGCATGGAGCAGCATGCCCAGCCTTGTGCAAGCATTATTGTGACACTTTACATGATGATTGTTGGTTGTTTCGCCGGTAGCGCATGTGGTGTTCATGGCCTCCGATTCTTCAGCTACGGGACCTAATGTCAGCGTTGCACAGGGGGGCGACCGCGGTGCAGCATTGCTACTAGTACATTCATTCGTTTACTGTTGGGACGCAGCATATTCACCTTTAGCGACACTTGCCATGCTTAAGATGTTACCTTGGGATACAAAGGTGAAGGGTGGTCTGCAAATACCGACGCTACTGTATATTTCGTAAGCCGCCGCTTCTTCTATAAAATCTTCGTGTCCTAAATGACGGCTAAATATTCTAGTGCAGTTTGAAGAGGTATTAGTAGAGAAATTATATATACTTATATATACTTATAATTAATTATAAATACTGCAAGCCACCTCTTCAGAACACCAGTGGCAACTGGAATTTCATGGAAGGACAGCCTGAACAGTGTATTAAGGCGAAAGCCTTAGATGCCTCATCAAACGCAGAAATTTACCGTTGGCGTCATCCAGCGGTGCCCAGTGTCGGTGATGTCAGCACGAGTGATGCAAGAAATCATCATTACGTGATGCCGTCATCATATGACGTCACAGATCATAAAATTTTGTGACGTCGATACATTGCATCTTCACATGGTCAAAATGCGCCGATCACGGAGGTAGTGCATAGCCAGGCACTGCAAGCTTTCTGCACCTCATGCAGAAAGCTCGCAGTGCCTCCGATCTTTGAGGCAGTATGAAAACCACATTAGGTGCAGATATATCTCGGAGGGAAGCAGAAGATGTTCACTACATATGCTGGGAAGAAGAAGAAGATGGTTTTTGCCATTCAGTCGTCTTAGGTGAATGCATAAGGGACCCTGTGAGTTTTTTTCTTTATCAATAAAGCGAAATAATAAAAAGGACTATCGTGATTTCTGTCCGTTTGGTTTGCAGAGTGACATACAAAATATGACATACCGAGGCATGCAAATGACGCATTTTTAATAGCTTGAAATAGAAAAAAAAACCATGGCTGATCTCCCTTTCATACGAATCGGTATAACGCGAAAGTGAAAAGCGTCTTCAGAGGGGTAGTTGATCATTTATTGTGCATTGTTTCGCCACAAGGGCGAAGGAATGAATTCTATAGCAACAAATTGTTGTGCCATGCGAAGAACGGCAAGCAGCTCGAAACTTGCAGCGCGTTCTGAAGCAGAAAGGATGCCCAAAGAGAACATGCACAGGACGAGCGCGAACTAGGAAGTGTCCGAATTATGACTCCTTTGTGAATGAGCAGCGCGCTCTTTTCGGAAACGCAGCCGCTGCAGCGAGAGAAGTGACCTTCATGCTCTCAGTAGCGCCAACCAAAAGTTGCGGTAGAGGAACAAGGCATAAACCACCCCCATCACCAGATAACCGCGCGCGCACGGGAGACACCAGCTCTAAAGGCGCGCTCTCATCGCGCGGCGTGGGGAGACAGTCTTTAAACTAAAGCGCGCCCTCAGCGCCGGTCGCGCAATCTCCCTAGTGATAACAAGAACACGCTCAAGCCACCGAGCTCTGACTACGGCCAGTGGTAAATGGTGTATATAAATAGCTCGGCAATAGTAAGCTAAAGAACGTACGCTCTGTGGCCGAGTGGTTTCGCGCCGCGGGCTGCAGAGCGGAGGGGTTGAAGGTTCGACTTCCGGCAAGCGAACTTTTTAGATGCGAAGTATCTTAACAATCCGGTGGTGGTGGTGTGCGGCATGACCACCCTTACTGCGCATGAGCATACCCTCTCCACACACCTCCTCTCCACTCCCCCTCACCATTCCCCCTGTCCACTACCCCTCTCCCCTCTCCACTCACCCTCTTTCATTCCCCTCTCCACTCACCCTCTCCCCTCCCCCTTTCCACTGTTCCTCTGAAACGCGGGCTAGACATGCCGAAATTCTCTCCTGCGCGACGCCGCAATGAGCTCGAGCGCATGCGCGTCCCCTCCCCTTCTTTCTCCTCTCCTACGCTGCCCCCCTCTCGCCCGCCTGTCGACCGCGTTCCCCGCTCTCCCTGTGAGAATTAACGGCCAGGCTAGATGGAAGATACGACGCGCGTAGCGTCCCGATCTTCTCGTTCGGCGACGCGAGGTCGGTACCATGCCCAACGAACGCCAACGGAACGCGATCGTGCAAGTGCTCCGCCTTCGCATCGCCTCATGGCCCCCTTTAGCGGGAGATGGTGTAATTTTTCTTCTAGTTGCTTTCTTTGTGACCTGTTAAAGTATATTTCAAAACGTCATATCCGCGACGGAAATACATCAGTCGAGCCGTGGTGCACCCCCCATAAAACACTTTTGCGTTATTAAAACGTGAATACTACCACAAAAGTCCAATGCAAGTATCGCACCGGCAGTACGGCCTGGTGGACTGTCTGCGGAATATGCACAGTGGCATTAGAAAGAAACGCGAAAATGCGGTATCTACATTCTTCGCTGTTTCGCATTTATTTTTAAGCGGTTGTAGCCTGGATGATTGACAAAAAGACAGTCATCGATGATTCCGTGATACAATCAAAGACCATATACTATCTAGCATCCTTTTATTGCCACCACAGTCACAGCGTGACGAAAACAGCGCGCCGCTATGTTCGCATTTCTTTCCATCCCCCGTGTACCTGTGAAAGCCAGGGAGAAGCACGAGTGAAATTAAACCTCGATTCAAACACGAATTCGTGAGCTTAGTAATAGGCGCAGCCGTTCAGAGCCAGCTTCCCGTAGTCTACTCGCGCCGCCTCGCGGAAGCGGCGAGCGGAGGTGGAGCGAGCGCTCGACTTCCCGAGGAGAGCGTTCGCCCAGGCACTGAAAAAATAGAGGACGCGCTGGTTGTGAAGGTACTACTGCAGGTCCTTTTGACACAAATAAATGACTTGCGCTTGCTTCAGGAGCAAAACATTCTACTCCGGGACCTGTGACTGCAGTTTATGAACGAGCACGACGGCTGCAAATTTATCGAGGAACCATGAAATGCCCACCGTCTTCTGAATGTGCCCAATAAGGGACTTCAGCGGAACCTTCTTTTAGCATCTTCTCTACATTTTTGCTGTGTGTTCTTTGTCTCTGTTTATTTCAATTTCTGTCACTTACCGTATTTCTTACTTTGTCTTTCTGTGTATATATTTCAGTCGCTTTCTTTGATTCTCACTCTGCATTTCTTCCTGTCAACGCTGTGCTTCACTCTCACAACTTTTAATTTCCCTTTACGTCACCCTAACATTCCTTCCCACCCTCTCGGTATACTATGCCATACAACGCTATGTCGTGCTCCGCAAGCGTGCGTGGATAGCCCAGTGGTTACGATCGCGGCTATGCGGGCTACAATCAGGCCTTTTCAAGCAACTTTTTTCGCCAAGAACATTCTCTTTCGCTTCGTATCTTTTTCTTCTTCTCTCTTTTTCTTTCTCTATCTCTGTACCCGTCGGCTCACCTACCACAGTTATATCCCACACCGGCGCACGTGTTCTGGGAGCGAAGCAGGAGATGAAGATGAAGACAAACAGCGCGTGCCGCTTCAAGATGATGACATGTTTCTGTTTGCCGATTACAACCGACGGATGGCATAAACAGCACCGCTGCCAAAACTCTCAGAAGCTGTGCATCCACTATTGTTCAATCCCTCGATTTCTCATGCCTCAAAACGCACATAGAAAACACAGGTCGATGCATTCGGGACAGGCTGGCTGTACGTGGCAACAGTGGTGGGTATTCAGTTTACCTGTGCAGACTCGAGTTGAGGGTGCTCACCCAAGTTTGACCTCAGCGGTGTACTTGAATAGAAGTTGGACGTCAAGATAAATTGTACAGCGGGATCTGTAACGAGCTCTCATCACCAGCTGATTTAGGTGAGAATCTCCTCTGCGTCGGGGGGAGTTATTAGATGCGAATCAGCTTTTGCGCTGGGCTTTGTCCGTGGTTCGATTGGCGACCGTCCACTTTCTAAAACCTACCATGGCCATCTGTAACATATTTGAGCACGCGCTCGCGCGAAGGAGAAGTCTTCTTCGTCTTGTTCTTCGACCGCCTTGACGATGATACGTGCAGAGCGCGCACTCGCGCCAAGGAGAAGTCTTCTTCGTCTTGTTCTTCGACCGCCTTGATGATGATACGTGCAGAGCACTTTAGGGGCCCGGGCTGCCGTATGCTGTCCTAGCTTGGCGTAACGCAGACAAAACAACGTATGCTGGCATGCGCTAGCACGTTCGGGCCTTTGTAAGGGGCTGGGTAAGACGCTCTGGCCTCTCCCCCGTACACTCTCTCAGCAATCATGTGATGGCGTCGGCGAACGAGATTCTGCAGACACGCGATGAACCAACGCGTTGTATCTTAGTCAGAATGCGCTGGCACGCGCTAGGGCGTTCGGGCCTGCGTAAGGGGCTGGGTAAGACTGTGGCCTCTCCCCCATACAGTCTGTGACCAATCACCTGATGGCGTCGAGGAACGAGATTCTGCAGACGCATGATGAACCCGCGTGGCGTGCTCCAGCAAGAGTTCGGGACGAGTAACAGCAAGAGAAACTGAATTCATGGTGTGCTCCACATGGAAGGACGCGTTAACATCGTGCAAGGTGCCCGTGATGAAGGGAACTCTAAGTCGACCCATGCACTCCTTCGCATCCCCACATGTTTCCCTTTAGGGGGAGATGGTAAACTTTTTTCCAATCATTTATCTTCAAGCAGGATAGGAGCCACGTAAGTTTAGATATGCTATAACTAGGCTTTTTCGTGCAATCAATAATGTTGTCATGTTTGTGTTCTTGCATAGTATTATCGTATCAACAAATTGTGCAGTAATCCCTGTCCATACGTGCAAAAATTTGTAACAACATGAGCCGTACCCTTCCAGCGAAACTGGTAGAAATTGTCTCACGTTTTTACTTACTTAACAGCCGTTTTGTTCAATAATCACTTTTGAAGCCATCGACGCATGTTTTCGGTTCAGGGGCTACTAGTGAGTGACATCCGAATGTGATGTGCGGAACATAATTATCTGCCTGCCGTCGTGGACGCCATTGGCAGGAACATGTAGCTGTCGTTTTGCCCTAGTTGGGCATGTCGTGTTCTTGCAGAGCAGCTGCAGTTCATTACCCTGAAATGAAATATTTGTTTCCCGCCTTTGAGTGACATTTATCTTTTTGTTTAGGTTCCTTGGCCTTTTTATAATAATGGTTTGTTTACAATAATTTTGTAATTATTTTACGTGATGACCAAGTGGGCTTCATGCTTCATGTAGAAACGGTGCTGGTGCTTTATCCGAGGCTTCCTTGTTTTTGCGGCCGTGTCTTTTTCCGCCATTAAGACAGGTACGTTGCACCTGTTGATGCGGCTGCTTCATTTTAAACACCAGCTGCGTCTAGGTTACACTTCACGTGTTCTGTTACCGGAACAGAACAGAAAATAGGCTCGCTTGTTCTATATCGACGTGAATGCCGGAAACGCTTTATTACATGTTTAGCTTTTTTCCCGATCGGCAGCATGTTGACTCTGGAACCGCTTTTTCACGAAAAATGCCTCTGGCTTCTAACTACGCGTCACACAGTTCCACTAACACCAACCATGCATCTAGGTCTTTTGACGACGAACCACAGCATCAGAACCATGACATATTTTCGACTCCACATATATTATAGGGCAAGGCCTAAGCCCATCTGCATGTGCTGCGAACTCGTTGAACACATTTCCCGCGACTTATGCATTTCTCAGAACTCATGGCCCCGCCAGGCTTTCCATGCACTCGACACCGTCCCAATATTTCCGTCTGATTGCGGAGATTAATAATGGCGCTACTGTGATATTGTTGCATTAAAAGCCAAGTCATTCGCACATGCATGGACCTAACTCGGTGCGCTCACATGGTAGCAACGATTGCCGTTGCCAGAGATTACCCGATTACGACATAAATAACTGTCGACACACCCCGGGCGCACATCAGTTACACACCCAGAGTGCCAGACCACGACCTCGCTGGCTTGCCACTAGAAAGACAGAAGGCAGCATTTTCCAGAGTTGTTGCAGCTAACCAGCATTTCATCTCGTGGAGCTTCTCGCCCGCAACCAACAGCTATCACTGGAAAGGAGCCTGAAAAGACCCCTTGTGCAACTTGAAGTGCCGGAAAAAGCTAAAAATTGCAGCATATCCACGGGTGAATGATGAAGAGCTTGGGCGAAGCTGCTGAAGCAATCATGGTCTCGGGATCGGCTTCTCGTTGAGCCCGTTTCGCAGCGGCGTCCTTGGCGCGCGCCGTCGCGTGATCCGCCTGGCTGTCGCCAAGCGAGCGCCCGCCGCTGCGCATCGTCCATGCTCCGCCAACGATCCGACACGTACGGCGACGATCCAGGAGAATGAGAGAGGCGCTCGCTCCCCGCGCATCCCCGCGCAGCCCGCGCAGCAGCCAATCGGAGAGCAGCGGCACTTCTAGCGCCATCTAGTGTCGATTCACACAAGCGCCATATTGGACACAATTCTATTGGACCAACGCAATCTAGGAAATGAGACGAGAAATGGTGATGACGACACAAGTTGTGTACAGCGCCATCTAGAACATTGTCCCTGAACTGCAGTTTGTATGTACTTCCATGAGACAGCGCCATCTACCGTTTACGCCGGACAGAGATACTGCCGTTGACGCCGGACAACGGAGACGTGACAAGGTTTGACTAAGAGGAGCTACGCCCCTAAAAAACGCCAGGCCTGCGCTAAAACCGCAGCGCAGTCACAGAAAAAGCAGAAAGAGCGGCGTTTCTAGAGCCCGCTGTAAGCTCTCTTGGGGCTACAATACAAGTACACTAGAAAGGTACCCACTACGCCATAAATCACAATTTTCGTGAAGTTGGGAAGAACCTACTAAGCCATTATTCGTCATTCTGCAGAGAAGCGAGGCACCAGCTACACGTCTGTAAGGCATTATGTGCACTTTCTTGAAGCGACGACTGATGGCAATGAAGAATTATCGCTCAGCCCTTTGTAATGGGTTGGAAGCTTTAAACGGCCTACCAGTTATGTAATTTGCATTGGGCGACGCCCGGTCGCTATTTCCCTCTACCGTCATGCTGTATAACATACGTTACCGTGGGAGGGAGACGGGAAGGGGGGGGGGCGAAGAACTTTACTGAGACCCCGAGGAAATGGATCATGCGCTTATGGGCTTCCTTGGAAACCAATACAAGTGCACTTGCGAGGAACCCACTACGCTATAAATTATTGTAATTTTTGAGAATTAGGGCAGCAGGCACTGTGCTATCGTCATTCTATGGAAAGCCGTGGTACCTGCTAAACGCATGCAACTCATTATGCGCACTTTGTTGGTGCTGTGCCTGATGACGATGAAGAATTATGACAGAGCCTTTTGTAATTGGTTGGAAGCAATCAACAACCTACTCGTCGCGCAATTCGCATTGTGTGACGCCTGGTTACAGAATTCGCGTTGTGTGACGCTTGGTGCTTATTTTACTCTTCTACCACGATATATCGCATATGCTAATGTGGTTCCTTCCCGACATGAAGCCTGTGTAGGACCTTTTCGGAAAGCAGTTTCAAGCACCGGCATGGCTCAGACAATAAAGGAAAAAAAAAACCGGCATGGCTCAGAGGTTGAATACTGGGCTCCCACGCAGAGGGCCCAGATTCGAACCTCATTCCATCCTGGAATTTTTTTCTCATTTCGTTTTTTTTCTTATTCCGAGCGGTACTGGTTACGGACACCGGCGGCGGCGGCGGCGGCGGCGGACAACTACGGCGCCAAAAACGACCGGTGAAATGATATCATAACAGCTCTCACTGTAAAAGTCTAGCCTGCCATCTGCAGGAACCGCGAGGGGGCGGCAACCACTGGGGACGTACGTACATTGGCTCCCGCTTTTGTGAATTTTCTTGGGTCTATTTCTGAAATGGACCCTCGAAACCTGCACATCGCTTTTCTCAAGCGGCAAGTTGCAAGAAATCCACCAATATTCGATTTGTATTGGCGGGTAAACTTTTCAAAGTTTTCTGGGACTTATTCTTCGACACTATAGGGCTAAGCTTACTTCCCGGTGAAGCGGCGCGGATAAGCCTAAGCCTAATCCAGTGCTTCCGTGTTTCCCCACCTCTGTGCGCTAGTTTACCCACTTCAAGTGTGCTCTGCTACAGTGTGACGATTCCCGAAACGGTTAATGACTGTACGTCAACCCGGAAGAATTCATCGATGCTGGGTGGACTACTGCCCTTGGCTCTTGGAGAGGAGCGCGATGAAGAGGCTGCCACCTTCAGGTGGCCAACGTGGCAACAAAAATGCGTTGGCGGACGGCATATGGACTCGTCGAAAGTCTGATCAAGCAAGTCACGAAAGCTTCCAGACTTCCGAAGCTCCCATGAAATGAAACCAAGATCATCGTACGCCCAAATGGTGGACTCGATGTATCCAGAGCCGATGTTGTACTCCTTGCTCAAGCCGTGGCTATGGCGGCAACCCCCACTGAGAAACTGTCGTGTGAAGACACCGTATGCCCGAAAAAGGTACAAAATATACTCATCCTCTGTACTCCACACGAATTCAAGGAGAGAGCGTGCGTAAAAATTTACAAATTGCAGACTAAATTTGGGTCTTTTTAGGCCTCGGCGTATATCGACGCTACTGAAAACACCTGAAAAAGGGTCATCTGCAATATCGACCCTTCGCTGGATGAAGAAACGCTGAAGAGAATTATCGTAAAAAAACTGCAAGAAATTCCACGGCACTCGAGCTAAAAGGAATAAAGAGTACACACGTTGTGGTGATTCTCTTTGGCATCATGCTAGTACCCAATCCCGCTGTATGCGGTACGGCACTCATGCCGTGTTTTCTATACGAACGGCAAGTTGACGTTTGCTATGTCTCCGGACACGTGGGTCATCGAGCTGTCGACTCTGCCAGCAACGAGGAAGAGGAGGCCAAGTACCACGGCTGCGGCAAGCCATAACCTATGGACTTGGAAGGGTTAGAAGGCCAACAGTGCACATCCAAGTGCCTACTCTGTGGTGATCATCATCTCACCGGGGATCGTACATTGAAGCAAACTACCAGATCTCATACATTTTACGGTACCAGCGCCAACGACGCCGACAAAGAGCGCGGACACAACAGATGGCGCAGAAATGTGACGTCGATGGCCCCGGCACAAGTGGTAGACCTAGGACATCGCCAACGGCAGCTTCAAGTTGTGGTTGTGTACTCCAGGCGCACTCACAGGCTAGAGGTCGGTCCCTCTCCCGAGGACGGTCACGCTCAAGAAGATTTCGATCATCGCAGCAAGGTGACAACTACAAGGGTCCAACTCTCGATCCCGCTATCGATTCCGTTCCTAGTCCGTGAAGAGGACCACGTGGGTCGTCAAGATAAAGGGCAAGGAAAGATCATCCTGTAAGGGTCCGGAAAGCAAAAAGACAAGCGGTGAGGTAAGCCACGGCGTATGGTTCATCCTCAAATTCAATCACTGGAGGCAGAAAATAGACTACTTCGACATGAGCTCGCGCAATTTAAAGAAGCACTAAATATCATTAGAGATCAAATCTCAAGCCGTCATGAGGGAAAGTCCAAAACTTCCTACCTCGCTCGCGGGAAAACTGAAAGCTGAAGCGCCAAACTCAGAGCCGACAATCAAATCCAAAAAAGCAGGACGCGGTGACGTGTCCTGCTCTTCAGATACGCATTTCGTACAGTTCATGTTTTTGCAAGTGCTCCGTGTTTGAGTGCGTTGAACCGCAATCACGGAGCATGCAGGTGTATTGCCGACTCTTTCCATACGCTTCATTTGCTTATAATCAGAGTACCGCTCAGAGCATCCACCTTGAGCTGTGCAACAGTGCGCTCACTTACGCCGGTAAGGTGGCAAACCGAACGGAATGCGCAATTGACGGAAAATCACGACAGGGTCAGTCTCACTTGGGCGTGGACATTGCGGACCACTTGCTTCGTTTGTTTTGACAGATTTTTTAAATTATAATTTGCAATATTATAAGGCGAACTCAATTTCGCTATTTTACTAAATCATAGGCTGAATGTTTTTACTGTATACTCTAGGCACGCTCAGATTATTTTACCTTCGTCCTCATAATCGCCTTGACGTAACTGTAAACTCACATGAAGTGTAGATATGTAAAAAGTAGCAATGACGCAGACAGTTGAAAAATAGGAATGAGCAAAGAACGTATTTCAGCAGCATGTTACAAAGGACATATCAAAGTAAACGGAGGGGCCAAAACTATACAGGTGCCTAGCTAATGTATGGGTTGCAAACAGGACAACAAAGACAGCAGTTGTACTAACGATCAAATTATCGTTAAAAGAAGTTCTTCAATAATATAACAGGGAGAACAAAGGTACAGTGGGCCAAAATATTGTTGCGAATATATTTATAACTTATTTGCAGTATAGAATAGTCCAGCAGTCAAGATGGCGGTTGTTATTTTCAGAACACCTACACGTCGTATGCCTCTTCTTCGCACACCTCCCCACAGTCATAGCTGCAACCCCGCTACATCGACCTCCGGCGGCGAAAGAACCGACTCGGCGCCTGTTAGCAGGTGGTGGGCGAAAGGTACGGCTTCAGGCGAGCGACGTGGACGACGTTTGAAGACGTAGAGGGCGCCGTAGGGTCCAGGGGGGTGATGTCATAGGTAACCTCAGTCACCTGGCGTAGCACACGGTAGGGGCCGGAGTATTTGGGCAGAAACTTTTCGGCCAGGCCAACATGCCGAGACGGAGACCACAGGGGAACGAGGTCACCCGGATTGAAGCGAACATTCCGGTGGCAACTGTCGTATGTATGTTTCTGGCGGAGTTGCGAGTTCGAAAGGCGTCGATGGGCGATCTGACGGGCCTTTTCGGCTGTGCTAATAGCGTGGCGAGCATATTCGGTGGACTGGTGGGCAGGGGTGGGTGCGAGCGCGTCGAACGGCAAGGTCGGTTCTCTTCCATATAAAAGGTAAAAGGGAGAATATCCAGCAGTGTCGAGGCGCGAGCTGTTGTAAGCAAAAGTGACAAAGGGCAGCGCAATGTCCCGGTCGCGATGATCAGTTGAGACATGCATGGCGAGCATGTCAGTGATCGTGCGATCAAAAGTTCCGTGAGTCCGCTCGTTCGGTGATGATAGGCCGTCGTAAGCTTGTGCTTGGTTGCACAAGAGCTTTTAGTTTTTAGTTTTATATTTAGTTTTATTTTCGTCGGTGTCACAACGCTTGGCCGCGTTCACAGTTGTGCGGCGTACGCCAATGCATCAAGCGTCTTTTTTCACAAATTCTGATGCTGCTGTAGCATGGTTATCATTGATTATCTTGCGTGGTGCTTTGTCCATTAGGTACAACACACCCATATGCTATTCTGCTATCCGTGCGGACAAGGCAAAGCTTCAAAATAGTATTTGCGTCATCAGGCAGAGGCATACTGATGTTCTTGTTATTAGATAGCGACCAGCTAGCTGGTCGGTAAGTAATGCAGCGACTGCCGTCGATTACAGAAACGACAAGCAAAAAGTGGCGACTGCGCCGCACATGAAGATTGTTGACGCTAAACCGTTGAATGGTATTGTATGGTAAAAATTATGCAAAGATCCAGCGAGGTTACAGGGGATAATAAAAATTTTCAACGCCATCTGTCGACTATCCCATAAGCTCAATTAGCCATATCTTGTCAGCCTCGAGAACGAAGCCAGTCGCATATCGCAGCCTTTCAGGTGCTAGCTACTGGTTTTTTATCTTCGTTATTCGATGACTAGGCTGCCCGCGATGATGATGCGAGAAAGAAAGGGGAAATTCTAGATTTTCGAAGTTATTTGAAATTAGAAATTTCGCAGCAGCCACTTGTGTTTTTGTTCACGCTGGCTTCTACATTATGCAAGATTTCCCAGCTAACTCGGTGCAAGACTAGAAAAAATACCAAGCAATCCACAAAAACTTTAAGGGCGCTTGAGCTTCGGCATCCATTGTAGAATGCGACTGCGTAATCGAGCCCCGTCCGCATCGCCTTCTCAATCGCTAGCCTTGCTTCGTTTCTAGGTGGTCACCTGAACAGTGCCGCAAGGAAAAGGAACGCCTTTGCGTTTATTGCTGGCTGTTCTAAACTATCCTAGAATACGTACTGTTGCGATGTGCTCACAGCGCATCATTAATCTTCCTTGCGAATTGTTGAAGAACCAACTACGCGTCCATGAGGCAACGCGCGCACCTGAGCAGCTGCACACGTTGTTGATGCTGTTGGTCATGATGATTATGCCTGGAATCTTTGTAATGGTGGGCATTTAGGGTACACGCTCTTTGCCCAATTGACATGGTATGACGCCTGGTGCTATTGTATGCTTTTGCCACGCAATATTCTGCCAAGCAACCCGTCTCCTCAGAATGCATGCCATTAGTCTAAGCTTATTCTTTTCTGAAGCAGTTTCAAGCACCGGCACGGCTTTGTGGTAGAACATCTGCTTACCGCACAGAGTGCCTGAGTGGGATTCCGCGTCGTACCCATGATTAGTACTATTCGCTTCCATCGCCATTTTCCTCTCATGGACAACGTCGATTTTCCTCTCACTACCAACGACGCCGATACCGACGCGAAAATTTCTGCAAGACGATCTCTTTAACGCTATCGCGCTAATATCGTGCCACCTGCATCACAGTGAAAAAATCCGTAAACAGGCGGTGGGTGCTCGAGCCAACGTTTCGACAAGTGGACTTGTCTTCTTCAAGGCTGGAACTGATTTCCTTAGCTATCGTGTGTATATGGTTTGTGCCCTCTTCAAAAGAGGGGAGAAGGGGTGGGGAGGGGGGGGGGTGGAGAGGCCACCGGGACGACTGGGTGAGTCATAAGGAACAAAAAAAAAAGGGGGGGGCGGGGGGGGCGGGACGGGAGGGTTTACGTTTCACTGAATCATTGTCAATGGAAGCACGTGGCATTTTAACAATAGTAGGTTCGAAATGCCTAGAAGAAGGGATTAACTCTCATTCGTTTTCGTTGTGTATGTACCATATCGAATAGATTCCAGAGCCCCCTTAGAAACGTTAATGCCTGCTGGCTGGAGTGTATTGAACTTGTGAATAAGGTATGACTCTGTATATTTTCTGTCTCTTGGGGACCGGAAGTTTGACTGAAGTATGTAAAGTTTGAGATCTTCGAAGTTGTGACCTGCTACATTAAAATGCTGTGCCACTGCTTTGGGTAACTTTTTCGCTGTGTCCGCGCGATGCCCGTTTAATCTAACATTAACAGGTTGTCCCGTTTCGCCAATGTACCGTTTTTGACAATATGAACATTCGATCATGTAGATAACGTTTGAACTAGTGCAGGTAAAACTAGATTTTATATGATGGACGTAATCACTTCCGGTGCTTCTAACTATAACGTCATCTTGAAGGTGCTTACATGTCTTACATCTTGGACGAGAACAAGGTGTTATGTGGGCAGTAGAATGAGGGTTTACTTTTGCGTGCACTAACATGTCCTTAAAATTTTTATTGCGGCGATACACGACCTTTGGTACTCCGGGAAACGCTTTTCTAAGGCGCTCGTTGCTTGCCAGTATTGGGTAATACTTACGGAGGATATTATTTATGTTTGGTAGCGCATTTGAGTATTTGGTTATAAATGCTGGCGGCTGGTTAGGCTGTGCTACGGGGGCCCTTTGAGCTAGTGATGATTTCCTATCTAGTTGACATGCTTCGTTGAAGGCCTTGTTTAGAGCATCATGCGGGTAATTTCTTTTAACTAATGTTTCCTTTAGGTTGCTTAAGTGGTGAACGTAGTCGCTGTCATCGCTACAGATCCTTCTTATACGCCTCGCCTGTCCTACAAATATCCCTTGTTTGCAATGTCGCGGGTGATGACTAGTGTAATCTAGGTATTGCTGGCTGTCTGTTGGTTTTCTGTAAAGCGTCGTCTTTAATTTTCCTGCTTCAATAGAGACCGTCGTGTCTAGGAAGTTGATTTCACTGGATGAATGGTGCATGGTGAATTTAATACTAGAGTGAAACTTGTTACAGTGGTCAATGAATGCGTTTAGTGTACTTACGCCATGTTCCCATATGATAAATATGTCGTCTATGTAACGGAGATAGGTGGAAGGCTTCACTGGACATGACTCCAACAGCTCCGATTCTAAGTGTCCCATAAAAATGTTGGCGTATGTTGGCGCAAAAGGGGTTCCCATACTAGTGCCGAAAGTTTGCAGGTAGTAGGACGAATCAAATTCAAAATAATTTAGCGTCAGGACTAGTTTAAGTAACGATAGGTAAACTTCAGCATTATGTGCTTGCTTGCTTTCTATGAGTGATTTTGAGACCGCTTCAATCCCTTCAGCGATAGGTATATTCGTATACAAGGAGCAGACATCTAATGTTACGAGAATGGCCTGATCCGAGAGTGTTTGTGTTTCGTTAATAGAATCTGTTATTCGAAGGAAATGAGGTGTATCTTGAACAAAAGACGGTAGGTTAGATGGTATTTTAGATAAATGATGATTTAGAAATGTTGATAGCGACTCAGTAGGTGTATTATTGTTAGATACTATAGGCCTGCCCGGGATTTGCGCGATAAGCAGTTCATCTATGGATACCTTATGGATTTTTGGAAGAAGGTAGAAGCGGCCTGCTTGCTTGTTTTTAGGCATCAGGAAGCGGTGCTCAGAGTGTGTGATTAATTCCCTAGCTAGAAAATCCGTGATCGTATGTTGTATGCTATTACTATATTCTTGAGTCGGGTCCGTGGCTAATTTTCGATAGTGCGTGTTGTTGCTGAGTTGTCTGATAGCTTCGTTTTTATATTTTTCTATAGGCCAGATTACTATACTACCTCCTTTATCCGTTGGTTTTATGACAATGTCCTTTCTGTTTGAAAGTTGTTTTAAGACCTCGTGTTCTGCGTAAGTTAAGTTCTTCGGCTTTCGACTCCGTTTAGCTGTGCTCAGAATTTCCCTTGAGACTAGTTTTATATACTGATCTAACTCTTGGCATTGTTCTGCATCTGGTGTCCAAGTGCTTGGAGGACGCAAACAGTTATTGCTTACGTCTTCCGTATCCGCCTTATCAAAAAAGAATTCCTTGATGCGCAAACGTCTTGAAAACTCAGTTATATCTTTGTGGAGCTCGTACTCGTTCACTGCATTGTTTGTCGGACAAAATGTAAGGCCGCGCTTGAGCAGATCTATATCGACTGGACTTAAGCTTTGTGATATGTCTACCACTTCGCTGCGGCGTTCTGGGTGTTGGGCTGGGATTGCGGGGCTTTCTACCGTGTTCATCGAATTATTGAGGGCAGAGTTCGTAGCATGATTTTCTTTGCGCCTTTCCTTGATCAGCAATTTATCTTGTCTACGTTCTACAAACTGGGCAAGTTCTTCAGTTTCCTCTTCAGATAGGTTAACGCTATTAAGTTGGTTGGTGAATAAAGCAAGTTGATTTCCGCAATGTTCTTTTAAAATACCTATTAATGACAAAGACGCGCTTATTAATGACAAAGACGGCCTATAGTATCTAACAATAATACACCTACTGAGTCGCTATCAACATTTCTAAATCATCATTTATCTAAAATACCATCTAACCTACCGTCTTTTGTTCAAGATACACCTCATTTCCTTCGAATAATAGATTCTATTAACGAAACACAAACACTCTCGGATCAGGCCATTCTCGTAACATTAGATGTCTGCTCCTTGTATACGAATATACCTATCGCTGAAGGGATTGAAGCGGTCTCAAAATCACTCATAGAAAGCAAGCAAGCACATAATGCTGAAGTTTACCTATCGTTACTTAAACTAGTCCTGACGCTAAATTATTTTGAATTTGATTCGTCCTACTACCTGCAAACTTTCGGCACTAGTATGGGAACCCCTTTTGCGCCAACATACGCCAACATTTTTATGGGACACTTAGAATCGGAGCTGTTGGAGTCATGTCCAGTGAAGCCTTCCACCTATCTCCGTTACATAGACGACATACTTATCATATGGGAACATGGCGTAAGTACACTAAACGCATTCATTGACCACTGTAACAAGTTTCACTCTAGTATTAAATTCACCATGCACCATTCATCCAGTGAAATCAACTTCCTAGACACGACGGTCTCTATTGAAGCAGGAAAATTAAAGACGACGCTTTACAGAAAACCAACAGACAGCCAGCAATACCTAGATTACACTAGTCATCACCCGCGACATTGCAAACAAGGGATATTTGTAGGACAGGCGAGGCGTATAAGAAGGATCTGTAGCGATGACAGCGACTACGTTCACCACTTAAGCAACCTAAAGGAAACATTAGTTAAAAGAAATTACCCGCATGATGCTCTAAACAAGGCCTTCAACGAAGCATGTCAACTAGATAGGAAATCATCACTAGCTCAAAGGGCCCCCGTAGCACAGCCTAACCAGCCGCCAGCATTTATAACCAAATACTCAAATGCGCTACCAAACATAAATAATATCCTCCGTAAGTATTACCCAATACTGGCAAGCAACGAGCGCCTTAGAAAAGCGTTTCCCGGAGTACCAAAGGTCGTGTATCGCCGCAATAAAAATTTTAAGGACATGTTAGTGCACGCAAAAGTAAACCCTCATTCTACTGCCCACATAACACCTTGTTCTCGTCCAAGATGTAAGACATGTAAGCACCTTCAAGATGACGTTATAGTTAGAAGCACCGGAAGTGATTACGTCCATCATATAAAATCTAGTTTTACCTGCACTAGTTCAAACGTTATCTACATGATCGAATGTTCATATTGTCAAAAACGGTACATTGGCGAAACGGGACAACCTGTTAATGTTAGATTAAACGGGCATCGCGCGGACACAGCGAAAAAGTTACCCAAAGCAGTGGCACAGCATTTTAATGTAGCAGGTCACAACTTCGAAGATCTCAAACTTTACATACTTCAGTCAAACTTCCGGTCCCCAAGAGACAGAAAATATACAGAGTCATACCTTATTCACAAGTTCAATACACTCCAGCCAGCAGGCATTAACGTTTCTAAGGGGGCTCTGGAATCTATTCGATATGGTACATACACAACGAAAACGAATGAGAGTTAATCCCTTCTTCTAGGCATTTCGAACCTACTATTGTTAAAATGCCACGTGCTTCCATTGACAATGATTCAGTGAAACGTAAACCCTCCCGTCCCGCCCCCCCCGCCCCCCCCCCTTTTTTTTTGTTCCTTATGACTCACCCAGTCGTCCCGGTGGCCTCTCCACCCCCCCCCCCCCTCCCCACCCCTTCTCCCCTCTTTTGAAGAGGGCACAAAGCATATACACACGATAGCTAAGGAAATCAGTTCCAGCCTTGAAGAAGACAAGTCCACTTGTCGAAACGTTGGCTCGAGCACCCACCGCCTGTTTACGGATTTTTTCATCGCAGCTTCCATCTTCCACTTCCTGCATCACAGTGTTAGTTTTGTGTACATAGAAAGCGGTATCTTTTTATAAGAAAATACTAGGTAATTATTTCCTTCTAAATTGTGAACTTTTTACTACTGCTTAAATCGCTTATATGTCAATACTATGTTATAGGCCACTGAAATAGCTACTGAATCAAGCACCTATTTCGAGCTAAAATTTACATGTCTACTAAAGCATTTCCAAACGAACAAAGATCGCATGAATTAATCTGTCGCCGCATGGTACGGTAGTTCGTGCTCTTTGGTAGTCGCAGCAAGGAACTCGCTGCTGACGCACTAATACGCGTGGATATCAAACATCGGTTATTCATATCACATTTCTGCCACGCTCTAGGAAATGCGCTGCCGTCGGGAGCGTACCAGAGTCTATGTACTCAAGTGCACGTGATTTCATTAGAAAAACAGTAAATCCTGAAGAATAATCATTACTAATAGGCACGTCTTGCGCATAGCAATACTACGTGCAAAAGAGTTAGCCGTTCTAACAGCCTAAATAAAAAAGTGTAATACAAGTGCACTTTTGAGTGTTTCCAACATTTTGATAATAAAACATACTGTAACTACGGGCAATCTGCAAAATGAGATGAATAATCCCCCGTTTAATATTTCTTCGGCGTCTGGTATCGTGAAACAGCGATGACCTCACTTCGCTCAAGGCGCATGCCGTTATTCCAAAAAGGTATGGCAAGCACATGGTAAAACGTTTGGTGGTAGTACGCGTGGTCGTATGAATGTAAATTTAAGAGGCCGACATGCTACAGTTATACACCGGCGCTACACGGAAAGCGCACATCCACGAGAATTCGGCGCGACCGTCGCCGATGGCGGACAAATTTTCAATACGAAGCCATTCAGCGCTGAACTCTTTTTTGATAGGCCGAAGCCTCCATCACTGCGCGTGAATTATTTTCGCCCATGCCTGAAAAGGTAAGCTGACGGAAATGCACTTCATTGTCATTATCGTCTAGCTCCCTCACAAACCATTTATTTAGTGCAGCAAACGTATCCAGAACCATTACGTGCAATCTCGCTATTGAATTCCCCTTGCAAGTTAGCAAAGAAATCCTGCCTGTTTTCCGAAGAGAATGACAAAGAATTGGAAGCTGACTGTGGATCAGTATGCAATACATTCAGCGCTCCGACGTCACATATTTATGACGTGAAGATTATGCATGGCTACTGGAGACAGGTAAATGCTAGGGAAGAGTCACTTTTGAATAAGCCGTTTACCATCTTAGAAACAGCACGTAAATTTACGATAGCTACCAAGAGAATAGTTCATCAGTAAACCGCCATTTACATTTCATCTTTTGAAAGTTCCGAGGAGGACGACGACGAAAATTTGGCAGATCCAACGTACTGTGGGAATCGACGTTATGCGAAGCATGCGCAGGGAGGTGACTGTGTGACAATTTGTCACATCGAGCGAAACGCTACTAAATGATGCTAGAAAAATAATTGTGGCGTTTTTTTTCTAAAAGAGCCAAATGTACTTTAACTGAAACGGAGAAAAACGCACTTTTTTTCTACTGCAGATATGGTCGGGCCTGCTTCAACAAATTTTTCGCCAGTGTGTTCCTGTCCCCTACATAAGTCAAATCTGTCTTGCGGCTAAAATCTATATAGCCCACTATCGCCGGTATTCAGGAGTAAACTTTGCATTTGGCTCTCATAGATTGGAACATTTCATTTGGGCTTGGATTAGCTCGTAACATCCTCCTTGTGCTTCCGTCGGTGTCGTCCTTCGTCGCCTGCGCGTAATGGCGATGACTAGACTTGAAGAGCGACTGGTCCTTCTTGGCAAAAGGCGCCCTATTATGTACTGGCGGCATCGATTACTTGTTCTTGGCATCCATTTAAGGCCTTCAAAGGGCTCCAGCTCTTCTTCTTCCGAGATCGTTTTATGTTGTTGTTGTTGTTGTTGTTGTTATCCTCTCCTCATGGCACATACCCAGTGGAGGAAATCGGCCGAGTAGATGCTGAATTCGTCCTATATTTTCTGCATGCTGTAACTCCTTGTTACGCTTATTTGTTTTTAATTATTGAATTAAAGTGCCAAATATGAGTAATCAAAAGTTAATGCCCATGGAATTTAGCAAGAGATTCTTATGCCGTGCCGTTTCGGATCACTTCTTCTTCTTCTACAAGGAATACATCGATGCCCAATATCTTCATTTCACAAATCTTTTATTTCAAATATACCGTCTTGGAGGTCAAGAACGACGTGATACAGTAGCGCTAAACTCGAAAAGAAACACTAAGAGGCAAAAAAAGCAGTAGGTTCGGCCTCTTACTCTTTATATTTGAGTCTTGCTCTGCAACATCATGTCCTTCAGTAAGTGCCAACTCGCCCTAACAAAACAAATTGTGGAACGTAAACACGATAGCGAAACAACGAGCGCACAAATGAAACAGATTGAATGAGATCATGTTGGTTGTTTTGGTCACGATTGTTAACGCAGCGCTGGTTTTATGAATGTGGCTCAGTTTGATTGAAACAGATGCAGCATTTGGCTCATTTTTGATTAGAAACTGCCTTTATGAGTTCACGTTACAATCAGGAATTTCCCCATTTTATTTCCAACTGTTTTAGAAGTTAAACATACTTAGGCGCGCTTGACGCTCCCGTGAAATTTAGCACAGTTTCGGTTTCTGCATATGGCTCTTTTTGGAAAAAAAACGGCACATGTGCAGAGTCGCCCATGTATTATATCACCTGTTGTTTACAGTTGCTTAACGATACCAACAACAACATAGGTGCTACCAACACCACACGCAATAAACTGATATGTAGTGCTTTTATTCTTCAATACTAGATAGCGTATATTCGAATAGGACAATGAAGAAACACAGATGCACAAGACGCGCGCTACTGGCAACTAAGATTTATTCAGAAAAGTTTCCTTAGATATGTACACAGCAGAGTGGCACGCACAGGCGCACTGCGCGTACGTTACGGTCACAACTGCAGCTGTTAGAGTTGCGTTACAGTTGTTATGCTTATCCTTATACATTATGACGCAGAACGCACGCAAGTTTCACGAACCCGTGTGCATGCGTGGGAGGGTCGTTGGCAATTCTTGAATAAGGTTATCATCAACGTGATCAGTGAGCACCAGCAGCTGGACAGGACTTGTTATCGGATCCGTTCGGGATCGTGGCTACGAACGGTGTAAGTGTAGTGACGTTCGAGGTATAGTAGAGCTAGTGGAAACCGCGGATGGCGTTTACGAAGAAATGATCTGTGATGCATTCTGTCGTGGACGTGGCGCCGAGGTCTAGTGATGCCTTGTCAATATCCAAGCCGTCTTTCATGCCGTCTAAGAGCCAGGGGTTGATGGGTTTCGATAAGTCAATGCTGCAGTCACCGGTAATTATAGGGGACATGGTCTTGTCTGCAGAGTTATTTGTAGGAAGTTTGACCTCGGTTTTTGTGTAATCCACGCGGTCGACGTTGTGGACTACGTGGACGAGTGGATGGTAGCCCAGCGTCTTCTAGGGGCGCTCTGTCTTCAGCACCCTAACTTTCCTTGCGTCGGCCGCTGTGGTGTAATGGTTACGGTGCCCGGCTGCTGACCCGAAGGTCGCGGGTTCGATCCCAGCCACGGCGGTCCCATTTCGACGGAGGGGAAATGCCAGAGGCCCGTGACCTGTGCGATGTCAGCGCAGGTTAAGGAATACCAGATGGTCAAAATTTCCGAAGCCCTTCACTATGGCGTTTCTCATAATCATGTGCTTTTGGGACGTAAAACCACAACAAATACTATTATCACTTTCCTTCCGTGTCCATGTCTATGTTTGTGGTTACTGTGCTGATTGAGACTGTTATCAGCTATGTGCTACACCTGACTGAGGGAAAGGGTTTCATGACATTCGCGACAGGTATTTTGCGTTATTCATGTCATCACCAGTGAATCGTGTTCGTCATACACTCATCCTAGGCTATGCAAATTTTGGTATATTGCAACCTATGGAGAAGACTGGGAGAGCGCCCAGACCTAGGCGGCTAGATAGATAGAAAAAAAAGAGGGTGACCTTATTTTTAGGTCTGGCGGTCCCATGCCGCCAATTTCCCACAGGGTGGGTGCCCTCCCAAGCGACATTGAACTTCGTTCTGCCGAGCACCGGGCCGGAAGTGCGCGTGTCCCTATTTTACCGGTAGGTACCCGGCGGCAGCAATTCTCTGCCTCCCACAGCAGAGGCGGATGCTCAACTATTTCACCAAAGCTGTGGTGGGTTAAGGTGCGCCCAGGGGTCTTTGCAGAACCTTATGGGGCCACCTTTCGAGATGAGTACCCATTAACAACCGAGCGTCAGGTAGGTGTACTCCTCTACCCCTTTAGAAAAACCGGTGGGTT
Organism: Rhipicephalus sanguineus; assembly: GCF_013339695.2. Classification (NCBI taxonomy): domain Eukaryota; kingdom Metazoa; phylum Arthropoda; class Arachnida; order Ixodida; family Ixodidae; genus Rhipicephalus; species Rhipicephalus sanguineus. The sequence goes on along the minus strand of NC_051182.1, from coordinate 78,378,501 downwards.
CCCGGTCGGCACTGGGAATCGAACCCGGTACCTCCCGCATTGGAAGCGGACGCTCAACCATGTAGCCACCGCTGCGGTAACACGTAGATAGAAAGGCCCAAAGCGCCTGAGGTTCGCTCAGAAATGCTTCGCATTTAAAAAACTACCTATGTTTGCACAGGCATAATGTGGATACCTGAGACACTTCTTTGAATGAATGTGTTAGTTATTTATTCCACAATTTATAGCGATTTTTGGTGTCGTTTTTATAGCACACCAGAGCCGAAAGGATTACCAAAGCGCTGGATGTTGTGCGGCTGTAGCATTGCTGCTCTAAAAAGTATCTTTATGAGCCCTGGACATTGAAGCCAGGCTGATGGAACAATGAGCTGCTCAGCCTCTTAATTACCGTGGCCTGGAGTACGGTTCATTTTGTGTCAAGCACAGCTTCTCTCGCGACTGTGAACTATTGGGCAGATGAACAGTTATTTCAGCGCCCATAACTGCGTGCCACTTTTTTTCGACCCTACGCACGGCCTTCATCGTAGTGCCATCCTTCCATTCGTGGCTGCTCATTGACACCTTTCATCATATTAGTGTGGCCATCACCATTATATGGCTACCTCTGAAATGTTTGCTTGAGTGCTTGCGCCCTTTCTAAACCTTCAAACATAGCACATATACTATAGGCACCCGTCACTGTCCAGAGGGCGCGATGGAGCTCTTATCGAACGCCTGAGTGTTGAGGGCACCAGCCGCCAGGGATACCAAGAAAATGAAACGCTCGCTGGACACATCGACGCGCTCAAGTGTCTCCCTTCTGGGCGCCTCTTTCAACGAACGCTTCCTACGTTCGTTCGTAATCACCTCAGGGATGCTGCCACCGCCTTCAATGCAGCACAAACGCGTTTAGAACGCGCGCTTTTCAGGCTGTGCCAAGGCAGCAGAAACGCTACAAACGCGTTTCAAACTCACTGCATTCAGGCGATGGCAAGTCACGTTCAAGTCAAGGAGCGTTTCTGAACATAGAGGATGCGGAGGATAGACACTCGATTTTGCTGCGTCTACTCGCTAGGCTGTGTTTTCTGGCGCTACCATCGTATCTCGGAAACTGCATTGCAGGGTGCCTATATGTGTTATAATTTGCCTGATATTTTAGGGGCGAAGCTCCTTATGTCGCGGGTCTGTCCATCCTCCGTTTGTAGGTTTGTTTGTAGTAGCCACCTCTAGTTCGTGAGAAGCGCGCGTTCTGGTATGCAGTAGAAGAAGAAGACGACGTTGACGAGTGAGACACTCGTGCGTGTTCGCCTGTGTGGCATTCTTTCTTATTTGCTGCGCGCGTTCTGGTATGCAGTAGAAGAAGAAGATGGCGTTGACGAGTGACACTCTCGTGCGTGTTTGTCTGTGTGGCGTTCTTCTTTACTACGTCTCGTGTTTTCAACGACACCCGAAGACAACGTTTCAGAAGCAACGCGCCATGAGGCTCCCTCTTGGCACGCTTTCTCTTTAGCTCGGAGTCGCCAGATGGAAGACAAGGCTGCGGAACGGAGGGCACGGAAGGCGGCGGCAGCACGCGCTCGCAGACAGAATCCTGAAGTGAGAGCCCGCGAGGCCGATGCTGCACGTCGACGCCGCGAAGCAGATTGCGCCGTTCGAGCCCGCGAAGCCGAAGATGCTCGACAAGCTGCACGGCTGCGGCGAGAAGACCATCCGTGGGACATGTATAGACCTGGTATTTTCTAATTTTCAGTTGCAACCCGCACAAGAACTGCTGTCCCTTCACTTCACGGACCATGAAACCGCGATAGTGAAGGGACAACGCAAGCCAAGCATCATTTAATTAAGAAAAATAAAAGTTTCATGTTTGTGCTATACACACAGTGTTTCTCACTCTTCATATGATGATTGATGGGGCGTTACACAGAACATTCACGGTTTACCGATGATTCTCTCCGGAGCTTCGCCTCACTCATCATCATTCACCACGCGGATATGCTGTTAAAGACGATAGTCTTTCTTGGGATACTTCAACGGAGAAATTTTGGTCTGTCTGTCTTTCTGTTTGTCGGCACGTCACTCGATTCAGCCACTAGGCCAAAGTTGAACCACTTGCCCAAGGGCCAGCCATCATGAACTGGTGCGGCTGTTCATACTTGTGACCGTTGTCGATGAAAAAGTAAATATCACGCATATCTGAGGCGCAACATCACTAGGTAACTATTAGGTGGTGTGTACTTTTAATAGATAGTGCATACATACGTAATTCTAAAGACCCTAGTTTCTTAAGCTGCGCTGAAAATGCGACTGCGCTGAAACTTGCCTTCGTCCGTGGCCTCTGCACGAGCTCATTGTAAGTTTCGGTTTCGGTTCTGTATTGCACTGTACGAATGCCATGGGGCGCCGCTCTGGCATTCCTGTTTTACCCAGGTGTGTGTGGAGAGTACTCGTTGAGTGCGGACGTTTCTTATGCTTCAGCGCTTCGCGCCAAACCGCGTGTACGGGCTGGCTGGCGTCCCCACTGGTCGCGTTGGTCACAGCCGGTCTTCGCCTGCTGCTGCGCCGGGACTACCAGCCCGCAACACAGCACTCACGTTTCCTGACGTATTGCCAGATGGCATCCATATCTCACGCAGCGCCTCTTCTATCGTCTTTAGACGACATTTGCAAGGAAGCACGCAGATACGCGGCCAATTTTTTTTTGTTTGTAGGTTGCTTCTTCCGTAGACAAGCATAGCTTTTCTGGACGACTTCCACTACTGTTATGGTATCCTTCACAGCGCGACACCAGAAGAGGTTTCATGAATTTCCTCAAATTTCTCAGAACATTCTCAAACCACCAACGTGAAAGAACATTGCCTTCTAGCTTTTGGAATTAAAAAAAAAGTCAAGTGTTCAAGTCCCAAAAATAATATATAAGCAAAAAGTGAAGCGCTGGGGTGTATCAAACGTTCCACAGCATGCAGTGCCACATGCTTTTGTGTGTGTCAGTAATGTCTACAGCACAAATGATAGTGATGAGAGGCTGTGGCATGAACAGTATTAATGGGCAGGCACTCTTCCGTTATCATTGTACATCTATTGCGCAGCTCAGCATGTCAGATCTGTTGGCGCCCGCAATCCGCTATGCTGAGGATGGCGTCCCTATGGACCACGTCAAGCAGGCCATCTTTCGGCACATGCTCAACGCTCTCCAGCGAATGCCCGGTGGACGTTTCTTCTTGGGCGGAGACAACAATGAGCCGCCAATTGGTAATTTGATGGTGAACCGGCCCCTGGCAGCACTTTTGAAGGCAAGTGCATAAGTGTTTCACTGTTATACTGGAGCACTGCAGTTGACGGTGAAAAGTGCGACAGCCGTAGCGATAACGATCAAAATACTCACTCAGCATCGAATAACATACGAAGAGCATAAGCCAAAGCGCCAAGCATGGTTGTAGACAAGCCAATAATCTCTCGAACTGATCAAACACATCGGCTATCTATATACGTATTACGGTACTGTTCAGTGCAATTACTGTTGCTCGCATATGGTCCACAAAGTATACCACTATCTGAGACGTGTATGCAACCTGATTAGAGAGAGCGATATCATTCGTCAAGGTTCTCCTACATGAAGGCCTTATTTGCATCGGGCGCTACCAAATGCGATAGTTGTAGCCAGTGAATACCGATCAGCAAGGAAAGGTGTAGTGCGCGCGTCCATATATTCGACATTGCACGAGCCATATCATGATTGCAATTTTATAGCGATGATGGGGTGGTGCAGGCCGCATATGTTTGCCTGGTTTATTGGTGTCGTTGTCGGCTGTTTAACGTCAGCACAAAATGTGTGTCATTCAACCCTACTGCTGGCGCAGAGGCAGAATACGATATGTGACCTTATATTTTGTGCGATTGAAAGAAGACAGGACATGTGATGTGGTAAGGGCGCATAATTGCATCTCTTAAATTAACTGCCATAGACCCGTCCTCAGTAAATAGGACCATAAACGTGTGAGACACTGCATATTGAACATCACCTCTGCGGAACAGAGCGTTCATTTGCTTCGAGATGCTGGTTCATTCACCCTCGCGCTGCCAGTCGTTAGCCCTCTGGTTAACTCGGTTGGTAGAACGACCGCCCCAGGAAGGTGTTGGTCGCGGGTTCGATCTGCTGACCAGGGGTGCTATGCAGGATGGCCCGAGTTTGGCGAAACTCGGGGTCTTTCCGAGCTCTGGCGACAGCCCCTTTTGAACGAGCTAATAGTACGAGAAGGTGAAATCCATCCTTCAGCGCGCGCTCCGTTTCCATTGTTTACGATGGAAGGCAGCGTCATATCAAGGGTGGTCGAGGAGGTTGGGTGGTGTCGTCAAACTAGAGGCACCTTCTTTCATTTGTTTGTCGTTCCACTGAGTGCAGAAGTGCACCCATGCAAGAAAAGTGGCAGATAGCTCGACTAACTATATTTTTTATGTGTGCGCGGGTTTGAATTCATTTTCAAGCGTTTAATGTCTGCACTAAGTATCCTTTAGAATAATCAGCACCGTGGCCTCTGAGATTAGTTCCGAACTTACAACACCGCGGCTAGAGCTGATCGCCGAGGCCACGTGTATAATCACCATGGTCGGCCTGTACATTCTAGCGCGTTGCTCGGCCGGCGCGCGCCCTCGTCGTTCCCTTCTTTTTTCGTCTGCTCGCTCCCAGAGCACCTGCGCCCGGCTGATTAGCTAATTGGCTGGGCGGTATACCTAGCTAAGTCAGGACGTGCTATGACGAAGCTGATTAGGCCAAATCATGCTAAGGCCGAGCTAACTAAGCCACATCTTACTAAGACCATGCTAATGAAGTCGTGTAAAGCTAAGAACAAGGTAATTAAGATCATGCTAATTTACACGCCGCTAATTAGGAGCGTGTAATGAAAATCAAGATAATCAAGCCCTTAGTCACCAAGATCGTGTTAATTAGGACCGTGCTAATTAGGATTATGCTAAATACCTCTGCACTACTCAGGACCTTGCAAATTGAACCTGAGTAATTATGGCCGTGGTAATTAAGGTATTATCAATTATTGTTGATCAACACGAACGCTAATTATGACCGCGTTTCCTTTTGCCGAGGAGCGAGCGGCACGATTCATCTATGAGCTTAATCGCACAGACTATGCACACACGCACGAAAAACTAAAGGTTATATCACGTGGCTACGATGTCTCGCCCTCAATTTCACCACACTCACGACGTACCACTCACAGCTATGAATCAAGTGCTCCTGGTGTGATTTGCGGCGAGAAATGTTACTATTTACATGTTTGTGGAGACATTGTTTCTACCGATTCGCTACTACAGAAAAACCTTCAGACGTGTAATGTAAGTATAGCAGTAAGCTGTCCATTTATTTATCTGTAATATTCCCGATAAGCGAAACGGGCTGCACCAGAGTGCTGCGGTGTGCGCCCTTGTTGCCTTCGAGAGTGGAAATTTTTATGATGCAGATGGAATGAAAGAATTTTCCGAAAGAGGACAAACGCCCACGAAAGACGTCCGTGTGAGGCGCGATGATCAGTTGGCAAAAAGATAGCGCGACAATCACGCTGGCGTCGCTGCACTGTCAAAGTGTTGACTTAGTGGCGGCGCTGTCGCGTTGTACCCGGTGTTCCTTTGAAAACCGCCGCAAATATCGCACATGCGTTTGTGACGCCATTCTCGTTCTTGTAGCCGTTTTTATCAACGCTGCTATCGCGTGCTCCGCACTGTCTTCCTGTCATGACCGCCGTAATGCTAGCTCGGAGCAAAGTCGTGTGCCCGAGAAGCTCGGGCCATCCTGCATAGCACCCCTGGATGAATTCGTCGTCAACTACGAAACTATATTTGTAAAAAATTGGCGTTTATTACGGGCAAAACAAAACACAAGCAAAGAACAGATGTGCAAGAAAGTGAGAAAAAGACTGCACGTTTATGGGGTAATGGGGATTTCAAGCATAAGACCACGTGATGTGGAAGTTATTCTCTTAAAGGGACCGACAACTACCCAGAACATGAAATGAGCTGACTACACTGATGTAAAGATGGTCCGTCGCATTGACTCAAACCAACCCTGTTTTTTTCGTGAGAGATGGATTTATATTTTTATTTCTTAATTGAAAGTTGCGAAAAATGACCTGTGGCGCCTCTGACGGCAAAAGCATGAATGATCCAATGAAGACGGCCACGTGACCGTTGATTGATGTACGCGGTCGACGAGCTTTTTGTTAGTATTGAAATATTGTTCGTTTCTTTATAATAAAAGGTAATACTCCATAATAATGTACATATAGGCCTGCCTTAGTAGTATGCATTAAAGTGGCGCTGCCTTCGCGTGACGTGATGATCCCATGCTCTTCGGCGCGTCTTGAGCAACTTTTCAGCGGACTCATGCAACCGTGCACGCAGTTTCCAGGCCGCTAAGAGTTTGGAGCGACATAGTGTTGCCACCTACACCTCGTCTCAGAAATGACGCGCGCTGCTACTCGGCGCGGCCGCGCATATGCGTAGTGATACGGTCCCTAGAAGTAGTGACGTTTTCGATGACTTGGCTTGGCTCGTGCATCGAGAGAGTAACGATGCCGGGATAAGCCACCCATGACTTAGGCGCAGGCAACCTTGGACGCATGAGCACACAGCGCGGTACAAATACAGGGAAGGTGTATATGGCCACATCATCTCATTCTAACAGCTTCTTAGTTTGAAAAATAGGTGAAAAGCAATAAATAGAGGTGGTTAAGCATAGTTATAGGAACTCCTGCGAGAGCAGAACAACGATAGCTTTCACAAATCGCGAAAAGGGCTGGCGGCATCGCTATCAATTCTCAGCGTTGCTGGAGGAAGGCTGTATCCGTGTTTAGAGCCTTTCAGATAGAAAAATACTGCTTGTAAAATAACTACGTGCTTTTGGGATTAACTACTGCAGCTACAAACACTGCGAAGGGTGAGCTTTCTGTCGCGTCGTAAAAAAATGGGTCGAGAAAAATCAGTTGTCGGTCGCTTTAATACCACACGCATCCGCGAAAAGGACTCTTCTTGCTACATGAACAGCAAACATCCTGAGCAGCACCACAGAAATAGGGCGAAGGAACGTAAAGGCATGCATACGTTGAACATTTACTATCTATGCTTATTTTTGGTGCAAGGTGCCTAATGAGGATGCAGGAGAGACAGACAATGAAACACCACAGAACCATATGGCGAATCACAGGATCCGCAACAAAAGGGAGACTTGTGCGCTTGCGCAGCAGAGCCAATGAGGAGACAGGTTAATATTGCCATAAACAATGTTTCTGATTGGATTGGATTGGAACAAACTTTATTTGTGCCTGCAGTTGGGCGCTCGCGCGCCCCGACGAGGGCCTACGTCGTCTTCGGGGTTGCCGTTACTCGGCGCGGGTCTCCGCTCGCCGTTGCCGGCTCGCTGGGTCCCTGCCTTTCGAGCGCCCAGAGGACCTGCTGGACGGCCCAGAGCTGTTGATCCAGGTCGTAGCTCTTCGCGGCTTCCTCGAGCCGCGACGGGATCGTTCTTGATCTCGCTTCCTCTGGGTGTTTGATGCAGTCCCACAAGATGTGCGTGTGATCCGCCGTCTCCCTCCGGCAGACCTTGCACTTGTCGGTCGGGTATGTCTCGGGGTACATGCGATGCATCAGTCCCGGACTCGGTAGCGATCCGGTCTGGAGCTGTCTCAATAGTACCGCCTCCGCTCGATTCAACCGCGGGTGCGGGAGTGGGAAAGTCCTGCGAGCCATGCGGTAGGCTTTTGTGATGTCGTTATAGTCCGTCATGCGGTCCTTGGCTCCGAACCACGTCTGACGGTCTGTCGCCGGGGCGCGGTTAGTTAGCGCTCGCGCCGCTGCGTGTGCCGTCTCGTTGTGATTGGCATTGCGTTCCGACGCGTCACCCGCGTGCGCCGGGAACCACTTAATTCTTACTTTTCTGTCTTGCAGTTTGGCCGCACGCAATACTCGTTCGGCCGATCTACATACTTGGCCTTTGGCGAAGTTTCGCACCGCCTGTCTCGAGTCACTTAGCACGGTGTGGCAGTCTGGGTCGATGATGGCCAGGGCGATGGCCACCTCCTCCGCTTGTTCCGCTCCAATGCTCTTCACGCTCGCTGCCGTCCTTGTTGCGCCGGTCGACGCCTCGATGACGACCGCTGCGAAAGCGTTCTGTTGGTATTCGGCCGCGTCCACATATCGCGCGTGCTCGTCGTTGGCGTGCAGGTCGATGAGAGCCTTGGCCCTCGCCGCTCTTCTTCCCTTGTTGTAGTCGGGATTCATGTTCTTGGGTATGGGGTCGGTTCTGGTCTGGCGTCGGACCTCTTTGGGGACGGGGAGCTTCGTCTCCGCTTCGTTCGAGTGTCCTATTCCCAGGTCATCCAGTATTTTCCTCCCGGCATTGGTCGTGGACAGCCGCTCCAGTTGAGCGCTCCGTTGTGCTTCGGCTATTTCTTCGAGCGTGTTGTGTATCCCGAGTTGTAAGAGGCGGGTCGTGCTCGTGGACTCAAACAGGCCCAACGCCGTTTTGTACGCTCTTCTGATGATGGCATTGATTTTGTTGCGTTCGTGTTGCAGCCATCTGTGGTAGGCTGCGACGTAAGTGACGTGGCTGATGATAAAGGATTGTACGAGCCTGATTAGGCTCTCCTCTCTCATGCCTGCTTTCCGGGACGTGACTCGTTTGAGGAGTCGCGTCGCGTTGGCCGCCTTCGCTGTAAGACGGGCGATGATGTCGCCGTTTCTTCCGTGCTTCTCGATGACCATGCCTAGGATCCTGATTTTACCGACCTCGGGGATAACGTTGCCGGATTTGGTTATGATTCGGATCTTTTCGTATTCGCGTTTTTTGGTCTTGCCTCTGACGTTGTTGGTAGGTGGGAGTATTAGGAGCTCCGATTTGCTCGGCGAACATATCAGTCCGGTGCCCTCCAACCGGTCTTCTATCGCGTCGACGGCGGTTTGCAGCGCGCACTCAATGTGGGCGTCGCTGCCACCGGTCACCCACAGCGTGATATCGTCCGCGTAGATGGTGTGCCTGACGTGTTCGACATCCGCGAGCTTCTCTGCCACTCCGATCATTACCAGGTTGAACAGCATCGGCGAGATGACCGACCCCTGCGGTGTGCCAGTGCTCCCGAGCTTCTTCTCTTGCGTCTGTAGGTCGCCTGCTCGCAGCTCGGCGGTCCTGTCCGTGAGGAAGTCCTTAATGTAGTTGTAGGATCTCTCACCCATGTTGAGATTTGAGACTTGGGACAGGATCGCCGAGTGTTTCACCTTGTCGAAGGCGCTCTGCAGGTCGAGCCCCAGGATTGCCTTGTTGTCGCGTGCGCTGCCATCGCCGTCGATGATTTGGTATTTGAGCTGCAGCATCGCGTCCTGCGTGCTCAGGTGCTGTCTGAAGCCGATTACCGTGGCCGGGTACAGCCCTTCTCGTTCCAGGTAATCTTGCCACCTGTTGAGCAGGACGTGCTCCAGCACCTTGCCCACGCAGGACGTGAGCGAGATGGGCCGGAGGTTGTCCGTGTCCGGTGGCTTCCCCGGCTTGGGAATCAGAATGGTCTTGGCTGTCTTCCACTGCTTCGGCAGCTCGCCCGCTTTCCAGCACTTGTTGAAGTACTTTGCTAGGTTCTCAATGGAGCCGTCGTCGAGGTTCTTCAGCGCCTTGTTCGTGACGAGGTCCGGGCCGGCCGCCGACCGGCTGTTGAGGCCGTGCAGGGCCGCGCGGACTTCCTCGACGTCAATATCGCGATCGAGGTTCGCGTTGGGTTGGCCGCCGTACGGCGCGTGTTGTTCGGTGGGTGTAGTTGGCAGGTATTTGTCGTTGATACGCCTGGTGACTTCATCGGCGCCGTGTACCGAGACCACCCGATGTATGAGCTTGGCGAGTCTGTCCCTTTGGTGTGACTTGGTCTTGGTTTCGTCGAGCAGATGCCGCAGCAGGTTCCACGTCTTCCCGCTGTGCATCTGCCCGTCTGCTGCGTTGCAGATCTCGTTCCACTGTTGCGCGCATAGCACGCGGCAGTGATCTTCGATCGCTCGGTTGAGCTCCGCCACCTGCTTTCTGAGTCTGCGGTTGAGCCGTTGTTTCTTCCATCGATTGAGTATCGACTGTTTGGCCTCGAGGAGATGCGCTAGCCGGCTGTCTACTTTGTCTATCTCCGCGTCCGTTTTAATTTCTTTCGTCGCGTCGCGTACGTTCTTGGTGATTTCGGCCGTCCACGAGTTGATGTCTTCGATCTCGTCGTCACCGTCTTCCCTCTGGTTTCTGGTGTGTCGGAAGGCATCCCAGTCTATCCATCTGTGTGTTCTGTTGCTGGTGTCGTTGTGTTCTGGTATGCCGATTTCCACGATGGTGTGGTCACTGCCGAGGTCGGCCCCCGTGTTTCTCCAGGTGATCGCGCCCCGGACGTCGTTCTTGACGAACGTGAGGTCCGGAGTGGTGTCGCGGGACACGGAGTTACCGATTCTCGTCGGATGCGTCGGGTCCGTGATGAGGGTGAACTCGAGTTCCGTGGCGTCTTGGTACAGGTCGCGGCCCTTTGCTGTGTACTTGTTGTAGCCCCAGGCTGGGTTCATCGCGTTGAAGTCACCGCACGCGATCAGCGTGTTGCGGCCCGCCGCGGTGCTGGCTCTGTGCAGTAGTGTCTTGAATCTCTCTTTTCTCTTCGATGGGTTGCTGTAGACGTTCAGCAGAAATATGCTTCCTTTTCTCTTCTTGCCCGGGATGATTTCGGTGAGTGTGTGCTCGATCTTGATAGTGTTGTGGAGCTCGTGTTCGACGAACGTGAGTCCCTTCCTGACCAGGGTGCACAGGCCTCTGCCGTCGGGTGGGCCCTTGTGCACTCTGTAGCCGGGGAGTGACGGTGCGTCGGTGAGTGTCTCTTGTAGTAGTATCACGTCCGGCTTGCGCGCGGCGCGTGCAATGTGCTGCTGGATGACTGCCTTCTTCCTTCCGAAGCCGCGACAGTTCCACTGCCACACTGTTACGCCTGTTGGTGCTGCTGCGTTGGCGGCCATAATTGCGTTGGCGCGTATGCGGTTCCTTGGTTGGGTGGATGTAGCGCGAAGATGGGCGCAAACGTCGGGTGGCTCACGATCGGCTGTAGGGTCCTTTCGATGTAGGCGAATCTGTTTATGTTCTCAGCTTGGTAGTTATCCACTGTTTGTTTCATTGCTGTCACTGCTGCGATGTTCGCCGTGAGTAGCTCTTCGAGTTTGGTGAATCTCGCTTCGAATTTGGCTTCGAGGTTCTCGTTGCGGTCGTTTTCTTTTTGCTTACGCGGGGCCTCGATGGCTCGCTTCTTCTGTGCCGGTTCCTCTACGGCTGCCTCCTGGTTCTTCGTGCTTGTTTCCTCTGTCTCTCTTGAGCTTGGCGTGGGTCTCTGTGGAGACTCGTTGTTGCATAGCAGCAGCTTACGGATCTCAGCAATCTCTCTCGAGAGGTTGTTAATAGTTGTTCGCAGCGCCGCGTTTTCTTGCCTTAAGGTCTCGTTGGCTTCTCGCACCTTGTTCATATCGTCTTTCTTCGCGGCTTCCGTGATTTTCTGCGCGCTCCTTGTATTGTTCCCTTTCGCTTCGTCGACCCAGCCTACTCGTTCATGTGATGGTGACCTTTTCTTGCTGCTGTCTCTGGATTTTGGCGCGCAAACATGTTTCTGTCGAATGCAAGTTCATAAAGGAAACTCGTTGATCAGTCCCCGTCTAATAATTGACCCTGTAACTTCTCAGTGGCAAATAGTGCCTCCTTTGTTTTGCACGTGTCAGCGACATGCCCGTCGCCCTGTTCTGACGTAGTTGTGTGGTGAAATGCTCAGGCATCTCCATTGCAAAAACCAGCGCCGTTCCAGTAGCCCCATAGTGATACCAGTATGTTTTTTGGCACTGGATTGCACTGGGAGCACTGGTATACGCTCGAATTCACTGGGACTCCAGCGAAAGCACTGGGAAAGAGCTGAGTCGCACTGGTAGGGGCACTGGCTTTGCCGCTGTGACGCTGGCGCTCACCGCTGTAACGCTGGCACTGGCACATACTGGAGCCTGCATGTTTCTGCCAGTGCCGCGCGCTGCTTTCAATATTGTGCGCGGTGGAATGCTTTGGTATCGTTGAATATAGAATTTTTGATTCGATGCTACCGATAGGTGTATCCTAAAGGGTCCCAAACACGTGTCACAAGTTCTAGCTTGACAGAGAAAGACGATGAGATGGGCACTATTTTCATGATATATACGTGATATGTGAAATCAGGGTCACTTTTAATGTTTCCCTGTCGAATGTTGAGAAGAATATGTTAAAACAGAAGAATATGCGGAGCACGTAGCAGCAATGAATACACATTTTGTGCATGTCGTACATACATATCAGTTTTCCATCCGTGATGTGTTGCGGTAATGACCTCATATTGTAATGTTTATAAGTCTGGAGCCATCGGTCTGAACGTACAGAGCAAATCGTTACACCGTCGTGCAGTTGGCAAGAAGTAAATGAGCTCTCGCTTCGCGAACCCTCCCACCGAAGGCTAGAAAAACAGCCGTCGTTCAATATCGCCCCACCGTAAACGCATCTCGGGCAATTCTTGCACTTCCACTTACTTCAGCTATACGTTAGGTAACAGAAAAAAGGTTCCGAGCCCGAAATGAAGAAACTTCAACCGTCGCAACTCATCTGCGCCGAGATCGGTCCTACCCAGTGCGGCTCCCAGCGAGCGTTAGGCCTAGCGTACCGGCCGAGTCTGTCTACATGCCACCGGCGCTTCTTGGTTTAAGTGCAGGCAATTCAGACGTGTAAGGATTACTGTAAAGTGCAGTCTGTGCCATCCGTTAACCTAAATTAACCATTCTTTCTTGTGTACGCTGTCCGCACAAGGAGCGATGACCATCGATGCGACGCGCTTTCAGCAACGGACGCACTGACCGGTATACGTCTCTGACTCATACGTCAGAACACATACCTGTCAAATGGTACGCGTTAGTGAACTAACACACTGGTATCTTTTTTCAACGAATTGTGTTTGTTTTTGCTGAGCGGTTTTATAGTTGTAGGTATCGATAAAACTGCCGATCAGAATACAGGCACGCCCGCCCCGCAGTAATATCGTCGCTCGCGCGAGAAAACTACTCCGTATGAATTCATGTAGGCGCGTGTTTATCGAACGAGGCATCATAAAGCTTCCGTACATGTTGAACATTAGCAAGGGCGAGAAACGGCTAATTAAAATCGACAGTAACAGGCGTCAAACTGTACCCTGCTCCTCGATCCATTTCGTATTTTTCAGAGTTAAGACGGGAATTCTTTAAAAACTTGGCGCTCTTCCCATTTTAGGGATTTCATTCGTTGCCGGCAACGCTTTTTTTGTGTCTAATAAAGTAGGAAGCTTGATTTGGAAAGGAAGATTGCGTCTTCCCTGAATACGCGACATCAAAATATGAAACGAAACGCTGTCTTACTGCATTGACTATAGCCCTTTTACAACGATGTCGACATGTTTCAGCGTGGCGCAGTGGTAGAGTGCTTGCTTGGAGATTGAGAGGTGGCGAGTTCGAATCCTCGTGGTGGAAGTTCTTTTTTCTACGGCTTTTCTATTGCACTAATGATTTCTACATGACTTTCTTTACTAATATATTTACGTAGGGCATGTACCCACCGCCGTTTTAACGCTGTAGAGCCGTTTTGCGCTTGAGTACCCAGCGCCTCCCAGTAAAACGCCGCTCCAGCGGCCCAGTATCCAGCGCGACGCTAGACCCATGATCCGGCATGGCACGGGACGCTGGTACCCAGTGGCGCTGGGTTTTGCAATAGGGATTATAATAACTACGCCTTTGTAAGGGTATCGTGCAGGCTACAATTCACGTAAATCACCCGTAGACGAAGGCGCGGAACAACCTAGGACGAGCGCTTGCCTGCTGCCGTACTTCATTCCTCGCATCTTACGGAAAACGACAGATCACTAGCTGAAGATGGCGTCACTGGTACCATGGTCTTTGAGTCCCTTGAACGTGGCCTTAAGCAGAGCTGCTCAATATGCCTTCATCCACGCTGTGGCGTCTGCTCGGAGTCCTCATCGCATCGGTGCTCACGAAAACGACAGCAGGGTGCGGAAACTCTCTATACGCCCCGCAGGACGTGCTGTGGCGTGCTGATACGCTACGGCAGCGCCGCTTCTACCACTGACGGCTGCGGGGTATCCAACGAGCAATAATCACAAACAAAATGTTTTTTCATGACGTCACTCGGGAAGTCAGCGAATAGAGGGAGAAGGGGTGAAGCCACGAGGAGGACGGTTGCCGCTGAAGACCACCTTTCCCACTTAGCATGCAAGAGGATAGTGTTCGTGCTCTCTTCAAGTTCCGCTGGCCGCTCGGGTGACGTGACCATTCGTTAATTGTTGTTAACAATTTTTAAAACTTTTTGTTCGTGTATTGCGAAGCGGACAAAATAAAGATGACGGACTTCTCAAGAAGACAAAACTCGGTCAACACAAGTAAAATTCAACGCAAGATCAACACAAGTACCGCAAAAACACCCACGTATACCTAGTGTGAGATGGTCAATCTACAAAAAATACTTTTAATTCACAAATGAATTATGTAGATAATGAGCGAAAACTGATTAAAGGAAATCCAAAACAATCCAAAAATTAACAGTCACGAGCTGACCACACGGTACTTGACTCAATCACGTCTGTTATGACGGCGCATACACTTTTCTTCGAGAACTTGAGTACCAAACAAGAAAGAAGTTAAGGGGAAGAGGGATGCTTGAAGTGAAGAAAATTGCTGATTCGTGAATCTCTGGAGACAATGTCAGCACTAGTTGACTTGTCTTCGTCAGGACAGAAGCATTGCCTTGATGAAGAAAAGTCCACTTGTAAAAACGTTGGCTTCAGCGACATTTCCGGTTAAACGATTTCTCAAAACATCGAGTACAATACAAGTATTTCCGTGGCAGCATTAGAAGTAAAGACCCACGAGGTTTAAAACTGGTTACACGCATTTCTGCGAAGTGGGAGGAGCCTGTAGTTGCTTCACATCATTTGAACTACACTGAAAAGTAAAAGATGTATAAATTGTGTAACAGAACCACAAAGCACTCAAGCCTTTCATTATAAGTATTTCGCCATCAGCAGGTCGGCTGTAGTCATAACGAATTCTTCTAGCGACACTGAACTTATGTCAGTCCCGTCAGGCTTCCAGAGAGCTTGGGCTCCTCATGCGCTCATGCAAAATGAATACCTGCTCAAATAATAGAATGAAATACTTGTGCTCACCCGTTGTCACTAGGAAACGTAAACATTCTCGGAATTGGAAATCCCAGGGTTAAAACACCACAGAGCCGCACAAGGCATATGATGCCCCGATTTAGCCATCTTCGTCTACTGCTTGGTTGATCTGCTCGACGTGGCTTGCTGCGGCTTCTATTAGCTGAAGGTCTCATCAAATATCTTATCTATCCCATATTAAGCCAAGCCAAGTAGTTTTGCTTCACCAGGCCCAGCGAGCCAGTCATGACCATGTGATCAAACACGACTGCGCCCGTGTACCGCTGCAGAAAATAATCTATAGCAGCAGTAAAAAAAAAAAGAACTGTACTATGGGCTACGTCGTCTGACAAGTATAGCCAGACAGCGTATAGTCAGAGCCTAGGATGGGTCAAGAGGAGAGCGACTTCGTAATCAAACTGCGATTCCGTAATCACATGCTAATGAACCGCCGGGTGAATTGATCTCGCGTTGTTGGTAGAAAATACAGTAAACTGCAAGTATGCGCAGAAACTGGGCACGGATGGACCACGGGTGGTGTACGAGGGCTCCGTGGCTGCAGGCATTGCGGAAGCCGTGCATCGGGCCGGTGGGATCATGTCTCCCCAGGATCTTGCCGACCACATAAATTCCACGGAGCCACTCGAGATGGAGCCCATATCAACCACGTACCGAGATGTCGCAGTTCACACGACGCCGCTTCCTACACAGGGCGCCGTTCTACTCCAGGTCCTCAATGTCCTAGAGGAAGTTGGGATGAAAGGTGCGCTTTGTTTAAAGGAGTGGTACCATCAGATTTGTGGCTTGTGGGTTGCTCGTTGCAAACGTTTCTTAGTTGTCTAGAAAGCATGATACACGCTCCATGATACACGTATTTTCTTAAATAATTTCAGATCGCCTTATCTATATGAACGACTTTTGGTTTTGGTTTCTGGGTGTCGAGTTGTACAGTAATTTCACAGTCTAATAATAAAAATAATATCTGGAGTTTAACGTCCCAAAACCACGATATTGCCACGCCCACTTCTTGTCTTGTTTTGATGTATTCGGGTTTGACCGGCAGGGACGGTTATCAACGCTCGACGCTGTCCGCGAAGTAGTGTTCTAGAAGCGTCGCGATTGTAGTAGATCGGTTTGTTAAGATTGCGCCCCGCACGCGAATGTTGCAGTTTTGTATAGAGATAACGCCGCCACCAGCGATATCGCTGGAAAGTTCGATAGCGCCTGTATAAAAGCCGACGCGCTTGATCGCTTGTCACTTGATCGACGGACGACGCCCTGTTCGCCGCTATCATTGTACAGCGTGTATTGCTGTAGTTCTAGTTCTCATTTTCCGGCCACAAGTTCGGCCAAATAAACAGTTTCATTCTGCAAACGCCGACTGCTGTCTTCGTCGACGTCACGACCACGTGACATCTGGTGGAGGTGCTGCTTCATGATCCGGACGCCACCGCGGAGCGCTGACCCAAGCCCAAGCCGCGAAGAAGACGACTCTAAGGACAAACCGGATCCTCGAACCAGCCGCCGGCAGAAGGGACTACAACCAGAGTACGGGCTCCTTCCCGAAAACGCCAGGCAGCCGAAGACCGTCACATCGACCGCTGAGACGATGACTGACGCAGTGCCCCCTATGGCGATCGTGATGCAGCCACCCAGGGAGCCGCCGACGTTCCGTGGTTCGCCAGGTGAAGACCCCGAGACTTGGCTCGAGACCTTCGAAAGGGTCTCAACATTTAATAATTGGAACTGCGAGGACAAGCTGCGCCACGTATACTTCTACCTAGAAGACGCCGCGAGGACGTGGTTCGAGAACCGAGAATCCGCCCTACAAACATGGGATCTCTTTCGGACGACGTTCCTAAGCACGTTCACGAGCGTGGTCCGCAAGGAACGGGCCGCGGCTATGCTGGAGACCCGTGTGCAGCTACCCAACGAAAATATTGCCATCTACACGGAAGAGATGAATCGCCTGTTTCGACACGCCGACCCAAGTATGCCCGAAGAGAAGAAAGTGAGGTTCCTCATGCGGGGTGTCAAACAGGAACTCTTCGCTGGATTGATAAGGAACCCGCCGAAGACGGTCGCTGAATTTGCATCTGAGGCTTCCACGATCGAGAAAACGCTTGAGATGCGAACGCGGCAATACAACCGCAGCTTCTTGGCTACAAGCTACGCCGACGTTCAAGCCCTAGGACCCGCCGACCTGCGTGAGACGATTCGAGCAATCGTGCAAGAGGAGTTGCGGAAAATTCTACCTCCGTCGCAACCTCAAGTAGAGTCCATCGCCGACGTCGTGCGCCAGGAGATCCAGCATTCACTCGGTGCGCCTCAGCTAGCAGAGCCGCAGCCGCAAGCTATGAGCTATGCTGCTGCAGCCCGCCGTCATGCTCCTCCTCCACGCCCACGCCAAGACGACACACCGCCGCAGTACCGTCGCCAGACGCCGCCAGCGACGCCCTACCGTCCACCTGTCGGCCAGACGCCGCCGCCGCCACCGACGCCCTACCGCCCACCTGTCGGCCAGCGCTACACCCCGAGGAAGACCGATGTCTGGCGTGCCCCTGACAACCGCCCGCTCTGCTACCACTGCGGGGAGGCCGGCCACACGTACCGCCGCTGCCAGTACCGTCAGATGGGGCTACGCGGATTCCCCGTCAACGCGCCGCGCCCGCAGCCAGGCGAACGGCCTCGCGACATCGACGACTACCTCACAGGCACACAGTGGCAAGAACGACGACCTTCCCGCTCACCGTCGCCCGGCCGCTACATGTCACCGCACCGCCGGCAGTACACTGGCCCAAACCGGGGCCGGTCGCCTAGCCCGTATCCGGAAAACTAAGGGCAGCAACCGATGGAGGTGCGGTTGCTGAACGACGAAATGCTGAAGATCCTCCGCCGTCGACGACGACACCGCGACGAAGTTCCGAGCCCCCGCCGCACGCCGAACGACGTCGACGTCCCGAAGACGAAACTTTGCGACCGGAAGCAGACCTCACGACGCAACGCGGAAGCAGCGGTGCAAACCGACGTAGCCGTGACCCGACGCCACGACGTAACCTCAACGCAAGACGGCGGACTAGCGACCTCGACGTTCTGATCGACGGCCACAACGTCACCGCTCTCGTCGATACTGGAGCCGACTATTCCGTCATCAGCGGGCCGTTCGCAGCAAAGTTGAAGAAAGTTAGGACTGCTTGGGAAGGCCCCGAGATCCGTACCGCTGGAGGCCATCTAATAACGCCGATTGGTGTCTGCACGGCGAGAGTCACTATCAACAACCGGACTTATCCTGCGAGCTTTGTAATCCTACAAAACTGCTCCAGGGATGTGATACTTGGAATGGACTTCCTAAGTGACCACGGCGCCGTCATCGACTTAAGAACCAAGTCGATAACCCTATCGTCGGAGAAAGCGACACCACCGGATACGAACCCATGTCAACATGCCCTGAACGTGCTCGAGGATCAAGTCACCATTCCTCCTAGATCCAGCATCATAATTCCCGTCGGCACCGAAACGGCTGAATGCATCGAAGGTGTCATCGAGAGCGATCAGGGTTTGCTGCTAGACCGTGACATTTGCGTCGCAAGAGGCATTGCTCGGCTGTATGAAGGGAAAGGAAGCGTGATGCTAACGAATTTCAGCCAGGAATACAGACACCTGAGCAGGGGCACGACGATTGCATACATCGAAGAAATCTTGGCCGTCAGCGATGCGTTTGCCTTTTCAGATTCTGACGAAGCTACCACGACGATCCCTGAGCCATCCTTCGACGTAAACCCAAGTCTTCCCGCTCGCCAACAGCAACAGCTTCGACGCCTTCTGCAGGAATACAGGGACTGTTTCTCGTCGTCGTCGCGGGTCCGACAAACGCCCCTTGCTAAGCACCGCATCATAACAGAAGAAAATGCTCGACCACTCCGTCAGAGCCCCTACCGGGTTTCGACGCGGGAACGGGAGGCCGTTAAGAAACAAGTCGATGAAATGCTACGCGACGACATCATCCAGCCGTCCAACAGCCCGTGGGCGTCTCCCGTGGTGCTAGTGAAGAAGAAGGATGGGACCCTACGTTTCTGCGTCGATTATCGTCGCCTGAACAAAATCACAAAGAAGGACGTATACCCTCTCCCACGGATAGACGACACCCTGGATCGACTCCACAACGCGAATTACTTTTCATCGATGGACCTCAAGACCGGCTACTGGCAAATTGAAGTCGACGAGAGAGACCGAGAAAAGACCGCCTTTATAACGCCGGACGGCCTGTTCGAGTTCAAGGTCATGCCCTTCGGTATTCGCTCGGCACCTGCGACTTTCCAACGAGTCATGGATACTGTATTATCTGGCTTGAAGTGGCAGACTTGCCTTGTTTACTTGGACGACGTCGTTGTGTATTCCTCGAACTTCGACGAACACATCCAGCGACTTCAATCCGTACTTCAAGCAATCAAGAACTCCGGGCTCACCCTGAAGCCAGAAAAGTGCCGGTTCGCGTACGAGGAGCTCTTGTTTCTGGGTCACGTGATCAGCAAGACTGGAGTGCTCCCAGACCCGCAGAAAACAGCTGCCATCGCCGCTTTCCCGCCACCCACCGACAAGAAGGCCGTGCGCCGATTTCTCGGCTTGTGCGCCTATTACAGACGCTTTGTCAAAGACTTTTCACGGATCGCCGAGCCACTAACGCAGCTCACGAAGACCGACGTCGAATTCAGGTGGCAAACAGCGCAAGTCGAAGCATTTTATGAACTGATACGAAGCCTGCAGACACCTCCGATACTTGCGCATTTCGACGAATACGCCGATACGGAGATTCACACCGATGCAAGCAGCATAGGACTCGGCGCCGTCCTTGTGCAGCGCGCGGGCGGACTGGAAAGGGTTATCAGTTATGCTAGCCGGTCGCTATCTAAAGCAGAGGTCAACTATTCCACAACAGAAAAGGAGTGCCTCGCCATCATCTGGGCTACGTCAAAGTTTCGCCCCTATCTCTACGGCAGGCCCTTCAAAGTTGTGAGCGACCATCACGCCTTGTGTTGGCTAGCTAACTTGAAGGACCCTTCAGGTCGCCTCGCACGGTGGAGCCTGAGACTTCAAGAATTTGACATTACTGTCGTGTACAAGTCCGGAAGGAAACACTCCGACGCCGACTGCTTGTCTCGTGCCCCCGTCGACCCACCAACGCCCGACGACCAGGATGATGACAGCTTCTTGGGAGCCATAAGTACCGAAGACTTCGCCGAACGACAGCGAGCCGACCCTGAACTGAAGGGTCTAGTGGAATACCTGGAGGGCAGGACCATCGTTGTCCCAAAAGTATTCAGGCGAGGATTGGCATCATTTGCTTTGAAAAACAACGTCCTCGTAAAGAAGAACTTCTCTCCGGCCCGAGCCAGCTACCTTATCGTTGTACCTTCGGGACTGCGACCAGAAATTTTGCATGCCCTGCACGACGACCCGACGGCTGGACACCTCGGTCTTTCCCGAACGCTCGCACGAGTACACGAAAAGTACTACTGGCCGCGCCTTGCCGCCGACGTCACTCGCTACGTAAGGACGTGCCGAGACTGTCAGCGACGGAAGACACCGCCCACAAGACCAGCAGGCTTCCTTCAGCCGATCGAGCCTCCTCGGCGACCATTCCAGCAGATCGGGATGGACCTCCTGGGGCCGTTCCCAACGTCGACTTGCGGAAATAAATGGATCGTCGTGGCTACCGACTACCTCACCCGCTACGCCGAAACAAAAGCCTTGCCCAAAGGCAGTGCCGCTGAGGTAGCCAAGTTCTTCGTTGAGAGCATCGTCCTTCGACACGGCGCCCCAGAGGTTCTCATCACCGATAGAGGTACGGCGTTCACGGCTGACCTAACTCAGGCGATCTTGGAATACAGCCACACAAGCCATCGCCGCACCACCGCGTACCACCCACAGACCAACGGCCTCACCGAGCGTCTAAATAAGACCATCGCCGACATGCTGGCCATGTACGTCGATGTCGAACACAAGACGTGGGACGCCATTCTTCCGTACGTGACCTTCGCGTACAACACGGCCGTACAGGAAACGACGCAGATGACGCCATACAAGTTGGTCTACGGACGGAGCCCGGCAACGACGCTCGACGCCATGCTACCAAACGTGACCGACGAGGAAAACATCGACGTGACCACCTACCTACAGCGCGCCGAAGAAGCACGACAGCTCGCCCGCCTACGGATAAAGAACCAGCAGACGACTGACAGCCGCCGCTACAACCTTCGACGACGCCACATGGAATACCAACCCGGTGACCGTGTATGGGTATGGACGCCAATACGCCGACGAGGACTTAGTGAGAAGCTTCTTCGACGATACTTCGGACCGTACACGGTACTTCGACGCCTCGGCGCACTCGACTATGAGGTCGCCCCTGACGGCATTACGAACTCTCAGCGGCGCCGTGCGCGACCTGAAGTCGTCCATGTCGTGCGCCTTAAGCCGTTTTTTGCGCGTTAGCGAGCCTGGGGACTCTATTTTTTCCTTCGTTATTGTAATTTATTTGTGTATGCACTTGCTTTTTTTTTTCTCTTCTGTGTTCTTTCATAAGCATCGGGACGATGCTTTTTCAGAGGGGGGCAATGCCACGCCCACTTCTTGTCTTGTTTTGATGTATTCGGGTTTGACCGGCAGGGACGGTTATCAACGCTCGACGCTGTCCGCGAAGTAGTGTTCTAGAAGCGTCGCGATTGTAGTAGATCGGTTTGTTAAGATTGCGCCCCGCACGCGAATGTTGCAGTTTTGTCTAGAGATAACGCCGCCACCAGCGATATCGCTGGAAAGTTCGATAGCGCCTGTATAAAAGCCGACGCGCTTGATCGCTTGTCACTTGATCGACGGACGACGCCCTGTTCGCCGCTATCATTGTACAGCGTGTATTGCTGTAGTTCTAGTTCTCATTTTCCGGCCACAAGTTCGGCCAAATAAACAGTTTCATTCTGCAAACGCCGACTGCTGTCTTCGTCGACGTCACGACCACGTGACAATATGATTACGAGAGACGCGGTAGTGAAGGGCTCCGGAAATTTCTACCACCTGGGGTTCTTTAACGTGCACCTAAATCTAAGAACACGGGCCTCAAAAAATTTCGCCTCCACTGAAAATGCAGCCGCCGCTGCCGGCATGACGTCACTGTGTAGGAAGCATGAACGGGGTCCCACAAAGCTGTGACGCAGGCAGCGCTGCATCGTCTGCTCTCGCACACACACGCGAGCAACCGTCCGGATACATTCAAAACTCGCTGAAATTCTCGAATAGAGAATATTGGCGTGTAATGGAATTCCGATATGCACAGCGATCTTTGCGGAGTACCGAGTTACCGGACGATGGTATCGACATCTTGTGACGCTTCGTGCAACAACAATTATGGGTGCCTTTCTCTGAATTCGCTGAATGCACCATGGCTAAAAAATGTTCCTAAAAGCAATGCACTCGGAACTATGCCGCTGCCAAGAATTTGCACCAACAGATAAGCAGTATGCATTATATTTCTGCAACAACAATTCTGCGCTTGCCTGGTTCATCTTAGAGCTGCCAGGTGGCCCCGCCTATCCGGTCTCGCGTTTATGGCTGCGGTAACCCGGCATGCTAAAGCAAAGACGTGTAAGACGTAAAGACGTAAAGACGCAAAGACGTAAAGCAAAAGCTAAAATTTCCTAAAGCCGCCTTCGCAGGTTCGCTGGACGATGCGAAGCAATTTGCATAATGCGAGCAAGTTTGGTTGATTTAGCAACATGCCGAGAAAAAGTGAGTGTAAGTTCACAGCCAATGCTCTCTTGGTTTGCCTGAGGCAGCGGAGCTTCGCCGCTTAATGCACGTCGCTTCAATGTGGTTTGACGGCGCTAAAAATTTCCTTGCACTTCCTACACAGTGACGTCGGTGTCAGTGGCGCTAGCGATGGGTCTAGGTCACGAGAATGAACATTTGGGCAGACATTGGAAGAGAATGAAAATACATTCTGAGCATTTGCTGTGTCCAACACTTCGTGCTGAGTGTCCTTGCACACAAAGGAAGCCTACATCAGACGTTTTTAATAGCCTCGGAATTTAGTGGCACCACCTTTTAAGGCACACAAGCGACGCTACAAGGCAGTGGGTTGAATGCCCGTTGTTATGGTTGCACGGGCGTTATACGTGTTAAAGATGTCAGTGACGTTAGAAATAGAATGTCGTACCAAGTACTAGTTGCCTGAAGAAACCTGTGGCATATCTATTTTATTAATGGCAGATACAATGTAAATAAACAGGACGAATGCTGGAAATCAACTTGCAGAACTAAACTCTGTCTTTAAATCAGCGTAGACCAATATTGACAGGACGAAATATTTTGGTGGATGTTATGCGCTGAAGAAATGAGGCTTAGGCAAGGATAGTTGCCTTCTTGTGTAAGCGCAGTGATATGTGACCCGTCATGAAAGCGTAGAACCTAAATTATTGTGTGATTGAATTCTTCTACGCGCCTTTTGTTCTCGGACATGGCAGGCATATTTCGAAGGCGGCGATATGGTAAAACACCCACGTATTCGATCTCTTCGTTTTTTTAACTCAAAAGAAAACGGAAAGCATTACAAGAAAAAGCATAACTGAGCCTGACGAGAGTTCTGAACCAGGCGTAGTTCAACAGTGTAGGGCAGGAAAATACAAACTTAACCGCAAGTGTGCTCGCAATTGGTTCAATATTCGAAACTTCGTGCCCTAGGGAAAGTTAACGCAGTATGACTAAAACATTCGATGACACCAGGCATGGCACACGATACCAAATTCGAAATATTAAAGGTCGACAGGACGCTTCAGAGAAGTTGGCAGTAGGCCCGGTCCGCGACGACCCAAACGCGCACACTGGCTTGCCGATGCGGACAAGCTCCGGAGAACATCTAGCCCACGTGCAGTTTAGGTTGTCTTTGTGGACCACTTTAAGCCCACAATCCTGCGTCGGTCCAACAATTTTCTTCGAGTGCTTTTTACTCTCGCTGTCAGTCGCGTTTTTTGTCTTGCTCTGTCGCAGCCTTGTGTTCTTCACTGCTTTGTTGAGCAGCTTCACTGCTTTATTGAGCAGTTGAAAAGCGTTCAACCATCCTCAGCTGCTCTGTTGATGGTTGAACGGTTTTCCACCGTATTCTTCTACGTTCGTTGTCACATCCATCAACGCGAAGTGGAGTCCACCGTGAAGTTGGCGCCGTGTTCACGTAGCCGCACAAAAGCGCTATGCTGCTCCATTGGGCATGCCTCAGAATCAGGCTGCAAAGGATTACCTGTATAAACAGCATGCGTTTTTTCTTTGAGGAAGCGCATATTTTTCTGTTCCTGAGATGGAACATTCCTTCTTCCTTGTTTTGGCTAGGTCCAATGCGCAAAGTGACAGGTCATGTAAAGTATTTTTAAATGTTAGTTCAAGTTGCTGACTCGGTCAATAGATGCAACCCTGTTCCTCTTATCTGAAGCCTCACAGCTACCATAAAGCTCGCACCACGCGTGGATGGTGGAGACCCAAACACAGCACCACATGGCCCCCGTGTAGTGGTGTTTATGCTTCTGTTGTCCCTGTGTAATCTGCATTTCTCTATCGGCCAATATATCGTGGAAGATTGTTTAGGCAGCCGTTATGTTTTATAGAAAATAATACTATTGCGTGTATTAGATTCTATTAATTGAATATGTCTGGCTAGATGTATATTCTGCATTATTTGACGTAATATGCTTCGATACTGTAGTGCGTATCGATCGCATCAGACCACCAAGGGCAGTCACGTCAAAGCTTTACCTCTCACGTTCACTAGCTCAACTGCAGCAAAACTGCTTTCACAGCACGAAAACTGGATGTGTTCCTGCGGACGTGTTGCTCATTAACATTGGCGCATGGAATGTAAAACTCCATAGTGCATCTATCTATATCCGTGAAAGATAACTGGTTTGTACTGCGGGGTCTTTATTTTGTGCAGGCCTGCAGCATATTCCAGGACAACTCGAGCATGTCGTCATTGAAGCACTTCGCCACGCTATGAGTGACGGGCTACGACACATTGCTGACCCCGCGACAGGAGGTTCGATCCAAGAGATGATGTCGCAAAAACGTGCACGAGATTGCGCTGATATGGTGAAACTCGATCGGTGTGAGTATTCGGAAACTTGGCGATATTATTATTCCGGCGAAGAGGAGAAAAGAGACGTGATCTTGCGTCTTGCTGTGTAGCGCTATCAGTGTTCGTGTTCTACCAATGCTGCATTGATTGTGTAAGAAATAAGTGTCTGATAATAGATTGTCGTATTGAATCTTGTGGAGAGTGCCGTCAATCTCTTGTCTCGCATTGATGCTTCGCATCCAAACTTGTTGCTTCAACAGCGATAACGAGATGATGATGATGGTATCTGGGGTTTAACGTCCCAAAACCACGATATGATTATGAGAGACGCCGTAGTGGAGGACTCCGGAAATTTTGACCGCCTGGGGTTCTTTAACGTGCACCTAAATCTAAGTACACGGGCCTCAAACATTTTCGCCTCCATCGAAAATGCAGCCGCCGCGGCCGGGATTCGATCCCGCGACTTCCGGGTCAGCAGCCGAGCGCCATAACCGCTAGATCACCGTGGCGGGGCCAGCGATAACGAGCGACGCAACTAATAATCGGCCTGACGCAGCCGTACCTAACTTCATCTGCGGTGCCATTGAACGGAAGCGGGAAGGAGAATAAGGAGGAAATACACTGAATGACAGGGAGGCTAGCGAGTCCAACGACCGACTGGCTACCTTGTGCTGGGGAAAGGGCTATGGGATGTAAAATATGATAGAGCAGAGATGCCACAATAAAGAAAAGAATGGTGTAAAATAAGAAAAAAATAAAAAGAAGAACAAATCGAAAAAAAAATAGTAGGATACTGTATACGACACTCTACTTGAAGTCTATCTCTTAGACCAATTGCCTGCTAGAAACGCAACAACGCTCTCAAAGCCTTCTGTGCTGAGGACGGTCTCAGCCAGTGCCCCAAGCCCCTTTCCTCCGACAATTAGTGATTTTCCAGTCCATCAAAAACTCCTGAACATTCTCTTCGTCTAGCACTGAAGTAAGGACATTCACAGAGAAGATCGGTGATGGTTTGCTGACAACAGAAACCTGCTCTCCTTGGCGGAGCATGTGAGAGGTCAGAAGACTGGCTTTCTCTCTATGAGTGTGGTAGTGAGCCCAAGTGGGATAGCCCGACGAAATTAGCCTACGTACTGTCACCTTCTATCTTTCTGACGTCGCCAACCTTTCGGTCAACAATCTTCGTGAACTACAAACCTGGTCCGCTTTCGAGATAGCAAGTATGGAATTCTTCGGTGGCCCTACTTTCAGAAAAGTCCCTGCAAAATAGCGTCGAGGCCCGTGCGCTCAACATCCAGGCGAGATGTGCTCATTATACATAAATGATTTCGTTCATACCTGTATCCACGTCAATGCCGTCATTTGCGAAGAAGACAAGGTCTAGCATTTGCAGAAGGTCACTGAAGATGACGCAATACAGATGCACCTTGAACGAAACCATAATTCTATCGCGGCCGCGGCCGTCGCCACTCTTTGCCAGAGCTTTGATCAGCAACGTTGTGAAAAAGTCGTCCAAAGGGCTCGTACCTAATACCTTTCGGAATGTCGGAATATTTTGTGATAGCATAAAAACCGAACATGCATAGGAGCTAGGCCATGCATGGTCTGGTCAACATGCACCGGGACAGTACCGGAGCCTCCTTCACCAAATGGGGTTGTGGTGATAATATTAGGCAACAATATGCATGTAAAAATGACTAAATAATATTACCAATTGATTGGCAGTGCAGTCTGGAGCCTTTGCCCAACATGTAAACCGCAATACTTTATTCACGGCAACCTTTTAACGAGGAAGTTAGCTCAAGGTTAAGGCTTTCATTTTTCGATGATATAGATAACGATGTACGTTTTTGTCCAACACTCTGCCTAGAAAGGCAATTGCTGTCTGACGAAGAGAAGTACACTGATCGAAACAGAGTGACGCCAGTTACATTCCCTGTTCAAATATTTTTTATCTAGGAACTACTGGCGAAAAACGACCTTGAGTAAAGGGGCGTAAACACCTGAGTGCCGATTTTCTTTCCTTTTGCAATGCTTTTTCCAAATCTCGGAATAGACCCTCCCAATAAGAGGCTTCAGTCGGCTTAGCGTTTGAGGCATGACCTTGATTTCTATAAAAAGATAACAGAGAATATGCACAATGTACTGCATCGCGATATGTAAGATGGATAAAGAAATGAACTTTGAAGTTCGGCGCATAATGTTAACTGCGAACCTGCGAGTATATGAATCATTTTCCTCAGTCGAGGAAATATATTGCTGTGACCTGAAATATCAATATAGTTCATCAGTAACTAGCACTCATCGCACGCGTTTGATTGTGTTCATGTGTTCACATGTCTACTGTAATATGTGCTACAAGGCACTACGATGCTCTGCCAGTACGTTTAGGAAGAATGCAAATATATGATATTACCTATCCATACTTTATGATAGTTTTAGAGCTCGGCTGATCCTTCAGAAAAGGCTATATGTCACCTTGAGTATTGTATATGCTGTATATAGCCTGCTGAGCTAACAAATATAACGTCAGTTTATCCGCTACCTGTGTCGCTTAGCACTGTTTAAAAAATTTGCTCTCTCGCTCAGCACACGCAGTTGTCCTAAAATAAACAAAGCAGTTGTATCATATATTACTTACAGAAGAGCAGAAGTGGCGTATCCAGAAGCTTCACTCCCATGTGACTCTTCTAGTACCACATTTCTGGCGGCAGCTGACGAGACTGGAAACGTGTGTGCATTGATTGGGAGCCTCTCGCAGTTTTTCGGTTGTGCTGTTGTCGAAGAACACGGATTTCCCGTTCAGGTAAAGGATACGATAAGTGATTCTTCGAGTAAAGTGGCACTTCCAATGCACACTCCTCTGTTCAGTCTGTTCTCAAGAGCGTTGATAGCTAGCGAGGAAAAACAGTACCATGGTTATTATGAACCAACCCACCGTAAATATTACCCCAATCATAACACATTGCCTGTAACGCGCGGCGCGTGCAGACTTGTCTGCTTGCCGCGTTCTGTCGGAGATGCTCGTGCGCTAAATCGAAACAGCAAGCACTGGGGGGGCGATCGGAGATCTGTTCGTTCCGCTTGTTCGTTCTCCTGGGGAAGAACAAGCGCGCTGATTGGCTGAAGCGGGAGATGCCACTCAAGGCCGGGGGTGTCGTCATTTCTTTTTTTTTGCTTGATCTTTTCTTTTTTGGTGACGTCATATCGTGGCATAACGAGTGGGGTGATCGGAGATCTCTGTTCTGCGCCGTTCGTTCTGTACCCATTCTGGCGGCGTACGCGATTGGCCGAAGCCGGAAAAAACCACGTCTCTGAGGGGAGTAGCCAGTTTTCTTTTTGCTTGATCTTTTATTTTTCGTGACGTCATAGCGCGTCATAACGAGCATGTCGTCTGCTACAAACGAACGGAGCGCGAGACCGTTCGCACGCGTTATCTCGAGCGAACAAACGGCTCCGCACGGCATGATGCGGCGGTTGCGGCTGCCGCAACAGCTGATTTTGATAAAATGGCGCTTGCGACGTGTGCTTCTCTTGCGGTTGGAGGTGCGACATGCGTTTGAAGACATGAGCGAGTGCGGCCTCGCTTTCTGTTCTCGAAACGAACAGTGGGAACAAAATGAACGGGCCTGCCTGTGGTCTTACGCGCAGGGACTTCTTAGTTCAAAAGCGCTACCAACTACTGCCACGTGTCGTCCCGGTCCTCACTCGTGAACGACGGCCCCATTGAGCACGACGGCGTAGGTATCTGTGGGTGCTCTTTTATAAAAGCCAGCAGGAGCTCCTTTTGACGATTCGGCACCCGGGAGCCAAGCCAGACATTCCGGTGGGACATCTTGAAAAACTGCGGCAACCGCTACTTTTCTCTTTTTTGTTCGCGTGCGCGACTTCACATAGCGAGCAAGTTAGAAAAACTAACACCAATAAATATCAGCGCTCAAACCTATTGCTGTTTCAGAAACTGTTTGAGCTTGAAAAGAAAAACAATATCTTTTCGTATAACAACTGTATTTATTAGAAGGCGAGAAACACTTCGTTTTGAAATATACGGTCCCCTTGCCGAGGACAAACGATGCGCGTCTACTTCCGGAAAGCTTGCCGCTCACCGCATGACGATTGCCTGTCTTCTTCCTCTCGCCGGAAGAGGGCTGCGGACCGCCCACTTTTGTGACGGAACACCGCCAGAACGAACGCGGAACGAACAGAGATCTCCGATTCTCCCCCCCCCCCTCTGGGCGAGTTGGATATTAAACATACTTTTATTGCGATATGGGCAGCGCGACCCGGACTGAGGACTAAAAGGAACGTACACAGGCTAAAGGTGGGCTAAAAGTGAGAGCGGTTGAGAACGCCCATTCACTTCTTGGACAACCTGCTGGAAGTTGACTTCTTTTCTGGGCCCCGATCAGCCGAATGATATTAACGTTCTTTCCTGTTTTCTCGCCCAATGTCGTCCACATCCCTTCATAGCCACCGCTAAGTGACAATATCCCTAGTAGCACGCACTGTTATCACAGCGTTGAAGCAACTTTCTCAGCGTGGCAGCAACGTTATGTCAACATTTGGTGCTACTAGGGATGTTATGAGAGATTGTGCCAAACAAAAATCTTAAGATTAAGGTACAATTGTGATTGTTGCCGAAACAAAATTGTGCGGAGTCAATGATTAAAGTTGCAGGAATGCCTGATATATCAGAAGCGCACAGTCAACATTGAGCACGTGACAATAAATAATGTCCTTTTACTGAGGATATATTTCGGCTTCCTTTTCCGACTTCACTCACCCTTACCCCGTGGGAATGGAGCGTTGGCGCGAATAAAAGTAGGCAGTTGTGACAAGTATACACAGGCGCGTCTATCTGGTAACCTATTTGTCGCTTGCTGTCCGCTTGTTTCTAGGTTAGAGGAGCGGGATTCAACACAGTGCCGGGGCACCCAAATTGCTTCGGGGGACGCAAGAAACCCTACCATTCCCTCATGCCTGTTATGGTGACCGACGCACACTCGCAAGACTGGCTAGGTACGATGGGCTGTATGGGTGGCTTCGTACAGACAAGCGTCCTCACCCAGGTGAGCTGGCGAAGGAGAAAAGCCGAGTGAAAACGGGATAAGCTCGCCTATTTGCTTCTCATGTGTTGACCGTTGGTTTTTAAAGAAATTGTTGTGTCCCCAAAAAACTCTTTGTATGTTTCACTGCCGTGAAATTGAGTAAAGAGCGAAGCTGGCAACCAAGTGCCACCGCCTGGCGAAAGCAGATTGAGTTCTTTCTTCGTGCTCCTTCTTTGTCATCGTTTTTCTTTCTTTATCTCTTTCTATATTGCCCTCTCTCTTTCCTTCTCTCCTCCTAACCCTCACGGTCACTCCTCCTGACCCTCACTTCTCTTTCCCACCACTTGCGATGCTATACTGTACATGGCTGTGCTGTGGTTTACCCTCTCACCAACTCTTATTCGTCCCCCTATCTATCCTCCTCACCCTTACATCAGTCCATCTCACCTTGCTTTCTCTTTCCCATTTCCTGTCTAAACTATACAACAGAGGGCTAAGCCATGCTCTACCCTCTCCGCACCTCCTTTCCCTCCCCCTCACCTTGACTAACCTTTCCCCCGCTATAATATAAAATACGTGCCTATGCTTGCTCTTAGTCTTTTTCTATGTATCTTTTTGTGTCTCTTTCTTTCTATCTCACTGTGGTTCTTTGTCTTTCCATTTTTTCATTCTTTCTTTTCTATCTTTCTCTCTGTTTCTTTCGTTCACTTTCTATCTCTTTCATTCTCTATATCTCTATCTGTGCTCGTTCTTGCGCCCGCCAGAGTTATTGCATCCCAGGCTGGACCAATCGGCGCGCGTGTTCTCAGAGCAAATCAGAAGATGACTAGGACGAAGGGAGCGCGGGTGGTTCATGATGATGATAATGCTGTGGGATCTCTACGCGGCACAAAAAAAAGATCAATAGCTCCGCTGTGAAAAAGTGCATGCGAATATGCGTTCTGTGGCTTGGCTTTCCTACCTCTATGAAGGACACGTCGCTGTTCATGCGGTCGCGCTTCTACAGCTGTAATGACATCACAAATGGAACACATATTTCGCCCATGAGATCTCTAACACGCTAAGAGAAGGCCTCGCTCATCGAAATGGACAGTGGAGTAAGGTGTCACTGGGCATACAATTTATGATGGAATAGGATGGGTGGCCTTTGTTCACACGTGCCCTCAGGTAATACATGAAACGGGAATATGACCTCTGAAGGTACAATGATTATTCATTTCTTTCCACATATAGGTTGTCTGTGGTTCATATCGCAGACACCGGCAGCTAGGTGAATACATGTATGAGGAACACTGTCCAGCATCTTAAACACAGCTGAAAATGCGAACTGGTAAACTATGTCACCACATTGAATGCGCGTAAATCGTATCAGGCCCTCATGAAGGTTTATGAGGCACTTTTTTTTTCAGATTTCGAGGTACTGTAGCCCGTTATGTCAGTAAAAGCGTGGGTACAGCTAATTGCGATTAGTACAGAAACAATGTAAGTACAACGTAGCATAAGGAAAACAAGACAGTAGAAAAATACAAATGAAAAAAAATAGATTGCTGTAGAAAAATACACACATGCAGACATTCTGACGGTAGAATTGTATGCAATAGAAATTAACTGCAGGATGTAGAACACGGTGACAATCTACGTACAACACTGCCAATGTAATCAGTTCACTGAAAAATTTTTAACGCACCTCTTAAAAGCTTCCAATGTTCGTCGAATTCCAAAGAGACACTAAAAAATGGCTCCACTCTTTTATAGTTCGGTGAAGAAACAATAGGCGTATATATGAAGATGTCATTTTTGAAGTGAAAACACAATTTGACTGCTAGATATGACATTGCTAGTTTGCCTGGGAACAAGATAGGGTTTAGTTTAAATAGTAAGATGTCCTTTTGATAACAAAAAAATAAATTTAAGTCTACAAGGATTCCACGTTGGGTCAGTGTAGGCAATATAAACAACCGACTGATTTCAGAAACAGACATTTCGAAAATACCACGATAAAATAGGCCTTGCGCCTTTTCTCTGAATTTTTCCAATGCGATATATTAACCCTGATTGGAAAGGATCCCATACTACACTGGCATATTCTAACGTAGGCCTTACGTAGGTCAAACACGCAAGCAGCTTAACGGATGACGTTGCTAGCTTTAGTTTGTGGCGAAGGAACCATCACATTTTTCTGCAGCTGCACAAATCCTGTCCACGTGCGGTTTCCATTTAAGTCTCTTCAAATTGTGAAACCTAGGTCTTTGATCGTGTCAGCTTTGGTATAAGTAGTGGAATTGATCTCATAGTTGCATTTAATAACATGCTTTTTTCGGTTAGTAACTCAGAGCATGACTGACTTGGATTGATTAATTTTCATTTTCCATTTAGCAGCGCATCCTTCTACAGCTTTAAGAGCTCGCTTAAGAGACGCGTGATTATTATGGTTATTAATTTCACGATATATTAGGTAACCATCTGCGAATAACCTAACGGTTATGTCGTCGCCTATGTCATAAGCAACGCCATTTACGCAAACCGAGAAAAGAAGGGGCTCTAAGATCTCTGTGGTACACTTGAGGTTATCTTGAAGAAATTCTAACCATACGAAATTTGTATTTGATGAAGCGCTGAATAAATAATTGCCTTAATCCTCTTGTGTTTTATATATTATATGTAGACTAGGAAATTTAGTCATGAATCGAGAGTAACACGTATGTTATGTTCTGTGTTCACATACATGTGGTCTTCTTGCCTATGGGCATCAGGATATGAAAGTTGGCTTCCCTTTTTTAAATGAGGTCCTACGAGCTTTTATGGGATTTCGGTTAAGTACACCTTCGTTCGCAATAACTTCACTATAATGTTCGCTATAAAAGAAGCTGTCGCTCGCAAACTGCCACGTTATGATATTTCAAGCCTATGTGCACATCACCGACAAAGGGAGCACAAAACGCATTTTGTGGAACAGAAGAATGGGGAGAGTACATCTCCAAGATAAAAAAGTACAAATGAGTAGTCCACCTTCACGTACCTCCGCATCATGAAATAATTGTTTAGAGAGACCAGTTGACATTCTATCGCGTAAAGTGTTTCAAGTTTCAAGTTTTATTTCAGATATTAGTGCAGGAACAGAACATCGTACACAATAAATGTGCAGGGGGAGGTTCGAAAGCACTGGGCTACAGGGGGACCTCTTGCCCAGGATTGTTAAAAAAAATTACCTAATTAGCATTAACAGCAATGTAATAAGAAAACGTGTGATTTGATAGAACAACAATAAATCAGATATAGGTAAACAAAAATGGTACAACAATATTATTTAAGGAAAAAATACATCAAGTATTTAAGTAAATAAGGATACAATTGTTTTTTTTTAAATAAATCGATCGGAGAACATTGTTTGATGTGTGGTGGTAATGAATTCCATAAAGGTAAGTTAAAAAAATAAGCAATGTGACGAGCCTAATTGGTACGGGTAGAAGGTAGTAAAGAATTTCCATTTGAAGCAAATCTAGTTTGATTATAATTACATGGAGCATCAGGACAAAAACACTTGATGGTACAAAATGAATGAACGAGTTGAATAGCGTAATGGTAAGGTGATATTTAAATAAACTAGCAATAGGAAGTATTTCGAAGTTGTGAAGTTGTGATGATGCACTACTGCGATATGAACTGTAGGTCCTTATTCTAATGGCTTGTCTCTGAATGAGCTGAATTGGAGATAAAGGGGTTAGGTATGTATTGCTCCACGCAGTGATAGAATACGTAATATGACTGTGAATGAAAGCGTAATATATTTTGAGTAAAGTCAAAGTGTAAAATAGTTACGTGCTCTGATTAAAATTCTAATACCGAATGCTAGTTCTTTCCTAATTGCGTGACATGGTTAGAATATTTTAGGTTGATGTCAAGAAACACTCCTAAGGAAGAGCATTCACTGTCAGGAGCAATGAGCATGTTACTTAGTTTGATAGTGACTTGCGATAGAAGAGCTTTGTTATTTCAAAGGAATATAATGAAAATTTTCGCAGGTTTAATACTGAGGAATTTACAACAGCCGAGGTTAAAGTGCTATTCAGATCTTTCCGTAATTTTAGCGTCAAATAGTGCCTGGATTTATCAGAGGCAAGGGTGGCAGTCTCATCAGCATAACGAAAAGGCTCGGAGTTAGTTACTGTTTGAGCAAGGTAGTTTATAAAAATCAAAAGTAAAGGAGCGCCCGGCCACGGCGGCTGCATTTTGGATGGAGGCGAAAATGTTTGAGGCCCGTGTACTTAGATTTAGGTGCACGTTAAAGAACCCCACGCGGTCGAAATTTCCGGAGCCCTCAACTACGGTGTCTCTCATAATCATATCTTGGTTTTGGGACGTTAAATCCCAGATACTATTAGTATTAAGGACCGCCAAAAATGAATCCTTGAGGAAAACCTAGATTAGTAGTCAAAAAGTTTGATATTGCAGAGCGAACATAAACTGCCTTTGTCGATCACAAAAGTAACTTTTAATTACTGTTAGTGCATGTCCAACATTACTAATAGACTTTAAGTTTGGTTTTCAAAATGCTGTGATTAAGGGAGTCAAATGCTTTGGTTAAGTGAATGAACAATAGACCAGGAAATTCACCAGAATCAACAGCTTTTTTAAATCTTATCAGTAACAGTTAGCAAAGCAAGATTGGCAGAAAAAGGTAGTCGGAAGCCGAACTGATGAGAAGTGAAAATACAAACATATAATTGGGTAATTAGGGATGCGTTGCACAGTACACATCCCTATTAGTTTACTAAAAGCTGATAAAATAGCTATAGGGCGATAATTTGAATGCATGTTCTGTCAGCTTTCTTGGACACTGGAATGATTTTGGCCTTTTTAGTTGTAATGGAAATGACCCGGTCTTGAAAATTAGACTGATAACGCGGGATAGAGGGAAGGTGGTATGGTTACGAAGTGTAATTAGATAAGTAAATTTATATGGATGTATTTTACGTGTGGATGGATGTCAGTTTGTTTATTTAATGTTTCATGTACATTTTAGTTGCTCCTCAACATCGTCGAGCTCGGTCTGGACCCGCAGCAGTCACTTTCAAAACCACGCTTCCTAATTGGTTCTGCTTTAACTGCCAATCCAGAGTAAGTATTTGGTCATTTGGCGTGCCTGTAAATTGATGTTCTGGTTAATTCAGCGCTAAATATTGACATGAATTTTGTACAAGAGTTTTATGTAAACTCCTTATTGTAATGAGCAATGCATGCCGCCATCTACAATTTCATAAATTATGCTACAAACGAAGTATTGTTTCATTACGTAGCGGCAGCTCAATCGTATTCACTCTAGAGCTTGTGCAGCAGAAAGTGGTGGTGCCCAGTGTGTAGCGTTCGAGAGAGAAAATTTGGCGTAATTGTCAACTTAATACAGTTCAATACACTGGAATACATGTAGTGACCATGGCTGTGTTTATAAGAATTCTTAGAAATTATTACCTAAACCCCATTACGTTGTATAAGGCTTGTTGTGTTGCGTCAATGAAAGCCATGGTCATCTGAGGTAAATATTCTCATATTCAGAGCGAACTCAACTAAAGATCTGATTTCCTCTTGTATGAGAGTTTGTAGCAAGTGATGCGTTCAAAATAATTTTACAAATGGCGAAATAGGTGGTTTGGTGGTCAGGGTTATGAGTCGTTTCTGTCAGATCGATATTATATTTTTCTCTAACATACAGTACATGTTGTTGATGGCAACTTAGTACACGCTAAATATATACATACAAACAAAACCGGGTGGTGTCGCTACTTCATTGCATAATGCCTTCATATACCCATATGGTCTGCATGACAAAATATGGAGACAATACGCTTTGAACAAGCTAAGCTAGTGCTTTTAAGGAAAAGAAACGCGGTGTTTCTTCAGCGCCTTGTATACAACGGGCACATTTGTCAAAGTAATATAATATCAGGCTGGCTTAAGCAACTACAGAATTACAGTACGTGCTTACGCTTAAGATGAATTGTAGGATGAAATAGGTACTGATTTTCAAGAGAATGACGCTTTTTCCTTGATGCTCTCAGTATCACACTCTCATTGTTGACTAATATGGTGTGAGCACAATTTTCCGAAACATTTATCAAGCGAAAGGGAGGATTTCGAGAGTCAGTCCTAAGAAAAGCGACTCTAAAGCAAGAATGGTGCACTAAGTGACCAAGGCACTGAAAGCATAAGTTTTAGCTGCATGTTAAAAAAATTAGACAGCTTTTGACTACTGCTGGGACAGTTAAAAGGTATATTGACTGAGTCATCCTTCAGTGTCTGGCACAGAGACTGAACAGAAAAGAGCGTGTTAGCATAACTGTCACATTTCATGATAAATATAGTGACAAAACCTGTCAAAAATTTGTGCTTGGGTTTTTTCCCGGTTGTGCCCGGTTGTGCAAGCACCCGTTTCACTGGAAATAAAGTTTAGCGTCGGCCGAATTATCCGTGAGCGAAAAATTTCAGTGAATCCTCAGGACATCAATAAAGTTATTCATACCATATCAGAGAATGCAAACAATAAAAATTAGGGATCGAAGCCAGGCATTCTGCGCGGCACCCAAGTATTCTACTACTGACCCACGCAGGGGAATAAAGTTGATTCCAAAAATACTCTATGATGTTGTCATGTTGGGCGAGGAGTCACGTAAACAGTAGCATAGATGCGTAGCAGAAGTGTGCAATCGCGGCAGGCCTCGCACTATGGGAATTGCGTTTCGAGTCGATGGTTCAAAGATGCTAATCCATCACAAAAGACCCAGCTATAATTCGCAATCAGCGCAACATCAACAAAGTGTGTCTCATCATATGTGCGCGTATTCCCTTAGAGACGCGTAGTCGGTACTTCGCAAATGTATTTGCAGTAGGCGCCCTAGGATATTAAATGACAGTTTATCTCATGCGCATAGACATTCCTTCGGTCACAGCATGGTTGAGGCTTCCACCGAGAAGTGAAGCACGGCATGCTAACGGGAAGGTGATTCAAACGAGGACTGATAACACTTTAGTTAGCCGCTCTTAAAGCGAAGTGTAAGCATGATCCATGCTTTTATTGCGATATGAGTCATATGGACACAGTACACTCTCGGCGGGTTATTGCCGTTGCCGCCACGTTCCACAATTGCATAACACGCAGATCTATGTAAAACACAGAACGACAAGTCGTCCTGATGAAGAGTTTTCTAAAAAGGGTCAGCGTGGAAACAAACCGCACACCTTTCGCTCCGCGGCGGTACGTGTTTGACCACCAACTAATACAGCTTCCAGCATGCGGAGGACGAACTCTTTATAGACAACATTTACAGTTGCCGGTGCGCGCGTCTCTGGCCTGCCTCGGCGTCGCCGAGACCTGCTAAGTAACGCGCGACATGGCGCGTCACCAGAAGAACAGTAAAAAGGCGTCCCCCCCATCTGTCATCGCGTCTTTCATAGCGGTGCGTGGAGATGTAGGAGGGGGGCTGCTTGCCGCAGGGAGTGGTCCCCTATGGTCGCGCGCTTATCCCTAGAGAGGATAAACAGATGGCTCATAGCTTTGTACGTGTTGTGATCCTTTGCGTTGAAACCACAGACAGCACAAAGGTCACTTCGCTCGCTGCAGCGGCCGCGTTATCTATAGGAGGTGACCTGCTAGCCTTTATTCATATATTTCAATTTATTGCTATCGCATTCACTGCTTCACCCTTGTGGCTAAACAGTGATTTTTTAGAATGCAAAGCACTTAGCGAATCAAGGGTACTTTGACCGTTTCGATCAATCTATTTATCTAGCTAGACGCCTATGTCTCGGCTCTGAGGTGGTCGTCCTCTTAAATTGGTGCATACTGAAATTGGCCTAGGAGGACGGGAATGTATGAAGAACACAATTCGCAGGCCATGACATGATTAACGCGATTGCGTGTTGCGTACGTAATCAAATTTTTTCCACCAGTCCCCTGCAACGAAAACCAGCATACTGCGTCACATGGGGTGTGCCTTTGCACCACAGGTGATTTTCAATGTATACCAACCCAGACTTTGTATATCGTAACTCCAAAGAGTCAAGAAGTCGGTATCACAGAAAATGCGTCGCCGGGGTCTGCTGCGTTGTCGACGGGTTAAAAATTCTGACGGAAGCAAGGATAAAAAATTTAACCAGCTCCGCTTCGCGAGCGCCAATTAAACAGCGAAGCTTGTGGCGTTGAACATCAGGCTAGCGTATTTCTGTGTTTTGCAAGTTTTTCAGATGTATTGTAGCACTGCTCCCTATTCAACACTCTTTGTTAAGCTTTGAGGTGGTGGTATAGTTTTATTGCGTGTGGACAATGCCACTCTTATTCACAGGTTTACAAAGAAGCGTTTGCTTAAGATGCTCCGATGTGTTGTATCACTGCTATTTATTAAACACTCTCTGTTAAGATTCCAGGTAGTTGTGCAGCCACTACCTTTTATAACCCCAAAGTATCACATGACAGTGGTGTGACTCTGGTAACGCGTAACGCCATTTGTTGAGCTAACGGTTGCCTTCTTCCTTTTTGGTGGAAGTTTAGCGCATTTCTAGGGTTTAGCCCATTTCTGTGGCACATGCGCGTCTATGATGATGATAGTTTTCCGATAGGCCGCACGGGTGTCTTTCGAACATAACCGTTTGTTGGGCTAACTGTT
Organism: Rhipicephalus sanguineus; assembly: GCF_013339695.2. Lineage (NCBI taxonomy): Eukaryota > Metazoa > Arthropoda > Arachnida > Ixodida > Ixodidae > Rhipicephalus > Rhipicephalus sanguineus. The sequence continues at coordinate 78,339,449 of NC_051182.1, read as the reverse complement.
TCATTTTAGTGGACCAGTGGTGGGCAGTGGGATTTATCCAATGTCTGTGGCGCATACCCGTTTATGATGCCCACAAACGTTACCGAGGATCCCGGAAATGGAAGGATCGAACAAGAACAGCTTCTCTCTTAAAAGCACTGTTCCAGCGGAATAAAACCCAGACAATTTGCATGGGAGGGAAATTTCTACCTCAGAGCCACGCGAGTGCATTAAAGTGTTCCGAAAAAAAAAGCCAGGCCTGCGCTGAAACCGCAGCACAGTCACAGCGAAAGCTGGAACAGCGGCGTTTCTAGAGCCGGAGGTAAGCTCTCTTGGGGCTACGAATACAAGTACACTAGCAAGGTACCCACTACGCCATAAATCACAATTTTTGTGAGGCTGGGAAGCACCTACTGAGCCTTTATTCGTCATTCTGCGGAGAAGCGAGGCACCAGCTACACGTCTGTAAGGCATTATGTGCACTTTGTTGACGCGACGACTGATTACGATGAAGAATTATGGTTCAGCCCTTTGTAATGGGTTGGAAGCTTTAAACGGCCCACCACTTATGCAATTTGCATTGCGTGACGCCCGGTCGCTATTTCCCTCTGCCGCCATGCTGTATAACATACGTTGACGTGGGAGAGAGGGGGGGGGGGGCTAAGAACTTTACTGAGATCCCGAGGAAACGGATCATGCGCTTATGGGCTTCCTTGGCATCCAATACAAGTGCACTTGCAAGGAACCCACTACGCTATAAATCAATGTAATTTTTGAGAAGTAGGTAAGCAGGCACTAAGCCATTTTTCGTCATCCTACGGAGAGCCGTGGTACCTGCTAAACGCATGTAAGGCATTATGCGCACTTTGTTGATGCTGTGCCTGATGACGATGAAGAATTATGGCGGAGCCCATGTAATGGGTTGGAAGCATTCAACAACCTACTCGTTGCACAATTCGCATTGTGTTATGCCTGGTTACAGAATTCGCGTTGTGCGACGCTGGGTGCTTATTATTGCGATAGCAATTATATGGACAGTCTCGGCTGGATTTTGCCGTGGCCGTCGCCGCCGTCATGCACCGTATATTTATAAGTATGTGTGTGTATATATATATATATATATATATATATATATACATATATAAAGCCGTAAAGAAAAATAATTCAGAAAAATGCTTCCGAAGAGCGGAATCGAACCAGGGACCTCTTGTTCCGCAGCGAGTGGCGCTAACCACTACGCCACGATACGCAGATCCTCCACTTAGCTAACGGCGAGCGTTATATACACACCCTTCACCGCTGGACGGACTCAGAGACGGCAGGCGCTTCTAAGCGTTTCTTCATTACCAGCGAGATGGCGCTAGGAGCGCGACGGGCGCATTTAAATGTCGTTGGCTCACTCGCTCGCTTCTTCTTATATTTCCGCAGGGAGAACCTTGCCCTTCCTCTGTCTGCTCGCGCGGTTGTCTCGTGGTGAGGGGAAGAGGAATGTTTCAAGCTTTCCCCGTGATGTCCGCGCTCACGTTACGGAGCAACGAAAGTAACTCGAGCTCAAGGGACGCCGCTAAACGAACAAACAGAAGATGAGTGCGAACTATCAAGTGTCACAGCTCGACACTTGAAGCACGCTAGTTTCCTTCGCTGCTTCGGGCGGCTTTGCAACAGGAGCGCTGCTCAAACTGAGAGTATCCATTGGCGAGCCTCACTTCGTATAGCATTAGTTTCTTCGTATAGCATCGCATTCATTGCTTCGCCCTTGAGGCGAAAGTGTGACTTTTTTACTCTTCTACCAGGCTATATTGCATATGTTGATTTGGTTCCTTCCCGATATGAAGCCTGTATAGGACCTTTTTGCAAAGCAGATTCAAGCACCGCCGTGGCTCAGAGGTTGAATACTGGGCTCCCACGCAGAGGCCCCAGGTTCGAACTTCGTTTTATCCTGGAATTTTTTTTCTTATTTCGATTTTTTTTTCTTATTTCGACCGTTAGTGGTTACGGACACTGGCGGCGGCGGCGGACAACCACGGCGCCAAAAACGGCCTCTGAAATGATCTCATAACAGCTTTCGCTGTAATAACCTGTACCAGCGTCATGTCGGGGCAATGCCGATTGTGGTGGCAGTGTCGTCTATCCGCTTTGAGATCATTGCAACAAACATTGCATATCTGTGACTCCTCATGCCAGGCCCGTAGCCAGGGGGGGGGGCAGGACCCCCCCCCCCCGAAATTTTCATGACACATGGTGTTTTATTGAAAATAAATCATGAAAATAGGCGCTTTTCTCAAATAGTCAAGGTTTTCAGCAAGTCGCCCCCCCCGAAAAAAATTCCTGGCTACGGGCCTGCCTCATGCTATAGTCAAGCGTAGCGCGAATACGCCTACGATCGGTGCGTATTATGGGCATATCATCGCCCCTTAACGTGCACTGCGTGGCAACGAAACTGACGTATACGCTCTAACCTGAGTGCCGACGTTCCGTCGGTCCAAGAGCTACCCTTTACACGGTAGTGTACTCAGCATGCCTATTAAACACACAAGATGCGCTCTAACTAAATTTGTCAAACGACATCGATAGACTTCGTAACGCTTGGCTTAATGTGAAAAATCCCGCATTAGCTTCTACGCGCTGACTGCTTCGCACGAAATCGATTCTCATAATGCGTAAGACCTGCCGGATTTTTTTTCTTGAGAATTGTTAGTGGTTCGTTCTTTCAAAAAGCAACAAATCACATTAAAAACTGAAAAAAAATACTTGTATACGAGTCTCCCGTCTTGGTAAATAAATTTACCACGACGGCAAATGTGCGTGCGCGACTAGTAAAGCCGACCATGCTTTTGAACCGCAGCTCCCCTGTCGCTTTGGCCCCGAGATATCCTGAGGAGGCGCAGGCTACTCTCGAACAGCGAGGTCACAAAATAATTCTACACACTGAGAAGCGAAGCTTCCTCCAGGCAGGCCACGCAAACATTTTGGCTCGGGAGTCCCTTTGGTCCCCCAAGAAAAATGAAGCTGCGGCCGCCGGCAAGAGCTCAAGTGGCAATGGTTCCATCTGGTGCGGTACAGAACCTCGCATTAATGGAGCTGCCCTCGGCTACTGAAGAAGGACCTTGTAAAAATAGGTTTGTCAGCGAGTAAATATTCATTAAAGAGTGTGTGCTGTGCAAGTAGACAAGCGTTCGCAAATCAGAACTGTAAGGCACGCTATTACCATGAAGAATTAGGAGCTCGTCTGGGAGATTGCGCCATAATCCTGATATAGAAAGCATCCTTCCTATGGCCCTTGTGTGTACATAAGAAGTATGAAGAGCTTGGCTGGTTATTTCATGCTTAGATACGCCAAAAAACGTCAGGCCTGCGCTCAACCCACAGCACTGTTCCAGCGAAAGCTCGAACAGCGGTCTTTCTGGAGTCCGTTCCAAACTCTGTTGGGGCATCAAATACAAGTACACATGTAGGGCATCCACTACGCCATAAATCAAAACTTTTGTGAAGTAGAGAAGCACTCATTATGCCACTCCTCGTTTTTCTGTAGACAAGCGATGTACCTGCTAGACATCGGTGAGGCATCCTGTGCACTTTGTTGATGCTGTGGCTGAGGACGATAAAGAATTACGGCTGAGCGTTTCAAAAAAGGGTGGAAGAATTCAACGACCCACTCACTGCACCATTCGAATTGTTTGGCGTCTGGTTTATTCTACTCTTCTGCCATACTATATTACTTATCTTAACGCGACACCTTGCCCTACATGACGCCTTCATATCGTCTTTTTGCGAAGGAGTTGGCAGCACCAATGTGGCGTTGTGGTAGAACATTTTGTGTTAGAATACTGAACTTCCACGCAGAGGGCCCTGGTTCAAATTACATCCGATCATGGACGTTATCTTTATTCATTTCATGTGTCTTATTTCGCGCAATAGCGGTTACGGACAGCGGCGGCGGCCGACAACTAGGCCACCGTTGTTGCGGCCTCATAACAGCTTTCGCTGTAAAACAAGCGAGAACTTAAGACAAAAAGACTAAAGAAGAAGGCCCTACTCACTCACACATCGTCCCCGGACTCGCAGCATACTCACACACCAGGCGATGGTGTGTGAGTGAGTGTGCCTTCTTCATCTTCTTTGTCTTGGCTTTTCGCTGGTTTTACAGCGAAAGCTCTTATGAGATCAGAAGAAAAGCCGATTTTGGTGCCGTAGTTTTCCGCCACTGCCACCACCACCGCCGCTGTCCGTAACCGCTCTCGCGCGAAACAAGAATAAATGAAATGACAAAAAAAATCTTCAGGATCGCATGGCATTTGAACACGGGCCCTCTGCGTGGCAGTCGAGTATTCTACCACAGAGACACGCCGGTGCTTGAAACTCTTGCCCAAAAAGACCCGATACAGGCGTGATTTCGGAAAAGGAATCGCGTTAACATATGTAATATAGCGTGGTAGAAGAGCAAAATAATAACCAAGCGTCACAAAATGGGAATTGCGCAACGTGTGGGCTGTTGAGCGCTTCTAACCCATTACAAAGGCCTGAGCCATAATTCTTCATTGCCATCAGTCACCGCAGAAACAAATTGCACATGATTCAATTACAGTAGTTACAGTTATAACTGACTCATTATCTGTGTGCTGCTCTCTTACCGCATCTAGTGATACCCCTATACTAAAGCTCTTTAAAGTACTAGTTCCCGCGTATATTCAAAATATTATTTGATCTGGATACCTGGCCAGAAAGGTTTGTTGTTAAGTGAAATGGCTGATTCTCTAGCAGAGGCATCGCTTTTAGCGGCGACCATTCGTGTTTTTCCGCTAACAGCACACACGGCGATGGCGAGATTTTGTTCTCTAACATTCAGAAAAAAGTTGATCAGACCCAGTATCGACTGTTTCTCAGGAGTGCAGGCACCTCTTATTTTCCTGACACAGCCATTTATCCATGTCAATACTGATGGAAGTGGCCATAACGAAATTTAGTTGCCGCGTTAACTACCTCAGTTGTTTACTTGCATATAGCAGGTTTAGTGACTTCCCCTCTGTGCGTCTTTTGTAATGAGGAGGAAAGTATTGGTCATTTCTTTCTACCATATCGCCGTTACACGACATTGAAAAAAAAAATATTAGTACCGCCTCTTCGCAAGCTCGGCCTGGAAGTATAAGAGCCGGTTTAGGATAGTTTTGTCCGAGCAAGCCTTGCACAACAGTGTCCAAGCGAGTGAACTTTCGCCGATATTTTATACTCTGCGACATGACACTGACGTATTGATCTCGTGACTCATAAGTGAAATTCTAAACAATTCAATGTTAGCAGTTGTGTTCTTAGAGTCAAATTTCTATTTTCATAAGGTTCCCGGCAGCGTAGTTTCTGAATCAATATCTTGGCAGGGGTTTCATGTGATAGACGCTGATTGCTCGTGACATTCAGGAGAGAGCACGGTTGCTAATGACCTTTCTGCGATTCACAGGCTTGAACTACTTTCCATGACCTAACGAAAGGAGCAGAATTTTGAGGGCTCATTTTTCTTTGTTAGACGCAACCTTTACCAGAACCAACAGACAGTCAAGCCAAGGAAAGCGTAGGGGACGTTATTTGTAGTAATTGTGGCATAAATCTGAAGGAAATAAAGTGGACGAAAACACAATCTGCAGGGACCGAGCCTCTAACCTTTCAATAACGCGTTCGATGCTCTACTAACTGAGATGCGGCGCCGGTCCTCCTCCCGTCCACTTTATCGGGCGACGAAGCCGTGATCCAACAAGCTTCCATGAGAACATTTAACAAGATCCCATTGCCATGAACAAACAAGATTCGTTTGGTACATTATAAAACCCGTTCGCTCAGTCAAGTTTTCGCGTCATTTGATTATGGTCTATAAACGAAGGCAAAGTCTCGTAGTATTGCTAAACACAGAGATATACACATTGTCACGTCTGAATAGCGCCAAAACGTCGGCGCGAACCACCGAGCACGTAGGGACGAAAAAGAAGAGTGCGGTCGCAGGGTGGCAAGAGACGCGCTCGCAGTGTTCGGGCCAGGGAAGTGCAGTTACGAGCTCGGATGAGCGAGGCGTTCTGCCGGGCGAGACGAGTGTGCACGGATGACCACGGAGCCGGGCGAGGTCCAGGGTGGCCGAGGATCCAGGTTCCAGGGGTGGAGTTGCTGGCTGAATCGAGGGTCACCGAGTGGTGCCGAGCGGTACCGAGCGACGCGCCAGACTCGGACGTGGGCCGCTAGCCCATGAGCTGTGCACCCGAGCTTTACCTGGTAGTGCCCTGGCCAATGCGAGGAACGCCGGTGGTTGAGCTGCCGCATCGCAGCTGTGGCGAGCAGCATTCCAGCACAGTGCAGACGGTGCTGTCACGTGGAACCGCCACGTCTGGGTGGAGATCAAGACTTCGGAAATGAGGTCCGAGTTCGTGCTGATCTAAGAATCTCGTAGACGCCGCCACCGCTGCTCGAAAGTCGTGGGATCGCGGGACTACCGGCCGTTCTCCCTCCTCGTGTGCTGGGTGGACGTCGCGATGGCACCCACTTCATCGACTTTTCATATTCTTCAGTTTTGCGTATAAATGTTTTAACCCGTCTCTCTGTCTGTTTCCTGCGACGCTGCACAATATCAGAAGTGCCCGAACCGTCCAAAATATCACCCATATAAATATTGGATACTAAAAAGGGTGCGAATTATCAGGAGAATTTCATGGAGAATGGCTATGTTCCTTAAGAGGTCGATTTAGTGGAGCTGAGCCGTAATAATTGGTGCGTTTTGCGTCCGAAAACCACGATATGATTATGAGAGACGACGTAGTGGAGGGCTCCGAAAATTTCGACAACCTGTTCTAAAACGTAACTATAAGCACACAGCCCTCTAGCGTTTGGCTCCATCGAAATGCGGCCGCCGCAACCATCGGGTCAGCAGTTAAGCACCGTAACCACTACACCACCACGGCGCGTAACCCGTAATAGCTGTGGCAATTAGGCACTTAAGTTAAGACCATAGAAAATTCAGTGCCAATGGAAAATAACACAAAACCACTCGTTGGGACGCTCATGAGAAGAATGGACCATTTTGTGGATTAATGTTCGTCCAGTCCTAATAATTTAGGTTATTATAGCGCGAACTGAATGTCACGCTTTTACTATGTAGTAAGCAGAATTTTTGTTACTGTACACGCCGGGCAAGCGCAGATTATTATCTATTTGTCCTCAACACCTCCTAGACATAACAGTAAACTCAAGGGTAGCAGAAACAGTAGCAGAAATGACGCCAAAAGTAAGAATGAAGCAGAGAACTTGCCTTGGCAGGACGTTAAAGATATATTGCAGTAAGGAGACGAAAAAAAGAAAACAATACAGACACACAAATAATGTATGGGATGGCATAAAAGGGCACCTTAAAAAGATCTTGTGCTAGGAATCAGATTATGATTTTAATGACACATTGAAGAAAAGAAAAAATCACAGCATATCCACGGGGTGAATGATGATGAGTGGGGCGAAGCTACGGAGGGAATCATCTGTAAACCGTGAAACTCTTCCGTGAAATGCGCCCAGTACATAATATAAAGAGTGTGAAACATCGTGTATATATTAAACATCAAACCTTTATTGTACTGTTGGTTTACGTGGTCCCTTCATTATCACTTGTGATCGGTGAAATGCAAGGAAGAAGTCCGCTCCCGAGCGAAAGAGCGCCAAGAGCGACCGCATTCCCCGCTCGCCCTGTGCGAATTAAAGGCAAGGCTAGAGGGAAGACAGGACGCGCGTTCCACGACGCGAGGTCGGTAGCATGCCCAACGAAAGCCAACGGAACGCGATCGTGCAAGTGCTCCGGCTTCGCATCGCCTCATGGTTCCATTTAGCGTCCCAAAACCAAACATGTTGCTCAAGGTGTGCCTTGCGTTTTTCGTAGAAATAATTTCTTCATCATGTACATTAAGACGAAAAGTTGAAAGCTCACTAGAGTGTATCGCCCGCAAAGTATGTCTTTTAGTGTGATTTAACTCTCGTACGGCAGGGTCCTCGCGCCGTTGCCGGTCCACCTCGCCCGTTGACGATCGGGCGAGGTGGCTACATGCAACTACTACTACTACACTTTAAGAAAAACATCTGGCGTTCTTTCGTTCTGCTTTTACAAAACATCTGGCGTCTTTCGTTGGTTTATTTTCATCAATCAACGGCGTTTTGAACAAAATTTGTATTGTTTAATCACGCACAGGAGAAATCTCACCAGGCACTACCTTGGAGGTAAACAATGGCTGCTAATGGCAATGAGAGACAGAAGAAGTCGGCTTTTAGCTAACACTTACACTTCTACTTCTACTAACGTTTCCTACTGGAACATGCCAATGGCTGCTAATGGGGAATGAGAGACAGAAGAATTCGGCTTTTAGTTAACGCGCACGCTGCGAATTTTTTATTGTTCAACAACGCACAGGAGAAATCTCCCATCGGCACCACCTTGGAGGTCAAAGCGTAAGACTTGTTACTCACTACTACGACCACGACGACTACGAGGGACGAACGGGTGCCGCCTTAAGGAGCTTCGCCCCTAAAAACAGAGGCATGCCAAGATAGCTTCTGTTAGCAGAATGTTTCTTCTCTTAGATGCAGCATCCTTGCCGGTGGTTCTATAGGTGTCAGACCCTTATTTGCATATAATCAATCTCACTGCATGTAAGTCAAACTTGCAGCCACGAGGTTCTTCAAGTCGCCAATATGTGAAATCCACGAGACGCAAAGCATCCCCATTCTTGCATTCTTCAAACTTTCTAACGAAGCACAACGCAACAGGAGCTTAGATAACGACACTACAGAGGCATCAGAATTTGCGCGAAAGACGCCGCATGCATTGGAGTGCGTCGCACAGGACAGTAGCTAAGAGCGAAGTGTTATGGCACTGATACGACTGAAACGAAAAAGAAACGAGAAAACGAAAGGTCGGTTGGGCGCAGACGTTCGCGCGCTTGTCTGTCGAGACGACGCGAGCGCCACCACGTGACTCTTATCCTCCAAAAGGAACGCTCAAAGCTTGTTGGCCTTTGTTGGCCTTCCTGAGCACACGTTCCTGCTTTCTGCGTACAAACAATCTTATCCCACTGCCGTGCGCTGCTCACGCTATAATGCACGATTTCTTTCATCACGATAGACTTCCATACCGGCGTTTCGTCATCTTCCTTGTGGCAAATGCTCCATTTCAGGCTAGCAATTATTCCCTGGCAATTATTCCAAATTATTCAATCGCACTCATCAGCGCGAAGTGGTGTACAGCAGGACTTGGGCCGTATATGCTCTAAATGCCGCAGTGCAGTGTGCTTGCTCGTGTGATGTGCCTCACAAATATTTCTGGGAATGATTGGCTGCATAAAGATCACGTGTCTTTTCATTGTGGAACTGTTTATGCGTACGCCCTTCGATTTTTTTAATGATATAGCGCTAGAGTTGAACCCTGGACACTGTAGACCGCAGGAAATTCAAGAAGTAACGAGATTTTCTACAAGATGCGGGAGAGCGCACTCCTGTGCGAGAGGCGTCTGCTGCGCTATTTGCTTTCAGATACATAAGCGCTATTAGCCTTATATGGGCGATCAAATGTTCATAATGCCGGGGTGACGCTGGTTGTCGTATCGCATACTATCTGCTTCTTGCCTATATCAGAAACTAGCGTATCCTGCGGTCGACGCTTGTGCGATATTATAAAAAAAATTACACCATCTCCCGTTAATGGGACCATGACGCGATGCGAACCCGGAGCACTTGCACGATCGCGTTCCGTTGGCTTTCGTTGGTCGTACTACCGACCTCGCGTCGTGGAACGCGAAGAGGAACGCTACGCGCGTCGTGTCTTCTCTCTAGCCTGGCTGTTAATTCTCACAGGGCGTGCGGGGAACGCGGTCGACAGGCGCGCGAGAGAGAGACAGCGTAGAAGAGGAGAGAGAGGGGGAGGGGACGCGCATGCGCTGGCCCTCATCGCGGCGCTGCGCAGGAGAGAATTTCGTCATGTCGAGCCCTCATTTCAGAGGAGCCAACCGAGGCAAGCGCTGGACTGAACGCACGCAGCGCTCTACCACTTGAAGGAGAGGAGACTAGAGGAGGAGAGCAGCGTATGCGCTGTGAGAGCAGAAGCGAGAACGCAGGAGAAGCGTAAGCAGGTGCTGGTAGAGAAGTGGAGAGAGTAACGCGCAGCTGTTGGAGAGGGGAAGGAGGAGAGTGGCGCATGCGTAGTGTGAGTGTGGACTACTACGCCGCGTTACATGCCCCCGAGCAAGAGATACTTCGCATCTAAAAATGAAAGGATGTCGAACACTCAATTTATTCAGGAAGCATTTCTGTGAACTTCATTTTCTTTAGTAATACGAGAATCCGGAAAGCCATTGCAGAGTCATTCGCAACTGATGGAGAACGAAAAAGCTCTAATGACTTCTAATAAATTAAACCGCGGCCGCCTTACTCGCTCGCGCGACCAGACCGATCTGGTCGCGGTAGTATATGCTAGACAGCGAGGCTTCCCACTGGTGTATGGTTGAGTCTGGATTGGCGGTTTGGCGCTCAGACGCCGACACGCCCTAGGAATTTAGTAGAGCACAGCCGGGACACTTAAATCCGAGCATTGCTGCCGGTATTGTGCGGGTTACGCGCAGTTATACAGCGTGCGGTGCGAAAAGATGTTTACGTGCAGCTGCCTCCACCAAACCGGTTCGACGTGCGTTGGAGATTCGAGTAGCGGCTGATCTTTCCCACGCTGCAGGATGTAGTGTTCAATTATTGTGCAAAATTGTTTTCGTAGAGGTTTCGAACTCTCTTCGTCCTGTTATATACTGTAAGGCCCGGTAACCGTGCGCACGAGCCTAGGCATGCATCCTCAGTTTCCCAGTGAACCAGAGGGCCCTGAAACAAATTACGCATCAGCTGTCAGTGTTGCTTGGCGCGGTTTTAAATATTTGTACTGCGTCATTGGCCGCACAGAGATGCATTAATACTGTTACGGTGAGATGCGTTTATTTACAAGAGATGATGGATGCGAGAGTCCAGGGATCGAGCAGCTCACAGTTCGTGCCCCTGCGTCGTTTTCCTCTTCTTCCATGCGTTCTCCCAGTATCGTAGCAATTCCCCCTTTGCAGACGATGCCCACCGGGCGAGTCAGGTTTCGTTGCGACGATGAAAGCGTTTGAGGCGGGCAACATGCACGACGTTGGTCTTTCTTGAGCGGCGGCCAGTAGACAAGAGCCGCGATATCACGTACGTGACATCGCTGAGACGTTCCATGACAACAAAGGGGCCAGTGTAGTTGGCTAGGAACTTTTGGCATAGGCCGCGCTTGCGAAGCGGCGTCCAAAGCCACACCAAATCGCCTTTCTCGTACAATACGTGTCGGTGACGTCCGTCGTAACGGTTCTTAGAGCGTTTCTGGGAAGCGAGAGTACGAAGGCGGGCGATACGCCGGGCCTCTTCTGCACGGCAAAGGGTTTCGGCGAGAGTAGGTTGGTCGATTTCAGAAAACGGAAGAATAGTGTCAAGAGCTGTGCGGGGTTGGCGTACGTAGAGCAGATAAAATGGACTGTATCTGGTCGTCTCGTGCTGTGCAGTATTGTAGGCAAAGGTTATGAAGGGCAAGACGGCATCCCACGTTTTGTGTCCGGAATCAACATACATGGAAATCATGTTGACGAGAGTTCTGTTGGTTCTTTCGGTTAAACCGTTCGTCTGCGGGTGATACGGAGTGGTGTGACGAAAATGAGACTTAGCGAGACGAAGCAGGTCTTCAACTACATCGGCAATAAATTGCCGCCCGCGATCACTGATGATAACACGTGGGGATCCATGGCGTAATATAATGTGAGACAGCACAAACTGCGAAACTTGAGTGGCCGTTGCTGTAGGAATTGCCGCAGTTTCGGCATAGCGTGTCAAGTGGTCGACGCCCACTATAATCCATCGGTTGCCGTTCGTTGATCGCGGAAAAGGGCCGAGCAGGTCAACACCAACGACCTCAAATGGAGAACCAGGGGGTGCTATGGGATGAAGTAGTCCTGCTGGCTCGGTTGTCGGACGCTTGTAGCGTTGACATTGCTCACAGCTCGCAACGTATGCAGTCACACTTTGACGCATTTTCGGCCAGAAGAAGCGTTCTTGTGTGCGCTGATATGTCCTGGAAAAACCCATATGTCCAGACGTAGGGTCGTCGCGCATAGCTCGGAGGACGCGTTGTCGCAGACTTGTTGGCACAACTAGAAGTAAACGGGCGCCTATGCCGGAATAATTCTTCTTGTAAAGAACGTCGTCCTGTACGACGAAACTGCGTTGACCGTTCGTTCCGGAGATAAAGAAAGGGGCGAGACTGTTGTCACTGCGTTGCTCTGCGCGAAAAGTGGTCAGGTCAGGAAATGGGGCATCGACAACTGCTAAATATTCATCGAAGTTGTCTGCGTCACACTCGGTTGTCGGAAGGGGAAGCCGCGAGAGGCAATCGGCGTCGGCATGACGACGACCGCTCTTGTAACGAACTTCAAAGTCATGTTCTTGCAGTCGTAACGCCCAACGAGCAAGACGGCCGGATGGGTCACGTAGTCCAGTGAGCCAACATAAAGAATGATGGTCTGTGATAATGGAAAACCGGCGTCCGTAGATATACGGGCGAAACTTGTGGACGGCGAATACGACCGCGAGGCATTCCTGCTCTGTGACAGTGTAGTTGCGCTCCGGTTTACTTAAACAACGACTGGCATAGGCAACGACGTGTTCAGTAGCTCCATGGCGTTGGACCAAGACGGCGCCGAGACCTACACCACTGGCGTCGGTATGTACTTCTGTGGCAGCAGATGGGTCATAGTGGCGAAGCACGGGCCCTGAGGTAAGAACAAACTTGAGTTGCGAAAACGATGACTCGCATTCTGCTGACCACCGAAAAGGCACATCCTTATTGAGTAGGCACGTCAAAGGGAAAGCGAGGTCGGCGAACTTAGGCACGAAGCGACGGAAGTACGAGCATAAGCCCAAAAAGCTTCGCAACTCTCGTACAGACTGAGGTGGTTTGAAGCTGCTAACTGCAGCAACCTTCTGAGGGTCGGGTCGAACTCCATGCTTGTCAACCAGGTGACCGAGAACCAGAGTCTCACGGTTGCCAAAGTGACACTTCTTAGAATTCAGGGTGAGCTTAGCTTTCTCAAGGCAGGTTAGAACAATGTCTAGACGACGGTTGTGCTCATCGAATGTACGGCCAAAAATTATAATGTCGTCAAGGTAGCATAGACAAACTTCCCACTTTAGTCCACGCAAAATAGTGTCCATGAAGCGCTCAAACGTGGCTGGAGCGTTACACAGGCCAAAAGGCATTACATTAAATTCAAAGAGACCATCTGGGGTTATGAATGCCGTTTTCTCTTTGTCACTCGGATGCATGGGAATTTGCCAATATCCAGACCTGAGATCCACGGATGAGAAGTACGACGCAGAATGCAAACAATCAATGACGTCATCAATCCTGGGAAGCGGGTACACATCCTTCTTAGTAACGGAGTTGAGGCGTCTGTAGTCCACGCAGAATCGCCATGTACTGTCTTTCTTCCGGACAAGAATCACAGGGGCAGCCCAAGGGCTACATGATTCTTGGATGACCTTTTTTTTAACATCTCTTCTACCTGTTCAGCAATGATCTTGCGCTCTGCAGATGACACACGGTACGGTTTCTGCCGGATAGGGTGAGCGGATCCTGTGTCGATCACGTGACGAGTCCGCGAATCGGGTACACTTGTTTGCTCTTCATTCTGTGCAAAGTCGAAAACAGTGGCATGCTTGGCAAGGACTTTGACCAAGGCTTGGCGTTTTTCTGATGACAGCGACTTGTTTATCATGCTTAGAAAGTTGGTTTCTGTATAGTGAGTTGCCTGAACAAGGTCTACACTCTGGTCGCTTAAAGACGCAATCAAACTGTTCACATTTTGTTCGAAGAGGGCGAGCCGCATTCCACTGGGCAGCATGACAGGTTCAGTAGAATAATTTAACACCCACAAAGCCGATCGCCCATTGCTGATGGAAAGAACGCAACGCGGCACGAGCACATTTTTCTTGGCGCAATTAAGAGGAACCGGCTCCACAAGAACATCAAACGTGCCGGCGTCTGAGGCAGAGGTGTCAACGGGTACGTTCTTCATCGATTTGGGTGGCAAGAAGACGTCCTCAATGACGGTGATGGACCCTTGGCAGCGCTTGGAATCGTCAGTAAATGCCGACAGCAAAATTTCACCGGCGCCACAATCTACGGTGGCACCACAGTCTCGTAGAAAATCGATCCCCAAGATAATGTCATGTGTGGAGCTAGCCAGGACAGCAAATTCTACCTTGAACACCTGTCGCCCAAAGTAACACTCACAACACACACGCCGATAGGGCTTAGCGTCTCCCCACTCACTGCACGAAATGTTGCACTGCTGTTCCAGCGAAACATCACTTTATGTCCTAGCCGCAGTTTAAAGTTAAAACTCATGACCGAAACAGCTGCTCCAGTGTCTATTAAAGCCATCGTAGGTAGTCCATCAACGAGAACGGGGACCTTATTTTGCGTCATAGAAACGGGGGGAGGCATAGGTGGATGTAGTGACAAATGTTCGGCGACCTCACCTCCATCGGCCGCACCACCTAGTTTCCCGGCGGTGGGGAAGTGACGCGGCGAGCAGGAGACGGGGAACGGCGCCGGCGCGCAGTAGGGGGCGTCAAGCTTCGTACGGAGGAGGGCGAGTCGCTGCGGAAGTTCTGGTTGAAATTGCGACCGACGTGCGTGTCACTGCGGGCATTTTGCTGGAAGCCGTTGCCGACGTACGTGTCCCGCATTGAGCGCATACCACCACGCCAGCTGTTTTGTCGAGGAGAAGGCGGTGGTCCCTCGTAGTGGCGCTGTGGTGCGCGACGTCTTTGAGCGCAGAATCGAGCCACATGTCCACGGAAACCGCAGTAGAAGCACACAGGGGCCTCACGCACGTCACCAAACCTTCCACGAGGCACCGTGTACCTGTGATCGTCCCACGAGGACACCATTGTAGGTGGTTGGATGAATGCGTTCTGGAGACCACTGCGACGATGTAGGTTGTCGGTTGGTTGCTCCGGTGCTCCTGATAGGGGCACGTCGTACACCGTGGCGTCAACGGCAGCACACATTGCGTCGTATGGCAGAGGGACATCACTGGCACGTGCCCTTGTAGTGGTGACAGCATCACGTCGTCCAAGTTCTTCGCGCACAATTTGTCTAATCGTTGCGGCAAGATCACAGGGTGGTGTTGGAGTGACGTCGACACTTGCAACGGTAGTGACGTTGGCAAGTCTACCAAACTTGGGAGTGATGCGCCTAGCCTTCAGAGTCTCAAACGTGCGGCAGTGTTGAATTACGTCCGCTACAGACTCCAAGGTGTCCTTTCCGATGAGGAAATTGTAGACATCTTCAGCAATACCTTTGAGAAGATGCCCAACCTTGTCATCTTCTTTCATGCGTGGGTCTACAGACTTGCACAATTTCAAAATCTCCTCAATGTAAGTTGTGCAAGTCTCGCCGGGCACTTGAGCACGCTGCATTAAAGTTTGCTCAGCGCGCTTCTTCTTCATTGAAGGGTCCCCGAAGCAGCTCGCTATTTCCTTCTGAAACTCTTCCCACGTCGCTATTGTTTCTTCGTGGTTTTCGAACCACACCAACGCCGTTCCTTCAAGAAACAATCCGACGTTGGTCAGCCGGGAGGCCGAATCCCAATGGTTGTACCTACTCACACGATTGTAGTGTTTCAGCCATTCGTCGACGTCTTCTCCAACCTTACCAGAGAAGGTTCGTGGCACCATGTGTTGGGGCCACGTAGCGGCAGACGAAGACCGCGTGTTGTCGCCGTCAGCAATCGGGTCCATAGAGAGGGGTGGTAGTCCGGCCAGTCGGCGGCTTCGGCGTAGCTCCAGATGTAGCGCTTCCGTGATCGTTCACCCGGGATTGCTCTGCTGTACCCAGCACGTCCACCAATACTGTTACGGTGTGATGCGTTTATTTACAAGAGATGATGGATGCGAGAGTCCAGGGATCGAGCAGCTCACAGTTCGTGCCCCTGCGTCGTTTTCCTCTTCTTCCATGCGTTCTCCCAGTATCGTAGCAATATGAATGAAGCAGTAAGGTTACATGTTTCTTGCAGAAAAAACGCCAGGCCTGCGCTGAAACCGCAGCACAGTCACAGCGAAAGCTGGAAGAGCGGCGTTTCTAGAGCCCGTTGTAAGATCTCTTGGGGCTACAATACAAGTACACTAGAAAAGTACCCACTACGCCATAAATCACAATTTTTGTGAATTTGGGAAGTACCTTCTAAGCCATTATTTGTCATTCTGCGGAGAAGCGAGGCACCAGCTACACGTCTGTAAGACATTATGTGAACTTTGTTCACGCGACGACTAATGACGATGAAGAATTATGGCTCAGCTCTTTGTAATGGGTTGGAAGCTTTAAACGGCCCACCAGTTACGTAATTTGCATTGGGTGACGCACACTCGCTATTTCCCTCTCCCGTCATGCTGTATAACATACGTTGACGTGGGAAAGAGACGGGGGGGTGAAGAACTTTCTGAGACCCCGAGGAAATGGATCAAGCGCTTATGGGCTTCCTTGGCAACCAATACAAGTGCACTTGCGAGGAACCCACGACGCTATAAATCATTGTAATTTTACTGAGACCCCGAGGAAATGGATCATGCGCTTATGGGCTTCCTTGGCAACCAATACAAGTGCACTTGCGAGGAACCCACTACGCTATAAATCATTGTAATTTTTGAGAAGTAGGGCAGCAGGCACTGTGCCATTTTTCGTCATTCTACGGAGAGCGTTGGTACCTGCTAAACGCATGTAAGGCATTATGCGCACTTTATTGATGCCGTGCCTGATGGCGATGAAGAATTATGGCAGAGCCCTTTGTAATGGGTTGGAAGCATTCAACAACCTACTCGTTGCGCAATTCGTATTGTGTGACGCCTGGTTACAGAATTCGCGTTGTGCAACGCTTGGTGCTTATTTTACTCTTGTACCACGCTATATTGCATATGCTAATGTGGTTCCTTCCCGACATGAAGCCTGTATAGAACCTTTTTGCAAAGCAGTTTCAAGCACCGGCATGGCTCAGAGGTTGAATACTGAGCTACCACACAGAGGGCACAGGTTCGAACCTCGTTCCATCCTGGAATTTTTTTCTTAGTTCGTTTTTTTCTTATTTCGGGCGATACATGGTTGCGGACACCGGCGGCGGCGGCGGACAACTACGGCGCCAAAAACGACCGGTGAAATGATCTCATAACAGCTTTCGCTGTAAAACAGAAGCGGCGCACCAGGAAGCTGCACTTCCACGTGACTCTCCTGGCACATTATTTCTGGCGACGTCCGACGAGAGCGGAAACGTGCGCGCATTGACTGGGAGCATCTCGCAGTATTTTGGATGTGGTGTTGTTGAAGAACATGGATTTCCCGTGCAGGTAATAGTAGTATCACGTGAGTCATCAATGAATTTGGCACTTCCAACGCATGATCGTCTGTTTATCTTGCACTTAAGGAGACTTAAGGAACAATGGTATGGTCATTTTGTCAACCATACGCGCCCTAGCTAAACTATTTTGTGTGTTTGTAAGGAACAATGATATTGAACAATACTGCGAAGGTCTTGTTTGGTCACTTGCATAGTTTCAGACACAAATGGTATACGAATACCTGAAATATCCCAAACACATAGTTACCAAAGACGTCATAGCTGCCAGTCAAGTTTTCGTTCCGAGGTAATCTTTTTTGTTCCATTTTTTTACTTAAGCTTCCACAGTGGTACAGTGCTGACGGAGCTTGGCTAAGGACCCGAAAAGTGCCAGCTCGATCCCACCACCGGCGGGCGCGTTTCAATGAAGGCGAAGCTCTAGAGGCCCGTGTACTTACAATTAGCTGCATGGTAAAGTGCCCCGTGTGGTAGAATGTTGCGGAGCCTTACACAACTGCGTGCCTGATGATCACGTCGTCGTTGTGTTACATAAAACGAAGCATTTATTAACCGATTCTCTGCATGAATCAGTCATAACGTTTGAAAATTCAGCGTGGTTGGGAATGAAGTTTACACAACTTCCAACGTGTGTTAATTTTGACAGATTTACACATGCTTATATGTCTCTAAATAAATATGTCGATGTGGTCCGATTTCTTTCAGAGTAGGGAACTAGCATTCAGCAGAGTTCCCGGACATCCAAAATGTTTCGGGCCACATAAGAAGCCCTATCACTCGCTCATGCCCGTTATGGTAACATATCTACGCTCACAAGATTTTCTTGGAACCATGGGCAGTGTGGCTGGCTTCGTACAGAAAAGCGTCCTCACTCAGGTAACCTGAGAACAGCGATTATATCAGCGGCTTATTTGGAATTACGCTCTTTGCCTTTATCTCGATTACTGCAGCATTTTTGAAACAGCACTTCTGTACCTAATAAAAGTTTTCGTCATTTGAAACAGCGTTATTCCTTCCTGGCGGTGTAAATTCGTTTCTTTCTATGTAAATCAAGAAATGTATGCCCAAAAATACTGTACGCCAGAGCAGCGGGCAAAAGCAAAAACAACAGAAGCAGCCAGACGAGACCTAAAAATATAGCTAAAAAAAATTGGCCGCGTATCTGCGTGCTTCGCTGCAAATGTCGTCGAAAGACGATAGTCTTCTGCTGGCCGTACTACATGAGTCCTCCTCCTCTATGTTGAATCGCCGCATCTGGCTCATAGCATGGAATTTGCAGCGCAGCCCAGAAAACACTAGCATTTTCCGCGCAGCCTAAGACACACAACAGTCTTTAGAATTACGTATCTATGTACTTTCTAGTAAAGGAATGCACCACCTAATGCTTACGCATTGATGTTCCACCTCAAATATGCGTAATGCGTAATATATTCTTTTTCATCGAAAATGTACACAAGTATGAACGGCCGTACCAGTTCAAGATGGCTGGGCGTTCAGAAAGTGGTTAAACTTTGCTCGGGTGGATGAATCGGGTGACAGACAGACAGACAGACAGACAGACAGACAGACAGACAGACAGACAGACAGACAGACAGACAGACAGACAGACAGACAGACAGACAGACAGACAGACAGACAGACAGAAATTTCTGCGTTTCAGTTCCCCAAGAAAAACTATCGTCTTTAAAAGCTTTCCCTGAACTGGAACTGCTACAAAACTATGCTCGGGAGAGAGTCGGTCAGTTGGTCGGTCGGTTGGTCGGTCGGTTCGTCAGTCATTCACTCGGTGAGTCGGTGTCAGCCGGTCGGTCGGTTGGTCAGTCAGCCAGAAACGATTTTATTTAGGCATTAAAGTGATTACGTAATCTATGTATGCAGAAGGTAGACGAAGGTTGAGAGTCTGAAAGAGAGGAAGCACTCCTTCCTCTTGGACAAGACGGGAATGTGTACGATTTGCGTTCTGGTACGACTGCGTTTGGAAGACGCGTAGAATATAAGGCACGCAGGCAGGACACAATGTCGGGCCGATATTTGATTACGGCGGCTTTGCGAGGCCCAATCTCGGCCCATTGATGCCGGCAGTAAGCCATTATTGGCTGGGCCGTTGAATTTAGCCGGCTATACTGGGTCGTGTTTGCCGCTCGTCATCCGATATTGGGTTTTCACCGGCAATATGCGGCCTGGTTTGCCGCCGTCCCACTGATATCGGCTGAGCCAATGACTTTCATCGGGGAATATTGGGCCACTTTTGCGTTCTTCCGCCGACGTTGGCTTAGCCGTTGGCTTTCAGCGGCTAATACTGGGCCCATCTTGCCGTCGTTCACACAGTCTAGAGCTCAGTTACACTTTTTTTCCGGGAATATTCGGCTCTTTTTGCCGCCCATCTGCTTTCAACCTAATAATTGATCCGGTCGAGATAAGCATTACTGAAATCGCATTCCTTTATTTTATGTATCAATCAGACGTCGAGCGTCCTACGTAAGCGTTCCATTGCGAAACATCATGCGTGTGCGCTTTTGAGTAGTTTTGATCACGTGCCTTTTTTCTTAAGCACGCGGTACACCTGCAATGCAATAGAACATTAGGCGCGTGAATGTCTTTCACCTAAGCTGCAGAAAACCGCTGCATGGATTGGTAGCAGAAATTAAAAAGTGCATGTATCGTTTCGTGGTAATGCCGAACGCATGAATGGGGGCGCGAAGTATCGCCAACTATATAGCTTGCATTCGCTTGTTAGTTTCTGCTATGAAAATAACTAACAGTGATCACTAGCACAATCACTTTTCTCCCCAAAAAGGTGGCTTTCAGAAGAATTACTGACTCACATTAGATGGCCAGTTCGTTGACCAGTCGTTCAACGTTATCTGAATGTTGAAACTTTAAAACACATATCATTAACTTCATAGGCCAAATTCAAAGTACTTCTCCTTCGTAAATATTTTACCATTCGTCGGCCGACTTCAGTAATATATCGAGCATTATCATTCACCCAAACGTTGCCGCACGACAGCATTTAGCGGATGACGTTTTATGTCAATACTAATTCTCTGCATAAACCGAACCCGACATCGTATTTATAGCGCTACATCCTTTACATCCTTTCAGCCGCTGACTGTGGCACGTGTGCTCATTAGCTACACGGATAGTTTCCTATCTGTGTGTGTACACGCATTTACACACGCGCGTATTGTGGTCAAGCGTAACAAGCGCATTTGTCTTTTGAAAGTAGTAAATAGCTCAATTAGGTGTGTTGCTGAGCTAGTTGG
Organism: Rhipicephalus sanguineus; assembly: GCF_013339695.2. Lineage (NCBI taxonomy): Eukaryota > Metazoa > Arthropoda > Arachnida > Ixodida > Ixodidae > Rhipicephalus > Rhipicephalus sanguineus. The sequence continues at coordinate 78,318,733 of NC_051182.1, read as the reverse complement.
TTCATTACTTCAGAAAAGATAGCTATGGCACAGAAAAGACTGGGACAAAGTGAAGAAACGTTGCTTCATTAGAATGCTTCCAAAACAACTAGCCCACCGACAATCTTTAACGAACTGACTAACATGTGTTTGCCAGTTCGTGTTTTCTCTTCGTCGCAGTCCTTTTAGATACGAAGCCGCTTTTGCGCTGGGCTTTGTCCGTAGTTCCATTGGCGACCGTCCGCATTCTAAAACCGACCACAGCCATATGTAACATATTGAGCGCACGCTCGCACCAAGGAGAAGTCTTCTTCGTCATGTTCTTTGACCGCTTTCATGATGATACGTGCAGAGCGCGCGCTCGCGCTTTGAAGTCTTCGTCTTCTTATTCGACCACCTTGATGATGATACGTGCAGAGCACTTTAGGGGCCCGGGCTGCCGTATGCTGTCCTAGCTTGGCGTAACGCTGACAAAACCACGTGTGCTGGCACGCGCTAGCGAGTGCGGGCCTGTGTAAGAGGCTGGGTAAGACGCTGTGGCCTCTCCCCCTTACACTCTCTCAGCAACGATGTGATGGCGTCGGTGAACGACATTCTGCAGACGCGTGATGAACCCGAGTGGCGTGCTCCAACAACAACGCAACAGGAACTACAGTGAATTCCTGGTGTGCTCCACATACAAGGACGCGTTAACATCGGGCAAGGTGCCCGTAAAAAACGTAACTTTAAGTCGACCCATGCACTCCTTCGCATCCCCGCATGGTTCCGTTTAGTGGGAGATGGTGAACTTTTTTGTGCCATACCTATCTTTTTCAAGTAAAATTCTCTTTCAACGATTGCTTCCACGTCTTTCAGAAAAGTCACATTTCATTTGATTTTATTGCACGTGAAATACAAAAAAAATCCGGTTCCAACTTTGTGTACGCAAAGTTTTCCTGTAGCGACACGTTGCAACAAGCGAATGGCATGCCTATAGACGACATGCTGGCGGGAACGCACACCATTGTCGGAGGCTGAGCCGTGCTCCGAAGTTTTTTCGTCTTCAACCTCCACCTCCCTTTCCTCTCTCCACCTTATTCAGCCTCATTGTCGCGAAACTCGCTTGACCAGGTAGGGCAGGGTAGCCGTCTCGACGGAGGGATAATCGTTGTTGCGGATGCAGGTTTTTCGCTCCGGCCAGCAGAATTCTTCAAGAAGGGTCGGTGTGTGGAGATGTGTGGCGGAAAGTCATAATCATGTGCGAGACGCATACGCGGCAGGATTCCGGCACTGTTTTCGGCAGAGATCACCGCGGCGACCGACCAGTGTTCCCGTGCTTCCATATTGGACTCGTTCGCCTGATATAAGGCCAGGTGTTGACTACTCTTACGTCTTACCAGGTTTTTGTTGTGTTCATATCACGTATTTGTTACTGACGATCCTTTCTTGGGTATTTTCGTAATATGGTGCGCTTGTATTTTCTATTCGCTCGTGTTCTTACCAATCCAACGGTTTTTCATGCACGATTCCTTTCCGTTACAACCTTACCTTGAGATTAGCAGTGCATGCGTGCGTGTCTACCTCGTTTAAATGTAGAGTTCATGGGTTCTTGTGGTACCATTCGCAATGTTTTTCAGGCCGCGTGCGGTAGTTTATGTATCTTTCTGGCCCGTAAGTTATCACTGAAAAAACTGCAATTTCCGGTTAACAGATCGCTGTAATTGATTTGCCCGTCTTGTGTTGGGAATGCCTAATGTTTGCGAACCAACCCAATCTGTTTTTTTTGGTGAATTTCATAAACATCGCGGGGGGGGGGGGGGCTCCTTTGCTAGTAATTAGCTCACGTGTATGCATACTCTTCTAGTCTGGTTGCCACGCTTAATCAGGTTTCTTCGTCGGGCCGCCTATCATTATCTTTGTTTTCTGTGGGTCCATCTTTTTATACTACTTTAACGCTTCTTTCGTTTACGCCTCCAGCATTTTTTTCGTCATTCGTCACCGTCACTGTTGAAAAGAGCGATATCGTCCGCAAAAAACAAGTAGCTAAGATATTCTCCGCTAATCCTTAATCGTGTTTTTTCCCGTTCTAGTTATTTAAATATTAATTGTAAATGCGCCGTGAGTAACATTAGATAGATTACACTCTTCGCCTTACACCATTCTCAATCAGGATTTTCCTGCCTTTCTTGAGGAACTCGGCGGCTGTGGGATCGCTTTAAATGTTGGCTATGGTACCTACAGATTTTTAAGGAGTCTTTTATGGCAAAAATTTCCGGAACTGCTGTCGTGCGTTCATATGTGTGAATAACTTTTTGTTTAACCTTTTGTTTATCACAAGCTGTGCTTATCACAAATTGTGGTTATCACTTTGGAAATGTATTGCTCCTTCGTTCCCCAGACGCATGCTTAGTTGGTGCAGCTGGCCTTTTATTCTTTTGGTTGCATGGAGGCAATATTGACTTTCCTTCTCGGCCTTGCACGGTTCCACAGAATTCTCGATCTCAATAGCATACTAAGACTCCAGTGGGGCTATCGTTGTAATTACGAAGTATTTTTCGAATACGGCGCCAATGGTAGTCGAGGAATGCTGTTGGGCCGCGATTACGCTTTTCTTAGCACTGCTGACTTACAGTACAGAAAAACCGAAATACCACGGTCGTTACGCACCCGTTTTACTTTATAACACCTGCATCAGCCTTTCTATTCAAGTCACTATACGTATCGAGCAACTACCACCGGAGTCCCATCTAAACTAGCCACGTGCAGACCCCGACGGTACAGTACTACCCTACTTAACGCATGGTAAACCACCACTGCTAAAACACCTTAATAACGGGTGCAAACGGTCACACCAGCGGCTTCCCGACACCACGCCAGCATCGGCTACCTTAAATAGGGCCAATGACGGCTTGCCATCATTAGCTGCAGGTCCATCTCGGACCGACGCTTGCTAGCCCAGATCGGGCTGATTTTGAAAGTTGCGCGAGCGTAATTTACCGAAGTGGGGCCAATATTCCTGCCGACATTGGCCGATGTTGGACCAAGATTGGTCCAATGCTGGCGTGCTGCCTGGGCCCTCACTGTATGGGCATGCCTTGGACGCCATAATTACTGGCTGCATTTTGTTCTACACACGTAGTATACCATATACTGCTGGAACGAACCTCGCATAACTAAACTACCAAGTATGGATCGTATTCATGACGTACTTATTTTATGTGTCTCCCTCAATACACAGTGCGGCTTCCATCACTGTGTATACGCTGACGCCGATGGAGCGCGGTGAGCAAGTCTGGGCATAGTACAAAATAATACACGATACGGAAACACTTGGAGGATTATTGCGGTACGATATTGAATAGTTAGTGCGCAGCGCTACGGTATCAATGCATGCCGTATACAGAACGAGGTGTCTATTCATCATTAAAATAGGTAAGACTTAGAAACACGAAAACATTTTAGAACGCCGTTTGGTTTTCTTTCCTTGTGTCCGGGTCAAGCGCGCTTCAGTTGATGCTGAACCCCTACAAGCCAGGCGAACTTTCTGTCGTTCTCCATGAAGAAAGCAATAAAATTCCACTAAAGAGCGGTGTAGGGCAGGGAGGCACGCTCTCTCTAATGCTATTCACTGCATGCTTGCCGGAGCACACCGCATGGGGAAATCTCTAAATTTATGACATAGATGGCAGATGGCCAAATCACATCCTATACAGGCATTTATGTTCTGTAATAGTCATTTGATGTTATGCAATGTACATAGTATAGACGTGGCTTTGCTAGCAAAACGTATGCACTCGCGGCGCGCCAGTGTGGGGAAGGGGAAAGCTCCTTTTATTCCACTTTTGCAAGGTCTATATAAATAAAAAGAACGGACGGCTGCGTGATCGCCGAGAGCAGGCTGCGTGCGTGCTTCATACACGCTCTACCAGCCAAAGTCACCTCTCGGCAGGTGGAACAACGTCAGCCTGCTGTCCTCGTTCTTTTTTTTGTGAAATTACGATTGCATATATCGGGCGCGTGCGTCATATGGAAAAGGATGTCCGTGCACTCGCTTATACTGGATAAATCGAATACGATATGGCCGCATGCGTTGTATGCCATTTCAAGTTGTGCGTTCATTGCGGCGTGCGGACCTTGCATTTATCCGCGGGAATAGATGGGAAATGTTCTGAACTGAACGTCCCACATACTTTACTTTTCGAGGATATGCTGACGATGTTAAGGTTGATCAAGAACGACTTTCCGTAGTGCCATTTAATCACCGCCGATTACTATCTCCCCAATGCCAAATGCGAGCGCAGCTGTACGCTTGCTTTCATTTGGCGATATATTAAGGCAAATAACGCAAGACACATGTATGGACGTAAGGCTACAGAATACTCTTTATTTTATTTTTTCCTATTTTGCGATTTCAATTTTGTAAACAAAGCCTGATTAACCTGATTTGTCTTGCGTTTAATATGGCCCGTCATGAACAGGGGGAACGTAATCATTAACGATGTAAAAATTCGAAATATGTGAGCTTTATTCGGAAATGGAGGATATATGGCGACATAAGTTACGCCAAAGAAATCTGTCGCGTAAGCAATGCATGCGATCGACCAGGCCGGCAGAGAAGTACTATACGTCTGTACACGCTTAGCTTTTCACAGAGTTCATTGTTTTTCGTGTGGTCCTCGAGTACAGGTTGTGTCATATACGCTATCGGATGTCTGCGAATGATGGTACTCTCCAAACTTATCCTTGACAGCCCTCTGTACACATATCCTTGATAAAAAAAGAAAGAAAAACAAGGACCTTTCTTGCCCGTCACTTACACAAGTCTGTGTTCCGTCTCGCCAGCTTCCAACTGTACTTTCCTCCGTGAATTAACGCCCCATAAAAGACTCATCTTCTGTAAGTACTCGTTCGGAGCCGTGACGACACGTACACGCCTGGGGCGGCGGACGTTTCCGTTGCGAAGCACTCCTGTAACATGAAAAGCGATAAGCGCCGCTACTCGCACTTGCGCAGCGATTTGTCGCTTATAATAATATTTGGGCTTTAACGTCCCAAAACCACGACGTGATTATGAGAGATGCCGTAGTGGAGGGCTCAGGAAATTTTGAACACCTGGAATTCTTTAACGTGCACCTAAATCTAAGTACACCGGCCTCAAACATTTTCGCCTCCATAAAAATGCAGCCGCCGCGGCCGGGATTCGATCGCGCGACCTTCGGGTCAGCAGTCGAGCGCCACCACCACTAGACCACCGTGGCGGGGCAGGGATTTGTCGCTTGACTGTTGCATCGGCTGCGAACAAGGTTGACATCGCCGTTCTGAGCCTCCAAACTTGTCGTGCCTTGCCTGTCGATGTCTTCAGTAATTGCATGCACACTTGTGCGCGCGATTTGGTTTTGCCTGTTTGGTCTAACTGAGGAAGGAGAAAAATGCTGAGTTTTAAGTGGGAAAAGCACGATATCTGATTATGAGGCATGCAAGTGGCGTATATACCTGGAAGGGAGTTACGGATATGCGCCAGACAATATACCTTCACTCGTTTCCAATTTATACACGGTTACAACCTAAGAATAAATATAAGCTCCGCCCACGAAACTTGCCGTACCACGCGAAGAGAATTTTCCTGGATGCTCAACAACTGGAAGTTTTGGTCTAAGCTTGATCCAAAAAAGGCATTAACGCAAAGAATCAGATGTGTCGCAAACAAGCAAGGCGGTCCTTTTGATCCAAGCAATTGCGTTCGCCCATTTTAGTGGCGTCGAGCCCTGGCGTTGGAGGCAGTTGATTTTGGCACAATAATAATGGTTGGGGTTTTACGTGCCAGAACAACGATATAAATATGAGGAACGCCGTAGTGGAGGGCTTTAGAAATTTTGATCACCTGAGATTTCTTAACGTGCACCTAAATCTAAGTACACGGGCCCCTAGCATTTCCCCTCTATCGAAATGCGGTCACGGCGGCGGGGATTCGATCCTGCGACCTCCGGGTCAGCGGTCGAGCATCATAACTTGACGACAGCGGCGGGTCGAGTTTTGGAATACAGGGACATATTTGTGCGACTGGTTTCATATAAAACACTTGAACGTCCTAACAAATGTTATCAGAAATTCTGGTATCAGAACTCTGCCAAAGATAACGTTTTAACGCGGCGGCGGTCAAGGACTCGTGTCGCAGAAAATGCAGTGTCTGTGTCGGGGGCGTTAATTTTGAGCGAATAATTGGCGCTCTCCGTGAGCGAAAAATCCCGATAGATTCCAATATTAAAACAGGGCTCGAGCCGGGAATCGAACCTATATACTCTTCGTGACATCTATTATACCACTGAGCCGTACCTGTGCTTGCAACTGCTTCGGGAAAAGGCCCCATAGCGTACCTACGTCACCAAGCGGACGCACTCTCCCTGGTTGTCCTGTGCGCTTCGTTTTGTCCATATATTCAAAGGCCAGTCCAAGCAATAGGAAAAAACATGGCTTATCCTCGAGGCATCAAAGAACGCCTGCGAACATTACGACGTCCCTGATAATCAAGTCGTGGTTTTGTGACGTTAAACCCACACATATTATATATATTATAACATTAATGAAAACAATGAAAGATACCTCAGCAAGCGTTCAGTAGTCAAGCGAAATGAATCGATCCCTTCGAATAGAGACCTTCTGAGTGTTACAGCGAAGCTACGTAATGTAGGTTTTTAGATGCGAAGCAGCTCTTTCACTAGCCTGTGTAACGCTGTCCCTCCGTCCGCAAAAACGCGAGGCAACGCGCTTCCCTCGGCGCAGGTGTTGGAGCGGTGCCAAGTAGGTCACGCCACAGCTGGGCGTTGACGTCACGCTCCCCTCGCACGCTTCTCTCGCAGGTGCGCGCGTACGTCACTCTCTCCCTCACCCGCCGGAGCGCCCGCAGCTGCCGGCTCCAACGCCCGCTCGCCTCCCGTGTCTGCGTTTCAAACAAACGATTACATCAGTAAACGCTACACCGAGTTTCGCTTCAAACGAATCTTCCAGCGCTCTCCGCAGCACCCGCGTTAGCGCCGTTCCACCCGTGACGCCACCCTTGCGCAACGCTGCTGCTTCGCATCCCATCAGGGTTCCCTTCGGGGAGATGGTCCAATTTTATTTTGCTTTAGCGGCTTCTAGCGACAGCTTGCCATAACGCCTAGCCTTTATAGCCAACACCGCGCCCAGCGGTGAGTGACGCACGCCGGCAGCTCCATCAACACATGGGCAATACCTATGAAAGGCAGCGCCCGGATTCTTTTGTCAGCACATCATATCCCCTCACCTTCGTAGTTTGCATATTTCTGCCTTTTTCGTCCATCCCTCCATCGAAACAAAGACGCTCTGTGGTGTCCTATTTGAGGAGCTGAAGTCATATGCCAACTCAGGAGTACCATAAATGCTGTTGAAACGTTCTCACGTCTAATACTAATATTATAGACCTGCTAAACTACGTGATAGCGCATTCTTAAGGGTGCATTCACGTTCTATTGTCTCGCACAAAAAAGAACTGCTATCACATGTGGCCATCAATGCCTTATTCAATGTTAGCGCGAAAAAAATATTTCAAAGAATATCGGCGGTACCCGAAAAGTGATGCCCCCAGATTAAATAAAAATCACAAAATAGGTTATAAAATAACCAAGCCATTTTCGTCATATTGGTTACATGTTCAGTTAGTAAACTTCTAGAAAGGTGGTGTCGGTGTCGAATTACTACACGCTGTATTTTTTACCGCACTATGTTACGGGATGGTTTTCAGCACATCGTTCATAAATGCATCTGATGTTTACATTTATGCAATACTAGCGGAATATAAGTACTAGAGCATTTGAACAAGTCAAGCCGGTGGACTGGACAAACAAATGCGGCGTTTTGGAGCGTCTTGTGTCAGAGGAGCCGTATGTATATCAAAGTGCCGGATCATTGAGAGAGTTCACGCAAACATCGCTTTACAGTGCGTGATTACGATTATACCCATGTGCACGCTGAAATAATTGTTTATCGAAGAGAACGCATTCGCTTGAAGCGCTCGGAATCCCCCGCATGCATGTTTATTGGAATGGCATGAGCAAGGTTTTTCGTAAACCTCCAGTAATAGCAACTCAGAGCGAGGATTTAGAAAGACTGCTTGAGCAAGATGTACCATAAAAAACTATGACAGCTTCGCAATACTGGTACCAAGCCTGAACGAAGAGCGTAGCTTAGTGGCCCCCATTGTTTCTCTTTATTTTTTCTTCCTTCTTTTTCTTTCTTTCTCTTCCTCTCTGTTTTTTTTGTACCCTATATTTGGATCTATTTCTTTCGATTTCTTTCTTTCTGTTTATTTCTTTCTCGCTCTTTCTATCGTGATTTCTCTGTTCCTTTTCTTTCACTTTTCCTACATCTCCCTCTCTCTTTCTTTGTTTGACTTTATTTCTCTCTTTCATTCACTTTCTGGCTCTGTTTCTTTTTTCTGCCTTGAACTTGAGCTTTTATTTCCAACGCAAAAAAGTTATGAGCTCCTCGAGGCAAAAAAGCTGTAAAAAACACCTTAAGGAACCTGAGGGACCGTACAGGCCGCAGCGAAATAAATAGTCACTGGAAAAAATAGTAACAGAAAGAAAGCGACACCAGTTATATAAGTTATAACTTGGTAATCAAAATGACAGAAGTATCATACAAAGCAAGACAAATATAAAACAGATACGACGAGGTGCACATGTACAGCAAAATGCACATTACAGCGAAATGCACCCACATACAGCAAAGAGCACATTCAGGAAATGTAGGTGGCTTTTCGCATAGAGGAAAAAATATAACAATGCAAAAATGATTATGTAGTGACATAAATGAGTTTAAATTGTAACGACTCTACATTCACCTGATAGAAGAAGATTTATTTTGGATTTTTCTATTTTTCTCTATTTGTTTCTCGCGTCTCTTACTTTCTATGTCTTTTCCTCTCATTCTATGTCTTTCTAGGGCTTTCTGTATTTTTATGTGTTTGTTCGCTTAACTTGTTCCTATTTTTTCTTTCTCTTTTTGTCTATTTCTATCTTTCAATCGTTTTATGAGTTTGTTGCTTTATTTTTTTTCTATATTTGTTTTTATTTATCTCGCTCTCTCCCTTTCACGTACTCCACTTGCTCCACTTCGCCGAGCAGAATTTTCGTTAAAGCCTCGCACCTGCTGTACTCGGTAGTGGGGCTTGCCCTATTCCTGCGGCGCCTACCCACCTGTAGAGTTTTTGACGACGGAGCACAAGTTACCGATACCTTAAACTGCTCTATTGTTGAAAAGGAATCGAGAGTGTTATTGAGACCAAAAGCGCTCCCTTTGTCTACTGCGTGCCTTTCTTCATGCTCGTCTGTATGTGCGCGGTCGCCTTCACTGTGTTGATACATACGAGCTCAAGTGAAAGATCTGCTAAAACAGGCAAATGAAGAGATATATTTAAAAAAGGAGACACCATTTTTGACAGTCTCTGAGAATTCCACAAAGTAGTTATACAGAGTTAACATTTAATGCCTTACACAGGACGCAAAAGATAAAAATCGTGTTCGCGGAACACTGTCGTATCCCGTGATAAATATTGACAACGAAACGGTAGAAATCTACACTTTGGGCTTTTGTTTATTCGGAACAACTTCCGTTTGCTTCTTTCGTAACGTGGTAAACTTCATTGAATAACTACGCATAACCTGGAGGTGAAATAAATCTAAGAGATACATTCCATTGCGAAGAAACATGCTGGTGTGATATCTCAGAGTGGGAAAAGGACTTTACAAGTCTGCGTGAATATAGTTCTGCTTTGAGATAACCCAAAAAGAAGTTTTTCACCAAGACTTACAGACCATGATGCGCCTAAACCTTAAAAAATCCTGGAAAATCCTCACACAAAGTAAAAGCTCCAATAGCATTGTTTGAGGTACCCTGATGGTTCCAATGTGCCAATTGATGAGCAATCAGATGTAATTGACTCGTAATTTTCAACTATTTTCAGAAATGAACCCACGCTAAATGACTTTGATCCACCCAACCGTTCTCTTTCCGAAATGCCTCCTGTAATCATTACTTCTCAAGGAATTTCGAAGCTCATTGAAAAAATGAAGATTTCTAGTGCCCCTGCACATGATTGTATTTCAGCCGCAATATTAAAAGGCACAAAAGTATTCTCCAGTTCTATATTAGAAATAATTTTCACGCATTCCATCCATCACTGACAGTTCACTTCCGAATGACTGGAAAATAATAAAGTAGTACCTGTAGACAAGTCTGGCAGCCGCTCGGATTCCTGCAATTATCGTTCCATTTCGCTTACAAGCATTGTCCTCAAACTCCTACAAAATATAATGTAACCCCAAATAGCATGTCATCTAGACAATCATTCCTTCCTTTTGTACAATCAACATGGTTTTCTGCCTAACTTATCATGTGATGTTCAGCTTGTTGAATTTGTTACTGAACTTCACTTAAACTTAGACTCGTCCTTTGAAACTGACGTCATCTCTCTTGATTTTGCCAATGCTTTTGACTGCGTTGCCCAGCAGCGACTTCAGGCCAAGCTGAAATGGCATTTGATCTTCTATTCGAGTTTTTGCAGATGAATGCGTTCTTTATCGGCGCATCGCACACCAATTTGACCATGATATCATTCAAAACGACTTACATCAAATCGAATCCTCGTGTTCCAATTCATTAATAAAACTCAATACCTCGAAATGCAAAGTTATGCAGGTATCTCGTAAGCACTCTAATAGTAATTACACGTACTCCCTAAACTCGATAGCTTTGTCCTTCGTCGAATCATGTCATTATCTTGGTGTCACAATAAACAAATACTTGACGTGGTCTGATCACATCACAAAATTGTGATGTGATGAGACCAAATCCAATACTACTAAATCACTTGGTTACATCACACATTCCCTTTCCTTGTGCCCCTCATCCACGCGAAAGCTACGGCGCCAGATGGCTATGCTAGGTAGTAGAAAGCGGACGGTCGCCAAGGGACGGACACAGCCCCGAGCAAAAGCTGCGGCGCACCTAAAAGAAGTGGCTACGCCTCTCATAGTCGTCCTTTTTTCCGGCTACGGCCACTCGCGTGCGCCGCCAGAACGGGCGCAGAACGAACGGCGCAGAACAGAGATCTCGGATCGCCCCCTTTATTATAGCTTGAAATACGATGAGCGGCGGAAGTTAGGAAACGTTGCCCTGAATAATGCGCATCCTGCTGTCGTCATTGCCAGCTGCACCTCAAAAGCAGCTGCCTGCATGATATGACCTGATAAATAGAAATTTATAAGGGGCTTTTCGATTTGTCGCCCTGTGCACTCACCTTGCTTTCCTCTCTATATTCGCGGGATGGCCTGCTTCTGCTACGTGAGCTTCAGAAGATTGTCCACTAGGTTTCCCGTAATAGCCCCGAAGGCTGCAGTGGTCAGCGATGATATGATGGCCAGTGTAGCTGGCTTGGGTAAGTAGCTCATTATCCTTCCATGAACACAACGTGACTCTGTTTTCAAAATGAGAGTACAGTGGCGGTTTAGGCACGTAAAACCCTGAACGTAGTCAGTGGGTAGTGGGTAGGCAGACGAGAACTGTGAGGTGAGAAGTCATGGTCAACATCGGGGCGTCATGCGTCTTTACAGAAGGTTGTTGGAAGAGGCCAAGAAAGAGATCGCGTCGTGCAGGGCAGCTTTGGATAAAAGACATCGTTCAGAAGGAACCTCGCTGTAAGTGCATTCCAGGGGGGTGCGTTCCTGGAAATGCCATGATTCTTTCAAAAATAGTTTATATAAATTATTTTTTATTCATAGTGTAAATCCTCTTTCTAAATATTCTTGCAGGCAGGGTGAAATGAAATACACCGATGCCAGTAAATAGATACGTTAGCAATAACGAACACATCCGCCCAGAATCTTCTTTGGCTGTTATCTAATTGATGCCTAAGCGTAGTTTGTTATTGTAGGTTCCAGCCTCCCCCATAACGTTGTTTTAAGACGGCATCGTCACGGCTTCTTTCGTCATATTTCTAGCGTTCCTCAGCGTCTGGAATAGCCCCATGGCAGGTGGATCCAGCGATTACCGAGGCACACGTCTGGCATCAGTTTTTCTTAAATCTGCAGTTTTCCTGATGAGTACAATGGTCATCATCTTTTCATGTTATCCTAGAGACGCCTCTTATTCGGCTACGGCGAAATTCAACAAAGGCTTCATGAAAAGTGTTCTGCATTTGTTTTCACCGAGGGCACAATGTATCCATATGATTCAGATGTACTCAAATGGCACAAACACTTGCCTTCGCACCATGGAGGTTAGCGGTGAACCCCAGCAACGCGAAGAAATTTTATTTTGCTTTATACGTTACTGATTCGTGGCGATGACCGCCTCACGTGACAGAGCGACAGACTGACGGTCGGACGGTTTACTGGTTCAGACGGCAGAGAATTGCTTAGGCACTTAAATTGCACACATGTCGAGTCACAGATGGCTCAAACCAGTGTGTCATTGTGTTTCATTGATCTGACTACTAAAAATCAGTATTTTTAAACATCGATGCTATGCTACGAGCACCGATATATTTAGTAAAAGTGCTGCATAGCTGGTACTAATAGATATAAAACAATCGGCATATCCCACGTACTATGGGAATCGATGTAATGCGAAGCATACGGCAAGAAGGTAATTGTGGCGTGACTATTTACATTGCCCGAAACGTCACGAAATATTGGTTACGATAGGCGCAAATAGTATACGCACACACAGATGTTGAAGAGTCACACGTGTTATATAACCAGTTGTTTACAGTTGCGTACGACGCTAACAGCAACATAGGCATTACAAACACCAGACACGGAAGCCGATATGTAGTGCTTCGACGTGTCCGTTATGATGTAGAACGCACGCACGTTTCACGAACTCGTGTGCATGTGTGGAAACTGTTCTTGACAGTTCTCACGTGGATGGCGGCGAGCGCAATGTCCTTGTTATTGTTATTGGTGTGCGCAACGCAGACCTCACTGATTCCACTGCTTGCCTGTGTGTGTTCACTGTCTGGCGGCCGCCGCAGTGGGATGCGGCCTACGTTAGTTGCGCATCGCCATGTTCTTATATGTGTCCACGCTGCGGCAGCTGCAATGAAAGCGCTCGATCTGGGCGACACAGTGGAATCCCGTGATTGCAGTAGGCTCGTCGCTCCAGGTTTCTGAAAGTGCTAAGACGACAATTTCTCTAAGCACAGAGTGTTTTTACAGGTCGTGCACGTGCATCTGCACGCACAGTACGTTGAGAGTGGCGAGCGTGGGTAGATTGTTGTGGTTGTGGCACCGAATGAAAGTGGTAGTCTGGTCCAAGACAATGTATAGAGGCCCGTTTGCTAGGCGGGTCATGTCGTCGACAGACTGTGTCGATAGAGCAGGCGTCATGTCGGAACCTGAAGTCACCTTTTGCGTTGCTGAGGTATAGGCCGTCGAGGATAGTAACCCTGAAAAGTGCTACGTAGGCCAACTTCAGTGGATGGCGCTTATCGTAACAGTATGTGGCTCTTTGTGAGTTACATACATTTATAGTGTTTCCGTGCGCAAGGGGAAACTGTGTCCTCTTTAACGAGATATTTTTCAGGCCTACATCGTGGTAGTGGTGGTTCGTATTACCACGGGCACCGATTTCAATTCTATTGAAGTGTGTTCGGTAGTAATGTGCTTCGTCCTGGCTGAGATGACAATGCCTACCGTGGACGTTGGAAACACAAGCCACATTCTCTAGAGGTTGCCATGTTAATCCCGCTCGATGTACCACAAGGTGCGCATGTTTCCGTAAACGAGGCCATCGCTTACGTCGATGTAGCCGTGATCATGTACGGCTTGCCAAGGCTCAGGTAAGTTCGGCCGGCAGGCTACCCATGTTACTTGCGTTCATGTTGGCCACCTTGGTCAGGGAATCCCTGTATACCTGCTCGTTGTTATATCCATATATGTTAACGCATGCGCGATGACGTAACACGTTGTCCGCTGCATCAAGGCAACGTGCATTATAACGGTTGACGTCCGCATTGCTATAGTATAGCCGTATGCCATCAGAGAACTTAGCCGGGGCTTCATCGCGTCACAAAGCGGCTCACAATCAATTGGACGTCATCCTCGGTCAGCATGAGGCCAACGCCCAGCCTCACATCGAATGAAGAGAGCACTTCGTCATTCTGGCGGATCTTGTGTGGACGAATGAATGGCAGTGGAGCGTCTTCCAGGAGTGTTCTCTCTTAAGCTCCCTCACTTGCCTTGAGTTTCAATGTGTATGTTTACCGTTAATGTGCTGATGGTGACTGTGTATCACCTGTGGCACATACCTGCATTGCATGAACTATGAAATGCGGGTATGTGTCACACATGACCGAGGGAAGTTATTTCATGACGTACGCGACAGGCGTTTTGCGTTATTTATCTCATGTCCAGCGACTCGTATTCGTCATACATTTTTCCCTGCTATGCTAATTTTGGCGTAGTACAAGTTATGCAGACCCAGAGAGCGCCCAGACGTAAGCGGACAGACAGACAGACAGACAGACAGACAGACAGACAGACAGATAGATAGATAGATAGATAGATAGATAGATAGATAGATAGATAGATAGATAGATAGATAGATACAAACGGTCAAAGTAGCTGGTGTTCGCTAAGAAATGCTTCACATTTAAAACTTGCAGATATACTGCGCAGTGGAGGAAACGCCGCAGATGCGGCAATAGCCATGGCAGCCTGCATTCAGGTTTTGCAGCCCTACAGTTCTGGGCTTGGTGGTGACTGTTTCGCCCTCTACTACAACGCGCACCGAAAGCAGGTGGACTGTGTTGACGGAAGGTGAGCAAGAAGAGCAGTTCGGCGAAACTAATAGAGGCAGTGGCCTGGCACATTGCATTTAACTTTGTACTTGTTGGTGATGGAAAAACTAAATATCAATATAGCACATTTTTCAACATCGGTATAACACATGAGCCGTGCCTATGTAATCTCGCTGCTAGAAAATTATTTGCCAGCGGTGGTTACAAAAATGTGGCAAGGGTGACTATACCCTGCAGGAGGACTGCAGAGTATTTGATGCGGTTAATTGTTCAGAAGTTGGTGCCCGGGCAGCCATTTCCTCCCGAGTTCACACACGCAAGGAAGAAAATGAAAACTCTGAGGAGGAGCCCGAGACAGGCGGATGGCCGTTCCGCCACTGGCTTGCAGCTCTGGCTACGTCTTAGTGGTTGTTCCGTGTCGCTGGGGAGC
Organism: Rhipicephalus sanguineus; assembly: GCF_013339695.2. Lineage (NCBI taxonomy): Eukaryota > Metazoa > Arthropoda > Arachnida > Ixodida > Ixodidae > Rhipicephalus > Rhipicephalus sanguineus. The sequence continues at coordinate 78,303,527 of NC_051182.1, read as the reverse complement.
CAGTAACCTACGCCGCGCCGCTTCGCGCTTCTCACTATTTTGTCAGCATCAATTCTCCCAGAACTAGAGTCAACAGCGGCGTGCCAACGAACGGGGACGGGACAACGACGCGGCCATTAGCGGCAGCGCGAAGTCAGTGGAGTTTCAGCCGGGGGTCCAACCCAGCGGCGGAACGGCCGCTCGTCATTGCGGTTACCTGCTCGCGCTCGTCTTTTTGTTCCTTGTGTGTGCGAACCCTAGAGATGACAACATTGCGCGCCCAGGCAAGTGCAGTGGCCCATCCGACCTAATAACAAGGAGGTCTTATACTATGTCTTCTAGATTGGAAGGCAGTGCTCCGAAAGTTAAACGTGTCACCGCCATCTTACTAAAAGAAAGAAGTCTAAGCAGACGACGGAGTGCGATTTGCCGCGCCGCCGCTGAAGCGGCCTTTAAAGAATGTGACATGATTTTAAAGAGCATTGCAGCATCTCACGAGGCCGTGCTGAGTTCGCGTGTCGCTTTGTGCTGTCATATCGCATTAGCAAGATGGCTGGTTTTACATATCACTCGTAAATGTGCTCATTTCATTCGCTGACAACCACCAGTGTGCCGTGTATTTTCTGAAGTTTGACAGCAATTCGAATGGTACACGTACATGTAACACATGCGTGTAGCTGCATGGATGCTAGCTTTACGTTTTAAATTTTTACGCGTACACACGATACATTAACGGTTTCAGTTTTGCTAAAACGCATGTTATGTCTGGTGGAAAGTATTGAGCTGTGTGCGTTCTTAGCAGAACTAAGGGGGGGCTTTTCAGTACTGAGCATTGGGGCTGGTAAGATGGCATGCATGCGCTTTTTAAGTTCTGAGTATGCTAGCGTTACAAGGCAATAGTGATGCCATGTATGCATATTTATCTGGTGTATGGATACCGAACTTGATGCGTGCGTTAAAAATTTTCGAACGCAATGAACATGTTCCATCATGTGATTATCCGTGGAGAAGGTTGCCGAAAATTAAAACGCAACATTTTCCAATAAACCTTTTCCCGTTACTACATGGCGTCCACGTCCGGAGATGCGACATTATTTTGCCATTTCTGTTGGGTATTGGCAAGGAACGGCACATGAACATTAAGCTTATGGTAAAAATTACTTTGGAACACTTCTGTGTGAAGTAGTTCGCAACACACAATGACGTTTATGAACGAAGTACAGCGTTTATTAAGACCGGCGTCGGACGTATGGCAAGAAATTCTGAAAATTTATTTAACTATAATAGGGATGTTTGCCGCCAGTAGACAACTACAACATTAAATTAGGGGGATCGTTGAATGTAGAAACATAGCATCCCTGAATGTATAAGATTATCCTTAACATATTCGTTGTAATTAAATTTATTTCAATAAAATGAACTATATTACACTGCCACGCGCATTACTTTGGTATATTCGGGCTTCATCGGCAATGACTGTTTGCAACGCTCCGCGCAGAGCGCTCCGCGATGTTTCAGAAGCTTCACAATTGTTTTAGATCATTACGTTAAAAATGCGCGCAGGACGCGAATAGTCTAGTTTCTTCTAGAGATTACGTGGCGACCAGCGATAGCGCTGCAATCTTCGATAGCACACGTATAAAAGCCGACACACTTTACTGCTTGTCAGATTATCGACGGCCGACGCTCTGTTCGCCGCTATCAGTGCACAGTTTGTATTGCTTGTGGTTTGACTTTCCCTTTCCCTGGCCACACGTTCGACCAAATAGTTTCATTTTGGACACACCGACTGCTTTTTTTCGCAACGCCACAACCCCGTGATATCTTGTGGAGGCGCTGTTCGTTCACGTTCCGGACGCCCCCGTGAAGCCGTGATATCTTCATCGTCATCATGATCACCTGTCAAGCCGTGAACCCAGCCCACGTCGCGGAGAAGACATTGACCCCAACCACGACCAGCGAGCTATCCGTAGGCATCGGAAGACCAATGACTCAGAAGACCAAAGCCATGATTCCCAGTGCTGGGCAGTATCGAAGATACATGTATCCTAGATACTATTTTAGATACTGTTTGGGTATCTTGTATGTGTATCGCGATACTTCTCGCAAAACGAGTATCGGTGTCTGTATTTCCGATGCATTCAATAATGTATCATGTATCTTAAGATACAAGATACTGCTATCGCAACACCGCCGTCCGAAAAAATTATCGCTGGCTAAATTCCGCTTCTGAATTTGGTACTGGCGCCACTAAGCCACTTGAATAAAACTAAGGGAAGCGACATAAATTTATCTTTCTGCCAGAGTCCTCTAGTGGGGGCACATGATGAGGTCTGCGCGGCCCTATTGGTGGAACAGAGTCAAGTGGCAGTGCTCGCGCAGTCTCGACACAAACACGCGCGCGAACGTCTACACCCAGCCCACGTAGTTCTTGTTTTCTCGATTTTTTAGGGGCGAAGCTCCTTTGGGTGTGGGTCCGTCCCTCCTCGGTCGTGTGTAGTAGTAGTAGGTAGCCACCTCTAGTTCTTGGAGCGTTCACTAGATGGCGCTGTCGTAGCCACTTCTAGTTCTCACAAAGATCCCTAGATGACGCGGAGGCGCTCGCTGCGTTGCAGATGCGTGCTCTAGTCCCTCCCTACCCCCACCCCCCTTTGTCATCTCGCGAGGCCGACGCAGGCAGTGTCTGCTAGCGAGTTTCTTCATTGAAAAAACCGCCTGCTCGCGCTGCACAACTGTTCACTGACCACCCCGCATATATAGGCACTGCATTTTGACCTCAAAGGTAGTGCCTGTGTGAGATGTATCCTTTGCGTTATCAAACAATACAAATTCACAGCGTACATGTAAAATTAAAGTGAGCTGCAAGTCGCTATGACTCTCATCGACCCTTTACTATAATAAATGCGCCCGATCTCACGTCGTTGATGATGTACTGGGCAGAATTCACGGAAGATTCACATATGGCGCGTGTCATTGATGGAAGGCAATCGTTCGATTTAGTGCGGTGACGTACGTTAGGGGGACCGTTGTAATGAAGGGACCACATAAACCAACAGCGCAAAAAATGTTTGATGTTTAATATACACGGTGTTTCTCACGTGTTTACTTGAGAATATACTGGGCGAATTACTCGGGGTATTCACGGTTTACCGATGATTCCCTCCGGAGCTTAGCCCCACTCATCATCATTCAGCCCGTGGATATGCTGTGGACATTTTTCGTTTTATTTGTGTCAGTTCCATGACACACTCTCTTAGCCACGGTCCGGCGCCGCACACTATAATGAGCGCAGCGTCAGTCACGGAAATTCTTATGCCGCTTTCGTGTCGTTATTGAAGATTCTCTTGCGTGTTGGTTCGTTACGAAATCTGAAGAATGCAAGAACGGAGTTGCTGCGCGTCTCCTGGCTTTTACACACCAGCGACTTGAAGGACTTCGTAGATGTAAGTTTGCCTTACATATGATGACGTTGATTTATATGCAGATATTGTTCTAAGAACTATAGCTCCACTGATACCGATGCTCGCTCTATTAGAACAAGCCTTTACCTAGCAAAATATATATCAGTGTACCGTATGTTTTTTCTTCCTGCTATCTTTTTTCAAAGAGATTTTGAAATCATAATTTCATTGTTAGCACAAACGCTTTCTTATGTACGCTTCCTTTCGATATGATACATTACCTAGCTCTCTATTATTTTCTCCGGTGTTGTCGCTGCAATACCTCTTTTGTAAATGGCAGCAAAAAGAAGCTATCTGCTTTGTTGCTACTTTAAAATGTCTACGTTATATTTGCTACTGCTTACACATTTAGACTTCACTTGAAATAACTGTTCCGCGAACGTTGAGTATACAGTAATAATAATATTTGCGGTTTAACTTCCCCAAACCACGTTATGATTGTGAGAAACGCCGTGATGGAGGGCGTCGGAAATTTTGACCACCTGGGGTTTTTCAACGTGCACCTCCACCTAAATACACTTGCCTCAAGGATTTTTGCCTCCATCGAAAATTCGTCCGCCGCGGCTAGAATCCGTCCCTGCGACCTTCGGGTCAGTAGTCGAGCACCATAACCAATGGGCTACCGCGGCGGGCTTTCTGTATACAGTACAAACCATTCTACTTTACGGTTTAATAAGATAGTGAAATTGAGTTTGCATTATTTTAATGAAAATTATTAGGAGCTATTTTATAGATGTTAGATGGGGGATTCGAGAAACGTTTATACCAAATGCACCGTTTTTTATGAGCGTCCCAACTAGTATTTTCAGGCAATTTTGCATAGGCAAGTAACTTCCTATTGCCTTACTTTAACAGTTAAGCTAATGATACTTCATCCTTAATTGGCATAGCTAAGAGTGGTGCCGCCTGCATCGAGTTTCTATACTTATCCACTATGACTGTTTGATACAGAACCCCCCCACCCCCGTCTATTTTACTTATAATTTCTTTTTTCCCCTTTTTCAGGCCTCCCTGATTTGTTTTTTACTATTCCGAGCCGCCAGATCATCGGAGCTGTAAATGGCAATAGCGCGAGTAACGGCGGTGTCCTGCGACGCTTCGTGCAACTATACTGCCATGCGCTCTTATTTATTTATTTGTTTGTTTTGGTTTAAACAGCAAAAAAAAAAACTGTCAGCAAAACTCAGCGCAAGCCGCGCCGCAATGTTTCGGAAGCTTTGCAATTTTTTCCAATTGTTCTGTTAAAATTACGCGCAGGACGCGAGTAGTCTAGTTTCATCGGGAGCTTGCGCGAGCTCCAGTGAAAACGCTGGAAGCTTTTATCCCTGCTGTATGAAAGGCGACGCGTTCCTCTGATGATCAGATTACTGACGACCGACGAATGTGACCGCAGCTATCACCGTGCAGCGTGATTTGCTTGTACTTTCAGTTACTTAGTTTTCTGGGCGCAAGTTAGCTCAGTAAAGAGTTTTGTTTCTACAATTTGACTACTTCTATTCATATTCGACATTATACCACGTGAAAATACAATGCGTCTGAGACGTTTCCAGGTTGCTCATGTTCTTTCGTTGAAGAAAAATTGTTCAAAAATTGCACGTTAGTGAGTACATTGATAACGAAAGCTTTACACTAGAAGATGCGTAAAATATGAACAGCCATTTCTGTTTTATGTCCTCTACGTATACACTATGCATCATAAAAATGTCGCTACTAGCTTTGTTGCTGCTGTACACCTGTCCGGGGATCCAGTATTGCGTAGCGGTTGCTTAAGGGCAAGGTAAATGTCCACGCCGGTATTTGCACCATCGTGTCAAAGCTTCCTATTGAAGTTCTTGTGGTCAGGTGGCAACCCGTTAGCTTGTCGGCAAGCCGAGCAGCGACTCCCATCAATTACAAAAAAACAAGCAAGAACCGTTGTCAGCAAAGTTTATAAAGAGGTGTCCTGTTAAGCAGCTTAAACAAACCCCAGTAAGTTATTTAGGAATTGAGCTAATGTACTTTGAGCAAGAAGGACAAAACTTTTATACTAGCAGACATTTCATTCAAATGAAACAAATTTGGTCACACTTAATAAATTTCAAGCGGTCATTTCTGTGCATTGGCGTTTACTGCTACATTATATGGATATATAGTAACAAATTTGCGAATGTATCGAAGTATATGAAGATACAATTGGCAAGTATCGTATCGCATACAATTATTGCGGTAGTATCTTGTATCTGTATCTCAAATACTTTTTGCCTGAGTGTCTTGAATCGTATCGCGATACAATTTCAAAGTATCTTTGCCCAGCTCTGGCCATGACGACGACTGCGGCAACGCTGACAACCAATCGCTCACAGCTCGGGATCGGGGCACAGCAGCCAAGGGAGCCGCCGATCTTTCGGGAATGATCATGCGAGGATGCAGAATCGTGGCTCGATTCTTACGAAAGGAGTGCGGCCGTCAACAACTTGGACACCAACGACATGTTGCGATTTCTCTTCATCGCGTTGGAAAACAGCGCAAGAACCTGGTTCGAGAACCTCCTGGGAGTCTATCCTGACAATGTGGGACATCTTCCGGAGCAGCTTCCTCGCAGCGTTCACGAGCGCCGTGCGAAAGCAAAGGGTCGCCGCTTTACAAAAGATGACCCGACTCTTCCGCCACACTGACCCTAACATTACTGCGGAGAAGGTCCGTTTTCTCATGCGAGGAGTAAAGCAAGAGCTCTTCGCTGGGCTGATGCGGAACACACCCAAGACAGTCCAAGAATTTATCTCTGAGGCGACAACAATCGAGAACACGTTGGAAATGCGCGCCTGGCCATACAACCGGCGCTTTACCCAGAAAACGCAGCTGTTCAAGCCGTCGGCTCCGACGATCTGCACGACCATATGGGTCGTAGTGTGCGAAAAACTACGTCGAATGTTCCCGTCGTACTAGTCTCAAGTTCGCTCCGTCGCAGATATCGTCCAAGAGGAAATCCGGCAGTCGCTGGGCATCCACGAGTGAGCACAGCCGGAACTGCAAGCCGTGAGGTACACTGCTGCAGCCCCATTCAACGCTCCCCCTCCGCGTGCACGTCAAGATGCCACTCAGCCGCAGTTCCGCCACCAGACAGCACGGCCGCCACCACCGACGTCGTATATTCCGCCAGATGGCCATCGATACACGCCGAGGAAGACAGACGTTTGGCGTGCCCACGACCACCACCAACTAGGCTACTACGCTACCACTGCAGAGAAGCCGGTCACCCGTGGCTTCGCCTTAAACACACCGCATCCACAGCTAGGTGAACGGCCTCGTGACATCGTCGACTACCTCGCAGGAGCGTACTGGACGCCGCGACAACCTTTCCATTCGCAGTCGCCAGGGCACTATGTCTCCCTGAAACGCCGCTATAACACTGGCCCAACCCGGGGCCGGTCGCCTAGCCCGTATCCAGAAAACTAAGGCCATCAATCGATGGAGGTGTGGTTGCTGTTCGACGAAATGCCTAAGATACTCCGCAGCCGTCGATAAAGGTGCGGTTGCTGTACGATGAAATACCGAAGGTCCCCCGCCGCCGCCGATGACGACGACTGAGGAATCACTGGAGATCAGCTCGCCGCCTAGAAGGCAGAGCTTTCATGAGAGCACTTCTCCGCCGAAACGAGACAAGACGACACCACGCTGCAGCATTGCAGCATGTTGACGCAGCCGTGATCCGAAGCCACGACTCAACCATAACGCAAAACGACGAACCACCGACCTTGACGCACTTATTGATGGCCATATGATCGCTGCACTGGTCGACACCGGAACAGACTACTCCATCGTCAGTGGCCCGTTCGCCGCCAAGCTGAACAAAGTAAAGACAGCTTGGGAAGGACTCGAAATGCGGACAGCTGGAGGCCACCTAATAACACAAACTGGAATCTGCACGACAAGGATCACGAATGGTGGCCAGACTTATCCGACGAGCTCTGTAGTACTACACTCACGTTCGATGGACATCAGGCTCGGCATGGGTTTCATAAATCAGCACGGCGAAGTCCTTGACTTGAGATCGCAATCGATAACGCTTTCCGCGGACAATACCATCTCACCGGATAGGAAAGTTGATCACCATGCCTTGAATGTGATAGAAGACCATGTCACCGTTCCGCCTTTCAGTTTCAGTTTATTGAACGTATTTACGTGTGGAGTTACACATAGGCAGAGGTATACAGAAAAAGGTCCCTAAGTGCGAACACTGCAATGGGACCTCTTGTTATAGAATACATAAGAAAATAAAATCATGAGAAGAATAGCGACAAACAAGCACAGGATACGTACAAAGTAATAGGAGTGCCATTATGGTATGCAAAGGCTATTAAACCATTTGACACTGAAATACACATACAAAACAGCAAAATAAGTAAGAGCTGTAGCGAAGAATTCGAACTCAGTAATTGGTCGTCCTCTTAAGCACCCTCTAACGGGTCGCCCTCTTCGGCTCTTTTCGGAGAGCACGCAGCTCGTGCTTAGAGTCGGCCGCTCCTTGACTCTCGCTGTCGTGTATTGCCGCCGAGTGCCTGCTAATAAACATATTAATATTAAATGCGAAGCATTTCTTAGCGAACTTTTGGTACTTTGAGAGTTTCTATCTACGTATTTACCTGTAGCGATTGAGACAGACGTTCGGCGGCCTACGTGGCCGTGTCGTCCTCGCTACTTTATGAGAGGCCCTAGTACAAGGAGAGCGGCAGCGGCTGCCGGCGTCCAGCCCCCAGGAGGGGGAGCTCGTTCTAAACTGCTCGCGCCTCGAGCGCTAGGCATGAGCTGCGCGAGAGCGCTAGGCATGAGCTGCGCCGAGTGCCTGCTAATAAACATATTAATATTAAATGCGAAGCATTTCTTAGCGAACCTTTGGTACTTTGAGAGTTTCTATCTACGTATTTATCTGTAGCGATTGAGAGAGACGTTCGGCGGCCGACGTGGCCGTGTCGTCCTCGCTACTTTATGAGAGGCCCTAGTACAAGGAGAGCGGCAGCGGCTGCCGGCGTCCAGCCCCCAGGAGGGGGAGCTCGTTCTAAACTGCTCACGCCTCGAGCGCTAGGCATGAGCTGCGCGAGAGACGCGGCGCGGTGGTTGGAAAATGATGATGATGATGAATGGCGATGATGATGACACTACAGGTCTATCTATCTATCTAGCCGCCTACGTATGGGTGCTCTCATGATCGCCTCCTTACCCTGGTGTAGACCAAATTGGCATGGGAGGGTAACAGGATTTGACGAATATGGCTGTCTGGTCATGATATGAATAACGTGAAATTGCTGTCGCGTACGTCGTCAAACCCTTTCCTCTAGACACTCGTGGCATATACCCGTTGACCACGGGCCGCGGCGTACGGGTGTGCGCCACGGTTGATTGACAGTTTATATATACTCAGGAACGGCGAGAACAGACACTGGCAACTTAAATGCGAGTGCATTAAGAAAAACCGCTATCGGCAGCGTTGACCCGGCGATTGAAAAGAATGAAAATTGGCATCCCAGCAGGAGTCGAACCCAAGCATTCTGCGTGGCAATCAGGTATTCTACCGCAGAGCCATGGTCTGTGGTAAAATACCTGCATAAACTGGTTTGGAATAACAGCCTATGCAGGCGTAACGTTGGTGCAACGTCAATTGTGGTTGTGGTGGTGGCTATCTAATCTTACAAGAAAGCAGTAAGCACTGCATGTCTACTCCTACGATACAGCCGTCATATCAGATTATGGTCTGTGGTTCCAGTGTTGGCTCCGCTTTTATAGCAGCCTAATAAAAATTCCATTTGTATATTGAAGCATTGCTCTACCCCGGAGGAATAAATTAATGAATATTGCGTATGATATTCCCATCATCACACAGTAAAGTGCACTTAGTCCGCCAGAACAATTTAATGTCCTCTTCATTTCTTACAAGGCTGGGCGATGACCTCATTTTGACCGGTGAAAATGCGAGATTGATTGACAGCCGCTTTGTAGACTAGGCTACGTAGGCCACATACGCCCAGGTTGTCTACGAATACGACAAGCGCCATCCACTGATGTTGGTTTACGTAGCACTATTCAGGCTTGCCAGCCTCGATGGCCTATAGATCACCAACGCGAAGGATGACTTCAGGTTCTGATATGTTGCCGGCTCTATCGACAATTTGCCGATGAAGTGACCGTGGCATCCACAATTTCCAACAGCTGTACTATACCTCATACTTCACTCTTCATGGATTCCTTGTCACAGCGATCACGACGGGATCCGACAACAAGTCATGAACAGTTGCTGGTGCTGACTGATCACGGCGATGATGACCTCGTTCAAGAACTCTCAAGAACCTGTTCCACACATGCACACGGGTTCGCGAAACGTGCGTGCGTTCTCCATCATGAGGGACAAGTATAAGGACTACATATCAGCTTACCGCTTCTGATGTTGGTAATACCCACGTTGCCGTTGGCAGCGTTACCGAGCAGTAAACAACTGGTCATATAACACATATGCGGCTCTTCAACATACATGTGTGCGTATCATATTTATGCAAATCGTTCGCGTCATTTTGTAATGTTTCGCTCAGTAAAAAATTACGCCACAGTCACATTCCCGCCGCACGCTTCGCATATCATCGACTCCCACAGTACGTGGGATCTGCCGAATTTTTTTGGTGGAGAATGCTGGGCCTTCACAACAACTTCGGTCCTCATTCTATGGCCCTGGGTCTTCGGTCCTGTACCCTGCCGCCTACCATGCCTCAAGGTGCCGCGCAGCAAACGCACCGACCTCAAGCCCCGGGGTCCCTCGTATATGCGACCCTCCAGTCTTCACTGGCGCAGACGCTACCGACGTGGAGGAGTGGCTGGCGATTTACGAGCCCGTGAGTGTCCCCAATAAATTGGACGAGGCAGGCAAATTGACTAACCTGGTTTTTTACGTCGTGGGTGTGGCGGGCCTGGGGTACAACAACTGCGCATCAGATTTTACGACGTGGTCCGACTTAAAGACCGCCATTACCAACGTTTTTAGCCGCCCTGCCGTTCCTAAGCTGCAGGCCGAACAGCGCTTACGTGAGCGCGCTCAGCAGGCCGACGAATCCTTCACCAGTTACAATGAAGACGTCCTTGATTTCTGCAAGAAAGCCGACGCCACCATGTCCGAGTGTTACAAGATCAGGCACATCATGAAAGGCATCGACGACGACGCCTTCACCATGCTGCTCGCCAAGAACCCCAGCACAGTGGAAGAGGTCATAACGCTCTGCCAAAGCTATGAGAAGCTGCGGCGGCAGCGCTCGAATACCCGTCGCTCTCCATCACGCCACGCCGAGCTCGCTGGCTTGTCGACCATATCTGGCCACGCCGCGTTCCTCGCAGAGATTCAACAACCGTCGACCACACTTCGGCCTCCCCTCTGTCGAGGAATTGAGCAGGAAATCGCGGAGGTCACGTCCGAGTACCACCGGCACCATCCGGCTCCTGAACCCTTGAGTTACGCCCAAGTTGTCGCAAGAATACCCCCAGCAATCCCTACGGCTGCCCCACACATTTACGCCGAAGCCTCCGCTAGACCTCACTCTTTCGAAGTGGTTGTACAGGTAACCTACGTCGACGTCACGCACAGGCCACGACTGCAGCCCACCATGCCGTTCTATCAGTTGCCGCCCCGTCAATCCCGTCCTGCACCATGGGCGGGCCCTGCCTCAGCGAACCAATGGCACACACCTGACCACCGCCCCATATGCTTCGCATACGGTTATGCCGGCCCCGTGGCGCTTTTGCAATCGCGTGCAGCCGCCTAGAGTCGCGTCACCTACCACCAGCCAGTTGAACCGCCCATATTACGACCCACCTACGCCTCTGTCGCCGACGTCTCGCCCAGCTCCATCTACCCGCCGTTCACCGTCAGCACGACGCCGCTCGCTATCACCGATGCGGCCACGTCCTGTCCCACGCGACCAGGAAAACTAGTCGTCGCCGTCCACGAGGCAAGGGCTGCGACGCTATCGAAATGCGAAAGCCCCCAGCGTAGCCCATCGAACGAGATAGACGTTTTTGTGGACGGTATTCGCACACGTGCCCTTATCGACACTGGAGCCGCCGTATCCATTATAGACACTAAACTCAGCCACCTGCTACGAAAAGTGACGACGCCACTTTCCGGGCTCTCGCTCCGTACAGCCAGCGTCCAAAGTATTCATTCGACGGCAATATGCACAGCCCGTGCCATCATTCAGGGTGCTCTGTACGCCGTCAAATTCATCGTAATTTTTTCATGCTCTCTGACGTCATGCTCGGGTGGCATTTTCTCGCCCGCCACGACGCCGGAATTCATTGCGCACCGGCCGAAATAGAGCTCTCACCATTCTAAGATTTGACGCCGGTAGACAGTTCATCGGCTGCGACCAAGGTCTTCCTCAAAGACGACACCACAGCTCCTGCGAATTCGTCAACGGCTTCGTCAATCTATCGCACCGGCCTCTGCGACACCGTTGCACTCCTTTCTCTATGTGACCCCGTTTACTCTAGGAAAGTCTTGCTGGTTTCATTTGGGACCATGGAAGTTACTCAGGGCGACAAGGATATTTTTGTGGCCAACCCATCCCCTTTCATTGTTGCGTTGGTGCGGTGAGAATGTCTCGCGGAACCCCTCGAAGACGCACAAGGTACGGACGCACCGGGTGACACGCACTGCGCCAGCTCCCGTACGCTCGATTGCGTTCCCCGATTGCTGACAACCTTACGTCGGTCGAGCGTTCCCAGCTTCTATGCCAGTTGGAAGAATTTCGTTCTTCGTTCGATGTCGCGCAAACTTCTCTCGGCCGCACGCCTGCTGTCACGCATCGCATCGACACGGGCGCCCAACCACCACTGCGACAACGTCCATATCGCGTATCTCCAGCAGAGCGTCGTGTAATTAACGAGCAAGTCGAAGACATGCTTCGCCGCGACGTTATTCGACCCTCAAACAATCCGTGGGCGTCTTCTGTCGTTCTCGCTGCGAAGGACGGCTCTGTACGGTTCTGTGTGGACTACCGACGACTGAATAAGATCACCAGTAAAGACATTTATCCCCTACCTCGAATGACGACGCCATTGACAGCCTACAAGGAGCAGAATTCTTTTCATCGCTCGATTTGCGCTCAGGGTATTTGCAAGTCCCCATGGCTGATCACCCTCGACCGAAGACAGCTTTTGTCACGCCCGATGGCTTGTACGAGTTCAGCGTCATGCCGTTTGGGCTGTGTAATGCGCGTGCGACCTTTGAGCGCATGATGAATACCATTCTGCGCAACTTGAAATGGCACACGTGCCTGTGCTACCTCGACGACGTTGTCGTTTTCGCCTCGCACTTCTCCACGCATCTTCAACGCCTGCGGCATGTGTTGACGCATTTGAGCGACGCCGGGCTACAACTGAATTTAAAGAAGTGCCAATTTGCAGCACGGCAGCTGACAATACTGGGCTACGTCGTGTCCAAAGACGGAGTTCTCCCCGATCCAGTCAAACTTCGGGCCGTGACCGCATTCTCCAAACCTACGCTAGTCAAAGAAGTGCGCAGTTTCGTAGGATTATGCTCCTAATTCTGGTGATTCATCCGAAACATCGCGACTATTATATCGCCGCTGACGAAGCTACTTGGCAGCAACGGGTCCTTCAATTCGTGGTCGTCAGAGTGGGACGATGTTTTCACAAAGCTCCGTCGTTTGTTGACGTTTCCTCCCATACTACGCCACTACGACGACACGGCCCCTGCAGAGGCGCACGGACCCTAGCGGTGTTGGCCTCGGCGCTGTCCTTGCGCAGCGCAAATCTGGGTTCCCGGAATACGTTGTCGCATATGCAAGTCGTACGCTTACTAAAGCTGAGACCAACTATACCGTTGCGGATAAAGAATGCCTGGCAATCATCTGGGCCCTTACGAACTTCCGGCCTTACTTGTATAGTCGCCCATTTGATGTCGTTACCGACAATCATGCAATGTGCTGGTTATTGTCATTGAAGGATCCCTCAGGCTGCCTCGCCCGGTGGGCACTTCGCCTGCAAGACTACGACATCCGCGTGCTGTACCGCGACGGACGCCAGCATGCTGACGCCGACGCCCTGTACCGCTCTCCCTTACCTGATGACAATACACACAGCTCAGTTTCTCACTTTCTCGTTTCTTCCGTCAACATTCCCACTATTGCTACCGAACATTGCAAGGATCAATGGGTTGCCTCGCACCATCCTCTCGCGCATTGCGTCGCCAAGCCCATCATTTCGCCGTTCGCGACGACCTCTTCCACCGACGCAATTACGACGGCGAGGGCCGCCAGTGGCTGCAAGTAATACCGCGCAGTCTGCGTTCTCACATATGCGGGTCGTTCCACTCTTATCCGCAGTGTGCACACTCTGGGGTATCGAAAACCTGCGGCCGGATTCGCCAAAGATACTTATGGCGAGAGATGTGCTGCTCCGTGCCGAAGTTCGTTCGCTCCTGCATCGATTGTCAGCGCCGCAAACTTCAACGCACCTGTCGCCGGCAGGTCTGCAACCTCTACCTTGCCCTGACCGTCCGTTTGGGCGCGTTGGCGTGCATTTGTATGGGCCACTTCCTCTGACTTCCGCTGGTAACCGCTGGGCCATCGTCGCTGTAGACCACCTCACGCTGAAACTGCCGCCCTCCCTGCGGCTGCAGCGCGCGCTGTGGCCTCCTTCTTGCTCCACCGATTCATGCTGCGTCACGACCCACCCCAGCAGCTACTTAGTGATCGAGGCCATGTCTTGTCGGAAGTCGTCGAAGCCATTCTCAAAGAGTGCAATGTTGTTCACCGCTAAACTACTGCTTACCACCCGGAGACGAATGGCCTCACCGAACGCATCAACTGCACGCTCGGCGACATGCTGTCGATGTACGTCACCGCCGACCACACCAATTTGGATGTCATTCTGCCCTTCGTCACGTACGCCTACAATACCGCCCCTCAGAGCAGTATTGGTTTCTCACGATTTTTGTTATTGTACGGCAGGCACCCGTCGCACACAATCGACACAATCCTTCCCTACAAGCCGGACCGATCTGAATGTGCGCCTATTTCTGCCACAGCCAGACTTGGTGAGGAGTGTCGCGAGTTCTCCAAGGCCTTTACTACGCATAACCAAGAGCGGCAGAAAAGCATTCGCGGTGACACCACCACTTCTGCGCCCACGTTCCTTCCTGGAGCGCTCGTATGGCTCTCGATCCCTACCACTGCAACCGGCATCTCTTCTGATCTACTGCCCAAATGCGAAGACCCCTACCGTGTCGTCAAACGCACATCCCCGGTCAACTACCTGGTCGAACCCATCGAACCATCTTCGGACATGTGCCGTCGAGGGCGCGAGATTGTCAACGTGGAGCGCCTGAAGGCCTATCATGGCCTCCTCATAGTGAAAAGTTGCTAGGTCGCCAGGCGGCTCCCTTTTCGTATCTGGGGTAATTGTAGCGAAGCGTTCAAACTCAGTAATGGGTCGTCCTCTCGAGCACCATCTAGTGGTTCATCCTCTTGGGCTCTTTTGGAGAGAACGCAGCTCATGCTGAGAGTCGGCCCCGCCTTCACTCTCGCTGTCGTGTATCGTCGCCGAGTACCCGCTAATAAACGTCTTCATAGAGCTAACAAAGTTTAACGATGCAATCTTTAGGACCGTATACTAATAAGTATTTCCCATGAAAAAGAATGTCACGAACGTGTATAAAGAATACATGAAGCATTGTGAAAGCGACGATGAAGTAACGACAGTGATTACATATAATTCAAAAATTCAAGGAATGAATCAGAAAAAGGCGAACTGAATGTTTGAAAGCACATAAAGAGGGCGAGGTTTTGGCCCCTAAAGGCAGCGTGTTCCACGCTTTGATTGCGGAGAAGCTTACTGTCTTTTGTCCGTAGTTTGTGCGCGCCTTGGGCGGTAAAATATTGCTTTTAAGCGAGAAACGAGTATTATTAGGGGAAGCAGTAAATGTTTTACCAAAGACATACAAAAGATTAGATTTACGTACCATGCGGTGGGCAACTACGGCTATGTTAAAGGCGATAATATTTGAAATGGAAAATATATTTAGTGAAGAGAACAGTGTAGCCGAATGAGCGTGATAATTACTGTGCGTTATTATACGGAGAGCCTGTTTTTGAATATGCGCTAATGGGCGTAAGTAAGTTTTATATGTAAGTCCCCAAGATTCAATGCAGTAGTTGAAATGACTATGAATGAACGCAAAATAGAGCGAAGTTAGAGTAGGGAGCGCAAAATATTGGCGGGCTCTGAGCAGAACACGAATGCCATAGGCGGTCTTCCTTTTTATTTGATTAATATGTTCATTAAAGTTCAAGAAACAATCAAGATCGATGCCGGGAATTGCACATTTGTCAGATGGCAATATCTTATGGTTATTGACATATACCGGGAGTGCGTTATCACCCTTTTTCGACCGAGAACTGAAAATAACATACTTTGTCTTAGACGGGTTAGTAACAAGCTTGTTTTTACGGCACCAAGTAATGACGTTCTGAAGATCACTGTTTAGCTGGGATGTTAGGGCACGAATGGAGTCATGTGCAGGGAAAATGGAGGTGTCATCTGCGTAAAGCAAGGATTCTGTGTGAGGTGATAAACAACCTGTCAGGAAATTTATATAGATGAGGAATAAAAGACGACCTAATATAGAACCTTGTGACACTCCTATATTGATAGTTTTGGAGTCTGAGAGTACGCCTGAAATAGATACAACTTGAGTACGGTTCAGTAAATAACTAGAAATGAATTCTTGTGACGGGCCAGTTATACCATAAGAAGAGAGCTTGTTCAAAAGAATATCGTGGTCGATCGAATCAAAGGCTTGACTGAATTCAATGAAAACTGATTCAAGGAGCTGCCCTGACACTCTGTATGCGTTCCTCTTCACCAGGACCCGATGGAATAACGTATAGTGCTCTGCGTCACCTAGGCAAAGCAGCAACACGACAACTGTTAAACTTATTTAATCGGTCATGGGAAGATGGCGTCGTACCTCAAGAATGGAAACGCAGCCGTCTGGTGCCACTGCTCAAAGCAGGAAAATCACCTCTGGTGCTGACATCCTACCGGCCTATAGCTCTCGCCAGTTGTGTTGGGAAACTCATGGAGCGCATGATTCTCACGCGCCTGGAATGGTTCCTTGAACGGCACAATGTTTACCCCGACTCCATGGCGGGATTTCGACGAGGCCGTTCATCGAGTGACAACGTCATCGATCTGGTGTCATCAGAGGAGTAGCAGAAATGCAGGAAACGACTAGCAGTGCGCTCTTTCTAGATGTGAAAGGTGCTTATGACAACGTTTCCCATCAAGCTATATTAGACACGCTTCTGTTAATTGAACTTGGAGGGCGAATATTTCGTTGGATCCGAAGTTACCTGACACAAAGGTCCTTTTTTGTAGATACTGAAGATGGCCCGACCTCCGACCACTACACGTGCCGTGGCGTCCTACAAGGCGGTGTTTTAAGCCCGGTGCTATTCAACCTTTCTCTGCTTGGCCTGGCGGAGGCGCTCCCGGAAACAGTCAGTGTTTCGCTATACGCTGATGACATCTGCGTCTGGGCATCAGCAGTGACACGCCTGCAGGTTCGTGCAAGGCTACAGAGGGCAGCGTCACAAGCATCTGACTACCTTCGCACGCAAGGCTTAACAATTTCAACAGAGAAATGTGCGCTGGTGGCCTTCACGCGAAAAGCGATGACCAGTTACCCGATATGCATTAATGGCCAGTCTATCTCCTACAAGCGAAGTCACCGTTTTTTGGGTGTCCTTGTTGACCGAGACCTCTCCTGGAGCCCTTACGTCTCGTACTTGAAAGCCAAACTCGTATCTATTGTCCACGTCCTGAAATTCATCGCCGGAAAAAGATGGGGTCCATCATTGAGTTCCATGCTACAGCTATACCAAGTACTTTTTATTGGCCTACTGCGCTATAGCTCTCCCCTGCTTTGTAAAACTTCCGTGTCGAATATGCCAGTACTTCAGAGCGTGCAAGCACAGGCACTACGTGTTTGCCTCGGTCTACCAGGAAGCACCTGAACAGCCGGAACAGTTATATTTGCTCGGGACCATCCGGTTACGACCTACGTCACAACCGACGCGCTGAGAGCGCACGTTCGACATATTTCACGGATGGTGTCGAGCCATCTGCCGTACCTGCCAGAACAACGACCACAGGCGTCGTTCTCCAACGTCGTCAGCTCTCACCGCACTTTGCTACCATCGGGTTTCACACCCTCGGCGCGTTCGCCATCCGCCTTGTGGTGCTTACGTCAACCCGAAGTGCGCCTTTCCGTCCCAGGACTCAGAAACAAGAAAGACCTTTCTACCTTGGCCTTGAAACAAGCAGCTCTGGACTGTTTGCATACCTTTTATGCTGACAGAATTCACGTATTCACGGATGGCTCTACCACCCAGGCCAGCTCCACCAACGCCACCGTCATCCCATCACGACGCATCAACCTCGCTTACAAACTTTGTCACGTGAGCACATCGACTGGTTCGGAGCTTGTTGCCCTGCGAGGTGCTGTCGAATATATCAAGCAACAACCGGCTGAGCGATGGGCAATATTCTGCGACTCAAAGGCGGCTCTACAATGTCTTTCGTCGGCACTTCGTCGCGGATCGTACGAACAACATGTGTGGGAGATACGAGAAATGCTGCACTATGTGATTGAAAGAGGACACAATGTTGTGTTTCAGTGGATACCAAGTCAGTGCGGTATCTCCGGCAACGACCTCGCCGATGAAGCTGCCAGAAAAGCACATGTAGAGACGAACCTTGTTTCTATACCGATTATCTAGGATTGATGCGGCTCGATACCTAAGTAAGCTGGCGCAGAACATGACACTGCAAAAGTGGCAAACATCACAGTTCACACACCATCGACAGTATTCTCTCGACCCATCTCTACGACTGCGGCTACTACCTGGTCTTTCCCGGGAAGAAGATACAGTGTTGTTCCGTCTGCGTGTGGGTGTAGCGTTCAC
Organism: Rhipicephalus sanguineus; assembly: GCF_013339695.2. Lineage (NCBI taxonomy): Eukaryota > Metazoa > Arthropoda > Arachnida > Ixodida > Ixodidae > Rhipicephalus > Rhipicephalus sanguineus. Next base: position 78,285,082 of record NC_051182.1, on the reverse strand, counting down.
CAACGCCTACTCATTTAAGATAGAGATGGCCGACAACGCCGAGTGCAACGACTGTGCGTTGAGGAAACTATTGAACACCTTCTGTGTTACTGCCCGACATACGCAAACGAGAGGCTTCACCTCAGCACTGCACTAAATCAAATGGACGGAAGCGCTTTCACTGTCGCAAAAATATTGGGACCATGGGGCTGCCCATCACAGTTCCGAAAGGCAACGAAAGCGCTGTTGCGTTTTCTCAAGGATACCGGACTGATTCGCCGTTTGTGATGTCAAACGCGGAACACTTACGTCGGCTGAAAGAGTGACTTTTCTCTCCTTGTCTCTAACTTTCCTTCCCCCTCTCCCCTTCCCCAGTGCAGGGTAGCCTACCGGGCTCAGCCCTGGTTAACCTCCCCGCCTTTCTTTTATTCTTATTCTCTCTCTATCTCTCTCTTCAGTGAGAGCAACTAGAGCGTGATTAGTGGAAAGCCCTTAACCAAAACCAAATTGATGGGGTGATAAGAGCTGAAATTTGTCGAGGTTTTTTGTAAGACGACTGGCAAATAGTTATTCAACAACCTTGCTGAAAGAAGGAATGATAGCGATGGGCCTATAATTATTTATGACTGATTTATCACCTTTATTATGAACATGTACTACCTTGCTTTTCCTTAGTTCGGAAGAAAAGATGGAGTGCTTGAAGAATAAGTTTACAATATGAGCAAAAATAGGGGCAATGACATCAAGAATGTCCATTATGTGTCTGGCGGATATGTGGTCAAGCCTAGTGCTAGCTGTTTTAAGAAGCAAGATTGTGTTCCGAATTTCAACTGGACAGGTTGGAAAACGATAAAAAGATTGCAATGAACGCCGACTGGCATAATGCATCATTGCCCGGATTGTGTGGCGATACTAGAAAAATACTGACGGAAAGCATTTGCAATGGCCTCAGAGGTGCGAAGGGTCGTTCCATCATGGCATATTTCAGTAATGCAAGTTTCAGATTTCTTTTTTATTTAGAAATGAGTTAAGTATACGCCACTGCTTCCCGTATTTTTACCAGCTTCAATTAATAAATTTTCACAGTGATGTCGTTTCGCTTTATTTAATATGAGGTTTAACGTACTGCTGTATTTTTTGCAACGTTCTTTTAAAGGCAGATTAAAAGGTTTTTTCTTCGATTTTCTGTATAGGTTGTCTTTTTTTCGCAGACAGGAAAGAAGTCCTGGTGTTAACCAAGGGTTCAGGGGAGATGAATGCTTTCTTCGGCACAAAACATTAGAGGTTGAGGAAGTTATAGCATCAGATATAAAGGTAGAAAATTATCTATGAGCAGCCTCAGGTTCAGTGCAAGTGGTAACGTTTGACCAGTTTATCGCACCTATTGAATCGGTACTTTTTTTGTGAAAGACCGACGTGGGGAAGCAAGTATTTGAAGGAGTGGCTACGCGAAGAAAGCGAAGCGCTACGGGGAAATAAATGGTCAGTCATATTGGCACGGATGATAAAAGCCTCGGGAGGCATAAGAAGATTCGCTAGGGCGTGATCAATTAAAGTAACAAGTGTTTCCCACACTGCGAGTGTGTTCGTTTAGGAGCAAATGAAGACCATATTTAAGAAAAGTGTTTTTATAATGGCTAGAACTTGAATAATCCAAAATATGGATATCGATGCCACCCATGATGACTATATATTTTGTTTTTGCGTGAGTGCATGAAGCAATACGTCAAGAGCTGAGGAAAAGTTAGCCACGGAAGAGCTAGATGAACGATATATGCAACAAAGTACGATTTTGCGTGAGTTGCTATTGACATCAAGGCTATCAATTACTACCCAAACTGCTTCACAATCGGGTATATCAAGAACCAGGTCAGTTCTACGTTTGTAGCTAACATTGTTAGATATGAATATCGCGGCGCCCCCCTGACACGAGGATGCACGATGATTTTACTGTGCATTGTACTTCGGAAAGCAAAACAAATTTCTATCCGAGTCGATAAGCCAAGTCTCGGAAACACAGATTATCGGAAGCGGAAGCCGAAGCGAGCAAAAAAGGGCCTCAAAATCATCGAGTGTTTGTGCAGACTGCGCGGGTTAAAATGAATGATCGAATGAAAGGTCTGAGGTGATAAAGACTGAAGCTTATCAGAAGCAATGTAAGGCATTGTGACGTTACGATATGGGAAGAGCTTAGTTTGAGAATACGCTTAGGTCAGCTTCGCCTTGAATTCTAAATACACGGTTGTCAGTTGTTTTGCGGGCCTTCATCTGACAGTCATCCGTCCACAAATATTGTGATTTTTTTTCTTTCTTCAGATTAAGGGCCATTACGAAAATTTTCTTGTTTTGCTGGGTCAGGTGATCATTTATGTACACGGGCCGAAAATCATTTCCTGGAAAACCAAGATCGGTAGTATGCAGCCGTGCCTTTCGTGCCTAGCTTACGAATTGAGCCATCTTTGACAAAGAACAAAGGCGTGCGATCAGATGTTTTGTATTCGAGCTTGAGGGTACGCGACGAACTATGTCATCGTGAGAGTCAGAAAGAGGGCATTGAATTGTGTTACCAATGCTCAAAAGAATTGCTCGGCAACTTTCACCCTCAGTGCACGCAACTCCTTCGGTTTCTATGTTATTTTTAGGGAGTATTATTCCATCTCAGCAATTCTTTTTTCGAGCTCAGAGTTCCGAGTTTCGAGCTCAGAGTTGGAAGCACTCAAATTCTTATTTTCAGCCAGTAAATGTTTCTGTTCAGCCTTCAGCTATTCTACTGTTTCATTGAGGAAGTTCACACTAATCTTGAACTCGCCGATTTCTTTTTTCAACTTTTCTATTCATTGATTTGCGTGAACATCAACCCGCGATTTAACGCGGGAAACAACATCCTTAACAACTACACCAAGTTTGCCCTGCCACGCATTTTATAACACTTCTAAACGTTTTGCAAGCTCAGCGCACGTAGGCATCACGTGGTTGTACAAAGCTCTAGAAGCAGCAGCAGAAGCGGCGTAAAAGAACAGAATGTGGAAAGAAGGTGTGATGCGCACCTGTAGGTAGAAGACAATTCAGTATGCCATTCGTAGCCACAACCGCTGCTACTAAACTGGCTGACTGAGGGAACTTGCAGGGCCTTTTATCCAGGAGCCAAGCGCTACAAGTCGATTATTTGCGCAGGTTATAAGGAGGTGCTGAGGAGCGCCACCGGCAACCCTCACGCAGGCGCAGGCTTTGCGCATCCACGATTATGGGCACGGGGGTTGAGGCCAAACATCTGTCTTGATGGGTGTATCGAATCCACCTGTAGGTAGAATACAATTCAGTATGTCATTCGTAGCCGCAACCGCAGCGTCACCATTTCCGTCGGCACCGAAGAACCGAAATACTTAGAAGGCATCATCGAGGGCGACCAGCACCTGCTCCTGAGCCGTCAGATCTGCCTCGCAAGAAGCATAGCCAAGCTGCGGGGTAGCAAAGCGAGGGTAATGCTCACGTATTTCAGCCATGAATACAGACACCTCGACATTGGTAGGACGGTCCCCTTTATGGACGAATTCGTGGACATCAGCAATGCATTCGCCCTCTTCGACGCTCCCGAACCTGCTTCGACGAATCGAGGTCCCCAGCCAGACTGCGACGTCAATCCGAGCCTTGCGAAGCTCTAGCAAGGCCAGCTCCTGCAATTCAGGGACTGCTTCTCGTTGTCATCGAGAATTAGACGCACTCCAGTAGCTAGACATTACATTATAACAAAAAAATGTGCCCGACCGATCTGTCAAAGCCCGTATTGAGTTTCCACACGAGAACGCGAAGCCTTAAGGAAGCTATTTGACGAAATGCTGCGCTACAGCATCATCTAGCTGTCCAAGAGTCCGTGGGCGTCTCCTGTGGTGCTTGTGACGAAGAGTGATGGCACCGTACCTTTTTGTGTCCATTATTGTTGTGTGAACAAAGTCACGAAAAAGGACAGGTATTCTCTTCCCCGGACAGACGGCGCGGTTGATGAATTACAGAACGCTAAGTACTTTTCGTAGATGGACTTCCAGACGGGCTACTGGCAAAACAAAGTCTACGACAGAGACAGATAAAAGACTGCCCTCATTACATTAGATGGCCTGTTCGAGTTCAAGGCCATGCCCTTTGATCTTTTCTCGGAACCTGCGAATTTTCAACGTGTCATGGATAGAGTATTGGCTGGCTTGATGTGGCAGACTTGCCTCCTGTACTTAGACGACGTCGTTGCGTTTGCCTCAAACTTCGACGATCACGTCCAGCCCCTTGAAGCTGTACTTCAAGCAATCAAGAGCTCCGGACTCACTCTGAAGGCAGAAAAGTGCCGCTTTATATAAGGAGAGCTGTCGTTCTTCGCCCACGTGATAAGGAAATCCGGAGTACACCCCGACTCACAAGAAGGCAGCCGCCATTGTTACATTACTGCCACCCGGCGACACGAATGCCGTACGCCGATTTCTCGGCCTGTGCGCCAGTTACAGATGCTTCGTCAAGGAATTTTCACGGATCGCCGAACCAGTAACGCACCTCACGAAGACCGACCCCCAATTCAGGTGCGAAACGGCGCGAGTTGAACCATTTGAAGAATTTAAACGATAGCCTGCAGACACTCAAACACGTTCGCATTTCGACGAATACGCCTGTACGGAAATCGACACCGACACAAACACATTGTACTCGGCGCCGTCTTTTTTGCAGAGGACCAACAGTCTGGAAACGTTATCAGCTATGCTGTCCGGTCGATATCCAAGGCAGAAGCCAAGTATTCTACAATAGGAAAGGAATGCAATGCCATCATCTGGGCTACGTCAAAATCCCCCCCCCCCCTACCTCTAAGGCAGACCCTTCACATTTGTGAGCGACCACCACACATTGTGTTGGCTAGCTAACTTGAAATCCCTTCGGGTCGCCTCGCACGGTGAAACCTGAAACTTCAAGAATTCGCCATTATTGTAGTTCACAAAACCGGAAGAAAACACTCCGACGCCGACTGCCTCTCTCGTGCCCCCGTCCGCGCACCTACGCAGGATGACCAGGATGATGACTGCTTTCAGGGATCCATAGTACCGACGACTTTGCTGAGCGCCAACGAGCCGACCCGGTACTCGGTGGCCTTGTGGAATACCTCGAGAGCAGCACCGACTTCGTCCCGAAGATATTTAGGCGAGCATTAGCGCCATTTTTCTAACGAAACGGCGTTATCCAAAAGAACTTCTCGGCACTTAGAGCCAAGTACCTTTTTGTGGTGCATTCAGCATTGCGACCAGAATTCCTCCAGGCCCTGCACGATGACCCGACGGCCGGTCCCCAGGGTGTTTCCTGCACACTCGCTAGAATACAGGAAAAGAACTACTGGCCGTACCTTGCCGCTGAGGTTGTTCGTTGCGTAAATATTTGCCGAGATTGTCAGTGACGGAAGACACCGCCGACTAGGCCAGCCGGACTTCTACAGCCCGTCGAGCCAACTCTCCGGCCGTTCGAGCAAATTGGGATGGATTTACTGCGCCCGTCTCCGACACCGACTTCAGGAAACAAATGGATCATCGTCGCTGCCGACTACCTCAGCCGCTACACCGAGACAAGGGCCCTGCCCAAAGGCAGTGCGTCCGAGGTAGCCAAGTTCTTCATTGAAAACATCGTCCTGCGTCATGGCGCTGCGGAGGCCCTCATCACTGACGCAGGTCATTTACTGCTGACCTAACTCAGGCCATATTGAGATACATTATTTATAGTGAGGTATGAAAAGAATAAAGCCTCAGCCCGCACCATAAGAGTATAGCAGGCTAATATTGAGATACAGCCAAACAAGCCACCGCCAGACCACAGGGTTCCGCCCACAGACGAATGGCCTCACCGAGCGGCTAAACAAGAACATCGCCCACATGCTGTCCATGTACTTCGACGTCGAACACAAGGCGTGGGATACCATCCTTTCGTAAGAGATCCCTCCAAAGACGCTCGACGCCGCGTTACCCAATGTCTCCAACGAAGAAAACTTCGATGTTACTGTCTACATTGAGCGCACCGACGAAGCCCGACAACTCGCGCATCTGTGCATCCAAAGCAAACGAAAGACGACAGCCGTCGTTACAACCTTCGACGACGCTGCGTAGAATACCAGCATGGCGACCGTATCTGGGTCTGAACGTCAATACGCCGACGCGGACTTAGCGGGAAGCTTATTAGACAATATTTCGGACCGTACAGGGTGCTTCGACGTCTCAGCGAACTTGAATACGAGGTTATTCCCGACGGCATTATGAACTCTCACCGTCGCCGGGCACGCTCCGAAGTCGTGCATGTGTTGCACATAAAACCTTTCTATGCGCGTTAAATAACCTGTGGACTGTACTTTTCGCTTGCTTTATTATTTTCTTTTTCTATCGAATGCAGTTTTCAATTTCATGTTCTGTTTTAAGTATCGGGGCGATGCTTTTTCAGAGGATGGCATTGGCACGCGTGTTATTTTCATGTATTCGGCCTTCACCCTCGAAGACTGTTTGCAATGCTCTGCGCAGACCACGCCACCATGTTTCAGAAGCTTCACCATTATTGTATTTAATTCCGTTAAGACTACGAGCAGGACGGGAATAGTCTAGTTTCTTCGAGAAATTACGCTGCCACCAGCGATAACGCTGGAATCTTCGATAGCACACGTATAAAAGCCGACACGCTTTACCGCTTGTCAGACTAATGACGGCCGACGCTCTTTTCGCCGCTATCAATGCAGAGTGCGTACTGTTTGTAGTGTGGCGAAGCAATTGGTACTATTTAACGGTTGCGTTCTCCAGCGGCTCCTAGTGGGTCGTCCTCTTATAACGCCGCTCGCTCTCGGAGCCCGTGCTCTTGCCTTGACTGTCGCCATAGCGAATTGTCGCGGAGTCCCGTCCAATAAACCGCTTAACAGTAGTTTCACTTTCCGTTTGCTGGCGAGACGTTCGGCCAAATAAGCAGTTTAATCTTGGACACGCCGAGTAATTCCTTCGTCAATGTCACGACCATGTGGCAATTTTGTAACTCTTCCACTCACTTCAACTTTTGTCGCCTAAACCTTGGTAACGAAGTCTGTATACTTCCCATATTTATAGACATTAGATAGTAATCGATGTTTGAAGGGGATAAGGTGCGGCTGCAATTGCTTTTTAAATCTCTCTTCAAACGCGTGTGTCGTCCTAAATCTATCATTAAATACGTTTACTTTCTTAATATATATCCCCTTAGAGCTCTCCATTCAATTACCTGAAATTGTATCGTAATGCCATTGTTGGTGAAATTCACAGTTATGTAAAGCGATTGAATGCAGGTGCTCAGCCACAAGTTTTTTTTGTGAGGCTAGAGAGTGTGTTCAATCACCTTTCAGAAATGGTCGTGCGAGCGTTTATATGTATGCGTGTATATATACGCATGCAAAACTGAACGAGTTCGTTTTCTTGTGACCTTATTAATATTAAGACAGTCTGCCTAAATTTTGATTTCTCGTTCGTTTGACTGCGTAAGTTGAAATGAAAGACATACCCCATGTTCTCGATATATTGCTATGAGCCTGCTGTGTTCTTGAGCATTAGAGTGCTGACACTTGTCTGATGCAGTGGAAGGAGTCCGGCCGCCCTGAGCCTCGAATTGGTGCAATCTAAATGCCATCATGACTGGGCGCGTGAGGTGCAGATGTATGGACTACAAGCGACAGTGCCCGGTGCAGCAAAGGCGTGGCATTGCATTGTCACCAAATTTGGCTCCGGAAAGGCAAGTCTAACGCGGCTTTTCCGAAAGTCATCACAGTGCAATACGCCTGCTGTGAACAAAAACCAATGCATTTAATTCGCAATGCCCATAGACTGTCGCGCCACCAAGCGGAATTCAGGAGTGTCCTCTCGAGGAGGGTTAGTAGACGATAAAATGGCAGCACTACGCAGTCGCTCCCTTGTTCGGCTGTGCTAACCTCAGTGTTAACGCATTGGCAAGAAAGGAACACTACGACTTTGCATGTTCCCTGCATCAGTGAACAAACCGGGCCCTCCGTGACATGAGAAATCTGATTCGTTCTTGCGAGACGCGAAGTTTTCGTGAAAATACGTGGCAACTCGCGCTTTCAATGCTAGCCCACAGCGTACGCATACTATCAGCTTCGCGAGGCTTTCTGTAGCCATGTAGGTTAGTTAAATGTTATCGTCTGACATATTCAGTTGAAACTCACCCTGTTTTACTTGCATATAGCATTGGTCAGTGTTTCTTGTAGAGCATGAATCCCATAACGCTGTACGCGGGAGGTCGCGCGGGCTCGCGATGTGCTCTTGTAAAACTCAGCGATCTCAAGTTGTCGATACATTAAAATAGGGCCTCTATCCTTTGCAAGCAAAGCGCTGTTACTAATCGTGCGAGCGACGTTTCAATCATTCGAGGACGCGTCTGCTCCCACGCCTTTCGTGGAGCGAACGCTTTCCACACCGTCCTTCGCCAGCGTGTTGGTGTTGGTTTCATAGCCAGCGCTGCGCCGTTTGTTTTTGTACGTTTGTTGATAGGTGGCAGCACACTGCAAGCGATTTGCTCGTTGACCGATCCGACAGCATAATGTTCTTCGCGGCCAGACGTCTCTCTAATTGTAAACGTGGTGACGCGGAGTGGTCGCAGTTAAAGTCCCTAGATTTTTCCCTGTTCTTTCTTTAGTCGCAGTCGTTCGGCGGAGGAATTTCTTCGGATTGCTTTCAGCAGTGATGTTGAAAGAAACCATCTTGACGACGAGGATTTTTCACTGGACATTGAAGACTGTGCAAGCACCGAGAGTGACAGCTGTGGCAGCGACGATGAACGATCAGCTGCTAACTCACGAAGAGCGAGTTGCACTTCACGTCCCCTCGTACGTTAATGTTCTTTCACGCTCGTAAGTCACTTTGATTGTATTTAACGTATAATATCCTTGAGCGAGATCAGAATAAAAACATAGTTCATCTTGTGCATTGCATGTATCACAATTATTGTGGATATTATGGAGCGCCGCATCGCCAACACGCTCGAGCTCGACCAGCGAAGCGAAATGGTTATAGCGATGGAACGTGCAGTCACGGCCACAATCCACGCCTCTCGGCTAACTTCTTCGACGTTGCGAAAAGCATACGTGTGCATTCTTTTCGATATTCTTGTTTGGATCGGGCTGATCGAATCTGCAACATGCGAGTGAAGTGAATTGCACACGGCTAGAGTCTCAGCATGGCTGTGACACAAGCGCTACTGAATGGGATGTTATTAAATGCTCGTGTTCCGTTGAAGACGTAATACCGCGTTCCCGACTGCGCAAGTAATGACGACGGCGTATTATGTTTCCAAACCATAACCACGTTAAACGTGCGGTCGCGTGCTGCAGCGATGACGCTACTCGCTGGCGGCCTACTACTGCGGCAAATCCGTCAGGCAGGCTCGGTACGTACTACCTCGGTGTGCCGTTCAGCTCATACGTCAATTTTAGTTCATGCTATTTTATGTAGCACGCGCAGGATTTCGCAAAGCATCATATGCACGGTAACGGAGCTGAAATATAACCTTTCACACCGCAGCAAATAATTAGGTGGGGGGTACTTTGCAGTTTCCATGGTTTGGGAAAGTATTTTAGTCTCATATCCAATTCAGCGCGGCTCATGACTTCATCCGGTGAAAGTGGCACGGGCCGTATACGTCCGCACATCCTATTTGTTCCTATGCTAACAAACGGGTTGACCCTCCTCCTGGCGCCATCTTGAAAAGCACGGTGCGCCACCTATAGTTCGTGGGCATTGCGAATAGAGTTGTACTGCCAGCCTTGCGTTACGGGGGTGATGGTTTGGATTAAATTATCTTGAACACATGAACTATACTGCGCTACTGCAAAGTGCTCACCTGAGTTGCCACTGCAGGTAGACTGTTCAATGAAGATCCAAAGCGGTTTTCGTGAGACACAGAAGTCAACCAGAAAAACCATTAATGAATTCTCGTCATGTGTCATCTTCGTGTTTAGCGTTGTAGATGTCTTGCAGCGCTGCAATATATCAGACTACTGGACACTGATGGCCAGATTTCAGTTGGAGGCGTTTTATAGAAAGTGAGGCAAGATACTTTAACCAGCGCGGTGAGTTCGAGCTCTGGTGAGACAGCGAGTGCCAAGAGGCAGAAAACGTGTGGTCTTTCCTGGGCATCACCTCTCTAGAGTCATCCTCCCGGGAATGTATCATCAGAACGATCTTGTGAGCATGATGTTAACAGAGGCATAAAATAAGAGAAAATAATAAAACAAGAAAGGAACTTTTGTTCTTTGAGATTCGGATTCGGTATTCTTTGAACTTAGTCGAAACATGGCCTACACCCTAAGAAAATCATTACTTCTTCCCCTTTTGGTGAGTTCTAACTTGCCGCATATATAATTCTCTTGAACTAGATGCGGAAGCAGGCAGATATCCGTGCTTGGAGTCCAGGATTTATTTGTCAGAAAACGCTCATCCATCTTGTGTTCTTCGTGTCGTCCTCGTTTTCTGCCTTGTCGAAGGGCTGTGGCGCATAGAGCCGCACTACGTCCCACGTCCTATTCAAGCGAGGAAGTGGCACAAAAAAACGCCAGGCCTGCGCTGAAACCGCAGCACAGTCACAGCGAAAGCTGGAAGAGCGGCGTTTCTAGAGCCCTTTGTAAGCTCTCTTGGGGCTACAATACAAGTACATTAGAAAGGTACCCACTACGCCATAAATCACAATTTTTGTGAAGTTGGGAAGCACCTACTAAACCATTATTCGTCATTCTGCCGAGATGCGAGGCAACAGCTACACGTCTGTAAGACATTATGTGCACTTTGTTGACGCGACGACTGATGACGATGAAGAATTATGGCTCAGCCCTTTGTTATGGGCTGGAAGCTTTAAACGGCCCACCAGTTATGTAATTTGCATTGGGTGACGCCCGGTCGCCATTTCCCTCTCCCGTCATGCTGTATAACATACGTTGACGTGGGAGAGAGACGGCGGGGGGGGGGGGATGAGAACTTTACTGAGACCCCGAGGAAATGGATCATGCGCTTATGGGCTTCCTTGGCAACCAATACAAGTGCAATTGCGAGGAACCCACTACGCTATAAATCATTGTAATTTTTGAGAAGTAGGGCAGCAGGCACTGTGCCATTTTTCGTCATTCTACGGAGAGCATTGGTACCTGCTAAACGCATGTAAGGCATTATGCGCACTTTGTTGATGCTGTGCCTGATGACAATGAAGAATTATGGCAGAGCCCTTTGTAATGGGTTAGAAGCTTTAAACGGCCCACCAGTTATGTAATTTGCATTGGGTCACGCCCGGTCCCCATTTCCCTCTCCCGTCAGGCTGTATAACATACGTTGACGTGGGAGAGATGGCGGGGGGGGGCGAAGAACTTTACTAAGACCCCGAGGAAATGGACCATGCACTTATGGGCTTCCTTGGCAACCATACAAGTGCACTTTTGAGGAACCCACTACGCTATAAATCATTGTAATTTTACAGAGACCCCGAGGAAATGGATCATGCGCTTATGGGCTTCCTTGGCAACCAATACAAGTGCACTTTTGAGGAACCCACTACGCTATAAATCATTGTAATTTTTGAGAAGTAGGGCAGCAGGCACTGTGCCATTTTTCGTCATTCTACGGAGAGCATTGGTACCTGCTAAACGCATGTAAGGCATTATGCGCACTTTGTTGATGCTGTGCCTGATGACAATGAAGAATTATGGCAGAGCCCTTTGTAATGGGTTGGAAGGATTCAACAGCCTACTCGTTGCGCAATTCGCATTGTGTGACGCCTGGTTACAAAATTCGCGTTGTGCGACGCTTGGTGCTTATTTTACTCTTCTACCACGCTATATTGCATATGCTAATGTGGTTCCTTCCCGACATGAAGCCTGTATAGGACCTTTCTGCAAAGCAGCTTCAAGCACCGGCATGGCTCAGAGGTTGAATACTGGGCTGCTCCCACGCAGAGGGCCCAGGTTCGAACCTCGTTCCATCCTGGAATTTTTTTCTTATTTCGTTTTTTTTCCTTATTTCGAGCGATACTAATTACGGACACCGGCGGCGGCGGCGGCGGCGGACAACTACGGCGCCAAAAACAGCCGGTGAAATGATCTCATAACAGCTTTCGCTGTAAAATGGCTAAGAGTCCATAGTGGTAGTGCGAAGCGGGTCTGTAGATTAGGGCTGCTCCACTGGGGAGAGACCGGGACAGCCGAAGCGATTATAGCTCCTGAGTCCAAGTAGTTCGGCTTCAGACAGTCCACAGTGAAAGTGGCTTCCTAGTCGATGACTAGAATCTATCTATTGATAGAGAGATAGAGAAGTGAGAGGAAAACTGATAAAGAGATCAGCAGCAAAATTAAGCTGGGATGTTTATCTTCAAGCAGATTTCACTATATGCAGCTGGACTGGTAATAAGTTCATTCTACCAACCAAATTTCGTCTCTGACTTTAAGGAAGAGCTGTTTCAACGTTCAACGTTGCTACTCGCTTGTTGGCTTGAATGTTCCATAGTTACTGTGTATTTCGCAATATTCTTTCTATTCCGCATAAACTACATGCATCCGCACTGACTTCATTATATTTCCTTCATTTGCAAGTGATTTGTTGCGCAAACAACAAGCAAGAGAAATTATTTTTCTTTTCTTTCTATGGTCTATTGTAAAACACAAAAAAGCTCTACTCATAATGCTCTTCTGTTCAATTTGGATACAAGTTTCGCGATAAATTCAAATGGCATGGCTACTTTATCTACCTTGAGCTTGAGGCCACCAAAGGGAACCCTATGGGGGAGTTGCATATAGAGGGTTTCACTGTTTACTAACACAGGCCCTGGACCGCTTCCGGTTTCCTGCGCTGGCGTAGGCTAGCAGAATTGGCGGGGAACAAAAGCCTTGGCGAGTAGCCCGTAGAGTTTCAACACTTTTCTCCCTGTGTCTAGCAAAATATTCGAATTAAATATTCTTCTAAGCTACACACAACACTAAAAAGTTAGTCTTTAACTATAAGCGCCTTTCTTTTATGTGAAACTGGAAAAAGAGTATTCCCTTACTCTGACAAATCTTAAAAAAACGCTTTACACTTCGGTGTTGCAGAATAAAAAATGAGGTGACCGGAAGTTTCTTGGGGTACACCACGTGCTCCTGCTATCGCAATCTTGAAACCGTCTATAGGGTGGACGAGGCTCATCGCCGGCTACAGCTTTTTTAATACCCCTAAATTCGCAGTCAGCGGTGTCGTTCTAAGGCAAGGGAACATTTGTTGTCAGGGGGCCCAAGAAAATGTGGTAAAGAGGCTGCGTGCGATGTGACAGGCGTTGCCAGACGCAAAGCATTTTGTCCGATCGCTCGATGTCTGCCAGTGATTCGCTACTGCAGCACCCATTCATGTTGCTAGATTCATGTTGATTCATATCTACGTTCTGAGCCTAGTGAAGACGTCAGCACAACTGAGGTACAACTTGATGAATTTACTGGGGCCTGACGCAATTTCACGAAAAATGAGCGGTGCTGCCCCGGAGGCTCATTTGGCCCGGCGGGGTCTTCGGCAGCCGTAGGAGGACGTTGGTGGCACTCAGGCGAGGTCTACGCGATTTCTTGATCAGCTGCGTGGTGAAGCTCATGCAAGTCAGCAAAGCTCATCACGCAGAGCTAGCGGGGAACTTCCTCACTCATAAGCGCCTACGAGTGTGGGAGCAAGGCTCACTCGTTGGGAATGTCAGCCAAACCAGTGAGGTGTTCGTCGTACTTTGAAGGACGATGAATCAATGATCGATGCGTGCGTAATACTTTACAAATTCGATACTATCTAGCGATTTCTACCAATTATTGAGTATCCCTAATAAGATTATTTTAAACGCATGCTCCGCCCTCGTGGACATGACGCTCCTGACTAAGACTTCGTCTGGTTAACTTTGGCACAGGCCAAGGATATCATCGATGTAGGTCGTAAATTATACACTCCACTGTTCTAATCTCCCCGCAGAGACTGTTCTGCATGCACTTCACGCACAAAATGGCGGCCAAACATATGTATATCAGAGATCTTGAATGCGGACCTCGACTAGCAATCTGACAATTTCGCAATAGTGGATCACACCTCCCACCAGGTTGAAGACCAACTTTTTCTCTTTCGCGACATAATTTCAATTCTTCAGCGTACGTACCCTCTTTTACGTCGAAAGCCAGTAATCCAGGTCGTTGTTACACGAGCCGCCGCAAACAGCATGACCCATTTGACGACGTACAGGAGAGCACTTGATCAGTGTAGGAGAAGCCATTTGTTGGGATGAGTCAGGAGACAGCTGTCGCAATGCATCGCGAGGCATGGTTGGCTGTATGTTGCCCGATTGATGTTCCAAGATGGATGTGTTTAGGGGGCATGGCACTCTACCACATTTCAGCATAATTATTAGCGGGACTGAAGCACTAACGACCAGAGCCAGAGCAGGACATGAAGGACGAGCACGAGTGGTTCTCTTATATATAACACAAAATGTTATTCGGGGGATTAATGGGCCAGTTCTGCTGAAGGCGTTGCCGTAAACAGTAGGAAAAGATAACTACCATGAGTATTCAGACTAAACCTCTCTTTATCCCGTTTATAAGCCAGTTATTGACCAGTCTCTTACTCTCCTGAACAAGAGAATTTAGCTTTGCCAGATAGAATCCGCATCAAAGAAAAAACGAAATGCGTCCAAATTTCACGGTTATTTCACTGGTAGTTGCGGCAGTGCCCAGGAAATCAGATTGCCATTTATGAAAAGACAAACAACACGTTCTTTGGCATTACTGTTTGTTCTCATTAATATTTTGTCTAACAAAGAAAAACGAGCCCTTAAAAGTAATCTGCTTTCCTTCATTCACGTCTCACTAATGTCGTACTTCTGTAGTTGGAAGATTGTTCATAGGCCAACGACACTCCTCCCTCTGGCAGAAATTTTCCTCTACTGCTTTTCACTTGTGACACGCAGATGAGCATCTCCGAGCTCTTCGCCCCAGCGGTGCACTATGCCGAGCGCGGCTTTCCCATGGACCACGAGAAGTACAGGTCTTGGCGAATCCGGGATCTCAAGCTAACGCCCGGCGGGCACTTCTTCCTGAACACAGACAGGCAGGTACCTGCTGTGGGACAATGTTTGGTGAACCAGCCACTGGCACATCTGTTAAAGGCAAGTGTCTATGAAACTTACATAACTCTGTACATTGCTCATTTCTCAAAAGCATATATACAGGTATGAATGGCTCGAATTCTTCTGTTCTTCGCAGTGACAGTTTCATAGTTTCTATAGATGACACCAAATGCCTGCATCTTATCACCGGGTAGGAGGCAACCCGTTTTACCATTCCAGCGCTTGACAGGGGAATTTTTCTGAAGACAGGAACAGTAGAATGTGGTTTCGCAGTTTCCCATCTTATGAATTACCGAGATAATAAACCATACCAAAGTATCAGAATGGAACGATTCTTTTTGCAAAGTCAGAATATTATGGGGATCTCAAAATTGGAGTGACAATTGAATTGTCGACCAGTTTTCAAATACCGTGTTCACGTGAAGGAAAACAATGTGGTATAAATTAAAAAATATGAGCCGACTCCATAAATCATATTGTCACGTGCGAAAAGACGGTCCCCGGGCAAGAAATACCACGCAGGCAGAAAGACTGACGCAGGTCTAACAATCTGGCGGCGCCAAAACGATAAAAAGACTGAGCGAGAGCGCGCGCTGTTCCAAACGACTTCTTCGTTTGTTTTTTGCTGGATGCGGGCTCGTACTCGCCGCAGGTCATGACCAGGTGGTATTATTCCCCCACTGAAAGAAAAAGCATCGCCCCAATGCTCGTGCAAGTGGACATGCATAAGCAGAAAAGACCAAAGGAGCCCAGTGTGTGCACTTCATAAAAAAGTGAGAAGGCTGAGGCACAGTCACACTAACGCGTGAAGTACGGCTTGAGTCGTACAAGGTGAACAATCTCTGGGTAGTGCTTTCGACGTTGGTGCGACATGGTTCCATCTGGGACAACCTCATAGTTCACACCGCTCATGCGACGCACCACTTTGTCCGGTCCAAAGTAGCGACTCAGGAGCTTTTAGATGCGAAGTATCTTATAGCGGAGTTCAATCCGGTGGTGGTGGTGGTGGTGGTGTGCGGCGTGACCACCCTTACTGCGCATGCGCATACTCTCCACACACAGCCTCTCCACTTCCCCTCTCCCTATCCCCTCTCCCTTTTCCCCACTCCCATTTCCTCTCTCCACTTTCCCTCTCCCCTCCTCTCCCTCTCCACTTCCCCTCTCCACTCTTCTTCTGAAACGCGGGCTAGACATGCCAAAATTCTCTCCGGCGCAACGCCGCGATGAGCGCCCGCGCATGCACGTCCCCTCCCCCTCTCCTCTCCTACGCTGCCCCCCTCTCGCAAGTCTGTCGACCGCGTTCCCCGCTCGTCCTGTGAGAATTAATGGCCAGGCCAGAGACAAGATGCGCGTAGCGTTCCTCTTCGCGTGCCACGACGCGAGGTCGGTAGCCTGCCCAACGAACGCCAACGGAACGCGACGTGCAAGTTCTCCGGCTTCTCATCGCCTCATGGTCCCCTTTAGCGGGAAATGGTGTAATTTTTTTCACAACCCTTGGCGGCGAACCGGAGTCCATACCCAAACTTGATCTCCTGGGTGGTATTCGACTTGTCGATGGCGAATATTATAGCGGCGTGCATCTGCAGTTTGCTGTTGCGTGATGTGTAGTCGTGCCAACCGGCGAGCTTCTTCGACGTATTGAGTAAGCTGCTCAGCGTCTGGTGTAAGCGAAGCGTCGTAGTCGTGTGGCAGCATAGCGTCCAGCATGGATTGGACCTCACGCCCGTAGACGTGACAGAACGGCGTGAATCGTGTTGCTTTTCGATGGCAGTGTTGTATGCAAATGTTACGTACGGCAGGACCCGATCCCACGTCTTGTGCTGAACGCCCACATACACGGATAACATGTCGGAGATCGTTTTGTTCAATCGTTCTGTCAAGCCGTTATTCTTCGGATGATACGCCGTCGTCTTGCGATGGTTCGTGTACCTGAGTTTGAATACGTCGTCAATAAGCTGGGCCGTGAAAGCTGTTCCTCTATCAGTGATCAGGCACGACGGGGCGCCATGCCGAAGAACGATCTGGTCGATGAAAAACTGGGCGACATCGGAAGCTGTACCTCGTTGTAGGGCCTTTGTCTCGGCGTATCTCATTAAGTAATCTGTCGCTACGACCATCCACTAGTTACCGGCAGATGACGGCGGAAATGGTCCCAGTAAATCCATTCCTATTCGACTGAATGGCGCTTGGGTGGTGTGATTGGTTTCAGCAGGCCTGCGGGCTTCAGTGGCGGTGATTTGCGGCGTTGGCATTCGCGGCAGCTTTTTACATAGTGCTTCACGTATGCGGCAAGTTTGGGCCAGTAGTACGCCTGTTACGCCAGTAGTGGTCAGTAGTACGCCTGTAGAACCCTCGACCTAAGTGACCGGATGTGGGCTCCTCACGGCAGGCAAGAAGAATGTCGTCTCGCATGTCAAAAGGGACGATTAACAGGTATGCTTTCCCGTTGCCGTTCGAGTTTTTCTTGTACAAGACACCACTTCGCAGACAGAATGACAAGAGAGTGAGGGAAAGGTGTCAAAGTACCGGAGTGTTGCGTCCTTTCTAGATTGTCGATGATTGCGCGAATCTCGGCGTCCTCGTGTTGTCGTGCGATCAAGACAGTTGCAGTGAGATCTCCGAGGAAGCCGCTGTCATCCTCAGTGTCGGGATCACAAACTTCAGTAGGTGCACGGGACAATATCATATACCACATAACGTATGCAGTACAATAGGTTCGTTTGTGGGAAAATATTCATGGCTTGTAAAACTGTGCGCTCGAAAGAAGACCGTTTGAATAAAACAGGTTGTAGAGTGCGTAAAGACCCGCTAAATTAAAGGGATTTTAAAGTGCCTAAATAGGAGTTCTCTGGGCGAGAACACCAAGAAAAAACAAGTCTGCTGTAGCAGTGTCGATGGTGTAAATGGAAAGAATAAATGCAAACGTACATATACACAAGGTTACAACACTTGCACAACTTCTGACATGTTCCTGCCACATAAAAACATTTAGTTCGGCGTGTCCGTACATCTGCATCTTTACACAGAGCGCGGAAAAAATAACAAGACTCTAGCAGAAGAAACGACGAAACGCACGAGCTGTTTTCGTAAAAGAGAAGCAGGAACCTGCGCATCAGAGAAAAATTCACTCTAAAAACTTCCCCCTTTTCAACACCAAGTCTTTTAAAATTTTCGTCCTACGCATGCCACATCTAACTAATTAGTTCAATGCCAAGACTTCTTTGAAGGTATCCACTTTCCTTTATTTCAAATGCCAGGGATGGAGCCCTTACACACGTGTAACCAGCTTTTATGAATTCCTGTTGCAGGCAAACTACAGCTTCAGATTATAACTTTCCCAGTTGTGCGGCACTTTGTAGTATGAAACGTACATCTTCCTATGAATTAATCTTACTTTTTATTAATCGCACAATAAGGACTGCTACTAAATCCTGCTGGCACCCTAATGACCCCAGTATATTGCAGTGGGAATGGAAGCGAGTACTGGATGTGCGCAGGAACTCTTGTGCACAGGCAACACCCGCCATCGTCTTCTTATCACATTTCCATAATTCCAGCACATCAGGTTGAACGAATTCCTTATTTGGAGAGGATTGTTCCGACTCGAGGTGTAGTCCCGGTTTCGTGGTGTCATCGACAATGCAGATGGTTGATTATCACCTCTCACAAGCTAACCGGATACTTACTTAAACTGCCACAAAGGGCACGACAGTCATTTTGTAGGTAAGGCTTAACACACGCAAGACAGACAGATTAGTATAATTCACCTTTAAAACATAAACATTCGTACGTGTAACTACGAGGCATACAGAAAATTATTGATAATTAATCAATATACGATAGCCATGTGAATTCTTCACAATGTGATACATGTCAAGGTAGTGAAGTTTGAAAATTCACAGTAGAGGATAATGCAAATAGACAAAGTTGAAAAAATACGAGGGTATATAACGGGTGTGCGAATATTCCAATAACGAATCGAATAGCGTTCCATTCGATTCGGTACTCGAATTGAATAGTGCATATTCGTTATGCTAATGTTTTTCGAATACTTTTCAAAAAATCAGCACCGTCTGGAAAACCCCAAGGAAATAACACGTTAGAATAGCAACGGATCATTTTTCTTGTCTTAATAGGTGAATTACCAAGATGCATGCAGTTCAAGCTTTTACAGAAGTATCGAAGCTTTATTCGTCACCACACGAATTGCTTTTTGCTTTAAATGACAATGTTGCCGAAGTGAATGTGTCCTCAATCAACTTTCGTTATATTAGTGTTATGATATTCATTCATGCAGTATGATCTGACTTTCAGGTCTTAGTGTTACTTCAAAACTTGTGACGAAGTAACACATCAAATACTGAAGTAACTGCTCCATTCATCCTGCATTTAAAAAATACGCCAAAGACTCTAGTATCTATTGTATACGAGCTTACCTCAGTTTGAATAATAATGATATCTTTTGTAGGGTAAATGGAACGATAATGTTCCTTCGTTAAATTTTGAATATTTGTTTGAAATAAACAGGTATAGAATTCTATGCATGCCTATTCCAAATCTTCTCAAACAGCATTAGGTTCGTAATGGATTGGTTTCTAAATCTGAATTCTCGCGCACTCCTAGTATATATGTTTCAGGGTGTGTTCAGACATTGCAGATGTGAATTTCTCTCCTCGAGTCCACCTATTGATGTGTCTGCTTTCAATTACTCATAATTGCCTCTTTGACACCTGAATCTCAACGTTATTGTGTTTTGCTGTGTACTATTTCTATTCACACAAAGCGGTGCGACAATATTTCTGTTGTGCAACGGCAGAGATTTGCCAACGAAGGACCGCGTGCGGTGTACGAAGGCCCCGTAGCTGAGCAAATGGTGGGCGCTGTGGTCTCTGCGGGTGGTGTCCTATCAACCAAGGACCTTTCAGATCATCTAGCTTCATCAGAGCCTTTGCTGGTGCAACCTGTGAAAACGACATATCGCGGAGACGTCACGGTGCACACCACCCCACTTCCCACGCATGGCGCTGTGCTGCTTGAGGCACTCAATATCCTTGAGTGCTTCGACCTGACAGGTGCTGTATGCATACTATGACTCTATATTATAGCCAAGATTAATGATAAACTGATATGAGTTCCACAGTGTTCTGCCATGTTACAGCTGCACCAAAAGAAAACTGATAGATGTTACCTGTGATGAAATGTTCATACGCCTTATGCAAAACCCGCTGCCATCTGGTGGCCGCCGTGTACATTTCGACTACGTTGAAAGCTAAGCGCGCTCGGAATGTGTGCATGGAGACCGTACAGATTACCGCTCCGCGGATGATGGGAACCGTAAGGGTGACGTACTTTTCGTTTGCTGTGCTGTATACATAAAAGATATCGGGATGCTAAAAGAAAGTTTGCAGGAAACTATCCTCCATATGTTCTTATATTTACTCGCTGCGGGCTAGAAGCAGCGCAGCGTTCTCGTGTTCCGGCTCCTGCTTACCAGTAACGCCTTGCTTACGTTCGCCGTTCTTAGAAGATACGGTACCTGAGAGCATCGGCACACAGAATCACACGTGTCACACCAATATGCCAGCGCACAGAAATCGGCTTCGTGTAAGAGCTTTAAAGCTGCATCACGGCTGCTCATTGACGCATGCGTTGCCGTTGACGTCCTTAATTCAAAGTGGTAAGGCTGCCTACTTGGTAGCGGCAACTCACATTCATCTTCAGAGCGCATATTGTGTATCAAGCACATACACAAGATATACATGCTAACAGAATTCACGCTTGCCGTGTTTATAAGTCGGCGCAATTGTGTATGTGTCTTTTTTCCATGGGGCTGCAAAAATGAATGTGTTGTCTTTAATTCTTTTATAAAATTGCGATAACAGGTATACACGCTAAATGAGTAACTTGTGCGCGTCATCGATTCTCAGCGATGGACCGATTGTACTGGAGCGCGTTTGCAGTTTGTTTTCGCTTGAGTAGTCTCAGGCGGTACCGTTTTGTTAGGTGGCTTGCGCTCGCATTGCTTCACTGTGCATAATTGTGAAGCATTTTATAATAAAAAGCTACGGAATGTTGTAAGATTCTTCAAATGCGACATTTTTCGTGTGAAACTGAGAAATACTAGTCAGCACGATGGGTTACTTTAGAATGTGGGTGCGCTATCGTTGGTAGCGCGGAGGTGTTTTCGCAAGCATTGAGTCGGCATCAAAAAACTGTCTTGCTGAAACAAGTTGACATTGGAAGACGCCCGTATGTCCCGAAAGCGACGGTTCAAATGGGAATATTATTGGGCATCGTATTATTTACCAGCCCGTGTCGGAAAGAGATTGCACAAAAAGCATGTAGGGAAGTGTGTTTCAGCTCCACTAACGTGAAACCTGTGGAGGGACGACGCATGCAGTGTGCGTCGGTGTTTCCTACAGCAAACTCACTGCTAATGGGCAATGAATGAAAGAATATGGATTACGCAGACTTGCAGTCCACTTTTAGTTAATGTGCACGCTGCGAACCTTTATTGTTCAACAACGCACAAAAGAAATCGCCCAGAGGCACTACAATGCAGATCAAAATCCAATGCATTTATATATGCGGTGGCCGGTGAACGGTTGTGCGGCTCGAGCAGTCGTTTTTTTTTTTCTATCAGGAAATCCGCTAGCAGACGCTGCCTGCGCCGGCGTTGTCTCGCGGGCGAGGGCGCGTTCTCGTTCCTTGCGAGCTGGTAGTTCAGCCTTCATCGCAGAAAGAGCGTTTCCGATGTGAACGCGCGCCGTTCGCTCTCTCTTGCCACACGGCGAGCGCTGAGGCGGTGGCGCCCTCTCCTGCGCTCGAACAAAGGGACCGTCACAACAGCAAACGAGGCTGCACGCCGACGCGCCGGCACCTCAGGTGCCTCGCCCCTAAAAGGCAACCTATCAACACTTATTTTTTGGAGCATGAACTTTTCGTGTTCAATTTGCACGTGCGTGAGATGAGCATTTTCGGGACGTTTTAATCGTACAGCAAATATTCCGTAAATACCTTACGGCGGCAAGCTAAGAAGCAAAGTGTGACTTTGGAGAAATAGACAATGCGACAAATTTTTAGTTACCATCAGACGTTTGTTGTGACAGAACGTTCGCTGCCACTATTGAAAGATACTCTGGATCGTGTGAACAGAACATTCTTACCGTTGTCTCTGCATGTAGTCATGTCGAGCGCTAATGCCTTTACCCAACCGTCCTACACTACATGCAGGATATTCAGATGGCTGAAAACGTGTACACTGATAACAGAGAGACAAAATTCTTTACCGAGCGCATAGCTTCATTTTAAACGATGGCAGGCTCACTTATGATTCGGTGGAGAACTTTCTTGTGGTTGCGAGGTAGTGTGTTATTCGCACATTCATCTTCAATTTTTTGCACCAATTAATAATATAAAGAGCACATATACGAGCAAGTAGTGCTACTAGCGACAAGCAGTGCGACCCCGACACATGCCTCCAACATTGCGCTACATCGGTAGTTATGTCAAACATCCGACAGATTGCAGCAATTGCACATAAGGTCTACAGACGTTGAACATAGAAAATTTGGGCTCTTGTTTTCCACAATAAACTCTATAACCTCTTCAATTAGATGCACTGTCTATCAGGGACCTATTAGGGATGAAGGGAGGTCCAATAATAAAGATGCGTGTTTTGAGAGAAATACTGCAAGACGCATGAAACAACAGCAGAAGCTTGTCATGTCATTATACTCTCTGATCGTGCGGCATCACAGCATGAAAAAAACGGAGGCCATTGGTGTACCTTACAAAGTCATTTGTATTTGGTGCTCTGCTGCAGACGCTATCAGTTTTATTTAAAATATACTAGGCTCGAGATTTCTTTAATGTGTGCGTTGTCCTATCCTTTGCTTAGTCGTCAAAGCCGTAAAAAGCACCATTTTGAAAGCATGGTGCTTTCACACATTCACACATTGACAGACGCGCAATTGGTGTTAACGCGATAGCGTTAAAAGGCTCGTTTCATGGAAATTCCGGTATCGGCGTCGATGGCTGTGTCCGAAAATCCAGCGATGTCTAAGAACAAAAAATTGAGAAAAATTCAAATAAAAATCAGGTGCAAGTTAGAATTGAAGCCAGGCCTTCTGCGTGGCAAGCAGATGTTCTGACACAGAGCCAAGGCATTCTTTCTTTTTCTTTCATAGTATTTATTAAAACGAATATTAGAATCAACAATAAATGACACAAATAAAATGAAACAAGAGTATAATTCTTTGAAATTGCTTGAAAAAAGAAACACAAGGCCTGCGCTGAAACCACAGCACAGTCACAGCGAAAGCTGGAAGAGCGGCGTTTCTAGATCACGTTGTAAGCTCTCGTGGGGCTACTAATACAAGTACACTAGCAAGGTACCCACTACGCCATAAATCACAATTTTCGTGAAGTTGGAAAGCACCTCGTAAGCAATTATTCTTCATTCTGCGGAGAAGCGAGGCACCAGCTACACGTCTGTAAGGCATTACGTGCCCTTTGTTGACGCGACGACTGATGACGATGAAGAATTTTGGCTCAGCCCTTTGTAATGGGATGGAAGCTTTAAACGGCCCACCAGTTATGCAGTTTGCATTGGGTGACTCCCGGTTGCTACTTCCCTCTCCCGCAATGCTGTATAACATACGTTGACGTGGGGGCGAGAGGCGGGGGGGCGAAGAACTTTACTGAGACCGCGTGGAAATGGATCATGCGCTTATGGGCTTCCTTGGCAACCAATACAAGTGCACTTGCGAGGAACCCACTACGCTATAAATCGTCGTAATTTTTGAGAAGTAGGGAAGCAGGCACTGCGCCATTTCTCGTCATTCTACGGAGAGTCGTGGTACCTGCTAAACGCATGTCAGGCATTATGCGCACTTTATTGATGTTGATGTGCCTGATGGCGATGAAGATGGCGATGAAGAATGGGTTGGAAGTATTCAACAACCCACTCGTTGCGCTATTCGCATTGTGTGACGCCTGGTTACAGAATTCGCGTTGTGCGATGGTTGGTGCTTATTTTACTCTTCTACCACGCTATATTGGATATGTTAATGTGGTTCTTTCCGACATGAAACCTGTATGGGGCCTTTTTGCAAAGCAGTTTCGAGCAGCGAATTCTGTAGTGCCTTCTGTTCGTCATTGTGTTGCGATAAGCGCATAATCAACATATTAGTTCTTTGTCTGTATTCAATTGCTTTCAAGTGCTATCCTATGTTGAATAAATACCATGAAAGAAAAACAGGCATGGCTCAGAGATTGAATACTGGGCTCCCACGCAGACGGCCGAGGATCGAACCTCATTCCATCCTGGAATTTCTTTCTTATTTCGTTTTTTTTTTCTCATTTCGAGCGATAGTGGTTACGGACACCGCCGCCGGCGGCGGCGGACAACTACGGCACCAAAACCGGCCGCTGAAATAACAGTTTTCGCTGTAACAGCTTTCGCTGTAAAACACTATATGAATGGCATGTGTAGCGGGTGGAGTCTGCTTAACGCTTCTAGTGTAGCGCGGCAGAAGTGTAGAATAGCGCCAGGCCTCAAAACGTATGAATCGCTCAACGAGTGGGTGTTTTAAAGACCCACTCATTACATAGCGTTCGGACCTATTTAATCATCATAAGCAACAAAAGCATCAACAAAGTGAGCAGCTGCGTAGGTTGGCGTGTTGCCTTACGGACGCGTAGTGGGCACCTCGCCACTCTGCTTGGAGTGGACATTTTAGGATAGCTTAAAACGGTCAATCTTACGCCCACAGACATTCGTTTTTTTTGCGGCACGGTTGAGGCATTCACCGAGAACCGAAACTATAGGCTTGCAAATGAGAAGGCGATGTGCACGGGGTTCAACCACGCCTTCGCGTTCTGCTCGTGAAGGTGAAGCTCAATCGTCCTCCAAGTTTTTTAATCTCCATTGAGCCAAGCAAGGAGTTGGTGGTAGCACGCAAAAAATGTGAACGACGGTATGACGGCTTGAACAAATGGCGGATCTGACTTGTTACTCTGCTTGCAGCCATTCACAAACGCCCGGGCCAGTTTGAGCACGTCATGGTTGAGGCTCTCCGCCACGCTTCAGCTGACGGGATGCGATACGTCGGTGATCCAGACCATGGAGGCTCAATCGAAAAGATCCTTTCCCATGATAGAGCACGCCAATGCATGGCTTCTCTGAAACTTGAAAGGTAAGATACTGTAAAAAGAAGCAAAAGCGCTGCGCTAGATCCACTAACAGACCGTGTTGTACATTCAGTGTCATTAAAACGCTATATATATATATATATATATATATATATATATATATATATATATATATATATATATATATATATATATGTTCTAACATTCCAGCTTTCAATAAGGAGCTCAATTACTGGCCCTACATAAGTGCGCTTTAGGTATAGACCATTTCATCAAATTGGTTTTGCTAAACGTTAGTACTTACAGAGCTGAATAACTGTGCCATATGTGTAAGTTAAGTTTTATCACCATTTTGGTTTTGTGTCCTTTCACACTGCCTTGCATTACTAATCTGAGTATTGTAATGGCGGCATAAACTCGGAAGTTGATAAGTGCACTTCAACCGCTAAACTGATGCAAAGCAACTACAATGCAGACACTCTCCACCACTAGTCTTCCTAGCGACATGCTCAAACATTGAGTGATTTCATCAACATCAACCACACGTACAAATGTAGCGTAGCTCCATGCAACACTCTGAATCGCAGAAAAAAATTGGCAGATCCCACGCCTTCTGGGAATCGGTTTCATGCGAAGCAATCAGCGAGTACTTCTCTATGGTGCATTTTACGGCTTTCAGCCGAGCGTTGCAAGGTGGGTCGACATGTTTTTGTAATCGCAGTAGTTGAGTTCACATCGTGGCTTTACCAGGCACGTTGGCTACACTGGCCATTTAAAGGGTAACTTATGGACTGACGTAACGTCGGGTCTCGCTTTCTAGCACAGACGTCAGTAATATTGAAACGAATTAAGTGCACTTTACGATGGGATGATGTGAATATTATACGTAATTTTTGTTAGCGTAATCCTCCGGGGTCGAGCAACGCTTGGATATTGCTTCCTGAATCACAGGAATGCAAGTGTAATGCCTATTAAGCAAAGTCAACACTGGTACCACAGTATCCGTAAACCGGCATGACGCCTGTATCATAGGAGAACATCGTAATTTTTATTGCTTTGTTCTAAAATTAGATAGCCAGCACTGCAAGCAAAACTGACGTTGCACCGAATTACGCCTGCATAGGGTTTTTTTCCAAAGCAGTTTCAAGACGTGGCCTGGCTCTCTGGTGGAATACCTGACCGCCACACAAGAATGCTTGAGTTTGATTCCTGCGGGGATCCTGGTTTTTTATTCCTTCTATTCGTCGGGTCAGCGCTGCCGTTGTCCGTTTTTCTTTAGACTCTCCTATTTAAATTACGAATGTGTGTTCTGGCCGTTCCGGGGAGGATATGAACTGTCAATCACCTGTGGCTCATACCCGCTTCTACCGCTGCCTGTGGTATACAGGGTTTGACGTCGCACGCGACAGGATTTTCGCGTTATTAGATGTGAAGCATCTTATAGTGGAGTTCAATCCGGTGGTGGTTGTGGTGGTGGTGTGCGGCGTGACCACCCTTACTGCGCATGCGCAAACCTTCTCCACTTCCCCTCTCCACTCCCTCTCTCCCCTTTCCCTCTCCACATCACATCTCTCCTTCCCTTCCCCCTTCTCACTTCCCTTTCCCATCCCCTCTCCATTGCCCCTCTCCCCTTCCCCCTCACCACTCCACCTCTGAAACGCGGGCTCTACATGCCGAAACACTGCTTCGCATCGCCTCATGGTCCCCTTTAGCGTGAGATGATATGATTTTTTCTTGTCATCACCAGACCGCCATATTCGTCAAACCTTCTTACCCTCCCATGCCAATTTTGGTCTACACCAAACTAAGGAGGCAATCACGAGGGCACCCAGACGTAGGCGGCTACATACATACATAGATAGATAGATAGATAGATAGATAGATAGATAGATAGATAGATAGATAGATAGATAGATAGATAGATAGATAGATAGAAACGCTCAAAGTGCCTGGGGTTCGCTAATAAATGCCTCGCATTTGAAGTACAAATGACTCAGCAATATTGAACACCATGTTTGCTGATCAATGTCCATGCTTTTAAATGCGAAGCATTTCTTAGCGAACCTCTGGCACTTTGAGCGTTTCTATCTACGTATCTATCTATCTATCTATCTAGCCGCCTACGTCTGGGTGCTCTCATGATGGCCTCCTTAACTTGGTGTAGACCAAAATTTGCATGGGAGTGTAAGAGGAGTTGACGAATATGATTGCCGGGTCATGACATGAATAACGCTAAAATATTGTCGCGTACGTCGTCAAACCCTTTCCACTAGACACGTGTGGCACATACCCGTTTACCACGGGCCGCGGTGTACGGGTATGCACCACAGGTGATTGACAGTTTATATCTACCCAGGAACGGCGAGAAGAGATATTGATAGCTTAAATGCGAGAGCGTTAAGGAAAACCAACATCGGCAGTGTTGACTCAAAGAATGGAAAGAATGAAAATTAGGATCCCAGCAGGAATCGAACCCAAGCATTCTGCGGGGCAATCAGGTATTCTACCACTGAGCCACGCCAGGTCTATAAACTGGTTTGGAAAAACAGCCTACGCAGGCGCAATATCTGTGCAACGTGAATTGTGGTTGTGGTGCTGGCTATCTAATTTTACAAAAAAGCAATAAACACTACATGATACTGTTACGATGTGTACCCCTACGATACAGGCGTCATATGAGATTAACGTCTGTAGTTCCAGTGTTGGCTCCGCTTTTATAGCGGTCTAATAAACATTACGTTTGTATTCCTATGATTTAGCAAGTTATATTGAAGCATTGCTCTACCCCGGAGGAATACTTTAAAGGGCCCGTAAACAGGCTGCGACTTTTTTTTACACCCGCCAAACAAGCTCGCTAATCCGTACAGTAGACCGCGGCGATCATGTTTTCCGAATACTACAGCGCTGCGCGCCGCGCAGA
This sequence comes from Rhipicephalus sanguineus, assembly GCF_013339695.2. Lineage (NCBI taxonomy): Eukaryota > Metazoa > Arthropoda > Arachnida > Ixodida > Ixodidae > Rhipicephalus > Rhipicephalus sanguineus. Next base: position 78,256,890 of record NC_051182.1, on the reverse strand, counting down.
CCCTTCATTTCGAAAAACAATTCCCGCGCTTCTTTCCTACGCCTGACCAATCCTCCTCGTACGCGCAGTGACGTCAACTCGGCGATCGCCGAGTTGACGTAGCACTGAGCTCGTCGATTGGTCTAAACCAGGTCTCAACAAACAATTGTCAAGTTAACGTCAGTTCCTGTTCCCACCCACCGCTACGAAACTGCGCCTTGTTTTTTGGCCCTGCGGTGATGCGGTTTCGGCCACGCAGTTGTCGCGCGTGTTATTACGCGTATATTCCTCGTACCGCATAGCACCTGCACGCACTTCGCCTTCGACATGAGGCGAAGCGTTGTTCAGTTGCCGGCTGCAAATCGAGCAGGGAGGGGGGGAATCTCCGGTAGCTCGGACGGGTCGCGCTTGCTCGCGCGGCAAGCGGGGTTCTCCAGGCTTTTCTCTCGCGCCCCTTCGACGTCTCGGAAAGCAAGCACGCATTCCTGCTGCATTGTGAACTGTCACAAAGGTTTCAAAATAGTGAAGGGCCGAAAACTGCCCGTCAAGTTACGGAGCACGTGCGACAATATAAACAGTAAACAAAAAGGAGCCGCAGCAAGCGGAAGTGCGTTGCGACTGATCGAGCTCGCCCATGACGTCAATTGTTGACGTCGTGTCACGTTGCCGAAGTGGGCGGAGTCACGACGACGGGCTACGCCTTTTCCTCCATGCGGCGGAGAAGGGTGGTGAGGCCGCGCGAAAATTTGAAACCAGCTGAAACGGATGTTCTAACCCCTGTAACTTTCTTATTATAGCACGTACTCGCAAAATTCTTGCGGCAGCATGTTCACATAGCAAAAGTGCGCATATTTCTTTTCATTACAATTTTTGGACATCGGGATTGTTTACTGGCCCTTTAACGAAAGTTACATATGATATCCACATGACCGCACCGTAAAGTCACTTCGTCCACCAGAACGACGCAGTGTCCTCTTAATTTCTTACGAGGCTGCGCGATGGCCTCATGCTGACCGACGGTGATGCCAGAATGATTGACAGCCGCTTTGTAGACTAGGCTACGGAGGCCACATACGCCCAGGTAGCCACGAATACGACAAACACCATCCACTGAGGGTGGTCTACGTAGCACTATCCAGGCCTACGAGTCTCGATGGCCTATACCTCACCAACGCGAAGGGTGGCTTCAGGTTCCGGCATGTCGCCTGCTCTGTCGACAGACAGTTTGTTGACGAAATGACCGAGGCATGCACGAATTCCAACAGCTCTACTATACGACATACTTCACTACACATGGACCCCTCGTCACCACGATCACGACCGGATCCTGTAACAAGTCATGAGCAGCAGCTGGTACTCACTGATCACAGTGATGATGCCCTTGTTCAAGAACTGTCAAGAACTTCATGCACACATACACACGGGTTCGTGAAATGTGCGTGCGTTCTCGGGACACGTATAAGCACTGCATATCAGCTTACCGCTTCTGGTGTTGGCAATACCCACGTTGCCATTGGCAGCGTTACCCAACCGTAAACAACTGGTTATATAACACATATGTGGCTCTTCAACATATATATGTGTGCATATAAAATATATACAAATCTTTAGCGTCATTTTGTAACGTGTCGCTCAGTAGAAAAAGTTACGCCACAGTCACCTACCCGCCGCATGCTTCGCATAACATCGACTCCAACGGTACGTGGGATCTGCCGATTTTTTTATAACCGATGCACTGACGCGACACATGTAGCTACGTCAGTGCATGTGTCGCGTCATTGCATCCTCAGTGCGCCATGGGCATTGAGAATAATTCCTCGCGAACGGTGTCTCGTGCACCTGTACATTACCGCTAATTTTCCAAGCCTCTCTTAATGCCCCATGATTAGTTTTGAGCAACCAAGTGACTGTCACACACCCTTTTGATATTGCTAGAAAGGCTCGCGCAGGCATACTTTCAAGCGCCACCATGTAAGACCAATTTACGACTTGGCTTGAGTAACTTGATTTCCGACTTGACGCATGAAATTCCAAGGTACCACACAAGACTTACACTGGTGGCGTACAGCTGTTGGCTCTCAGCTTTTCTCCATTCTGGTTAATTCGATCGAGTTATGGGACGAATCACTAGAGGCAAAACTTTTTTCAAGAGAGCAAGACATCACCACCTTTCCAGGTCAAACAAAGCTAATTTTCAGAATCTGCACCCTGCTGTAGTGACATCTGCACATCGATTTAAGGCCTTACACAGATACGTGTGAAATCAAATGTGAAAATCTGTTTCGTGTGATGCTGCGCCTCGCGATGCATATTATGAAAGCGTCAGAGTTGCAACCTCTCAACGGACAGCTTTATGGAACTTTTATTCTTCTTACTTTTTGAAAACTTTTAGAAACCGTAACTGTAGTGCATGTGCGCGTGTGTGTGTCTGGGGTGTGCGCGTGTGTGTGTGTCTGTGTGTGCGTGTTTCAGAAGAAAGGAGTTTTTATGGGGCCATCTGGGGTATCACCTCTGTGCAGAATTTTCTACCAATATTTATTTGACAAGTTTCTTTGTGAAACCTTCAATGATTGCCGTGTTTCTCGTAGCTTTAGGTATGTTGACGACGTTCTCCTTTTTTTTAAACATCGGACTGCCTCAGTAATTCGATTCATCATGCTTTTGTTTCAGGCCTGGTTTTCTCATGTTTCAGGCCTCATTTTCTCATCTTCGTTTTACTCATAAACCGCCATCAGCAGACTGCACAGGCCTTTAGTATTGTCACTAACTTTTGATGCTCACGGTAGCAATTGCTGAATCGCTTCCAGAGGAGTACACCACCTCAAAATTTGTTAAGCAAAATGTTGTCATTGTGTGCATTTACGGAGCGCCGGCAAAAATTTGTGCGCATCAAATCTAAATCACCCTGTACAAGCGCGTTAAGAAACTGCCGAAGACAGCCTGTTTTATCCACATTAGTACAGCTCTAGTGGAATCTTTGCACAGTCGAAAAAAATGAAGCAATCGAATACACTACAAGGCAGAGCTTGCATGCCGGGAGCTGTCTAATTGAGCAAATTAACAAATCCAGTCGCATTAACTGGAGCTATGCAAACCCTTCTCATGAGCAATATAATTAAAATATTGCAAGGCGCGAACGATGTAAACACATCGTTACTTAGGTTTTCACACTACCTTATGCGTTATCAAAATTACAGTGTAGTACAAGGTGTCCTGGATGTTTTAAAAGCCATGCAGGCTTTGTTGTGGTATAGATGGAAGGGTCGCCAAGTTTGATAAACTTATCTGTCCTTTTGAAGAAAAACCAGTTTTCTTGGTAGGAAACTCCTGGCCTAGGATGTTGAGTGTGCATGAAACACGGGCCGAACGTTTTCTTCTTGTTTTTGAGCACCTGAAAATTGCTTCTATGTGTTGTGCAGACCTTTGCGCATTTGCATAGGTAGGGAAACGTGTTTGTTCACTTTGACACAGGAAAATGGATGAAGTGTGCCCAGATATCGAGCGTCCGCAGAAGCATTCGGGCACCACTTTCCTAGCAGCAGTGGACGAAACCGGAAATGTGTGTGCCTTGACTAGCAGCCTTTCACGAAATTTCGGATGCGCAGTTGTCGAGAAGCATGGATTCGCCGTCCAGGTAAGCCGAAACTGAAAAAATAGTGCGGCTTATACATAGGCGTATCAAGCGGGGGGGGGGGGGGCAAGGGGGGATGCTAGCCCCGCCCACTGAGAAATTTTGGAGGGGCGGAGACCCCCCCCCCACTTTCGACAGTGGTTATTGTTGGGTGCAGACTGGGAAACTAACAAGTCAGGCAGTTTTACTTGAACATAGCAATAACGTAATTCTGTGATAAGTTTGTCCTACGACTCTGCGGCGACGGCTATCCTCCGTGTCATGACCACGCACTTTAGGCTCCCTGCGGCGCGGGCTGCCCATTCCACACGTGTGCGTCTTGCGCTCTAGCATTGCAGAGGACGCTATCGCTCATCAGAGGCTCTATAACATTGCAGCAATCTGCCATGATTTCAGTTTGTCCTGCGTGGCCTGAGATTTATGTAATCCGCGACGCAAATATAAGCGGGAACCAGTAAACGTTTTATAGCCCGATCAAACGCTCTCTTTTTTCAGGAAATTCAGTTTCTCTGAAAACGAATAGCATCGCGACCGCTCGATATTGTCACGTGGTCGTGACGTCGACAAAGACAACAGTCAGCACGTCCGAGATGAAACTGTTTATTTGGCCGAACTTGTGGCCGAGAAACTGAGAACTAGAATTACAGCAATACACGCTGTACAATGATAGCGGCGAACAGGGCGTCGTCCGTCGATCAACAGACAAGCGGTCAAGCGCGTCGGCTTTTATACAGGCGCTATGAAACTTTCCAGCAATATCGCTGGTGGCGGCGTTATCTCTCGACAAAGCTGGAACATTCGCGTGCGGCGCGCAATCTTAACAAAACGATCTACTAAAATCGTGAAGCTTCTCGAACATTGCTTCGCGGCCAGCGTCGAACGTTGATAACCGTCCTTGCGGGTCAAACTCGAACACATCAAAATAAAAGAAGAGGCGGGCGCGGCAATAGTCAGGCTGCTCTGAGTTGATGAGTATGCAGAAGTGTCCAGTATTTTAGTTGTGCCTGGCCAGGACAGCTAAAATAGATTCCCACTTTCGTCTCCGATTGGCCTGCTTCACTCGGCTTATCATATGGTAGCCTGCAGCGATCGTGCGGGCTTGTAACAAGGCACTGAACTCGAGTACATTGAGAAGCCCAGCTTTCAAGTTTGCCCCGTTACTTGACCTACCTCAGCAGGGAGGTCATCAGCGTCCACGGTTTTCTGGATTGAGAAGGCTGCCTACCTGCAAACGATTGTGTCTGTTCCCAATATTGTCGATTTCTCTCTCTACCTCTCTGCCAGCAACGATGAGTTCACACAGAGTCGTGCACGCGCAAAAACATCTCATCATCGTTATACTACAACTGAAAGTATCTGTTATACACATATGAATTGATCTCGCCCGCTGCTATAAGCAGCCGCTGCCAATGTGATTGGCGGGCAGCCTTCTTAAATTACGTTCAGAAATGGACACTGTCTGGCTATTCCGAAAAAAAAAATGAGTTACTGTTCAGCACACCCCCTTATATACTGCTTATTTTGCACACTTCATTTTAACGCCGCGAGTTCTCGCAGACTTGTGACGTCGCGTAACAATTGCAGGTGATTTTATGGCACACTGAAAATTTATGACGAATAGAGAAGAGCCACTGACAAATAATGCGCCACATTGAAAATAGTTCATTATTATTATTATTTTTACGCAGTCATGCGTACGTGGTAATTACGCGGTAGATCACTTATGCGTCATTTGTTGCGTCGTTTTACGAGCAGGTGCTCTGAGCATGACCCAGAAAATTTCGACCAATCATTAACAGCTAACGACCTATACGGAAGGAAACAACGCGGGGTAGTTAAATGTAGGTCACCAACTTCGAGAAAAAATTTTACAGGTGCAGTCAAAAAGTGATAATTATAATTTTCGTCTGTAGGCCTGATGTAAATTTAAACTTTAGAATGATGAAATTGCTAAAAATGTAAAAAACAAAATTTATAAAAATCAAAATGTGCCAAAATATGCATGCTGCGCCAACAGTCATAACTACAAAATAGTTGGTGCGATTGGAACGCAACTTGGCAGGCACGTAGTGAGGACAGTGTCCTGTGGGTCTAACCTCCATCAACCCATCTCTAATCTATGGCGCGTTATCGTAAAAAGACTGAAAAAGTTTATACTTGACACCTTTTTTTTTGCACAAAATTGGCCATAGTACAAAAAGTTACAGCTCATTTTCAATACTTCTGCTTGAATGCTCAGCTCAACCTAAAAAAAATAGTACGCAAATTTATTGTGAAAGTCATTATCAGCAGGAAAGTTATCACTGTTTACGTAAGTGTAGGAACCCAAAAAATGATGTTTTGAGAAAAATGGCTTTAAAGATTTGAAGTGAATGTCCATATAATAAAGAAACATTCGATACGTCTGAAATTCTCTAGGTTCATAGCTGGGGACCTCTTCTGAGAGCGGCGCATTCTCCTTTTGAGCGAGCTGAAGCACGTATGCTTTTTCTAGCTCGTTTTGATTCTCCAGCTGACTCTCATCTACGTTCGCCACAGCAGCTCCATGCTAGTTTATTGACTCCATAACTTGCGTTGATGCTTCTTTTTAAAGACGATAGTCTTTCTTGGGATACTTAAACGGAGCAATTTTGGTCTGTCTTACTGTCTGTCTTTCTGTTTGTCGGCACGTCCCTCGATTCAGCCACTCGGCCAAAGTTGAACCACTTGCCCAAGGGCCAGTCGTCTTGAACTGGTACGGCTGTTCATACTTCTGAACGTTGTCGATCAAAAAGTAAATATCACGCATATCTGAGGCGCAACATCATTAGGTAAGCATTAGGTGGTGTGTTCCTTAATAGAAAATGCATACATACGTAATTTTAAAGACCCTAGTTTCTTAAGCTGCGCTGAAAATGCGACTGCGCTGAAACTTGCCTTCCTCCGTGCCCTCTGCACGAGCTCATTGTTGTGTTTCGGTTTCGGCTCTGTATTGCACTGAACCAATGCCATGGGGTGGTGGAGAAAAACTTTATTTTTGAGAACGCAAGAAGGTAAAAAAAATATTTAAAAAAATGAAAAAGCAGCTTTGTGGGCAGCCTTCAGGCTCCCGGTTGTGGGCGCCGCTCTGGCATTCCTGTTTTACCCAGGCGATGTGTAAATAAAAGAGTGTGTGGAGAGTACTCGTTGAGTGCAGACGTTTCTTCTGCTTCAGCGCTTCGCGCCAAACCGCGTGTTCGGGCTGGCTGGCGTCCCCGCCGGTCGCGCTGATCACCGCAGGTCTTCCACTGCTGCTGCGCCGGGTCTACCAGCCCGCAACACAACACTCTTGTTTCCCGACGTATTGGCAGATGGCTTCCATATCTCACGCAGCGCCTCTTCTATCGTCTTTATACGACATTTGCCGCGAAGCACGCAGATACGCGGCCAATTTTTTGTCCTGTACTTTGCTATATTTAATGGAGCACAATAACGTATTCCATGAAAGGCCATAACTAAGCCCAAGAGCTCGAAATGGTGCACGAAAAAGCACTGACAGCCGAGCGAAAATGCGCGCAACAACATAGTGCCGAGGGCGTGTAGTGGAAATTTTCAGATAAATCCTAAATATCATGCCCCACAAGCTTTAGAATGTACTTAGTCAAGTTAGCATTAATTAATATGTATGGAGAAAAACATTTATTATGACATGGCAGGTGTGGAATCAGAAACCTTCAGTTTAGGTTTCGAATGCGTCTAAGAGGGGTTGCAAACATATTCATAGGTTTGGAACGGCTCAAGATAACTACATAATTCTTTTTGCTAAATATTGTTCAATAGACATGGAACTTCAAGATGTCAAATCCAAAAAAATCATTTAAAATGCGTTTTTGAATGTCGTGACCTACGTAAAAGTTATAAACACCCAAATGTTTTCAAAGAAACTTTCAGCTTACACAGTTTTTGTAGGCTATTTAATTGGACGAACCGGAGGGGAAGAGTAAAGGGCCAATTCAGAAGAGCTTGGGTGGGGGCGAGTTGGAACATACTGTAGAAAAATTTTTTTTAGCGCTGCAAATTTGAGGACGAAAAAACATGGACAACACAGACGAAGCGCATCTAACAACTGAATTTATTGAAACAAGAAGGAGAGAAAGAAAAGACGTAACATACGAAAGAAAGGGCACTGTAGGCAAACAACGCACGAGCCAAGCATCGGTGCTATCTATGCAGCGAAACACATGCATCAATCTAATTCAAACTTTACGTCTGCATCACCGAGGTCACTTATGTTCCGACTACATTTATGTTTGTGTCGCTAAACATGCCACTTGTCTTTCTGTGAGTGCTATAGATGGGGAGCTAACGCATGCGCCAAACTTCCCCGACATCATACTGTAAGCTTCAATGATAGTTCTTCTGTTTTCGTCCTTGCTGGGCACCACAATGGAAGTGTCCCTGAAATTTGGGTTACATTTACAATCAGAGCAGCGCTGAGCGAGATTCCCTTCGATTGCAACCCTACTACACAAATTCTTGTGTTCCTGAAGCCGTTTGTTCAGGCACCTGCCCGTCTGCCCAATGTAAGATGCCCCGCAGGTTGGGAACGCGCGTAGCGTTCCTCTTCGCGTTCCACGACGCTAGGTCGGTAACATGCCCAAAGAACGCCAACGGAACACGATCGTGCAAGTGCTCCGGCTTCGCATCGCGTCATGGTCCCCTTTAGCGGGAAATGGTGTAATTTTTTATAGCGGGGCTCTTTGGTGGAGGATCTGCTCGCGACGCAGAAGGCCTCAGTTCAATATCCACTTGAACCGATTTTTTTGTTATTTAATATAATTCATTTTTTCGCATCTATCTCGCATTTTCGCTCAAGGTTTTGAGCGTTGCCCGGACAACGCCGATTTTTCGGTCCCAACCAATAACATCGACGCCGAGACCAGCGTTTCTGCGAAATGAGATCTTTAACGCTATTGCGTCAATACCTAAAAATGGTAGGATATATGAAAATGCAGAGTAGCTATATCTGGCGTTTAGTATTATTCAAACAGCTGCAATGTTGCACGGTGCGACGAAAATGGAGGAGGTATATATATTTATCTGCCAGTTTCTGAATAGACAATAAATATTGCAACGGACAATTCAGGTAGTTTGGAAAAAAAAGTCACAGTTTCGCCGCAAGGGCGAAGCAATGAATGTGATAGCAAGAAATTAATGCTATACGAAGTGAGGCTCGGCAATGAATACTCTCAGTTTGAACAGCGCTCCTGTTGCAAAGGCGGCCGAAGCAGCGAAGGAAACTAGCGTGCTTCAAGTGTCGAGCTGTGACACTTGATATTTCGCGCTCATCTTCTGTTTATCCGTTTAGAGGCGTCCCTTGAGCTCGAGTGACTTTCGTACGCTCCGTAACATGAGCGCGGACATCACGGTGAAAGTTTGAAACTTTACTCTTCCCCAGGGTTGGGCAGAGATACTCAGAAAAGTATTCCGGAATACAGATATCGAAATACATGAATTGGAAGCCTAAAATACAGATACTGAAATACACTTGCCTTTAACGTAACGGGATATTTCGGCGATACTTTTGCAATAAGAAGAAAAAAGTATTCCGGAGTACAGTTACAGCGATACAGATACTGGAATACTTTTTTTTATTTCAAGGATGCTCATACTACGCAGACATTCATGAGTGTAGCATAATGTTGTAATTAAAGATGCAGCGCATTGAAACTTTGAATTGATTTATTTATTATAGTACCCTCAGCGCCATTAAGACATTGCAGCGGGGGGGGGGGGTGTATAAAGTATAGAATTAGTAATAATGACATAATTACAAGTATGAATTGCAATAAAAATACACTATTTCACAGCAACAGTAACAATCATTGGACACCGAAATTGATATACTTGGTGACAACAAAATGAGCTAGGAATAGCTCAGTTTAAGCAAATCACTCGAATCATATTTATTTTGCACATAAGATCTGCTTTGCTTAGAAGGTTGCTGTGTAGGCTTCTCAAATGCGTTGCCTTCTAGGCAGCGTCGGTTCAGCCTCAGCACAAGACTCGCGAAAGAAAAAAAGTCTGTCTACCGCTGAAGGCGAGCACAAATTCGTGTTATAGTGAATAAATACCGCCTTCATAGCCGGATTGCCCTGCAGCGTGGCGATATCTCTTCTCGTGCCTTCTTGATACCGAAACACTTCCGCCATCACTTGGGTTGTTCTGACCGTTCAGAAGCCGAAGTCGGTCCCCATCTTCGGAATCCTCAGCCGTCTGACCCGGTTCGCGCCGGGTCAGACAGCTGAGGATTCCGCTGCCCATATAGGCCGGCCATAATTACCTACGCGCAATAGAGCCCAGTATGTCAAAACTGCACAATTCAAACACTGACTTCCTAAAATCACGTTTTTAGGTGTGAGAGGGTTTAAGACCATTCCCAAGTCGCTCCTGCCAGCTCTCTAAGCAGACGGGGAAACAGGCAGAGCTGCTTGGAGAGTGAGCCCCGTCAGAAACTACAGCAAGCACTCGTCGCCTGGGCCTAAAGGGTCACTCTTCAATAAAGCTATCAACACCACCAACGCTACCAGCACCCATTTCAGCAAGCCGCAACAGGCGAAGTCGGCCCCGGCGGTGGGGGAGTCTGGTACCACAAAAGACCGTTCCACGCTTGCAATCAATTAGGAGCACATCCCGACACGTTAAATAGGTGGATGAAAGCGCGACAGAGATAGCCATCTTTTAGTCACTTCGGCCGCGACTACGAGAACTGCTTTTGGAAGTGCCGCCGCTTTGAGGACAAACGCACGCGAAGCATTGCAAAGCCTCTGCTCCAAGGTGGTATCCGCGCGGGGGGTCGCGAAGTAATGGCTTGCCACCCGAAAAAAATAAGGCGTGCTGCACTGGCCTTGAGAGACAGCGACGTTCGTCGGCGGAGGTCGACAACACTCCCTCCATGATTTTTTCCGTCTACGGCGTCGCGCGCTTTACCACATGGGCCATTCTGTGCTTGAGGGGAAACCATCGCCGCCCTATTTGTCGGCGACCGGCGGGACGCCTTTGCTTGTCTTGGCGAAAAAGAAATAGTCATTCCCCCATTGGAAACACGCCTCAACTCATTTCCGACAAGAAAAAAAATGTAACGAGATACACGTGTCCTGCATAGTATCGTGATACAAACGATACATCGTAAATGTATTTCACTACTGAGATACAAATACATTTTTCAAATGTATCTCGATACAGAAATACAGATACTCAAAAGTATTTCTGAAATACTATCGCGATACTCTTGTATCGCGATACTGCCCAGCCCTGCTCTTCCCCTCACCACGAGAAAACCGCGCCAGCAGACAGCGGAAGGGCAAGGTTCTGCCTGCGCAAATATAAGAAGAAGCGAGCGAGCTCGCCGTCGACTTTTAAATGCACCCGTCGCGCTTATAGCGCCATCTCGCTGGTAATGAAGAAACGCTTATTATCGCCTGCCGTCTCTGAGTCCGCACAGCGGTAAAGGGTGTGTATATAACGCTCGCACGTTAGCTACGTGCAGGATCTGCGTTTCGTGGCGTAGTAGATATCGCCACTCGCTGCGGAGCAAGAGGTCCCTGCTTCGATTCCGCGCTTCGGAAGCACTTTTCTGAATTATTTTTCTTTGGGGCTTTTGTATATATATATACATACTTATACATATACGGTGCATGACGGCGGCGACGGCGACGGCGACGGCAAAATCCAGCCGAGACTGTCCATATAATTGCTATCGCAATAAAAATATTTATTATGGCCTAACTTGTGCCCGAAAGGTAAGCGAAATATACACGCAGCGTTTCTCTTTGGAGTATAAGAATGCCAGAATGTCCTCGAACAGCGAATTCACTTCTTGTACACTTTGCAGAATCAACTGCGGCGATGGCGTGGGTCGTCATGGCTTTGCCTTGTTTTATGAGCGCGCCGTTGTCCTCCCGGAGGGCACACTAACCTGCGCGCGTAGTTTAAAGATGGTGGCTGCCTTGCATCAGTATCACCTATTGTTCTATAGGCATTAGATTAAGCAGCTTCTTTGTCAAGGTTCCTTAATGCGTGTTGTTAAATATTCGGCAACGAACACTTAGTTGTCAAACGGATAAGGGTTTAGTTTTACCTGTAGCGAAGTATGACTGCAGAATAGCCTTCGTTTTAGCGCTGAGGCAGAAACTGAAAACAAACGCAGGGATCAGATAACACCTATTCGGCCATCCATACGCATTATCAGAAAGACACTTCTTTCAAGTAGCCACTAATAATCTTTAATTTCTAATAACAGAAATTTTAGTAAGATTCCGTTATTCTCACATGGGTGGAGACGTGTAAAAAGTGTGATCTCTGTTTATGGAATGGTCTTCCCGATAACGTTGTCAACATTCATGACCCTATATTGTTTCGTCACGAAGTAACCACCATTTTTTCATGACTAGTGGCTTCTTCCCCCCATTAAATGATATACGTGCTCTTCACTAACTATTGTATAATTGCTTGTGGTCAAGTGATGTATCCTTACAAATGAGTATCTCTGCATTTTGTTTATTAGTTGTATGTCACGCTTGCTCTCGCTAACAATTATATAACGTTGTTTCATAGCTTTATGTAGCATAACATGTATCGTTTTAATGCTTCACTTATGTGATCTTATAAACTGTATATCCCCCCCCCCCTCACACAATACTCCTGCCGGAGCCTGTGGGGGTTTTGTGAATAAAATAAAATAAAAATATGGCGCATGTGCCCTTACATGAAGCGAGAACTGTGCGTGCATCTGTTGAAATTGCGTTATCTTTTTCGACGGGCTGAAGAAAATAAAGATTTATGCTCTTCCTAGAATGCAGCAGTTGGTGGTATGCGAAGACCAGCTTTGCATGTTATGTACACTGAGGAACACAATCTGCGCTGAAAATTACGGCTCTCAACTGTCCAATTACCTAAGAGTGAATAATAAGAGTAAGAGCGCATGTTTCTATTGAAAGGCTGGAGGAAGTCGCATGTCTACATGGTTCCGCTGGAAATCCTATTTCTCACATTTCTGGGCTCTGAGGTAAACCGTTGAATGTTTAATTGCGGCTCGCTCGATTACGCATGCGAAGCAGGGAGGATCGGGCGCCATGTTCCTTCCTGATGCGTCGAGCAGTCATTCCTTGCTGTCGCCAGCTAACAAAATGGCAGCCGTTGTCATCTTTCATACTTTGGGCTGTGCAGCCCTCAGAAAAAAAAGAGGAAGCACAGTAGACATTTTGAGAGCGCTGCACAATACTAAGTATGAAACATACAAATTAGCTCATCATTCTATTCTAATTTATCATCTTCGCCTATGCATTCGGTTCGTTGTCAGTTTCAACACCACACGCAACATCATTGAGTAGCTTTGTGCCTGTCCTCACTGGCTTGCGCACGTAATCATCCGAACCACAATTAAACTTTGGAGCCGTATATCTGGCAGCACGGGAGAGCTAGAATTAGTCCGCCCGCTAGTAATGTGTAGAAATACGACTGCCTTTAAGGTTTCAATAAAAGCATTCCCCATAGTTGCAGTCTCTAAAAAAGTTCATTTTCAATCTTCGTTAATTGGACGGCTGAGAGCGAAAAGTATCATCTCACTTTTGTCCCCCTCGATATATACCGACAAATGAGGCCTTCAGGTACCTCAAACAGCTGAAGTTTCAGAAAACTGTAAGGGCCAAACAACGAAACGTTCCTTTCCTCAGTAAGGAAGCCTTCATTTTGGTGAGGCCGCCTTATGTCACTCTGAAAGCTTCCTCACTGAGGAGCCCTCGGTGAAGGCTTCCTTGGCGCTTCCTCAGCTTAAGGTTGCTTTGGGGCTACCTTCGTGCGCCCTTAGGTCCGCTCCTGGCCCTGAACGAGCGCTTCACCTCACAGCTAGCCCACGTGATGAGCTAGCCCACGTGATGTTTGTTTCCGAGGCAACCCTCCCACCCTACCTCTGCGGGGAGACGCGAGCGTGCGTGCACGGCGAAGCGCGTTTTTAGACTGACAGCGTTTAAAGAGGCGGGCGCTTCAGTGTTGCTAGAACGCACCGCATTTTGCGCTCGACTACGGTGGCTTTTCACATTTAGCAATCGCAGTTGCAAGAAAGCGTGCACGCGTCTCTACATTAACACTTCAGTTTGGAAGTGATGTGGTGACCCAACTTTTTTTTACAGAATAAACGCTTGTGAGCAAAGCTTATATTCGATAATCTCGAACGCAGGAGCGCGGCAACCATTCCTACCGCGAGAACGGGTGAAGGGAGCTTTCAGAGTACGCTTGCTTCCTCCGTCGGTACTATGCTGTAAGGAGGCCTCACGTAAGGTGAGGACGCGGTCGAAGGAAAGGAACGTTTCGTTGTTCGGCCCTAAATGTTAGTTTTGATCATTCGGTAGAATTCCCATTTTCATGGTGCAGCAAAAAATAAATATTTCTATAGGCAGGCTTAGAAGGACTGAGCATTGGTCGAGTTGGTATTGCATTCCGGATTGCATTTAGCGCGAAAAACACGAACACGAAGGGAAGCGCTCGTCTCGTGGTTCTTTCCTTCGTGTTCGTGTTTTTCACGCCAAAAGCAATCCGGTTGGCAGACTTCTTTCTCATTTTGCAAATCAGTTCTGCGGAATTCCGTAAGGTGGCGGAAGGGATAAGAAAGGGAAAATAGACAACCACCCGTTGTCTATTTCCACAAGGAAATCCGTATGGATTTCCTTGTGGCTTCGTGCTACAAACGGGTGGTTGTCTATTTTCTCTTTCTTTCTCATTTCATTGGAAGTCACGTCTAAATGTCTTTGCATAAGAATATAAATTATTGTAAGCTCGCATCTTTTAGTACCATCTCTGCCAAAGCATTATATTAGTCTTGTTTAAATGTGAGGAGGTATTCCACGTTAGATTTACATTCAGAGGTCATTACTCTCACAACTTTGTAACATATTAGAACACCGCACAGCATGCGCAAAGATAACTCTCCCTGAGAAAACGCGTGGTGAAACATACTAATGAACAAATACTTAGTGTGACAATAAACACCAGATTGGCTTTCATAGAGATATAAGGCATCATTTAGGCATATGCATAGATTAACAAAAGAAGCGGAAACTAATCGACAGCCACGATACACGCGGCGATCGCAAGACCAGCTCTTAGGCTTGCACATAAAGCGCAGTATTGAGGAGCTGAGTGCGAACATCTATTGCTCTAAACGACCATGAATTCTTTGGATGTGTTAGCGCTAGTTCGAAGAAAAGTGCAGGAAAATACGCGTGCAAGTAAATGCTTCGCAAATTATTATGCTTCACCTCATTGCCGATAAATCGAGATACGCTGACTGTAATCACTTAGAGCACAAGACTGCATCCGATATTGGGCAGCTTTGTGTTCGGCGGTCAAGGATCTAAACAAAGAAACAAGTGTGTGCAACACTGGGTGAAACGAAATAAACAAGTACTTTTATATGTCGTTTCCTCTCGATTTAACCGTCTGTTTTACTCGATAGGAAGTTTCAACTCGGCTTGCCAGGCTTTTTATTACTCCGTGAATAGCGCAACGACGGAGATAGAGGCTGATGCACGAGCGTGAATTAGGGCCTTTGCTAGTGGGCTGTTTCCGCCACCCGCTGCAGCTTAGCCTCGGCGCATTGCCATTTTACTGCAGCTCTTGCCAGACGCACAATAGAGCAAGCGTAATCGCTTTTTTTATCCAGCTGTGCTCGCCGAGCGAAGTTATATTTCATGTCATAAAAACACCTGTGTGGCTCAGCCGCTAGCAAGTCCAACTGCGGAAAAAAATTCTGAGCCCCGTGGACATTTAAAGCAGCACGTGATACAGACCATGAGCTTTGGCGTCAGCTGCCGGTATAGTTTCTCGTTTTGCGAGCAAGCGCTTTGTTTTATAGGGCAGCCGCGATTTCGGAAAATTCATGCGCCATGCTGCACGAATTGAAAGCAAGAAATAGTTCCCTGACGGAACAAAACCAACTCTTTGCAACAGTGGGCTCTTCCGCTTCTCTTTATGCTACATATTGTATGTTCGGATCACAGCACTTGATCACAGTTTAGAACCGTGACTGTTCAACTAAAGTGCATCTTCGGATGACTGTGTACGTAAAACACCTCAATATGTCAGTCTACCTAGGGAGGTTAAAGAACGGCCACCAGTTTTCTCAATAAATTATGTTCCAAAGATGAGCGCCCAACATTCTTGTCTACTTCTGCAGAAATTCTGAGTAATGAGTATATCAGATCGTAGCATGCTTCTTAGATGACTCATCCACATATCCTAGAGAATTGTCATGTCTTTCGGTGATTTTCTTCGCATGGGAAAATAAGCAAGTTTTCCCCATGTTTTTCAGCAAATCTCACCAGAACTCAGAAGCGTCACCAGAATTCGGGAGCACAATTTTCCAAGTGTGGCTCAGTTGTGATGTATAGCATTTACATCATATTTGTGGGCGGTAGGTTAAATGTAGGTTTGGCACAGTAGGTCACAATCTGGTCCAAGAGCGCCCTTTGAGGGCTTTCTGCAATCTCGTCTACTTGAATATTAGTTTTGCAGGAGCATACACAAACAGTTTTCTTTAGCTGGGAATAGCACAGTGAAAGTGTCAGATCTGAAGTCACCGATTACTTTTACAATGTATACAGCTACGCAGGCTTGCCCAGGATATGTGAATGAGGGCGACGAAGCAACGGTAATTTCTGTCAGCTTCTGCAGCTCCCGGATTGCAGCCTCCAAGTAGACTTGGAGCCCCTCTTCCACATCAACACAGGACCCTTGGACATTGTCGCTGGAAGCTTGATATTTCGGTCTAGTTCATTCGCCAATGTCTTTGCGTCTAACAGATAGTTGTCGCGGCACAGGCACCTGATTCTCTCAAAGACGGTTCCCGGGAGATCAATTTGATCTTCTACATGGGAATGCAGCTCACACAGCCCCTTTAGAAACAAGTGCATAGTTGGTGCTATGCACTTCTTCAGGAAACCTTCAAATTTTATTACTGAATGTCGCCATTCCTACCTTATGCGTGTAAGCTTTGCTGGATTTTTTTACATGACACCTAAACTCAATTAACAGCTACAACATGCGGATTTCGTGTCATATATAATGGCTTATTTTCCCAGATTTCAGAAGATGCAGTGCCGTGGATTTAAAATCATTGCTTTATTCTCTGTTAAAGAAATGGTATGAGTTCCCTTTCTAAACGCGAAGGGGAGAGGGTCTTGCAAGTTTTTTTTCTGAACGTGAGCAGTCGCACGAATTCCCGGCCGAGAAAATACTTGTGTCCCACGACGCACACTCATTTTTCCAAGGTGTAGACGGACACACATACTGCCGCTGGCGTAGTACGTACAAATATCTTGATACTATTGTGAGACACGCCGTGGTCTTCATAGTCCTTGTGTTTACGTCCATCTTAGGTAATGTTTTTTTTTTTCAGGCACTACGGCACTACGAGTTTAGTGATTGCATCAAGCAGCCATTGGGATCGCGATAGAGTGCACTCCTCTTTTTAACATAGTGACCGTGATTGGCCGCTTTTCTCACTTTGTAAAAGTAAGACGATCACGATCGTGGTAATTTAGTCCGGAAAATGGTGGCAGCCGAAAGCGCAGCGCGTGACTACCATAATAGGCGGCATCGCAGTTAGCGTCTAATCAACGGTCATTATTTCCTTTTATTCAGGCGAGGGGAGATGGCTTCAACCAAGTTTCTGGACACCTGAACTGTTTCGGCCCACGCAAGAAGCCGTACCACTCACTCATGCCTGTAATGGTGACGGACGCCCGCACTAACAATTGGCTGTGCACCATGGGGGCAATGGGCGGTGCATTGCAGCCTAATATCCTCACCCAGGTACACATAGCCTTCATATATTGCACAGTAAAACAATCACTTAGACTTGAAATGATTTCTATGGGCGACACTGCACAAAGTCGGTGACATCTAATCGTTGCTTTCTTCATAATTGTCACATTAGTTCCCGAAATATCGCAATTTATACTTCTACTGTCTAAAGTGCGGTAAGAAGAAGACACGAAAGGCTAATGCAGCGAGCAGCGTTACACAAAATAACGGTATGTAAAGCTAACTTCGTTACATATCTTAATTTTCGGCACTATTCAAAGACATTTGTCTCGTGCGATGATCTCGTTTATTCTTGCATTTCAGCCGTGTTAGTTTCCTCTCTGCATCTAGAGAAGCAGTCACAATAATCTCCTTAGGTCTTCTGCGCCTGATTCAGTACAGTATCAGCCTGTTATCTCCGACATATGTTCGGTAACTTATAAATATGGAATCCAACATAGACTACATTGCTGTATTGTTCCATAGCACGAGAAATGCGCATATTCGACACCGCAAGATAGGCCAGTAATAAATTACACCATAAACTTCTCTTGCCTGCACTTCGCCTTTGTCAAATAGATGTGGCATTAAGGAGCAAAAATGTACCTCGGTGATTATCAACTTGTAGGGGGAACGTCGTAACGGGTTGGATGTCTGTTGGCACCAAAACTTGCTTCAAGTGGCTTACGATCCGTGATTGGAGCAACAATCCGACAGGGAATATTTCATGGCGAAATATTGCCAAAGCATTGTTTGAACTCGCTGTATTTCTTCCGCTTATCTACATTTCGGGCAAACAATATGTGTTTAAGGCTGGCCATCGTCGAAATCATTTAAACGCAACGCAACTGCTGCGGATTTGCCTGCCCCACAGGCCAGCTGCAGAGATCTATCCTGGTTTTATTGGGCGAACGTTGGTGGCGGCCGAAAGAACTTTTAGAGTTGCTCGAAATGAAGCGTGGTAGGCACCACCTAACGTGGTGGTGCCTTGGGTAGCCACCAGCGGCAAGTTGTTTCTTGCTTAACTGTCGTTTCGATTTGTCTCAAGATTACTGAGCACTCCAAATTACCAATCTCAACTGCCCAGTAAATATCCTCTGTCCAATTATTCCTGATACCTTTCCTACCGTGACAGTGTATCGTAACGACATCCTGAATAGGGAGTTTACGGAATCTTGTGAACGACGGAGGCTAGAATTGCCTTAGTTATATTCCGTTATTTCCAACGATTCGTCAAGCACGACATCATGTGTGACCCTTCAAGATTGGCTGGGATGCTTAAACCAGGCAAAAGAAAATATTTGTTTTTTTTTTCTTTTTCAGGTGCTGTTAAACATGATCGAACTTGGCCTGGATCCACAAGAGTCGGTGTCAAAAGCCCGCGTTTTGCTTGGTTCTCCATTTAGTTTGCATCCCGAGTAAGAACTTTTGAATTTGACTATTAAGCTAACAATGTATGAGTTTACAGCGTTAAAGGCGCTGGTGTTATGAAAGCTGACCCGACTTACATTATAATAACTCTGTACGAGCGTATTATATCGAGGTTAAATGCAGACACATATCGCTTAGGTGGGAGTACATCATCATCATCATCAGCAGCAGCAGCATCAGCAGCCTGACTATGCCCACTGCAGGGCAAAGGCCTTTCCCACGTTCCGCCAATCAACCTGGTCATGTGCTTGCTGCTGACACGTTATACCCGCGAACTTCTTAATCTCATCGGCCTACCTAGCTTTCTGTCCCATCGTGCGCATTTGCGTTCTCTTGGAATCCAGTCAGTTACTTTTACTAACCAGCGGTTATCTTGCCTACACGCTGCATGCTCTGCCCATGTCCATTCCTTCTTCGTGATTTCGACTAAGCGGTCCATAACACCCATTTGTTCCCTGACCCACTCTGCTATCTTCCTCTCTCTTAAGGTTACACTTATCATTTTCCTTTCCATTGCTCGATGCATCATGCTCAGTTTAAAATGAATCCTCTTTGTAAGCCTCCAGGTTTCTGCTCCCTAGGGAAGTACCGGTAAGATGCAGCTGTTATACAGGGTGTCCGAGCTATCTTTAGCCAAGGGTTAAAAGTAAAATATTAAAAGCAGGCGAGTGAAATCCGTTGCAAATTGCTGACAGCCACCTTGCGCACTACAGGCAACTTTTTTGTTTTGTAATTAACGAATTTGTTAATTAGGATTATTTAACTAAATTGCCAAATATTGACTTAAGGCAAGAAATGCGGCTTGCAGAATTCGAGAGCGCCATCAGAAACCCCAGTAGCATTATTTGCAATAAAGAAAGTCTCACGTATACCATTTTTTCCAAGCTGCAATGAAATCCCGCGAAATGCAAAAAGAACCACGTGACTAGCGCACTCGCGCGTAGTGAAATTGCTGTCCTCAGCCGTGGTTTCTTGGCCTGTGCTCGCTACAACTTGCACTGCCACGTGAGCCAACTGGATGACGCGGGCCAAGATACCACCACCCACTTATCGGCCTAACGCTGAAACGGAGCCGGCGAGTCCCGGCCGCGGCTGATTTCGTTCGCTCAAACCACGGCTGAGGACAGCATTTTCACTGCGCACGAGTGCGCTAGTCACGTGGTTCTTTTTGTATTTCGCGGGATTTCTTTGCAGCTTGGAAAAAATGGTATACCGGAGACTTTCTTTATCGCAAATAATGCAGTTGGGGTTTTTGAAGACGCTCTCGAACTCTGCAAGTCGCATTTCTTGCCTAAATCAATATTTAGCAATTTAGTTAAATAATCCTAAATAACAAATTAGTTATTTACCAAACGAAAAACTGTCTCTAGTAAGCAAGGTGACTGTCAGTAATTTGAAACTGATTTCACTCTCCAGCCTTTAATATGTATTTTTTAACCCCTGGCTAAAGACAGCTGGGACACACGGTATACCTTCCTCTTGAGTGATAGCGGTAAACTACCATTCACACATAAGAGCACATAACAAGCTTTAAAGAAAAGCGGTTTACCACGAGTGATTTTAAATAATAGTGGGTACCAACATTACAGCCCAAGAAGAAAAATAACTTGATGAGCGGCCTCTAACAAAACAGAATTTATCGCAATTTCACCCGAATACATGCACATAGATCTACAAGAGGAGGAAACCAAATATCGAACAACAAAATTAAAACAGGATACACATAAGTGAAAAGCCATTATCCGACGTGGCACATGGTGAATAGACACGCTGTCTATACATGACAATTTTGCGATTAATGCGATAGCTGCAAATTTGGATGTAAGACGCAGTAATTATAGCTACGCTGTAAAGAACTTTGCACTTTTAAAGCGATTTCAAGCAAGCGAAAGAGGATCTTGCCTAACAATAATTTCCATATGTAGTGGTTTAAGGTTGTTTAGCCTACCCAAATTTATTTTGAGTTTGCGTAAGTGTCATTGTTTACCAGAAAACGCCATTTAGGAGCTATATGTATAATGGTTTATCAAACTCATCATTGTATAATGGTGCCAACTGATCATTCGAACTCGTTGTTTAAAAAAATTGTTTAATATTAGGTTGTTTTATACGAACAGATCTGCCTGTTTATGGTATCTAAAAGAACACCATACATGTATGTGTTTTCTCGGAATGTTTATTGTTTAATTGTGCAAAAGAGTAATATGATCAACGGCACAGAACGGCAGCTGCATTATATACGATGATGAAAACATTCCTTTATTAAAATTTAAAGAAAACGGGGAGGGTCCCTATTCCGGGACTCCTATGGCAACCTCTGCGATAGCCCGGGCCCGCTGGACGAGCGCCCGACAGACCTCGGGGGCGCCTTCGCGAAGGATGCCTTCCCAGAGATCACCGGTGTACGGCAGTGTAGCGCGAGCGCTGTGTCTATTTGGCGTTTTTATAATGCTATGTTGTGTGCATGGCTGGGCGCGTATGTCTGACTTTTATAATGATGTAATTTTAGGAGCTGGCTCGCCAGGTTGTTAAAGGGATGCTGAAGTGGTTTTACCATTCGGTAAATCTTTGTTGTTAACAAGGACCAACATTATTGTCGACGATGACGTAATTTTTTTCGCTGTTGTGGCAGCAGGAGCTTTAAAATACGTGAAAGAAAACGAAACCAGGCCTGCGCTGAAACCGCAGCACAGTCACAGCGAAAGCTGGAAGAGCGGCGTTTCTAGATCCCGTTGTAAGCTCTCTTGGGGCTACAATACAAGTGCACTAGAAAGGTACCCACTACGCCATAAATCACAATTTTTGTGAAGTTAGGAAGCACCTACTAAGCCATTATTTGTCATTCTGAGGAGAAACGAGGCACCGGATACACGTCTGTAAGGCATTACGTGCCCTTTGTTGACGCGACGACTGATGACGATGAAGAATTATGGATCAGCCCTCTGTAATGGGTTGGAAGCTTTAAACGGCCCACCTGTTATGTAATTTGCATTGGGTGACGCCCGGTCGCTATTTCCCTCTCCCGTCATGCTGTAAAACATACGTTGACGTGGGAGAGAGACGGGGGGGAGGCGAAGAACTTTACTGAGACCCCGAGGAAATGGATCATGCGCTTATGGGCTTCCTTGGCAGCCAATACAAGTGCACTTGCGAGGAACCCACTACGCTCTAAATCATTGTAATTTTACTGAGACCCCGGGGAAATGGATCATGCGCTTATGGGCTTCCTTTTAACCAATACAAGTGCACTTGCGAGGAACCCACTAAGCTATAAATCATTGTAATGTTTAAGAAGTAGGGCAGCCGGCACTGTGCCATTTTTCGTCATTCTACAGAGAGCCGTGGTACCTGCTAAACGCATGTAAGGCATTATGCGCGCTTTGTTGATGCTGTGCCTGATGACGACGAAGAATTATGGCAGAGCCCTGTAATGTGTTGGAAGCAAGGAGGTTTAAACCTCCTTGGTTGGAAGCATTCAACAACCTACTCGTTGCGCAATTCGCATTGTGTGACGCCTGGTTACTAAAGTAGCGTTGTGCGAAGCTTGGTGGTTTTATTTTACTCTTCTGCCATGCTATATTGCATATGTTAATGTGGTTCCGTCCCGACATGAAGCCTGTATAGGACCTTTTTGCAAAGCAGTTTCAAGCACCGGCATGGCTCAGAGGTTGAATACTGGGCTCCCACGCAGAGGTCCCAGGTTCGAACCTCGTTCCATCCTGGAATTTTTTTCTTATTTCATTTTTTTTTCCGTATTTCGAGCGATACTGGTTACCGACACCGGTGGCGGCGGCGGCGGTGGCGGACAACTGCGGCGCCAAAAACGGCCGGTGAAATGATCTCATAACAGCTTTCGCTGTAAAACAGGAGGCCGACAGGGACAGGAAAAATGCGCCCCGAGTCTCCGTGTGATTGCTATCGCAAATATCCGGCAGATGCCTTGCACCTTGCACTGTGGGGACCGATGTAATTCGAAGCAGTCAGCGAGGAGCTACATACACAGCAATGTTTGACATTGAGAAGAATGAAAGCGTTCGTGCCATGACACGTCAATAATTATGGTATATTTGTCATGCTTGCGGGCATGCGTGTACACTCTGTTCTATACCTCGCTATTGATATTTATATTATTGTGTACACGAGGCATGCGTACTCGTTTATCATTGTCCTACACTCACGTTATGTCACACCAATTTTCATATATATCACGTTAATGAAGCGGCGGTGGGCCCACCAAGACCGTGTCATGTAGATCATGCCGTAAATGACATGCATATCATGATTTAGATGTTACGATCTGTCATTTATGTTCGTCACACACGCATGTCACGCCATGCAAATTTTCGAATATACCCAGTTGACGAACCTGCTGCGAGCGCACTAAGACCCTGACATGTAAATGATGGCGTACATGACAATCCTGACATGCTATACATGTCTTGGCATGTTATTTACGTTCGACATACACTCATGACGCATCATAGCAGTTTTGATACATGTATGAAACTGCCGGGAAGGTACCAGGGCCCTGGTATGTAAATCATGCTGTACAGTGTCAATTTTTATGAAAGGGAACACGGGAGCGCATGGCCTGCGCGCTCCGGCGGCTGCCGTAAGCTCCGTCAACCGACAGCTAACGAAAGCTTGCCCGCTTTTGGCGTCATCTATTGGCTAACAAAATAACGAATCATGGCTGGTTGAGAAGCGCCTTTAGATAACACTGCCTCTCGGCTCGCGTTAAGGGCAATTCCTGCAGCTCGCGCAGTGCTGGCGCGCCACGCTCGATTTGTTGACAGGCAGACGACGCGCTGCCTGCATCGCCCGTTACGAGAGCCGAGATGCAGCGTTATCTAAAAGCGCTTCGCAACCGGCCATGACTTGTTATTTTGTTTGCCAATAGATGACGCCAAAGCGGGCGAGCTTTCGATAGCTGTCGGTTGACGGAGCTGAAGGCAGCCGTCGCAGAGCGCAGGCCACGCGTTGGCGTGTTCCCTTTCATAAAAATTGACACTGTACATGACATGCATATCATGATTTTTGGTTATGATCTGTCATTTATGTTCGTCATAAACTGATGTCACCCCATACCAGTTATACTCTATGTCCTTTTAATGAGACAACCACGAGCACACAACAATGAAACGACCACGAGACCACAAAGTCATAGTCCTAGGCGTATAGATAGATAGATAGATAGATAGATAGATAGATAGATAGATAGATAGATAGATAGATAGATAGATAGATAGATAGATAGATAGATAGATAGATAGATAGATAGATAGATAGATAGATACGGGCTCTTGGTAAGCTAAGAAATGCTTCGCATCTAAAAATACAAGAAGAAACGCACGTGTGCTGTACCGGAGGCACTCTCTGCGAAACTACTGGCAGAACCAGATATTGATTGGGGCTTTGTAGAGGTCATATTTACAAAATTAGTGTAAACCACACCCAAGACGTGGGCAATGGGAGTGGACTTGTGGTCCTTATTGGCAAGTAACGGCTTTAACACTTCAAAGCGTTATGCTTCTTACATAATTCATACTTTGAACGCGTTGTCACACGCAAGCGGAGTTCGGCCCCAGTCGTAACGACACTGGTAAGCCACGACCGCTGGCCTCCGCGAGTGCTTGCCGCCGCGGACCGCCTGCTCAAATTTTCTAATCCGTGAATCGTAACACAAAGTTTGCTACACCATGCAACCTCGCGGCTAATTTGTTCTTTTATGACAGCTTTGTTGCGAATATGACGTGTAGAATTGTTCTTGGGAGACCAGAGTCCAAACAGCACGTTCTGCGGCAGACTAAATGTGTCGCGGTTGATTGGCTGTGATGATCGCAGTTGACGCATCGCCACTTATTAAGTGCAGAAATAACGTAACGTTTTCTCGAGCATGATGGTAGACAGCCTCGTTGACATTAACTGGAGTTATCAAAAAAACTACGAATGGCCATTTTTCAAAACTGCCCTGAAGCTGTGATGTTTGCGGAAAACAGCGTATGTTCAGCGCATTCCTAAAATGCAACGCTGCATGGCAACGGCACTAAAACTATATCAAGACAAAAAGCGAATACAACAGTCAATATCTACATGCCGAGATATTTACTGTACAGAAAAAAAGCGGACAAAAGACGAAACGCTGACTAGATATTGGAATTTATTGAAGAAAGAACAGGTTTTAAAGCAGACGTGACAAAGGAATAGCAACAAATGTTACGTAAATATGTCTACATGAACAACCAACTTAGCCGAAGAATCGCAGTCTTAAGTTGAATATCTGCCTGTACTCATTATAATTCTTGAATTACCATTATTTACCGGTAATAGGTTGTTGTCCATGTGTCACATTTTTTTTCTCAAAGTTTCTTTCGTAACAAAGTGTAATAAAGTACCCATACGTGTGCATTTTGAAAAAAAAAAACGAAAGACAACGTGACCATGTGCGCCACTTTTTCGGCAAGTGCGATTAACTTTCAGAACTTGCAAAATAGGCGGGAAGGCTTTCAGAGTCCTAGATTTGTTAATCTATTAGGCAAACTATTTTTTGCGAACTAGCCTTGGAATAACCGTCTAAGGACCATCGCCAAGGCTCAGTGGTTACGAAGCTCGGTTGCTCAGTTGAAAGAAGGTTTGGTCCCTCCCACGGCAGTCGAATTTCCGTGGTGGCGAAAAACCAGAGAGCCGTGTAATGCATTATGTCATTGTACGCTAAAGAACTGCAGGTGGTTGAACTTATCAGGAGCCCTAATAATAATAATAATAATATCTGGGGTTTAACGTCCCAAAACCACGATATGATTATGAGAGACGCCGTAGTGGAGGACTCCGGAAATTTCGACCACCTGGGGTTCTTTAACGTGCGCCTAAATCTAAGCACACGGGCCTCAAACATTTTCGCCTCCATCGAAAATGCAGCCGCCGCGGCCGGGATTCGATCCCGCGACCTTCGGGTCAGCAGCCGAGCGCCATAACCACTAGACCACCGTGGCGGGGCTATCAGGAGCCCTCCGCTACGGCGTCTCTCATAACCTGAGTCGCTTCGGGATGTGAAAGCCATATACAGAAAGCTCGATTCTGTGTCTAAAGCCTGACTTGAAGTAGATTTCATCAAATCCATAGTGGTGACTAGAAACACATGTTCGTTCCTTATGTGAATTCAACCACAAGCACAACTTCCGTTCTTATAGCCGCACTAACTTCCCGCAAACTGCAGTATAGTCACATAAGATCACTAAGATTGAGATAAAATACAGGCCCGCGTACTCGGGATATGTTGACACATAACGCGTTATGTATGCGCAAATACAGTCACATGACAACCCTGCAAGTGGGACGAAGTCCTATGACGCGGGCATGGCATAACTTTACAAATGAAACGCCACGCAGCATGACAAGTCAAGGTCAAATATTACACAGTCAGCATTCACTAGGCACAAAGTTCTATTCTCAATAATTTTGGAGGATATCGCTCGCTTTGAGAAACTTTTCGAAAAAATTGCTGTTCTTCTAACTCATGTTTTTTGCATTGTCCTAGAGTGCTCTTGCGATTTAAACACCTATGATCCATTGTCAACAAATCGCGCAACAACTGCTTCTGTGTTTGTTGTTACGTGGGCATCAAAATAATTTATTCAGTAAACCCTCGTCAAAGATGTCGCAGGGTTATTACAGACAATCAGGTTTTGAGATGTTGCGTTAGCTACACTGGCCGAGGCGGCACGGTTTCACGTGCGTATGCAAGAGCCGTGCTGCGCGTGCGCGAGGAGCAGTGATGTGACACAGCTGGCGCATCGGAGCCGCCACCTCCGCGCACTCGGCCGCCGCCGCGCGCGACTCGCTGGTCTGCGCATTCCAAAGGAGTGACGTCATAGCCGCGGCAGACGGCGCGCGCGCAGCTGTGCGCCATTGCTGTGCAGTCAACGTCTGACACTGCGCTGAAGCCGCTAGATAGCGCCTCTGGCTGGCGTTTACCAGTCTGGTATAGCCATGGAGAAGGAGAGCGCAAATGCTGCTCACCGGCGCAGAAGAGCCGAGAAGCTTAACTCATCGGATCCCGAAGTAGTTGCAAGGTAAATGTAAATGGTAGCGAAGCTTCCAGAGAAGCCCATACGTTCAGCAAATGGCTGCTCATCAGCTGCTCATGGGGCTTAGCGCCATCTCTGTGAGGAGGGAACACTTCCGGCGGAACAAAAAATAAAGCGGATGTGACGCACTATCCGGTAAAAAGTGACGTCATTTCGTTGGACTAGCGCGGAATTTGACCTCAAAATATTTTTCTTAGGTCCCTGATCGATGACTCGCGCTGCGGCGAGCCGGCAAGCCCTTGGCGAATGCGCTTGAAGCCAACGCTAGCTAAACTAATGTCGACCCGTGACTAAACAGCGGTGTTTAAGTGTACTGTCGTGCAATGCGCCTTGGTTTTACCAAGAAACTTTATTCTCTGAGCTTTTATTCTGCGCTCGTGTCATCTTCCACGGCATGAATAAAGTAGGCAACAGCGTACCTCTCATGTTTGCAGCGTTGCTTATTTGCTTCGCACATGCGCAAGGGACTTAAAAGAGCGCATTGCATCTGTCCTTCAGTTCTAACGAGAATAAATGACGCCTGGTCACACCAAAATGATGATATTTCAGTTTTATTCAATGATCACAATAACGCAATTCAACACACCCTACACAATGAGCAACAAATGTCATAATAACTACAAAAAGTGTGTACACTACGTGCACTATGTTTTGCCTTTTGTTCCGATAAATCAACCTTACGTGTAACGTATCAAGACATGCGAAATCTAGTGATTATAGCGCGACAGATAACTTAGCGATCTGCTCACCGGTAACAGGAAATATAGTAGGCACCGCGTGTTCACGAAGGAAACCGAGCAGCAGGAATACTGATCCATGAAAATCCAGCAAGCACACTAGTCCGAACCGTTGCCCCAGTGTCTTATCTAGAAGAGAGGGCTCGCCAGGCGTACGCGTGTTGCTATTGCGTCTTTGGAACACCACATCGTTTCCGCGAGTACCGAGGAAAGCGTTCGGCGAGAAATGTTAGCCGCCTCGTGCCGTTGTCCATTGAACACCGTAGCCAACACGTTCACCAACGATGAAACGCACCTCGCAACTTCGCGCACGCCAAAATCAAATTCTCACCACAATAATTCACAGAACGCATGCAAGTGCGAAACACCAGAACACCTGAGGGGGCGTGTCGCCGCAGACGAACTTACAAGCGCGTCTTTCCATGCACCGCAAGGGCTGCACTGAATGACAATGACGTGCGCCTCTCTTCAGGGGGCGCTAAGAAAAAAAGGTTTTTCGCAAGAATTAAACACTGTCGTGCATTCTTGACACATTGCACCTACGTAATATTGTTCGGGAAATAAATATAATTTGTAAAACATAAAGATTGCTTTACGTTTGAATAAAGCTTGGTTTTTCTCTATTAGTGTTTGTTCCCTCCAAACATAGTCGCGCTTCAATCGCAGTACCCATAACTCCCCTTGCTGGTGTCGTTGGCAATAGGTTCTGAACCGTTTTTCGCCCGAAGCTTCGCGACCTATTTGAATCGACCTTGGTAGTTGCCTGGCAATTAGCGGTTGAACGTAGGGACAACGAATGGCACAAGGCTAAGGAGGTAATAATAATTAACTGAACCTTAGCTAACGCTACGTATATCCTCGCATAGCCACCGCAAACATTTTATTTTTTGTGTTATGTCTATACTAGGACGCAAACTACGAACAAGCGTTTCATAGGCTCTCCTTGCCATCGGTGTCAACACGACTTTTTTATTCACAGGAATTTTAAATTCAACTGAAGGGTCAATATAAAATAAGACTAAAGATATCATATTTTGATAAAACAATGCTATGCAGCACAGGTCGGCATCTGTCCTTTCCTTTTGGTCCAACTGTGCGGTGGGACGGAGCACGAAGAAAGAAGTCAGACAAACAGGCGCAGACTACCAGCTAGATTTACCGAAGGATGAAAGCAGCCTTTCTTTTAATAATCGCAGCCTACATGACATGTCCCTCTAGCGGTTAACAATGGAACATATAAAAGCCATGAAAGAAGGCGCGTTAAGGGGTTCACCATTAAGCAGCTTAAATACAGAAAAAAGACGCGTAACGGGCCATGGAAAAAGCATAAAAAAGTGAAAAGAACACGATGTGCATGAGAACATATGTATAACACGTTAGAAACATATGCGCGCACACATGCTAATCATGCTTTTTTATGCTTTTTTCATGGCCAGTTACGTGTTTTTGATAAATTTTAGCTGTTTCATTTTAACTCCTTTACGCGCCTTCTTTCGTGGCTTTTAAATCTTCCATTGTTAACCCCTAGGGGAACATGTCATGTGGGCTGTGACTTGAAAAGGCTGCTTTCATCCTTCGATGAACCACGTTCTAAGTCTGCGTTTGTTTCTCTCATTTCTTCATGTCCCGTCCCACCACGCAGTTTCACCAAAATGAATACTTACCAACTTGCCCAACGTTCCACTGCTTACTCATGTCTTATCAGATGCCGTAAGCCACCTTGTGTTACATGTAGTCCAGATGCGACGTCTTTGCACGCGCTTGTTCAGTTTATTCTTGTTTTGCAACATTAGATATACCTTCTTAAGAGGAGGCACCTATTCTAATAGTAATAGTTGATCCTGCTCGCCCATATTAGTAAGCTAGTATGTCTTGTAAGTTAACAACATTTTTTACAATTCTAGCACTCTAAAGTGGCCGTAGAGCTTCCATTGAATTGCAGAGGAGAAGCCATTTTCTCGATTCTTTGAATGTATATACCAATCGTAACACAGGCACTACACCGGACAATTCTTCCGCAGTTCATCATTCCATGCAAGCCAGCCATATATGCCTATATCTACGGTACATGCGAATACGTCGGGATACCTAGGGTTCCTTGCCGCCTAGGTAATTGTAAGCATTGGGGTGTTTTACAGAATACGCTGTTATGGCTCACAACAACAGCCGATTTTGGTGGCACTGTTGTTCGATGCCGCTGCAGCCGCCGCCACCGGTGTCTGTCGCAGTAATCGCGCAAAAAAAAAAAAAAAAAAAAACAGGGGTCGAGCTGAAACCAAATCGACGCGCTGTGCATGGCAGTCGAGCTGTCTACTTCAGAGCGACGGCGGTGCTTTAAGCTTCTCCACAAAAAGACCCTATACAGGCTACGTGTCGGGCAAGGAATCGAGTTAACAGATGTAATATTTTGTGACCACACCAGGCGTCACGGAAAGTCAGTGAAGTTACAAGTGGGCGGTCTAAATTTCTTACCCATCGCAAAAGGCTCAACCATAATTCTTCTTCATGATCATCATCAGCCACAGCATCAACGAAGTATACAGCTACGTAGAAGTGCGTATTGCCTTACACACGCGTAGTGGGTGCCTCTCCACCTCGCAAAACGATGGATCATGGGGTATTCAGCAACGCCCTATTTCTCAAAGCTATAATGATTATGCCGTAGTGGTTAAGCCGCAACTGCATTTCCAGTAGTCGCCCTCATAGAGCTGATGATATATGAAGGCAGCTTCTCTACCTTACGATTTTACTGTGCTGCTTGTACCGCGCAGGCTTGCCGTGTTTAGCAGCGGAGCAGTTCTGGGTGTGTCCAGATAAGATCGAACACGAGGTTTCGGTCACCATTCCCGATTGTGATGAAATTTACTGTACGTCTAGGCATTACACCCAGAACAATGGTATCGCAGTTAGCTTTGCGAAAAAAAAATTGTTCGCCTGAAAAAGAAATATATAAATTTTGGCCGCAAAAACGCTTTTCCGCCAATTTCGCGATTTCTGAATTTTGAGCGCACCTAGGAAAAAAAGCGGTGCACTTCTTCGTCAGAATATTTATTCCCCTTAAGGAACAAGTGGAATACAATCTTATGAGTCTAATATTTCCCTTGCTTGTCGAAGCACTTTTGAAGAAAAAAATCACAAACTTGGCAAATCGCACAAAATACCTCTAATTCAACAATATATTGCTGCGAGCAAGTTAAAGTGAGGGTAATAAAAATCGGTACATATTAACTTTTGTACTTTCGCTCTCTTTTAAAAGTATTTGCGTGGTTTTATCGCGCTCCGTTTTACTTGATAATTGGGCTGAAGCGTAAGTGGTTTACCAAAAACGACGAACTTTGAAAATAATTTTCTCAAAAAGGCCATTTTTAATTTTTTTTTAAATCCCTCTGATTGAAGTCAAGGACGTCGTCTACCATTGTGCAGAAAAAAACGTTGCATTATTTTGGTTGCTAACAAGTTATAGTGCGTCAAATGTGACCATGCCAACCTAGCGGCCGCGTTGTTCGTTATGGGCTGAAACTCGCATATAAGTTGCTAAAAATTCTTGTACGTGACATAATCACAAATCAGCAGCTCCACACCAACAAATGCGCAGCCCGGTGTCATGGTTCAGCAAGCTTTGTCTTCCGATCAGCCGCTTGACAAACCCGCAGCAGCGGCCGCTCCATGCTGCGGGCACTCACATTACATGAGCACCGCTTCGACTGCGGATGAGCTCCGCTTGAGCGCCAAACTACGCTCAGAGAACAAACGACAGAAGGAATGCATCACTGTGAAATTTGAAGGCCGTTAAGTGCCAACAAATGTCATAGTATGCAACGAAAACTCTGCCGGGGATTTCCCAGTGAGCGCCTCGCGCTCATGTTTTGCTTTCTCTCTTCAGATGGCCTAAATATAATTAGGTTCATCCTATGAGGAACATATGGCACAAAAGAAAGCCATTGACATCTAAAGAAAGCTGTCATACGTGCTTCCGATGGTCGAGCAACTCAAACTGCAGTTGTTCATCTCGTGCCAGAACACTTGTGTCAGCCGGTTGTGAAAAGAAGTGTGTCTATGTCCATTACTTCATTAAAGAACCGCTTTTACAATACTGTATTGTTGGGCGTCCGCAGATAGAATATTCAACGCAAGTCGAGCGTTTATTACGATATTATGCGGCTTCGGGCATAACAGCAGGGAAAAAAAATACATCCGTGCTGTATTGAAGGCGCTCACTGGGAAATTGCCGGCAGAGTTTTCGTTGCATATTATGACATTTGTTGGCACTTAACGGCCTTTAACTTTCACAGTGATGCATACCTTCTCTCGTTTGTCCTCTGAGCGTAGTTTGGCGCGCAAGCGGAGCTCATCCACAGTCGAAGCGGTACTCATCTAATGTGAGTGCCCGCAGCATCGAGCGGCCGCTGCTGCGGGTTTGTCAAGCGCCTGATCGCAAGACAAAGCTTGCTTACCCATGACACCGGGCTGCGCATTTGTTGGTGTGGAGCTGCTGATTTGTGATTATGTCACGTGCAAGTATTTTTAGCAACTTATATGCGAGTTTCAGCCCATAACGAACGACGCGGCCGCTAGGCTGGCATGGTCACATTTGACGCACTATAACTTGTTAGCAACCAAAATCAGTTACGTTTCAGCCCAATTATCGAGTAAAACGGAGCGCATAAAACCACGCAAATTATTTTAAAAGAGAGCGAAAGTATCAATGTTAATATGTACCGATTTTCATTATCCTCACTCTAACTTGCTTGCAGCAATAAATTCCTGAAATAGAGGTATTTTGTGAGATTTGCCAAGTTTGTGATTTTTTTCTTCAAAAGTGCTTCGACAAGCAAGGGAAGTAATAGACTTATAAGGTTGTATTTCACTTGTTCCTTAAGGGGAATAAATATTGTGACGAAGAAGTGCACCGTTTTTTCTCTAGGTGCGCTCAAAATTCAGAAATCGCGAAATTAGCGGAAAAGCGTTTTTTGCGGCCAAAATTGTATATTTTTTTCAGGCGAACAAAATTTTTTTCCGCAAAACGAACTGCGAAACCATGGTTATGGGTGTAATGCCTAGGCCTACAGTAAATTTCATCACAATCGGGAATGGTGACCGGGACCTCGTGTTCGATCTTATCTGGACACACCCTTCTATAGAGCTGGACCTGATGACAGATGAGAATCCGCTTTGCATGTCACACTTCGTCTGCCAGATACACCCGTAGATGGCGTAACTGTCATCTATTGATGTTACTGTCATCCACATATGTGTGGCGTTGGCGCCGACTAACCGGTATCGGCACCGCTAAACGGGGAAAGGCGGCTCCAGCGTCAACAGGGCCTGAAGGCACTGTAGCAGTGGCGGGTGTGGCAGGGGCTGCCCTGTGTCATTTCTCGTACACCTTTACTCCACAAATAACGTAATCACAGAAACCCACACAAAATCACACAACCTCACAGACAATGACAAAGGAAATACAGGAGTATCGCAGCTCCACTGTACCAGCAAATTTCACACTTTGTAGAACTTGGGAAAGTTCTTTTGTTTCGTGTCCTTCCAAGAGCGGTTCCGTGGCCGGAAATGAAACCCGTGTCCCCGTCCTTAGCGTTGCGAAGTCAGTCATTGGGGCGCCTAAGCTGGCGGGTATTGTGCGCCTTTCGCTCGGGATACGGTGCAGCATGCGTGCATGCCACATGCTCGTTGAACTGTGTTAGTATTTGCTGCACACAGCCAGAGTTTGAGTGAAGCTGTTATGGGGGATAGCTGGTATGAATTCACGACTGTTCGCGCTGCCAGGAACCGACCAAAAGACAACTGAAAAGGACAAGCGCATCACCCAGTGCGTGTCTTTTTTCACTTGTCGTTTCGTGAGTTTCTGTGAACGCGGACAGTCGTAAACACGGAGTTTGAACATGCATGGGCTAGCACGCAGTCATAATCAGTGTTCGTTCGTGGTATTAACTTTGTTTATAAACCGCAGCATGCCCCTGAGAGTGGAGGCTGGCTTCGACCAGGAGGTGCGAAAAGAGCTGGAGCAACGAGGCCACACTGTGAATGTTGACAACCCGGACCTACGCTTTTACAGTGCTGGCCACGTCAACGTCTTGTGCCGAGCGTCGAAGTGGTGGACGAAGGAAGAGGCGAGTTCGGATGATCGCCAGCTTCATATTGACAGCGGTGCCATCTGGTGTGGAGTAGAGACTCGCTCATGCTGTGTTGCCCTTGGCTATTGAATACCAACCCAAGCACATACTACATACGCAAATAAAAAAGAGCACATCTGGTAACAATCGTGTCTCAATCGTCTATTAGCGTGATTATGATTCTCTTTTGCAAAGAACAACCAAACAGAAGTGGAGTAAATGATAATGCACACTCATAATTTTGGCCGATATCATCTATTGGTGTGTATTGGGAATGGAGATCGCAACAAAGAGCGCTAGTAGTACTTCATCAAAGAATGACTGAATAAAATAGGGCAAATTTTAGAAAACTACCTATGCCCTGTGCTGGAAATCTGCCATTCTGAAATCCGAAGTATCTATCTATCTATCTATCTATCTATCTATCTATCTATCTATCTATCTATCTATCTATCTATCTATCTATCTATCTATCTATCTATCTATCTCTTATCTATCTATCTAATCTATCTATCTATCTATCTATCTATCTATCTATCTATCTATCTATCTATCTATCTATCTATCTATCTATCTATCTATCTATCTATCTATCCGCCTACGACTCAGTGCTCTCCTCACCGTTTCATTGTTGCGATGTATACCAAAATTGGTGTGGCATACCATGACTGACGAACAGAAATGACAGGTCATTGCATTAAGATAATGATATGCATGTCATGAATGGCATGATTTACATGCAACAGTTTTGGTGCTCTTGCGGCTGTTTCGTTAATTTGATGTATACCAAAATTGGTATGGCGTGACAAGAGGATACGACAAACATAAGTGACAGGTCATATCGTGCAAATCGAGACACGCATGTCATTTATATTACATGGTCTCCGGACGCTCGCGGCCGTTTATTTAGATAGATATATACAAAAATTGGCACGACGAGACACTTCTGTATGTATATTTAATAGATAGTACTATACAAACCTGCCACTGGCTGGTGGCGCTGCCTTGCTGAGTAACTCAGGCGACGAATTCAAGGCATGATTACTGAATTATACAGGGAAACCAGAATGGTAGGTCTGAAGATATTATGCAAAAATCCGCCAGGTCCCACGCACTCTGGTAATCAATGTAATCCGAAGCAGCCAGCAGGGAACTGCATGCATCGCCTTGTTCCTCTTTGAGGAAAAGGAAGACATTCTTGTCATGACATTCTTGTCATGACGCGTGACACCACGCGTGCCGGATTGATAGGTTCGCCTGTTGCATGCGCATGCGCAGATAAGTTTTCGTGCCTTCGTTCTTTTCAGCCGTTGTGCGTCTCTTCAGTTGTTAGTCGGCGTTTGTGGTGTCCTGACTTTTTTCTTGTGTCCTTGTGTGCACGCCCTGTCTTTTTAGAATGAATAGTTCATTATACAGGGTGTTTCAGCTAAAAAGCATCAAGTCTTAAAAAGTTAAGCATAGGCTGTACGCGTCTGCAATTAGTGCAGTATTGTTCTGAGCCACATAGAGCACGTCAGAATATCCGCCAATCCGCCAAGCTTGGCAATTAACAAAGATTGCTTAATGAACTTTTTAAATAGTAACTCTAGAGAAAACTTTTCCATACAAAAGTTGTAGCGCTTGTTCAGAAACATCGAATTTTTCAATCTGTGTTACGATAACTCCCCTGCCTAAATTTTTTCCAGCCTTTCTTTCAAGCGCGCGAATTTTAAAAAAATACCACGTGACTGCCGCCAAACGCGCGGCGCTTTTAGTGCTCTCAAATGTAAGCTGAACGAATTATCAAAGGCTGCTTCGCGCATGAAGATCGATGGAACAGGCTATCGGTGACTGCGATGGACGTTAAGCGACAAAATGAGGATACGTACCGTTTTAACAACAAAAAAATTTCTTCAACGACAAAGCGGTAGCCATGCAAATGCTGCATAAGACCGTAGACAGCATTTGATGCAGCGTAGGCATTTTTTCTTTTCTTTTCGCACCAATGAAGAAACGCATTGGAAGGGGCGAGGGTGACAGCGTGATGAAGGATCGAGATAAAAGATGCACTCACATGTGACGGCTGCTCTTTCGAAGATTTTTTTTGTTGATGGTACGCCTCTATCATAATTTAGCGTCCATTGTTCCAGTGTTGTAACAGTGTTCCCTCAGGCGCCTTTGAAAATCGCCTGTCTCGCCAATGTATACACATGGTCACAGTCTGCACAGGGAATATTGTATACGACGCCTGGCGCTGCACAGAATTCTGTGCAGCGCCAATTATCCCGTCCGCCTATCACTGCCTCCTCCGTGCCTGCTCCGTGGAACACTGTTACGACGTTAAAAAAGAAAAAGTGGCTTCGAATGCACTCGCCGAGCATTCTGTGTCAAAGGGACATGACATTGACTGGGCCAGTGCGCATGTGCTAGCCACTGAAAGAAATCTAACCTCGCGACTTTCATCTCGAGTCATTACTAATCCAAACCACTGATACCACTCTAAATCGCAATGGCGGCACCCTTCCTTCTGTTTATGCACGCTGTTTGCGCCATCTATTTGCACGTACATAGTCAACCCGCGTTCTTTCGTTGCTTCACTTGTGAACAAGGCCCCCGTACGGGAGCCGAAACGTCTTTGTCATTACTTTTTCAGTTTTTGGTCGGCGTCTTCTTACTTTTGACCATGATTGTTCCCGACCAGACGAGTTTTCGTCGAACTCTTGATTTCAAAAAAGTGGCTAGTCGGTTCAACAAGCCGCTGGTTTTTCTCGGCCAAGAGGAGGCTTGCTCATCTAAGCTGTCGAACCACTTGTACAGTGAACAATGGGGGCCGTAAAAAGAACCATGAAAAAGTTTTGCTCAGTGTGCCAACAGCGTCGTGTACGAGATTCCCCCGCCCTGCGGCAAAGTACACATCGGCCAGACGGGACGCTTCCTGAATGATCGACTCAGGAGACACGCAAAAAATTTGACTAATACAGAGAGAAGCCATCTTGTTGACCACTGCATGGTGTGCTCAAATCGTGAACCACGTTTACGGTGCGCAAGACTTTTAGACCACAGTAAGCAAAAAAAAAAAAAAAACAGCTCCTGAAACGTTAGAAGCATTTTTTGTGGAAATCAGGTAAAGAGTGTATGGGCGACTCATCGATCGCGCTGTAACATGCAGGAATGCAATTTCTTTCACGCCTTGTTTAATAATTCCTGCTTGATCTCCCTTGCTTTCTGGGAGGGCGCACCTGCGCAGCTTTTTGATATCTAAACCTGTGAATCTGCGTTCAATAAAATCAGTTGTTAATTTGCGCCTGTCCTCGTCCTGCTCCTTTCTATTGCCCTGTCTAGTTGCGCTACTTGCGATGGTATTTATGTCGAAACGCCAAATCGCCAAACATGCAACTCTTTCAAAGGGGAGCAAAAGATTCTTAACCGCTATACAAGGAAACTTCGTTATCCATTAAGGCAATGAATGGCTGGCTGACACATTGATATATTTTCTTATTTATAAAAAACACATCCATATTCTCTCTTGATAACCTTTCAGGGCCCCTGAAGAGCACATTTGTTTTATCAGAAAGCTGTTTACACTCACAATCGCCTCAATGCAAGGACAAGTACGAATGCGCGAAGCCTCTCATATAATTGTGGTGCTCGCTCAACCGAATATTCAAGCAACGCCTGGTCTGACCTATATATCCCAATGACCGAAGAAAAAAGCTTGAAGAGGTGAAAAATCCTTGAACATCAGCTGTCGCTGGAACCTACGTTTCGAGAAGTGGTCTTGTCTTCTTCGTGACAGCGACTGCCTACGTTAGCCAGTGAATGTGTATGTTTCCTATACTCTCCCTCAACCGCAGCTGAAAAGGGGAAGGAGGCAGGTGCAAAAGGGAGTGGGGATGGGAGAGAAACAGTGCTGGGCGGTATCGAAGATACATGTATCTTAGATACTATCT
The DNA here is from genome assembly GCF_013339695.2 of Rhipicephalus sanguineus. Classification (NCBI taxonomy): domain Eukaryota; kingdom Metazoa; phylum Arthropoda; class Arachnida; order Ixodida; family Ixodidae; genus Rhipicephalus; species Rhipicephalus sanguineus. The sequence continues at coordinate 78,219,150 of NC_051182.1, read as the reverse complement.
TAGATACCCTATGGGTATCTTGCATCTGTATCGCGATACGTGTCGAAAGATGAGTATCTGTATCTGTATTTCCGATACATTCGATAATGTATCGTGTATCTTAAAATACAAGATACTTCTATCGCAACAAAACCGTGCGAAACAATCGCTGGCCAAGCTCCGCTTCTCAAGCTGGCACTAGTGCCACTAGGCCATCTGAATAAGTCTAAGGGCAGCGGCGTTATTTTATTTTTATGCCAGATTCATCCAGTGAGGGTAGAAAATGAGGAAGACAAGCACGCGGACGTCTACGCCCAGCCCACGCACCTTTTGTTTTCTCGATTTATTTTCTTTTTAGTTGCGCCAATGCCGTGACACTTGCTCTTAGCCACTGTACTGCGTCGCGTACTCCACTGCGTGTGGCGTCTATCGCGCAAATTCTGATGTTGTTACAGTGTCGTTATTGAAGATTCTCTTGCGTCTTGCTCCGTAACGAAATGTGATGCGTGCAAGAATGGGGTTGCTTTGCGTCGCGTGGATTTTACATATCAGCGATTTGAAGGATCTCGTGGATGTAAGTTTGACTTGCGTGCAATGAGTTAACTTATATGCAAATAAGATTCTAACAACTTTAGCACCACCGGTACTGATGCTAGATCTAATAGAGCAAGCGTTTACATAACAGAAAAAATCTTAGCGTACCGTATTTTTCACTTCCATCTATATTTATTCAAAGAATTTATGAAATTATAATTTGTTTACTGGCACAAGCGCTTTCTTAGCTGTCATTTTGCATCACATACATTACCTAGGTCTCTGCACTGTTTTTCTGGTCTGGTCACTGCAATATATATTTTGTAACGCGTTCCCAAAATAAGATTTCTGCTTTATTTCTACTACCGTTTACACATTTAGACGTTGCCAAGGCGATTTTGAAAACAAACATATTATGTGGGCGTGCCTTGAGTATATAATATAAAATATTCTGCTTACCCCTTAAGAAAATACCGAAATTGAGTTTGCATTATAATAATGCAAATATTTAGGAGCCATCTTAAAGATGTTAGGAATGGGGATTCGAGAAACGTTGTTTTACTGAATGCTCCGATTTATTCATGAGCGTCCCAACGAGCCGTTTCAGGCAATTTTCCGTAGGCACTGAATTTTCTATTCTCTCAACAGGTAAGTGTACAATACTTCATGCTCATAGCTATTAGAGGGTCGTCTGTATTGTGTTTCTGTTTTTTCTGTTTAATATTTTTACTATCACTAATCGCCACATAATAAGAGAGAGAATAAGATTAAAAGAAAGGCGGGAAGGTTAACCAGGGCTGAGCCCGGTAGGCTACCCTGCACTGGGGAACGGGGGAGGGGGCAGGAAAGTTAGAGAGGAAGAAATGGGAGCTATAAGCGGCAATAGTGCGAATAGCGGCATTGTCCTGCGACGCTTTGTGCAATTCTATACAATACGTCTGAGACATTTCTATGTTGCACATGTTCTCTCGTTGAAGAAATATTGCTGAAAGATTGCAGGTTAGTGAGCATATCAACAACGAATCCCTTACGACAGCAGCTAAGTAGAATCATAGAAATTCATTGCAGTTTTACGTCATCTACGTATACACCAGGGGTCTCAAACTCAGCTTATAGCCGGCGGGCCACAGTCGCGAAATTTAGCTCTAAGGGCCGGGACAGTGAAGATGGTGGAGTTGGAGAGAGTTTGAACAAAATGGCCTTGCCATTTGAAAAGATCCGATATCTCATATATATAGGTCATTTCTGAAAGGGATTTGGAGTCAGGATTCGAAAAACATCGATACGGATGTACACAACGAGTGAAATCTGGACGCGGATGGAAATGTCGATTTTTTGTTCCAAGGTTATGTTTCAGCACATAATGACCACATGTTCCTCACGAAAGAAATGCTTGAGACCAGTCATGTCTGTGTAGCTCACGAACATACTTAATTAGAAAATAAAAACAAATGGGACGGAGACGGTCATGTGTGCCGGCCGGGCCGCTAGGAACGGTCTCAAACGCCGTATACACCATGCGTTCCCCCCTCCTCCCCCCTCCCCCCCCCCCAAAAAAAAGCCGCTACCAGCGTTGTTGCTGCTGTACGCCTGCTCGGATATACGGTATTGTGCAAACCTTCTTTTAAGGACAAGGAAAAGTCCACACCGGTATTGCACCGTCGTGCGAAGGCTTCCTATTGACGTTATTGTGATTATATGGCAATCCGCTAGCTGGTCGACAAGCGGAGCAGCGACTCCCATTAAATGCAAAAATGACAAGCAAGAACCGCTGTCAGCGAAGTGTATAAAGAGTTGTCCTGTGAAGAAGCTAAAACAAGCCCCAATAAGTTGTTTTGGAAGGAAACTAATTCACTTTGAGCAAGAAGGGCAAAACTTTTAAGATACTAACGGACACTTCATTCGACTGAAACAAAATATGCCACAGTTAAGAAAGTTTCCAGCAGACATTTTCGTGCATAGGCGTTTGCTGCTACATTATATGGATCTATAACAAATTTAAGAATGTATCGAAGTATCTTAAGATACAATTGACCGATTTCAAAAATCATACTACGCATGCGCCAAACCAGCGCGACGCGAGTCCCCCTTGCGGCGAATCGACCCAACTAGTCTCGGTTGGAAAGCAAAGCAGACGCTGCGGCAGTGACGGCAGCGTGCGCAGTTTCTCTGCGGGTATACTGTACGCTGTACGCGTGATTTTTCCAAGCATGCCTGCAAACTGTGTTGCTTTCGGGTGCACACAATACTATTACGGAAAGGGAAACTCTAGCTTCTTCCGTTTTCCATCGGCGAAAGTGAGTGCGAATAGAAGGGCTCTGTGGATATCCGCAGTAAAACGCGTCAACACGGACGGCTAGTTGTGGCAGCCGACAGAGCATTCCCGAATCTGCACTTTATTACAGGTAAGTTATTTCTGACACTTGTCATGACCATCGTGCTGTAAACTGGCCGTGTCAAACGCAGGCCGGCCTTCGAAGTTTGTGAACCACCCGGACTATGTACCGACAGTGTTCACTTACAGCAAGACTCCGGGCGAGGCTGCTGTACCGCGGCACAGTCGTCGCGTGAAGAGACAAAAAGACTGCGAACGTAAGTAGACGTATGTAGTACATGCTACGATAAAATCTGTACCACTGCCCGATGGCTCACGATGTTGCGTCACTGTGCATTGAGACCGATCAGACAGAGAAGAATCAACTTGGCTGGTTTATTCGGATTTGTGGAGTCCAAGATCCGTGACCGTAGAGCTTGATTGTTTTGGTTACTGTATTACGCTTCCCTTAGGCGCATGGACACGGTTCGCAAGGCGCCGTCGTGCCGACGTGAAGATGGTTTGTTACGTCGGCTGTAATCCGTCACTCACATTCTGCGCGCTAGCGTAAGCGCCGGCGTTGCACGTTTTTCAGGCGCTTCCCCCGGATTGTTAAGACAGCGAGAGTTGATGTTGCACACTTCTCTTTATGTTTTGGTGCATGCGATTTTTTCATCGGGTAGTGGCCCGAGTTGCACAGGGTCACATTGATATAATTTTATACCCGTCATTTGGGGGGGGGGTATGAAGCCGAACGGCCGAACTACGCACTGTGTTTCGTTATACCAGAAACGTGTCATTGTTCTACTTTGATATCCAACATTGCGGTTTATTAGCGTTACCGCTGATACACCTTAACATGACTGTATAGTTGAAATGAATGGATTTAAATGAAATGATTATTTCTACATTAATATACAAGGACAGCAAACATTTGCCCCACCTTAGGCAAAGGCTAGTCGAAGGTCCAGTGAATGAGCGTGTGTCAGGTAAATGCCAGTACAGCAAGGAATAAAGAGCGAAAGTAATGGTTGAATGCAATCAAACTGTTTTATTCTGAAACAGCACAGACTTTATTCGAATACAAAGAACTTGTTCGCACAAATAAACAATTTCTAAATGTATCCAAACATTGTTGCTTGGCTGTATACATGTTCATAAACCTTCGATCTCCCACTGTGCGGGAGCTGCCAACACGGGCTCCCACAAGGAAAACAGCCTGATTAGTGAATCTACAGACAGTCCAGTCAATCAAGAGCAGCATGGTAATTATCATTTAAGACATGTTGTACTGTGCTAAATGAAGTTCATTTGGTACACCACAACTTCATAAAAATGATTTATTAGCATTGTAATCCACTGAATGCCCCTTGTAGCAGGAACGGAACAAAGGAGGACTGTCATGACTACGCCCATTTCAACCCATTTATAGAAAAAAATTATTGATTCATATATGAGCCCATGACTGTCTGTTCCCCCTTTACTGTTTTCAGTAATGTCACATGTCACAAAGTCAGCAGCAAAATGTGCCAGATCTCTCATGCCAGTAATATTTGGAATGAAGACCACTGTTTCTAGAATGACCGATATAATGCTTGCCATAGCACACTTAGCATCAGTGACGAGCTTGTTTTTTACTGCAAGTTGACGCAGGAATGGAATGTCCAGAGCATGATGCTACACCTACAGGAGCATTACTGCCAGTCCAACCACCAGGGAATGGTGAGTCGGAAACTTCTGTGGTCTGTCGTCACGTTCTCAGTGTTCTCAAACAGTTCAGAAGTGAAAATACAAAGAACAAAAATGTTATAAAATATATGTAGCCAAGTTACAATGCCTGTGTGAAATAGCGCAAAATGAGAGTTTTTAAGGACATCACATTTATAAAGGATATGGCTATACAAAAAAGGAGGACTAGTTGAAAAGCTAGTTATCTACTGCTAATTTGTTGTCTAGGTGATCATGACACCCAAGTCTTGTTGCAACATAGTGCTCTCATTTTGCCTTTAGGTGAACCCGACACACCTATGAGTGGCACTGCACCAACTGACGTGATCCCTACACCTGAAGCATCTCGAGATGGTAAGTTCGACTAACTTTGCACTACTGTTCTAACGCTGTTACTTTTTTTTATGATAGCCGTTTTAGAAAAATATATAATCTGGCCACATTTTTAACATAGCTATAATAATTTGATATGTGCATGCAGCTAAATGAGAGTTATTGTTCAGGTGAGAGGATAGTAACAAAGCATTGCGAAATGTTTGTGCCATACTAGCCCTGCAGCATAGTCGTCAATTGCAATTGCACCACTATCACTGTATACAGCTGCATACACTACAGGCTTATTGTGATTTCTTTGTAGTCATTACATTTAGTAATGCCGCACTTAAGCTGTTTCGTGCACTATCTGCTGTGACTAATGAAAATGATGTATGATGCTTTGTAAACATAGCGTCATTAACGTAAAAAATCTTTAGAGGAGACGGAAGATAGAACTCCCAACCACATCTGTGTATGTCAAGCCTATATTTCATTATCGTCCATTTTTCTTACAAGGATAAGGCAGCTTTAGACAGAAGTATTTCTTGCTGTCTCTGCCCTGCATCCTTATGAAATGCAGCACGACGTCTCAGAACAGTTCGCATACTGAATAACTGTGCTGTGTGCCTTTCTGTACCCACTACACAGATTCTAAGCCAGGCCCCAGCCAAATGTGTTCCAGACATGACGAACAAGAACCAACTGTGCAAGAAAAAATTGCACTTTTACGCAAGACCATTTCCTTGCTGGAGAGGCGAAACGTCAAGTTGGAAGAACGTTTGGACCAGGCCATGTCACGACTTCTGACACTAGGCTTAATTGAGAAGTCGTCGAAGGATTGTTTATACTACACTGGCCTTCCTAATTATGGCGTTTTTCAAAGCCTGTTTAATTACCTCAAACCTCGTGCTAGTATGATGTCGTACTGGGGCTGGGAGAAAAAAACAGGAAGTGATGTTCGTGGCCGCCCAAAGGAGATTGAACTTGTCACTGAATTTTTTATGGTGCTAGTGCGCCTGAAAACTGGCATGGCAGGGAGAGAGCTAGCACGGAACTTTATGATGTCGCCAACCCAAGTTAGCCGTATTTTTGCCACATGGATAAATTTCCTTGAGCAAGAACTCGAGCAACTCACGAAGTTACCAACACGAGAAGCCATTGCACAGTACCTTCCAAAATCATTTAAGGGGTTTGAAAATACAAGGCTGGTTTTGGATGCAACTGAAGTTCGGTCAGAACGTCCTTCTTCGTTTCATGGCCAACGGCAGACATTTTCACCATACAAACATTACAATACTTATAAAGTCCTGATAGGGTGTACACCAGATGGCTATGTCGCCTACGCTTCCAGAATCTGGGGAGGATCAGTCTCAGATAAGACCATTCTGCAAAGTTCTGGGCTACTTGATCGCTTGCAGTCTGGGGATGCTATCATGGTAGATAAAGGCTTTACATTTCCTTATTTACCCCAAGGAATCACAATTTACAGGCCACCGTTTCGTGAGCCGCATGAGACACAAATGACACCTCAAGCTGTGGAAGATACCCGTCGCATTGCATGTGCAAGAGTGCACGTTGAGCGAGCCATTGCACGTGTCAAAAGTTTGCATATTCTTGATGGGGCATTCCCAATCAGTATGATTGACATCGGAGAACAGATATTTAAGGTGTGTTGCTTGTTAAGCAACTTTAAAAGGCCACTGATAAAGAATGCCCACTAGTTTCGAGCAGAGATAACTGGAGAAGGTGATTAATAAATGAAAGTTTGGTGTGCAGCTCTTGTCCAGTGTGTTTTTCCTCTTTGCATCATCTGCTAAATGCAAAGCATTTTTAGGCAAACTTATATCACTTTGACCGTATCTGTCTGTCTAGCCACCTATGTCTCAGTGCGCACCTGATCATCTCATTTTCTTGGTATACAGAAAAATTGGCATGGTAGGGTATGAATGCATGGCGAACGTGAATAATCAATCTTTATATTGAAAACGTAATACACTCGTCATGTACGTAATTACTGATGACACTGGAACAACGTGTGGCTCACACCTGCAGTGCTTAGCTCATGGCATGCGGGTATGTGCCACAGCTGTTTGAATTTAACACAGCCTAGGCCAGTCAAGGACCAACTGAACTATACACCTTACATACCATGAAAACGCACTTAAAAAGAAAGGCACACCATTTGTCTCATCTTGCAATTGAAATATAGGCGTGACAAGCACACAGACACGCATGCCACCTACCAGGCAGTAGGGGGTATCGAACTCGGGCTACCAAAGTGCCAAGCGAGCACACTGCCACTACGCTATGGTGGCTTTAAACTTCGAAGTCTATTTCCAACGCAAAAAGTAGGTGCTTCCACCAGGCAAAAAGCCATTGAAAATACAGCTTGAGAGGACCTGGGGACCATACAGGTAGCAGCAAAAAAAAAAGTCTGACTTAACATCACTTCATAATAATAATAGCAACATCATACAGAGCAATAAACATGAATAAAAAAAAGGTAAGAATACAATACAAAGTGAAAACTTTTTTTGCCATTATACAAAATACAGCAATGCATGGAAAAAAATTGTGTGGTCAGATAAATGCGCATCATACCATAACAGTTTTTTATTTGTTCTGAAGAAAAATCCGTATTTGCGATCTCAATTTCAACAGTGGTACATTAAAACTTAATTGTGAAGCCACGCGATTTATTACAGTGGGTACGTGATAAGCGAGAGCAGACCTCCCATAATTTGTTCGTGCTCGCGGTGTTAGTATCCGCTCGTTTCGCAGGGGATAAGGTCTTGGTATTTTGTGCGTAAAGTGCAGAAGGTTATTTTTATGCATCTACAGAAAAAGTTTGTGATCATACAATTTACTGGCTTTAAGTAGATTGTGTTTGATAAATAATGGATTAGTTGGTAGGTCTTTAGGGTCACCAAAATATTTATCAAATATTCTAAGCACATTGGTTTGCAATAGCTCCAGTTTTGCATAATTCATAGTAGTTTTATTGCCCCACACTACAGAACAATAGGGCAGACGGGAGTAGAAGTGAGAACAGTATATTGCCTTCTTTAGGTGCAAAGGAATCATATCAGATAATATGAATAAGTCAACTGCTTTGCTTAGCTGTGGTGCAAGTTTATTAATGTGTGTATTCCATAACACATTTTCTTCAAACCACACTCCTAGAAATTTTTGGCACTTTACTCATTCTAGAACAGTGTCCTGAAACGTTATAGAAAGTTCAATGTCACATGGTTTTTTGCTGGATTTAAATAGAACATAATTCAATTTCTTTATGTTCAGTGCTAATTTATTTATATGAAGCCACCTATCAAGCTGAATTAGCTAGTCATTTGTCGTGTTTTTAAGGTGGAGAAGTGTATGCGCTGCAAAAAAGACATTTGTGTCATCGGCGTAAATTACCAGCTCTGGTGAGTTAGGAATGTGAAACAAGTCATTTACATAGAGCATAAATAATAAAGGCCCAAAATTGACCCCTGAGGCACTCCTTGTTTTACCGTAGTAGGGGAGGGGGGAAGAGGAGATAACCTCACCAATTTTTACACATTGCTTTCTACAAGAAAGTAATTTTTTAGGAGATCTAAGGAAACCCCGCGAATATCATAATCATGAAGTTTCAGCAGCAGAATGTCATAGTTGACGCAATCAAACGCTTTCCTATGATCAACAAAAAGAGCAATACTGTAAAGCTTACAGTGTCGACACTGTAAAATGCACATCTAACATATGACCAAAACACAATAAAAACAAGCATACCATTTGTCCTACCTTACAATTTAAATGTAGACGTAACAGCACACACACACACATATGCTCCTTACTAAGCAGCAAGGGTGTATCGAAACCGGACTTTCGAGGTGTCAGGCAAGCACGCTGCCACTGCGCTATGGCGGCTGCTAAATTAGATTTCTTTTGCAGATCACTTAAGTTTCCTGATTTTCACTAGGAGGTCATCCCGAGGTTCACACACATAAAATCCTCGCTGGAGCATCTTGTGTGACACATACTGCCCACACGTGTAAAGCTTTCCTAGACGTTTCACACGTTTCGTGAGTAGCTCGGGCACAAGCGTGTGCCGCATAAAGTGTAGCAGTAGAGGAAGGATCTCCTGCTCCCAGAAATTGATGTCGAAGTCTATGCGTTCGGCATTAATTTGGTGGGGCTCGGTTGGGTTGCCCGACTCAACCCACAGAACGAAATCGCACCACTTATGTCCCGTAACAGCCATCTGTCCTTGCACTTGGTAGAAATACTGGTGATCCCTTTTCAGAATAGCTTCACCGTCCTGGAAGGTGGAGCAGAAAGCTCTGTCGGCGCAGGCTTCTTCTCTCGTCAATCCTCGCTTGGAAAAGGGGCATTTCACCTCGAGAAGGCCTTCTTCTCCATTCACTGTGACAATCCTAGCTGGCGAGGCTGCCACAAATGGATACTTATTATGTACATGAAGGCCAGTCTCAAGGACTTCGACAGTGCTGTCAAGATGCCTCAAAATAGCTACATACGCATCGACAGCATCCTTTTCATGGACTCGCCCATATACAAGTGCTTCGGACACTGCCCTATCACTAGGATAGAGCAGCGTTTTAAGAAGGCCCTCAGGCTTTATACACCGACATATCCTCTTAAATAACGATGCTGTCAGACGACCAATCCTGGCTGTATACCAAGATTTGTTGCTAGCTTGTCCTGCTGTTTGGATACATATTCTGTCCCTGTCCTCTTGACATAGGGGCTTCACTGATGCCAAGTATGCATCAACCAGTGCCATAGCACCTTCTCCCCGCAGGTCCTCATTATCATCAATTAAAATCTCTGACGGTTCATCAATATTTTGAGGTTCTTCATTTGCTGGTCCCAAGTACCGCAGCACTTGAAGTTCCGGGCAGCATGCCAACAAGTTCTCTTTCAAACTTTCCACGTCAGTTTGGTGCGGTGGGACAGCACTTGGTCTGTACGGCTTGTACTCCCTTTTCTTCTTTTCATATGGTGGCTTATTTATCATATGCTTTCTAAATGTGATCTCCTTCAACGGCACCTTAGGGGCTGGCTTCTTTGCTGCATTAAACAAAACGCGCGTAAGTTGTGTAACAGTTAGTTTTCTTGTGCTTTCAATTATACACAAAAAAACGAATACAAAACCAACCTAGTTTATGATTTCTTTTACGAAAACAAAATTCGTTCATTTTCTGTGCAAAGCACAGTTTATATATGCAAGTTCTCATTCATGGGCTGCAAATTTGAAGGTGCTCTGTCAGTTAGGTTGTTATTGCTGCTGCTTAGAAATAAACTTTATAAGTGAACATGTCTTTTGACGATATGGTTCCACTAACGGATGCATCCGTTTGCAATGAACAAGCTTCATGCACTTTTGAATGCTTTAGACTACATCTACTCTATATAATAAGGAGTATGATACCTTCTGGGGGCACAATCCATTTGCATGGCAAGTCCGTACACGAAGGCGGTTGATTGCGCCCAGTAGTCGCCAGGTCGGCGACGCTTAGAAGCAGTCCTGCGACGTGTTGTCATGTCTCGCTGCGTCTGTCAGAGAAAGCGGTGCAGATTACACTCATATGAAGACACGACGGGCTTTTCTGATCTTAAAAACCACAAAGCGTTTTCTTTTCTTTTTTTCAATTTTAAGAATCTACAAGCGAGCTATATACAACGCGAGCCTTTAACATGATCAGCCTGCCTTTCTGAGGGAGCAATAACATCAAGTGGAGTGAGACAGCCTAGGTAAACATATACAATAAACATGTGCTTATTATAACGAGGGAACAGCGCACGCTGTTTACGCCAGCGAGATGGCTCCCTCGAACAATTCAAACCGAGGCACGCGAGAAGTACGGCTCGAAGCAGGATTCGGTGCTTTTGTTCATGTGATAAACGGCAATGTTGGCACACAAATACGGCCGCAGTTGCTCTTTCGCTCTCGACAGTTGAAGACTCGGTCGTACAGCTTTCGTTATAGCTACATACCTAGCTAACATATCTACATCGCAGAAATATACATACAGTACAGAAGCGCTTTACCGTTCGCCCGAACATGTCACTGCATTAAAAAGAAACGAACTTACCCTGCGATGCACTGGCAATAAGCGCCGATGATGTCACCCGTTGTTTTCTCGTACCACGCCATGACCTCGTACACGCTGCCCGTCTTCATAGATGGCTTACAAGTTCCTCTTAGAAGTCCAACTTCTGGATCGGCGGTAGTCGTATTGAGCATTTGATTGGCCACGTAACCTTCATCGTGTAGCGCCCAACCACGATGCGCCTGGCGAACGGTGGATGTGTGAGAGTCCAAGTATTCCCATACGCCGTCGCAGCTCACGGGGCACTTGGACAAATTTCGCGTCCATCCCGCGTTTGCAAACGGGATGGGCACATTATTCTCTTCAATCATAATAGATTTCAGCGGAAATCCGATACAACTGAGGCGACGCACAGCGCAAATTGCGAAGCTACACAGAGCACAGGCCACTCGAGCTGCACGCCAGCGTAAGCCTTGTTTTCCAACCGAGCGTAGTTCCTAGGTGTTCCCTGTAGGCGGCGCGCACAATTTTGAAATCGGTCAATTGCCAAATATCGTATCGGATACAATTATTACGGCAGTATTTTGTATCTGTATCTCCAATACTTTTTGCCTGAGTATCTTGTATCGTATCGCGATACAATTTCAAAGTATCTTTGGCCAGCCCTGGAGAGAAACAAGGAACAGATATGGGCAGACAATGAGGTAAACTGGCTGGGTACTTCTTCACCCAAAAAGCAGTTCGCTATTGAGCTTACGGTTCATGTAGCACTGTTCTTTATCGTCACATCAACTTGAGCGTGTTACACATATGTGCGTTTTATATGGTTATAACGTGGAGTAGTTGCATGAAAAATTATGTGGATCGTAAGGTCTGTGGGCAGGCCGCTGATGTTGCAAGGCAGACGGCAAAGTATCCGTCCGCATCTCCGCAGTTGACAATTTATCCCTTACCCCGCCTTAATGCGAGGTGGCAGTGAACATTGACACATTTAACGCGGGTGAAGGCCGACACCCTGTGAATCTTTAAGCTAGGCATTATTTTCACAATCATGTGCACTTTCGAGGCAAGCATAGCAATGCGGTATATCAGTGAAGACAAATGCGCCTCTTCCTGTGATGGGTAATTGCCCGATAGAACAACCTCGCAGAAGTGGCTCCAGATTCCCCTGTAGTTTACATTGCAGGACACGCTACGGTAATGGAGGCAACACTGTCTTTGAATGGTGATCACGCAAATAGTTTAGCTGTACACTCGTTTCGCGAGGCATCTGGTTGTCCTTCAGCAGAGCCCGGCCATTTTCTGCGACACGTCCCATAGGGTCTCGGCGTCATGCTGATTTCCAGGAGCAGACGTTGGCTTGCAGTCTGCGAACGCCTTCCCGCTGATGCCTTCCACCTCCTCCGAGACCGCCAGATGTATAGACGTCTGCGCTCCGTCCTCGACGCTCTGTTATTAGAAAGAGTACGAGTCTGGTTAATTGCGGTTTTGCGAAGACGAATGACTCCGGGCGGCAATACCAGTGCACATGTGACTAAAATTTCCGTACCTTCGGTACTTGCGATAATGCAAATAATTAGAAATAACAGATCAGAAGCAAAAATTACGGCGCTCATTGTTTCATACTCAGAACATATGCTCAGAACTCAGTTCATACCACGAACATATGCACACATAGCGTGACAGCAAAGAAAAAACAAACCAAAGGAGAAGGCAAGGTTGTTTGCGCTTCGTTGCAATATTACGGTCCGGTTGGAAACAAATGAAGCAAAATTATAAAGGAAGGCCAGGACCTCTGGCGACATGTAAGTGAGGGCTCACAACTCTGTACGCAAACAAGAAATCACGATGGAATAGACCAGGGCAAACGTGAGAGAAAATATGAACAAGTACAGAAAAGAAGAAAATTATGTGGCTTCCAAGCGCTGTGGCGAGTAATGCTGCGAGTTATTTTCGCCGATGTTGTTTTGTCACAGCACCGTTGGTCAATCTCCTAAGAATCACCAGTTGGCGCATATTTTACTGTACGCACCATTGGCGCTTATTTTTCACAGACACCTATCCCTATGATGTAGGTATTTCCGCGAGGGCAGGACGATGGTGACAATTACTGGGTGATGACGACGCATGAATGCTATTGGCCGCGACATCGAGCGGAGTCGCCGCCTGGCGGCTACTGGCTGAAGAGCACCTAGTGTGGATTGCTCCCTGCGTCGTCTGCTAGCCACGTCGTGCTTCCATGTGAGTGTACGTCCTGCACGTTCTCAAAGGGCGGTGTGTTCTGTCACGTTAGCGCGAGTTTAACTGCTCCTACGTATACCTGACATGGTGTACAGAAGCAAATGAGCTTGCTCGGCTGGATGCGCATTGTAGTAAGATCAGTGAGTGCGACTTTCGAGAGGGCTGTGTATTGGTGTCGTACCCTTCGTTCGCCAGAATCATTTCAGTGTTGGTGCCGCTTTCTGGTTCAAGCACGTCGTAAAGTGCGCTTGGCATAGTCCCAAACATGATGCGCATTAAATAGTGTGTCAATGCAGCGTTTCAGCGACTCGGTGGTAAACAAAAACGAGGCTCATACAATTTCGCGTTGTTGCTAGGTGTATAAATGCGGCACTGTAGTTCATGATGAGCTGTAGTTGTGCTTAAGATGTCCTTTTAATCTACAATCGTGGTCCCGCTACAGCGAAATATTTCTATCAAGTGAAGTCTGATACTTCGGTACTCTAACTGTCCCCTAAAAAAAGCCGACAGTGGAATGACACAGCAGTGATAAAACAGAGTTGCCGAGCGCAATTTCAACATACAGCGAAATTTATGTAGAACCACCCGTGTACTTAGATTTAGGTACGCATCGAAGAACCCAGACGTTAAAATTATTCCGACGGCGTGCCTTACATTTATGTCCTATAATTTCATGCAAAAACTCATCCTTTTTTTACATTATCTTGAGCGTTTGTGTGGAGTTGTTATAGATTGATGGAAGCCAACGGATGTTATTACTTTAAAAAAAAAGACACTTACTTCAGAATATCAAGGGACCTTTGTAGTATCACTGTCGTGCACGTAATCAATCGATGAAAGATCTGTGCTAAACTCTTACCAGCGTATGCGGATTCCTGTGAACAGTGCTGCTGAACTCATTGCGCAGGAATATGGGCTGGTATACAAATGAACAAGAAGTAAACACTTTATTTCAGTCGTGATACAGCAGTGCATAGTACGTAGAACACAAGCTGAACACGTACAGAGATCAGCAAAAAAACGTCATATAGTGCGTAAGCGCAGACTGTCATCCAGGGCGAGCTCATCCTTTTCATCGGGAGATTGCGCTTCTCTCATTAGTATAGTAACATTGGGTGATCTTCGTGCATCGATTGAATAATGAAGAGCGTGTATATTACTAGTCAGCTGCAATCAACGCATTTTATTCGCCGACAACAGGCTCAAACCGCTCACAACGAAGCGCCGCTGTGTGCGCGCCACCGACCGCCTCTCCACACTAACGCGGCGACGGTGCTGCCACCTATAGGCCGATCTCGCGGCCAATACTCCGGTCGTTGAACACCAGCGTACGAGATGCCCGTTGTTGCCTTCTGCAGTTAGCAAAACACCTTTGTGACGTCGGAGACGATTGTGCGCTGTACCACTTCCAGGAACACATTGATATACCACGTGGTGTGTGTTAAAAGGACGATGATAGTTGTATTCCGACGATGAGAAATGAAACTTTGGTCCCGGTGGGCTCAATAAAAGAATTTGGAGAAGCTTAAGCTTCGCCTTTAAGAGTTGAACGCGATAGCGATATCCTGCCCTTAGTGCATACTGTGACCACTTAGTGCATACTTCTTATTGCATGTTGTTACTCAACAAGTTCACATTGTGCATTACTGCAATGTAATTGACAAAGTACAAAGTGGTCGCATAGCCGAGCTTTGTTGTATGCCTTCGCTGCCTCCGTCTTGCGTGGTCGCCCTCGTTGTCGCGCGCCACTTGACACTGATGCCCCACCAAAACTCGCCGATGAGCAAGACGCCGCAGTTTGGTTGGCGCTTGTAGACGACACAGAATCCATCAGAAGCGCGCCAAGAGCCCGGTGGTGTGAGAGTATCAGTGCACCCACTGCGTGTGTGTAACAGAATGCGTGCACTAAGGTTTGTGGCCTGTGTAATGGGTAGCATGCTTTAGAACAGGAGCAGTTATGCGCGAGAAACTTCTTCGAAGTTGCGATGCACCCACTACGTGGTCTTAAAGGAATGTGAGGGCCTTTTGTAATGGGTGGCTGGCTTTAAACCACCAAGTTGTTATGATATCCACGTGGTGTGACGCCCGATACTGCGGTATTACATGTACTGTGACACCTGTATACAGACGTGCATGTTTGTGAAGCATGAAAGTTACCATCAGTACAGTTCCAAGCAGAGGCGTGGCTGTGTGGTAGAACACCTGCTTGCCACGCAGGCAGCCTGCGTTCAATTCTGACTCGGACCGAACATTTTTATTACCTTATTTTATTTGCAGCTCTCTCGATTTTTCCGTCACGGACAAGATGATGATTTTTCGCTCACAACCAACGACGCCGACACCGACACCAGAATTTCTGCGAAACGAGCTCTTAAATTCTATTGCGTTAAAAGGCGGTAAAGCATGAGCGGCCTCTACCACCATTTTCTGTTACGAGGAACAACTACCCGTTTTGGAAATATTCTGGAAACAATGTAGGTGAAGTGCAATGCCTCTGAGTGTGAGCATCACGAGATACCACGAGCAAGGACAGTGGACCGTAATGCGCAGTACAAGAGAGAGTGAAGAGAAAGTGAAATGTAAGGAGGTTAAACAAAAGAAAATTTTCCGATTTGCTACCCTGCACTGGGGAAGGGGTAAGGGGGCACAGAAAAGTAAGGAAGAAAAAAAAAGAAAGACAAAGGGTGAAAAGAAAGCACGGGAGTGCCATAGTCATTTAGTCATTTAGCGAGGGTGGTTCACCGCAGAAACTCCAACAGCGCCTTCGTCGCTTTCTCGTTGGAAGCTCGAACGTTCGGGCACTTCATGATTAATTGCTCGGAACGCACCCGGTCATCGAGGCGTGCTAATGTTACTGAGACGTGCTGTCTCTGGGAGCTGTCTTCACCCCATTCACCACCTGGATCCGTCACTTCAACTTCAAATTCCATCCGGACTATCCCAATTCGAACAATAGCCCTCTGCCACCGGTTGCTTGGAGTGTCACTCACGAACAGCTTTGCTTACCTAATCGTAATGGCAGGCAGTGCTACCTGTGATCACTGTGACAGCGAGGAAATCATTGCGATCACTACAAACAGTTCAAAGAGTTCACCGTTGTTTGCAGCGCTTCGCCTTTATGGTTAGAGTGCGGTAGTGCCGTGCCCGAAGATTGTCAGAAACAAAAAGCGGTTTCCATCATTCAGAAGTCGTTAGTATTGCTCAAGACGCATTCGGGTGGTCGAATAAATTTTCACGGCAAAGTACTTCGTCTCTCCCATTAAATTCATAGCTTTTTCTTCTTACCGCAGCAAAAAACTATACGTGTTTGCGATTAAGTGACCTTCTAGGCACCTCTCTCCATGGAGGAAGGAATGCTAAGGAGAGGCCCTATCGTATTTCAATGCATTGCAAAAAGCGTGGGGGAAGTGACGTCAGATTTATGGGGCAGACAAACCGGTATGGGGCAAACAAAACAGCAGACGCCCCGCGACGTGCTCTCCGCGGTGGTTAGCTTCTGCGCAGCTTTGTAGTCCCGGCGGAAACTTAGCGCGTATTGTGCGGTTCGCACGCAGTAAAATGTTGCAAGCAGACGTTTACCAGGCTGTTCGTGCGTGGCAGGCCCGAGCGCTGCGTGCTGAAAGTCTTCGTGCAGCGTTTTTGTGCAACAGTACAGAATACCGGTACGTGCCGTGATCAAAAACGTCCAGCCCCTGCATCATCGTATTCGAACTCACCTAGCAGTGACTTACGCGTTCTGCTGGGCATTAGGTCTTCCCTTTCTCGTAGCCCGATTTCCCGATCTATTGCCGGATAAGCGGTTCTTTGTTCGTGTATACGGAGTGAGCGTAGTAGCTATTCGGCGCAACGCCAACCTATAGTTGACGTAACTTCACATCGAAAAGAGGACACCGCTGTATTGTATACGCGATCGTGCACGTAAAATTTTAATTCCAGTACGTACACAACAAGCACGCAGCGAGCGCACACCGCACAATACATACATCACGTAGTCCGATAACAACAACATAAGTTTATTGCCCTTCCGTTGAACGACACAGCCTCTAAAAACGTACGATGCCTTCGGTGCATGTTATGTACGGCGCGTCAGACGCCAAAAACAAAAGTTCACGTGTGTTCTGAGTTGACACAATCAGTAAGAAGCAAGAGAGCGCACATCCGAGAGCATCGCATGCAAATACCATGCATTAGTGATCAGCCATGAAGCGAACGTGTACGTACACATGAAAAGTGACACCCGGTACTTTCCGCAGTGCACGCGATTTGCACAGGGTATACGCAACCGCTGGGCATTGCATAGCTTTCCTAAAGAACACACACAAGCAGTAGGGATGGTAAAATCGATGAACGATTAATCGATTAATCGATTAAAGGTCCACAATTAATCGATTAATCATAATCGATTTGCGCTTTTCGATTAATCGAATTAATCGGTTAAAACTATTCGATTAATCGATTACGGCATCCCCCACTCCCGCCCCCAACCTCGCCCCTTGGCCGGAGCGCATGACTGCGAGGCGCGCTATCCTGAGACGCAGACCCTGAACGCTATCTTTAGACGCAGGAAGTTGCGAAGCCGAATACAACTACTTTTTCTGGTTCTATTTGGGATACCGTCGATCGCGCACTTCTACGCAATTGCGTTGCACTGGAGTACGATCCGATGAACTAAATGCCTTCTCAGTTCACGACGTACTATAGTAACCCTCTAGTCGATCGCCGCACCAATTCCGAGCCCACTTGTGACTTGGCACAGCATGCGAACTGGCCTAGATCATGTGTTTGACGTTGCAATGGAGTATTTACCCATTCCTGCAACGTCAGTAGCATCCGAGCGCCTTTTTTCGGATGCTGGATGTGTGGCGACCCAAAGGAGGTGTCGGTTGTCGCTCGAGCATCTGGGGCAACTGACAATTCTTCGCTCAGTAGAAAAATGCATGTGGTTCGGAGCAGCAACCCCATGAAACAAAACAAAAGGGGATTGTTGAGAACGTAAGCAGCACGTGGATTCGCCAACTTTCAAAAGAGAAGTTTATTCTATTCTGTAAATTTCATACGTGCCAGCGCATCGTCTTCTAGCTTATTTTGTTCGTGTTTGTTTTTTGCCGCACTGTTTCATCGTGTTGCCGCGTAAACGCATGTCTACTTCCATTTGGTAAACGAGTAGCTTTCGTCACCTGTAGTGTCAATCGCAACTTTCTTTGTATTCTATTCAACCCTCAGATTTTACTCGTTTCTTGTGTATGTGCGGCATTGTAATATGCGCTGCTTATTTACTCACTGATTCTTAGTACCGTTCTGTTTTAGTCTTTAGCAAATAAAATATTGTTTACCAATGAAACACAGAGAAAAAATGTATTATAAGGCAGAGAGAGTGGCCTGAGCTAGTACGACCCTGCCTGCTACTCTGCACCGGGGAAAACGCAACGGGGCAAAAAGAGTGATGAAGTACGATGATGGGGAGATGATTAAGTAATCCGTATATACATAATAAGACACGCTTGCTAGCGTAAAGAGGAGAAGGACGCTAGTAACCATCTTTTATTTGCTGTATACCAACTAGCCCAACTGTCCGTCTTATATGGTATATATACCGTTTTCATAATTGTTGAGCTAACTTTCCTACGATGCAGTTACCCCAATTAATGGCAGCTAGTCACTTCTTCAAACAGAGTGTTCAAGCGTGGTTTGCTTGCACTGGGACGCGGAAAGTGTAAACTCGGCTCTCTTGACAGGAACACGGTGCTCTACCACTGAGCTACGGCGGCGGTCATACCCCGTCCACTTCATAGGGTACACATGTGCATTTAAACCTAGGAGTGTTAGTCAGCGCCGATCACAGCCATGGCGGCGAGTGTGGAAAAATCTTTTTCTACCTTTTGGCCTCACGTAGCAAGTGACCTTTTTTTACGAGCTGGCAGCTGACCAGTAATCCCTCGCATACTACTTGAAGGCACCAAGTCTGCCAGAACGAGACCCTCGCTATGAATGAGGGAAAGAAGGTGACTTAAGGGCTCGTTTTTCTTTGTCATGCACCCTGAAGCTCCCCTACACATTCCTTCGCATTATTGTCTGTTAGTTCTAATTAATATTGTCGCGGGTTATAAAACACGGGGCTTTATTTAGAAAGGCGTACGGCGTGTCGTACTCCAAGATACCGCTGAAGCCGTGCAGCCGCCAAGAACGTCTTCTTTTTCAGTCTTTTCCGCTGCGCCTCTCGAGCGCACCGGTTGTCTTCCTTGTCGTCGCCAGCGTATAGACAGACACAAATATGGACGCGGCATTACCCTCCTTCCAGAGCGAGCATCGTCTCGATGCTCACGAAGTAGCAGTTGATGCACAGTTAGCGAGTGGGCGGTCACATCAATCAGAAAAGTACGGCTTCATGCGTACCACGTGCACTGTCTCCGGCAGATGCTGGCGGCGCT
Source organism: Rhipicephalus sanguineus (assembly GCF_013339695.2). Taxonomy (NCBI): domain Eukaryota; kingdom Metazoa; phylum Arthropoda; class Arachnida; order Ixodida; family Ixodidae; genus Rhipicephalus; species Rhipicephalus sanguineus. The sequence continues at coordinate 78,199,555 of NC_051182.1, read as the reverse complement.
TTGAACAAGAAGAGCCGTCAGGGACGACTTCGTACGTGACGTCGCTAAGGCGGCGCAGAACCTTGTGGGGTCCGAAGTATCGGCGCAGAAGTTTCTCCGAGAGGCATCGTCGTCGTACAGGGAACCAAACCCAGACTCTTTCCCCGGGCTTAAAGGTGACGAATCGATGGCGGAGATTCTACCGTTGAGCGTCAAGTTCTTGCTGGCTAGTTATTCTGACGCGGGCAAGGTGTCTTGCTTCCTCGGCGCGCTCAGTGAAATCTGCGGCGTCGGTCTCTGAATCACAGTCATGAGGCAGCATAGCATCAAGCATCGTAGTTACGTCTCTGCCGTGAATTAGTGCAAACGGTGTCATTTTCGTTGTTTGCTGGCGTGCCGTATTATACGCGAATGTGACGTACGGCAAAATCCTGTCCCAATTCTTGTGTTCCACGTCGACGTACATGCAAAGCATGTCGGCGATAGTCTTGTTCAGTCGTTCCGTAAGTCCATTTGTTTGTGGGTGACAAGCTGTCGTCTTCCTATGCGCTGTACGACTGAGCGTAAGCACAGTGCGCTACAGCTCGGCTGTAAACGCGGTACCTTTGTCTGTTATCACGACCGCGGGAGCACCATGTCTCAGCACGATGTTCTCAATGAAGAACCGGGCCGCTTCAGCTGCAGTGCCGCTCGGAATCGCCTTGGTCTCGGCGTATCGGGTGAGGTAGTCCGTCGCCACTATAACCCATTTGTTACCGCTGTCCGATGTTGGAAATGGGCCTAAAAGGTCCATGCCAATTTGAGCAAACGGAGTTTCCGGTACTGGAACGGGATGTAATAGCCCAGCGGGTTTGACCGGTGGTACCTTGCGCCGCTGACAGTCAATGCATTTTCGCACGTAATGCTTCACCTCCACTGCTATTCTTGGCCAGTAGTATTTTTCTTTGATACGTGTCAATGTTCTTGTGAAACCGAGGTGGCCCGACGTGGCTTCGTCATGACAGGCTTGCAAAATTTCTTTGCGGAGGATTTCCGGAACTACCAGCTGATAGCTTTTACCTGTTGACGAGAAATTCTTCTTATATAGAATTCCGTTACGCAAGCAGAATGCTGATAAATTTCTCGAAAACACTCTCGGCGCATTCGTGGCTCGTCTATTCAAGAAGTCGACTAGTGAGTTGAGCTCCGGATCGTCTTGCTGTTGCCGGGAGATGACAGCCGCATCGACAACTCCTAAAAAGCCTGCGCATTCGTCATCCTCTGGGCTCGGTTGTTTAATCGGTGATCTTGACAGGCAATCGGCATCTAAGTGCTGCCTTCCCGACTTGTAGACTACGGTCATGTCGTACTCTTGAAGCCGTAAGCTCCAGCGTGCCAAACGTCCAGACGGGTCTTTCATGTTGGTCAACCAACACAGGGAGTGGTGGTCGCTTACCACTTGGAAAGCGCGGCCATATAAATACGGGCGAAACTTTGCAACTGCCCAAACGACAGCCAGACACTCCTTCTCAGTTGTTGAGTAGTTGGACTCAGCACGGGACAAGGTTCTGCTAGCGTAGGCAACTACTCTCTCCGCACTATCTTGGCACTGAACAAGAACAGCGCCGAGGCCCACATTGCTGGCGTCTGTATGGATGGCTGTTGGTGCATCCTCATCGAAGTGAGCGAGTACGGGCGGAGTTTGTAGACGCTGCCGCAACTCGTTGAACGACGCTTCTTGCTCTTCGCCCCATACAAACGCAACATCTTCCCTTGTGAGCCATGTGAGTGGAGAGGCGATGTGCGCAAAGTCCGCTATAAATCGCCGGTAATAGGCACAAAGACCCAGGAAACGTCGGACCGCCTTCTTATTTACAGGCCTTGCGAACTTTGCGACGGCTGCAGTTTTATCTGGGTCCGGCTTAACACCTTCCTGACTGACCACATGCCCCAGGAACTGAAGTTCTTCGAAGCCGAAGTGGCATTTTTCTGGTTTCAATGTGAGTCCTGCGGACCGTATGGCTTGAAGGACAGACAGCAGCCGTTTTAGGTGTTCTTCAAACGTTGCCGAAAAAACAATCACGTCGTCAAGGTACACAAGACACGTTTTCCATTTCAGACCGGACAGAACGGTATTCATGAGCCTTTGAAACGTGGCTGGGGCCGAGCATAAACCGAAAGGGAGGACTTTGAATTCATAAAGCCCGTCAGGCGTCACGAATGCGGTCTTTTCTCGGTCACGCTCATCTACTTCTATTTGCCAGTATCCACTTTTAAGGTCCATTGACGAGAAGTAGCGCGCATGCCGTAGCCTGTCCAAAGAGTCGTCGATCCGTGGCAGCGGATAAACATCTTTCTTCGTAACATTGTTGAGCTTACGATAGTCAATGCAGAAACGCAAGCTGCCATCTTTCTTTTTCACGAGCACCACCGGTGATGCCCAGGGGCTTTTTGATGGTTGGATCACATCATCCTCGAGCATCTTCTTGACCTGCTGCTGTATGACCTCACGTTCTTTCTGAGCGACGCGATATGGGTTCTGTCGGATGGGCCTTGCTGTCTCTTCCGTGATTATACGGTGTTTAGTCAGCGGCGTTTGACCCACTCGTGACGTCGAGGAAAAGCAGTCCTTGAACCGGCCAAGAAGTTCCATAACACGACATCTTTCAGTGGGCGTTAACCTTGGGCCGATGTCGACATCTGGTGATTGCGGTGCTGTACGAGCCGTTGATTCCCCTTGCATAGCAAGGCAGTCGTAAGAGTAGTCGAGTTCCTCGAGGTATGCCACAGCAGTTCCTTTACCAATGTGCCGGCGCTCGTTCGTAAAATTGGTAAGTAGCACCTCCGTACGGCAATCAACTAAGCTGACGATGCCGCGAGCGATGGCAACGCCTTGATGGAAGAGAAGGGCAGTTACACGTTCGGCTATGGCGTCTTCATTACACTGCACGCTGCAACTGACGGAAACAAGGCTACATGACAGCGGCGGCACGCAGACGTCTTCGTCTGCCACACGCAACGCCCTGGGGTCTTGGCCTGCGTCCGAGGTCACGGGATTGTCAGAGGCAAATGTTATAACGCCTTCACGTATGTTGACAACGGCGCCGTACTCCCTTAAGAAGTCCATTCCTAGTATTAGAGGCTTGCAGCACTCCGGTAGGATCACGAATGAGGCTACAAAAGCTCTATTCCCGATCGTGAGTCTTGCCTGAAGGCGTCATTACCTGACCTCCAGCATTTCGAATATAAGGGCCCGTCCATTCCGTTCTGACTTTCTTGAGTTCGCCTGCCAGTCGCTCACTTATAATAGAAAAGTCTGCGCCAGTATCGACTAAGGCCGTCACTTCAAGCCCATCAATTGTCACGGTGAGGTCGGCAGTCACAGTTTTCTCGGCGTAATCTTCTTGTTCGTCGTTCTCTTGTTTCGGCAACAATGGGGGATTTTCGGCAATTCGAGGACCTGCAACCTTCCCCCCAGAGGTCGCTGCTTTCAGTTTCCCCGCCGTGGGCTGGGAGACCGACCTCTAACGGCGTCAGCAAAACTACGGCGGCTCGGTGAAGCTAAACGAGCCGGTGATGGTGAGCGCGTCCGGAAGGTAGCGGAGCTCTCCTGCTGGCCAGCCAGGTCGTCGTCGATGGGGGCGCGGCTTTCACAAAACTGTCGGCGCGTAGCAGCAGGTGCACTTCCGCGGTACCCAGCTGGACGATGGGGGCAAAAACGGTAAATGTGCCCTGGCTCTCCACAATTGTAGCACAGTGGCCGACGATCCGCAGTGCGCCATATATCCGTCTTACGCAGTTGAGGTCGCCTTATGGGATCCTGCTGGGCCCAGGCTGCAACAGGTGGCGGTTGGCGGTACTGCGGCGCGGGCATGGGCAACGGTCGACGAACAGCGTCTGCATAGCTGTATGCGTCCGGCTGGTACGATAGTTCTGGAGCCAATGGACGACGTACAGCGTCACCGTAGGTATATGCGTTGGGCTGGTACGACGCATCAGGGTATTGCTCGGGAGAGGCAAACGCTTCCCGAAGTTCCTGGCGGACGACTTCAGCGACGGATGCAACCGTGAACTCCTGCTGCTGTGGCGATTGCGACGACGATGTGCACCTTGCGTTCTCCTTTGCAATCTCCTCGCGCACGATCTGTCGAATGAGTAAGCGTAGAGAACACTCATCGGTCGCAGTGAGTGCTGCGGCACCTGCAGGTGCACCGGTGGCTCGGCGATCGCATTGATGGTACAGTTGCTGCAGCGCCCGTCTATTGCGGTGGCTTCCCTGATAAACTCGTCGACTGTTGTCGGCGGATTGCGCACGAGACCAACAAACAGCTGTTCTCTGACGCCTCTCATGAGATGGCTTAGCTTCTTAGCCTCTGACATGTTGGGGTCAGCGCGGTGGAACAAACGCACCATATCCTCGGCAAACATGGCGACGCCTTCATGTAGCTGTTGGATGCGTGACTCAAGAAGGCGTTGTGCGTTTTCACGTCGGTCTGTGTTGCCGAAGGTATCGCGTAACCGACGGCAAAACTCGTCCCATGTTGTCAGTGTTGCCTCGCGGTTTATGAACCGCGTCTTCGCACCGTCTTCAAGGGCAAAGTATACGTGGAAGAGCTTCTCGTCGGCGCTCCAGTGGTTCGACTTCGCTACCCGTTCAAACTCCTCAAGCCAGTCTTCCGCATCTTCGTTCGGGCGGCCGTGAAATGGTTCGGGAATCCGAAGATTCTGGACCGTTACCTGCGTAGGGCTCCTTGAAAACGCCATTTCTTGAGCAGGGGCGGCTGTCGGCAGTGGGGGTCCTTGTAAAAGGCCAAATTCTGGTCTCAGACCTTGCAGGCGACGGCTTGAGCGGTGTACAGGCGTCTCCACGCGTGGCGGTCTCGTGGGGCTGGATGCAGGGCTGCTCACAGGAGTACCGATCATGAGGCGATGGTACCCAGCTCCTCCACCAGTGTCGCGGGTTATAAAACACGGGGCTTTATTTAGAAAGGCGTACGGCGTGTCGTACTCTAAGATAGCGCTGAAGGCGTGCAGCCGCCAAGAACGTCTTCTTTTTCAGTCTTTTCCGCTGCGCCTCTCGAGCGCACCGGTTGTCTTCCTTGTCGTCGCCAGCGTATAGACAGGCACAAATATGGACGCGGCAATATTGTGTCTAACAAAGAAAAACGAGCCCCTAAAAGTAATTCGAAGGTCGCAGGTTCGGTCCCTTCCGGCGACAAGTTATGTTTCTGTCCACTTCACTTTCTTCAGATTTATATCCCAATTATTACAAATAACACCCCCTATACTTTTTCTTGGCAATATTGTCTCTTAGTTCTAATTAATATTGTGTCTAACGAAGAAAAACGAGGCCCTAAATGTCATCTTCTTTCCTTCTATTTCCCGCAGTTGCCTGTACGGATAGTCTGTTTGAGGCCAAATTTCTGTGTAATCTCTGCATAGGTGACCTCAAGAAAAAGATCGCGTCAGTCCGCAATTATAGTATTATGTAGGACTTCCACAATATTTAACCGACAAACCGAGAAAAGATGACTTGCTTACTAGAGCGAGCGTCTTATTTAATTTCTTCTCGTCTCTCTTTTACCTTTCTCGGGATTTCCTCACCCTGCGCCACACTGCATGTTTCAACTGTGACTTTCCAACCAGTGTGGTCCCCGAACGCGCCTCCGGTTTCCCAGAGCTCGAGTAGGCAGGCTTCGAGAAAATGCGACCTGATGCCGAATAGTCCAGGGATGATGGCCACAGATGCTTGAATCCGCGACATCAACCAACGATAACGGGCCCCTTGTGTCCAGTGTGCGAAAGTGTGAATTTTCGCACACTGCACACAAGGGACCCGTCGTCGACACTTTCGAAAGTGGGAATTTCGGATCGCCAGCGCGTCTAATGAAAAGATTTGGGCCCATATAAAACACGAACGATGCCTCTCAAACAAAGAGATACCGGTTTTAAAGCACCAATTAAAAATGCCGATTAATCGATTAAAAGATTCCACCGAAAGCAATTAATCGATTAAAGGCTAAATCGATTAACGATTAACGATTAATCGATAAAAAATTTTAATCGACCATCCCTAACAAGCAGCAGCATGCGTGAATCGACTGCGCCGCGGCGCCGCTTGCACGGCGAAAAAAAAAGAAAGGCTCGCATCGCGCATGCGCTTGCAAACGACGCGGCGGAAATCGCGAAATGTTTTGCTGCTCCTTCGCTAGGAGGCGATGCGGGTATTTGTGATATGGAGGCTTCACGAATGTGACCTCAGGGCCTCTCCTTAGTTTGCCTTCCTCCATGCCTCTCTCTGCTATTTTGATTGCTACGATATCCTTTCGTTTTATTGTAAAGGATGTTATTCCATTCAAATGGCTTTGAAACTATGAATGAGCATTTTCTTCACAGCTATGCGATATGAAGTTGTGGCGATGTGTTGATAGTAGCTCTCCGAGCTTATTTGATTTTTATATGAGCAGACACATCCGTCACCACTGCTCGCGAGTTTTCACTTTCGGGTAGAACACACGATGTCTTAGAAGGACTTGTTGCTGGGCTAGTTGTTTCATCATAATGAGGGAAAATCTAGACGCCTAAAACACCGCAAGAAGAACGAAGAAGCACAGAGAAAGAGCGTCACTCGCAACTGATTTATTCTCAGAAGAAAGACTGAAAAAATATATGCCGCACCGCACATGCGCACACCGCACTGCATCAGCTTCGCCTCTTCCATAAACCTTGTGTCTTTTTATGTGAAGTGACTAGCTGATGCAGCGCGGTGTGCGCATCTGTAGTGCGGCATACATGTTTTCTGCGTTTCTTCTGAGAATAAATCATTTGCGAGTGACGCTCTTTCTCTGTGCTTCTTCGTTGATCTTGCGGTGTTTTAGGCGCCTAGATTTTCCCTTATTAGAACACACGATGCGCGGGGTGATGTGATCAGTTTTGACTTTATACGGAAAAGGACGACGACGGCAACGGCGACGGCAAAAACCCGTCGAGAGTGCCCATATAATTGATACTGCAGTTATACACTAATTTGCAGGCACAAAATGAGATCAACTTGCGTACTATTGGATGCGTTGAAGTTCACTGGGAGAGGCCTTCGCCCTGGAGTGGAAGTAAGAAAGGCTGACGAAGATAATGACGGAACGCACTAAGCCTGCGAGAAGATCGGGCATGCGCAAGTACCTCCCATCTCGTCTATGTCAGCCTTGCCCTCGGCCTGTGCAACTTATAGCCTTATCGCCTATGCGCTTCATGGTCCAGAGAGTTGTTGCGGTTTACCCGGGCGATCTTACTAGGAGAAGAAGCGGGCTATCGCCTATCCTCCTGCCATTTTTCGCATCTGCCAATTGTGGTGAAAGAGTGAAAGAAAAAGAAGAGTGGCGCTATATTTTGCAGCTCTTACAAGTCAGGTCAGCACTACAGGTCGACACCATCATGAAGAAAGAGAGGAAAAATACTAAAAAAAACATCAAGTAGATGCAAGCATCCCTGCGGGTGCAACACCGATGTGACGAGGCGAAAAAGCCCCCAGGAAGAACAGAGCGCATGAAGACACCGTTCATGGCTTCTCATCAAATGCTATTTCTTGCTTTCGTCACGTACGATCGCAAGACGCGAAAGGAAGTTGTCACGCATGTAATTGACACTGAACCTCACCGCGGTGGCGACGTTTTGTCAGTGGTGTACTTATGCTTACAAGCGCTACAAAATTACTTGCTTGAGCATCAGAATATGTGCCTATTATATATAAATCAAAAACTCAAGATCACTGCTGCACTTGCGGAAGACTATCAGAGGTATACTCTACTTTGTTTTCGTTCTGGTTTTAGCGGCGAAGCTCCTTAAGGCGGCACCCGTTCGTCCCTCGTCGTGCTCGTAGTAGTGAGTAACAAGTCTTACCCTTTGACCTCCAAGGTGGTGCCGGTGGGAGATTTCTCCTGTGCGTTTTTGAACAATAAAAAATTCGCAGCGTGCGCGTTAACTAAAAGCCGAATTCTTCTGTCTCTGTAGAAGTGTAAGTGTTAGCTAAAAGCCGACTTCTTCTGTCTCTCATTCCCATTAGCAGCCATTGTTTACCTCCAAGGTAGTGCCTGGTGAGATTTCTCCTGTGCGTGATTAAACAATAAAAATTTTGTTCAAAACGCCGTTGATTGATGAAATAAACCAACGAAAGACGCCAGATGTTTTGTAAAAACAAAACGAAAGAACGCCAGATGTTTCTAAAGCAAAACGAAAAAGACGCCAGCTGCTTAACGAAAGACGCAAGGTGTTTTCTAAAGCAATGGTTTTCTAAACAATGAAAATTCACAGCGTACATGTAAAATTAAAGTGAGCTGCAAGTCGTCATAACTCATCGAACCTTTAGTATAAACGCGCCCGATCTCACGTCGGTGATGATGTACTGGGCAGAATTCACGGAAGATTCACGGTTTACCGATGAACCTCCGCAGCTTCGCCCACTCATCATCATTCACTCCGTGGATATGCTGTGATTTTTTTTTTTTTGCTCGCTTTGCTGTTTCGGCTACGTAAGCCCCGGTGCGCTGCGAAAACCACGCAATAATTTCGTAGTGCCGTTATGCGAGCTTCGCCAGCGCAGGTCAGCACCTACGAGTCAATAAACAGTGATTTCCACTCGGGAGGTTAATTTGGTTGTAGAAAACGTTTAGCTGCACGAAACATAATTATAAATGTTTCCATCAAAAGTAAAAAAAGAGAGCTAGAATTCTGCCGACGACCTGCCATTTCTTCTGGCAACATCGTTGCCAGCCCTAATTAGTCGGAATTGATCTGAGTAAAAATACCAAGCAATACTTCCAATTGGCCTTGAAAAGATGTTGCTCTGGAACAACGCGTCTTTTTGAAACATCCCAAAAGAGCACTAACTTCCAAGTTATGGTTCATGTATATATATATATATATATATATATATATATATATATATATATATATATATATATATATATATATATATATATATATATATATATATGTAGGAAGGTATTAGAGACACGACGTACGGAGCACAGTTTGTTTCGACTTTTCGGCCGTGGGACCGGCCTTCGTTTAGGATTCCTAGAGGAAGGCCGGTCCCACGGCCGAAACGTCGAAATAAACTGTGCTCCGTACGTCGTGTCTCAAATACCTTCCTGAAGTACCGGGACCAGCGTGATACTTCCCGTAACCCTTACATATATATATATATATATATATATATATATATATATATATATAGTGTGTGTGTGTGTATACTGGGTGTTGCAAAGGTCCAAACTTCTCGACAATTCACTTTTTAATTAGGAAAAATGAAGTCCTTCATGCGAAGAGCCGATTGCAGCTTTGAGAATTTCATCCACATTCAGCTGCGAAACCGGAACCGAAACGTGGACGAGTGCAACTGGCATATTCTTCTGAGACGCCCAGAACAGACAATAATGCCAAGGAAATTATCGGGGCGATATTTGTAGCAATTACGATCGGTCCTGCCGGCGGCAAGTTATCTTTTCGTCCACTCTACTTTCTTAACATTTACACCCTAATTGCTACAAATAACACCGCCTATATTTTCCTTGGCATCATTGCCTGTTAGTTCTCAATAATATTGTATCTAACAAAGAAAAGCGAGCCCTTAGAAGTCATCTTCCTTCCTTCATTCGTAGCGAGGGTATCGTTCTGGCAGACTTGATGCTTTCAGGTAGTATGCGAGGGATTATTGGTCAGCTTCCACCTCGTAAATTGATCACGTGCTACGTCACGACAACAGGCAGAGAGAACGTGTTCCACAGTAGCCGCCATGGATGCGAGTGGCGCTGTCTAACATTCCTAGGTTTTAATGCAAATATATACCCCATAAAGTGGACTGGTGAATGACCGCCGCCGTAGCTGAGTGGTAGAGCATCGGACGCGTTATTCGAAAGTCGCAGGTTCGGTCCCTGCCGGCGGCAAGTTATCTTTTCCTCCACTTTACTTTCCTAACATTTATATACTAATTGCTGCAATTAACACCCCCTATAATTTCCTTGGCATTATTGTCTGTTAGTTTTCATTAATATTGTGTCTAACAAAGAAAAACGAGCCCTTAGAAGTCTTCTCTTATATATATATATATATATATATATATATATATATATATATATATATATATATATATATATATATATATATATATATATATATATATAGAGAGAGAGAGAGAGAGAGAGAGCGAAAGAGAGAGACAGAATCTCACCTTGCCGAACCAACGAATGCAGAAGTCTACTGTTCTTGCGTACAAGTCCCCGGTAAGGCTGGCGAACTCTGATTTCACAAATCCTGGATGCAGACAGTTCACCGTCACGCCTGCATAAAAATTCCGCAGATCTTCAGATCTTGTAGCGATTGGGTCTTTTAGCGTACTAGGTGCTATAATCGCGGAATGGAAGCTACGCTATGAAAGCTATATGCTCTCAGGCGTGGCGTCTCGGGACTATCTCCATTGCCGATCATTCAATGCGACCCACTATGTTTAATGCGTATGGTTTGTTGTCTGCGCACAAAAAAAAATTATTCACGGTTATTTATCGCAATTTTATTGTCATTTTTTGGAAGGAGTAATGGAGATGTGGAGACTTCCTAGATGTCGCAAGGGTGTTTATATATGGGTTGTTCTTTCTTTTTTTTTTGAAAAGAGTCAAATGCAGAAAGAGAAACTGGGATAAATTTTCCGGGAGCATAAAGCGCGCCTAAGTATCTTTCATATTTAAAACAATTGGAATCAAAAAGGGGTCATTACTCATTGTAGCTTGTGCTCAAAGAAAGCAGTTTCGATTGAGAAATAACCCAAATTCTGCATCTGTTTGAATATCAAACTGAGCGAGACGCATTAAACCAGCGCTGCGTCAACAATAGTGACCAAAGCAAACAACATAAGTGCATTCAAACTGTTTCATTTGTGCCCTAGTTGCTTTTTTATTGTGCTTTCGTTCCACAATTACTTCTTCTTGGGCGACGAGAGTTTCGTACTTCTTTCTGTTTTTTAGAGTTTCTTATCAAGTTTTGCGCTGTACAGTTCCATGCTCTTCTTTCGCTCCAAGACGCTTTATTTGAAATAGAAGACAACTGAAATGAAGATTTGTGCACCAATCTATTCCTCGAAGAAGATGCGATCCCAAACGGCGCGGCATAAACGAGCTTAGAGGAAGAAGACGAGCCGGAGCATTCTTTCAAGGCCTTTAAGAGATACCAAGAACAAGAAAACGCTGCCGACAGTCCAGATTGGTGCGCCTTTTGCCTGGAAGGACCGCTCACTCTAGAAGTCTAGTCATCGCCATTACACCCATGGAAAAAAGAAAGAAACCGACGGAAGCACAAGGTTAGTGTAAATAATGTCGCAAAATATTGCTATATCGTTTATTCGCTGAAGTTTAGACTTTTTTGCTTGCTAATTCAAGCCCAAATAAAATGTTCCACTCTATAAGAGCAAAACCAAAATTTTAGTCCAGTACACCGACCATATTGGGATATATATATATGTATATATATGTATGCATGTGTGTGTGTGCGTGCGTGTGTGTGTGTGTTAGCCGCTACATACATTTCAGTTATTTTATTTACATGAGCACACTGCCGAAAAATTGATGCAGCAGGTCCGACCATATTGTCAGTAGCAAAAAAGTGCGTTTTTCTCAGTTTGAGCTAAAATGGACTTGGCTCCTTTACAAAAAAAAAAAAAAAAAACGCCACGAAAGTTACAGGTACTAACGGATGATTGAGGGCTTTCAGAACTGCTGGTATCTCTACTGAGTCGAATGCCTTTTCGTAGTGTATGAAAGCGAAATAGAGGGACAAAATATTAAGGACCATAGATAAGAATGAAGAGCCCGGTAAGCTTAACTAACAATGTTAACTCAGAGCAGAGAAAGCAGCCAATAGATATGGCAGCCAAAAGGAAAGTACACGAAGCGTAAATCGACACTGCGAAGCGATTAGAAAGAAATCCGCATACACTGATGCAGAATTATAGCCCAGGCTAGATACAAAATAAGACAAAATACTTTACGGTGGTTTATAGATATGATAAGAAATGAGTTCGCGAAAATATATGCAATAAAAAATTGGAATGACTCGTTGTTTCGGGCCCTACTTTACTGCTTTCGCTAATATTTTGGCAATAAATATTCGCAAATATTTTTTCGCAAGCAAAAGCCCAGCATAACACACCTAATTATAAGGTAATTCTGCAATATTTTCTTACGAGAAAGATCAAATGGGAGAGCCTTCTTTCCAGAGGCGCCAGGATTCTATGCGGATGGAGGCGTAACTTATGATAAAGCGAGATGAGCGAGATATGAAGTGCATTCACGCCGTCACTGGAGTGCTTAACAGAAAGAACCCAGAGAATCACAAAGCCAAACGTCGCGGACAATTTTAGCGTCTTATGTACCTGGTCCGACTTATTCGCGTTCACTGTAGATTGTACTGAAATATCTTTGGCGGATAATGACCGGCTCACCGGTAAGCTGAAGGACAACTTAGCTTAAGTCATTCTCACCTATCGTGAAAGAAAAATGGTGAATTATCCATGTAATGGGATTCACGGCTGAGATAGCTCCATACAAATTAAAGGTGTCGGTATTTTTTGAAAATTGTTAATCGAGGGGTTCATTTAGTGTTGTCTTGTTGCGCTTAGCAATTCCCTTAATATTGCTACGGTATGAGCCGGGTCAGGGTATGAGTCACGAGAGAAGAGGCAGAGGAGGTTCAGCTGCTTCTACTTATGGACGCCATCACCACCTATCATTGCCTGACTTCATCTGTAAGTAAACACAGTTAACCTCAATCGAACCGTAACAGTTTTGTGGTGGAGGTGCGGGGTATCGAATCAAGCAACACGGTTCTGCAACCGCCTGATCTACGCCGAAGCCGCCGCATTGCTGGACTTCTCCCGTTACCACTGGAGGTCGACATGTCTCGCGGTGAAGACGGAACCCGGAACTACGCAGCTGCAGCCACAGCACCAGTTCCAGCAGCACCTTTGCTACCTGCTTCGGTCGCAGCTGGCCCTTGGCAGCTTCAGCATCTGATAGAGCCTCGTACCTTCGGAGGCAAATCTGGCGAGGACGTGGGCGAGTGGCTCCATACTACAAACGGGTGAGCAATTACTACCGTTGGGACGCGGCAACTCAGCTGATTAACGTGGTGTTTTTCTTGACGGACACGGCACTAACATGGTATGAGAGCCATGAGGACATCCTCACTACGTGGGATCGCTTCGTGTCCGAAGTAAAGGAGTGTTTTGGGGACTCTGTCGCAAAGAGGAAGCAAGCTGAACAAACGCTGCTGCAAAGAGCCCAGGTACCAGGCGAAACATGCACGATGTACATTGAAGCAATATTGAAGCTGTGCAAGACCGTCAACCCTTGCATGTCTGAAGAGGACAAAGTCGGCCATCTGTTAAAAGGAATCGCAGAGGACGTTTATCAATTCCTCATCGGCAAAGACAGCATTGCTACAGTAGCCGACGTCATACGGCAATGTCGTACATTTGAAACACTGTAGATGCGGCGTATCGCTCCGAAATTTGTCCGACTGCCGAATGTGACCACAGTAGCGAGTGTTGACGACTACGCACCTTTTCATCTTGCGTCTACAATACGCGAGATCGTACGTGAAGAACTTAGTCGACACGCTCGCGCGACGCCTTGTGAAGCTGCACCTATGTCGGTTCCCGCTCAACATCATGTTTCCATTGCTGCAGCGGGCGTCGAGGAGCACAACTACGGTTCTGGCGCACCACCGAGGCCGCAACGCAATCACTACCAAGATTCAAGGTGCGAGCGCCGCTTCAGTTAACCTCGTCAGCCGGCCGCCAGCTATCAGGGTTTGAACGAATATACACTTGTGCCACCGCGTCGGGGCGATGCTTTCCAGCAGTATCATGTATGTCGCCAACCTCCTGTGTGCTATAGTTGTGGTGCTTCCGGACACATAGCTCGATTATGTCGTCGGTGGAGTGAAGTGACATCGCGATACGAGCCACCGTCAGCATTTCCTCGTGGCGGCAACGCTTAAAACGACCCCTGGTCCGCCTATCCCAGGAGCACCCCGCGACAGGAGAACCGGCATGGCAGCTCTCCCGCTTCTGATCGCAGCTTGACACCTCCATCTGCCCGACCGCGTCGCTCGCCTTCACCTCGACGGCGGCTGTCGTCACCGCCACCGCAGGGAAACTAGCCGGCGCGACCGATGGAGGTGAGGTCGCACAAAAGGACTCGACTCATATGCCTCCACCAGTTACCATGTTTAAGAACAGGATACACGTTTCAATAGATGGGACTAAGTGCAACAGCTGAACTGGACACCGGTGCGACGATTTCAGTCATGAGTGTTTCGTTCAAAGATCGCATTGGCCGCAAAGTTATGCTTCCCTGCCAAGATGCTACCAGATTTCGCGGCGTCGGCGGTGACGTACTTCAACCTGTAGGAGTCTGTACCGTTAACGTGATGTTGGCAGGAACGGTGTTCCCGACTGAGTTTTTGGTTCTGCAGCGGTGTACGCACGATGTTATTCTCGGCATTGACTTCCTCCAAGAGTGTGGCGCTTTCGTCGTCTGTGGTACCGGTGAGCTTTTTGTTAGTGGTGACATTGTTCCTGGTCGTTTTGACGAGTCGACGCCTGCAGCAGACACACTGATTGTTTCCGAAGAGCTCACAGTACCACCATGGTCCATGAGGTCAATCGCCGTATCTTCTTCAGTTGCGGCCCTGACATCCTTTGATGCCGTCGTTCAACCTCTTATGGCTACGTGTGCAAAGAAAGACATAATAGTACCTCGTTGTGTGGTATCGATTCATAACGGAACAACGTTTCTGTGGGTGTTTAACTGTTCGCCTATGCCGGTTATTCTTCCTCGAGGAATGAAGCTAGCGCTGCTCGATGATGCCACGGAGAGTTCTATTGCTGCCATCGACGACAAAAAAAGTGACAAACACTTAACGATTTCCAAACGCAGTTGCTCCTACGAGACGCACATTTTGATCATGGTCAGCGAGACGCTACGGTCATATGAGCAAGAAACGCTGGTTCAGCTAATAGAACGACATGCGTCCGTGTTTGACTTTGGCGAAAAGGAGGAGCGACTGTCCTTACCGTGTTCGCGAGCCCAACACAGGATTGATACATGCTCTGCTCATCCGGTTCGGCAAAAACCTTACCGGGTGTCGTAATCGGAACGGAAAGTGATTGCTGACCAAGTTCAGGATATGCTGCACAAAGGCTTTATTGAAGAGTCGTGCAGCCCGTGGGCAGCGCCTGTTATTTTGGTTAAGAAGAAGGATGGCTCTTGGAGGTTCTGCGTCGATTATAGACGATTGAACGCCCTGACTAAAAAGGATGTGTATCCGCTGCCTCGGATCGACGACGTCATTGACTGCCTGCACTCAGCTTCTTACTTTTCGTCACTTGACCTAAGATCAGGGTATTGGCAGATCCCTATACACCCTGATGACAAGGAAAAGACCGCATTTGTGACGCCTGATGGACTGTATCAATTTAATGTTATGCCGTTTGGGCTTTGCAATACTGCCGCAACTTTTGAAAAAATTGGGGGACGCCTAAGCTTCGCCTTTAAGAGTTGAACGCGATAGCGATATTCTGTTCCTAGTGCGCAGTTCGAACACTAAGAGTGTTTAACAGAATGCGTGCACTAAGGTGTGTGCCTTATGTAATGGGTAGCATGCTTTAAACCAGGAGCAATTATGCGCGAGAAACTTTTCCGAAGTTGCGATGCACACACTACGTGGTCCTAAGGGAATACGCGCAGTAATGTGTGTGCCTTTTGTAATGGGTGGCTCTCTTTAAACCACCAAGTCGTTAGGATATTGACATGGTGTGACGCCCGATGGCAATGCACGCTTGTACCACGCAATATTACTGCGATATTACATCTCGTACTGGGACACCCGTATACAGGACGCGTATTTTTGGGAAGCATGAAAGTTACTTTCAATGTAGCTCCAAGCAGAGGCGTAGCTGTGTGGTAGAACACCTGCTTGCCACGCAGACGGCCTGGGTTCGATTCTCACTCGGACCCAACATTTTTATTATTTATTTTATTTGCAGCTTTTTCCATTTTTCGCTCACGGACAAGATGATGATTTTTCGCTCACAACCAACGGCGCCGACACCGACGGCGGAATTTCTGCGATACGAGCTCTTTAACGCTATCGCGTTAAAATTTATGGATTCTATTCTTCGCGGTCTTAAATGGGAAGTGTGTTTGTGCTATTTGGACGACGTGGTTATTTTTGGACGCACATTCGACGAGCATAACGCCCGCTTAAGCCTCGTTCTGGACTGTGTCGAAAAGGCTGCTTTGGCTTTGAACTCGAAGAAGTGCCGCTTTGGTGAACGACAGGCATTGGTCCTCGGTCATCTGGTCGACAAAGATGGTGTCAGGCCCGACCCTCGAAAAATTGAAGCAGTCAGCACTTTTAAACCACCCAAGTCTGTAAAGGAACTCCGCAGCTTTCTAAGGCTATGTTCTTACTTTCGACGCTTTGTGCCGAAACTTTCGGACATCGTGTATCCATTGAACAGCCTCTTGCGAAAAGACAGCCCATTCGAATGGACACCTGAATGTTATGCTGCATTCTCTCAACTAAAATTCATGCTGACGTCAGAACCTCTCCTTCGTCACTTTGATCCATCTGCGCCTACTGAAGTGCACTGTGATGCAAGCGGTATTGCATCGGAGGCGTGCTCTTTCAGCGCCATAATGATGAAGAGCATGTGGTCGCCTATACGAGTCGTTCTCCGAGGAAGGCAGAAAGGAATTATACTTTGACAGAGCAAGAATGCTTGGCAGCTGTTTTTTGTGTTCAGAAGTTTAGTTGTTACCTGTATGGGCGTCCGTTCACGATTGTAACCGACCATCATTCCTTGTGTTGGCTCGTTACCCTCCGAGACCCTTCTGGACGCCTTGCGCGCTGGGCTTTGCGGCTCCAGGAATTTGACTTTAACGTTTCATACAAAAGTGGCAGGCGTCATTCTGATGCGGATTGCCTTTGTCGTCTTCCGTTGTCAACAACGGAAGATATTGCGGACACCTCCGACATCTGCTTTGCTGCTCTCTCTCACATGTTTCCTGGTGCCACTATCTTCCAGAGGGAACAGCCCAATGATTTATGTTTGGACCCGTTGTTCGCCGACGCTCGCAGTCCTAAGGGCAGTGGTCGATTTTGCCTTCGAGATGGACTGTTATACAAGATAAATTACTCGGGTCATGGTGCGCGGTATTTATTGGTTGTTCCCGACAGTCTGAGACGCGACGTTCTCCGTGTCATGCATGATGATCGGACGTCAGGCCATCTTGGATTCATTCGCACCTTACACCGAATGCAGGAGCGGTTTTACTGGCCTAAAATGAGAACATGTCCGAAGAATTACGTCTCGAGCTGCGACAAGTACCAGCGTCACAAGCGACCCACAAGCGCTCCACAAGGACTTCTTCATCCTGTAGCACCGCCCACTACGCCTTTCGAGCAAGTTGGTATCGACCTGCTAGGACCGTTTCCGCAATCTTCGAACAACAACCGCTGGGTCATAGTGTGTGTCGATCACCTCACCCGATATGCGGAAACCGCTGTGATACCATCCTCTACAGCCGCGTCCGTAGCTTCCTTCTTGTTGCGCTCTGTTGTTCTTCGCCATGGACCGCCTCGTGTAAATATTAGTGGCCGTGGTCGCCAATTCGTCGCCGACACTGTGGAAGAATTGCTTCGCCCTTGCGCTTCGCAGTTCCGCCACTCATCGCCATATCATCCCCAGACGAACGGGCTTGTCGAACGTACAAACCGCACCCTAACTAATATGCTGGCTTCATCGAAACACAGAAACTGGGATGATGTCTTGCCATTTATAACCCAGCTTATAATACAGCGAAGCACGAAACCAGACTTCACTCCTTTCTACCTGCTCTACGCTCGATCTCCGCGCAGTTGTCTCGACACAATACTCCCATTTGAGCTCCCATTTGAGACATTGTGCCGTGCTGAAGAAGCCCGCCAAATTACTCGCCTGCGCACACTGGCATCGCAACACCGATCCAAGCAGCGGTATGATCGACGCCGCGACGATGTTTCATTCGAAAAGGGTGACTTTGTGTGGTTGTGGACCCTCCAACGCAAACGTGGTTTATGCCAGAAGTTTTTATCCCAGTATGCTGGCCGATTCGTCGTAGTAGATCGCTTGAGTGACTTGACCTACGTGGTGGCACGTTTGACGTCAGCTGGTCGTCGGTCTAGTCGGACCCAGTTGGCGCATGTTGCTCGCCTCAAGAAGTTCCATCCCGCACTTCGCCAGTGATTCTGACTCGCCCAGCGGGCTTCGTCTGTGAACCGGGGAGTGCTACGGTATGAGCCGGGTCAGGGTATGAGCCACGAGAGAAGAGGAAGAGGAGGTTCAGCTGCTTCTACTTATGGACGCCATCACTACCTATCATTGCCTGACTTCATCTGTAAATAAACACAGTTAACCTCAATCGAACCGTAACAATATTACTGGTACGTTTCCTGAAACGTACAAGTCTCCTGAATGGCAAATGCTGAAGGCTGTACAACAGACTTAGACTCAAAGTGAAGTGACATTAATATCGTCACCGTCAATTCTTCACGAACCTTTGCAACAATGACGAGACTGCAAAGCCGTGTTGTGGCGAATACGGCGCCGTAGGGCCCCTAGTGGCCACCTTGACCTAGTGCTCATCATATAAGCACTATCGGTAATCATATCAAGACAACCTAGAAAAACTCCGCCAAGGCCACTTGACATCGAAACGGATGCTGAGTCGCTAGAGCTTCCCATCAAAACGGCGCAATTGCTGGATGCTGATTATATTGGCTTGCTCTAGAAAGGTTTTTATCGCGTGTGTGCTTTTCTCCCCGCTTTCCTTTCCATCTTTCTTTACCCTTTCCCCTTAGAGCAGCGTAGCAAACCGGATGGTAGAATACCGGATGATCTCCCTGCCTTCCTCTCATTTTATTATCTCTCTTTCTTGATCCTTCAATAAAGAAAGTATGTGCTTCGCGCGTAACAGTTTCTTTTCTTATGTTTTACACGAACTAACAGACCCCCTATCTTCACCGACTAGCACCGCTACTAAAAATTTTGCGTCAGTGCGATTTTGTGATCATCTTCCTGACTTCGCATACACCAAAATTAGAATGGGAAGAAACCACCGTATGAAGAACACGATTAACAAGCAATGGCATGAACAATGTTACATGCTTGTCGCGTTCATCTCGAAACACTTCCCGCAGTCACGTAGGGCGCGTACCGGCACACAATAGCCCATGTACACATGCGCCACATGCGATTCACACTCCATATTAACCCACGTGGGGCGAGAACAGACTTTGGAAATTGTGACGTGCCGTTGTGGCCGTCGGAATCTATGGGTTCCGAGGCGGCGTAAGAAAGACGACCGAGCACATTGGAGACCAGGAAGGGACTACCAGACCCTTTTCTTTATTCCTCGAAGCTGCCCGAGCGCGCGCGAGCTCGGCGTCGATCTTCTTCGTTTTTCTTCGCGCGAAAGCGCGAGACACAAAACCAAGCGTCGTCTGCTATCGCTCGTGACACGCCCGGGTTTTGAAACTAGTCGTCCCGACGTAATACAAACAGAAGATTGGTGAAACAGAACTAAACTAACCTAAACAGTCCGATTTTTAAATATTTACAAAAGTCAGTCAAAGTCTTTCCACTTTCACGCATTCAAAAGTACACACAAACACTAACGATTATTTACACTTCACGGCCCACATGTACGCTCTAGTCCGAAGCATGAGGTTGCTCCATATGAGCAATGGGGCTCAGATAGGGTCTCAGTTTTTCTACGTGCACTATGTCACTTGCCATGTTGTCTGCGAGTTCGATCTCGTAATTCACTGGAGACAGTCTGTTCAGTGCCTTGTGAGGACCAGTGTACGATGTTGTGGATTTCACACCGGATGGTGGAGCCTTCAGGAGCACCAGTTGCCCTCTTTCAAACACAACGTCCTTGTGGTGCTTGTCGAAGTGCTCCTTCTGTTTTTCTTGAGCCAGTCGGATGTGCGCGGCCGCGAGCTCCCTGGCTTTTTGCAGTCGTTCGCGCACTACCGCGAAATAGCCAGATTCTTCTTTGAGCTCTTCAAGCTCTCGGCGGCTGTATACAACATCTAACGGCAGCACCGGATCCCTACCGTACACCAAGAAGAATGGAGTTTGGCGAACCGTGTCTTGGTACCCCGTGTTCTAACAGAATACAACATATGGGAGAACATCGGCCCACTTTTCTCCCCCGGCGGTAGTCAAGGCAATCATCTGCTTGATTGTCTTATTGGCCCTTTCGCACAAGCCGTTTGCTGCGGAGTGATATGCGGTGGTGGCAGCATGTCTGATGCCCCGATGCTTGAAGTAGGCTTCAGTAGAGCGCGCCATCATTTGAGTAACGCGGTCTGTGATAATCGTGGCTGGGCATCCGTGCTTCAAGATGATCCGTCGCTCAACAAACTTCTGGACGGTTGCAGCTTCTATGTTCCTCAGTGGTTTTGGCTCAACGAACTTTGTGAGGTAATCAATGGCTACGATGATGTACTTGTAACCTCTTGAAGTCTTGAAGGGTCCTATTATGTCCATCCCTACTGTGTGGAAAGGGCTGTGGACTTCTATTGGCTGTAGTAGACCGTAAGGCACCGATGTCGACATCTTCATCCTCTGACAAAGGTCACAGTGACGCACGTACCGCCTGACATCCGCATAGAGCTTCGGCCAGTAATACTTGCACCTTAAGGCATCGAATGTTCGCCTGATGCCCATGTGGCCACCGTATCGGCCTTCATGCATTTCCCGAAGTGCCTCAGCTTGCCGCTGGGAAGGGAGGCAGAGGAGGAATCGATTGATGACCGGGCCTTGGTCTCTTTTATACAACACTTCATTGTGCGTAACGAACTTCTTCTGGGCCCGTTTCTGTTGTTTCTTTGTGCCCAGCGCACCCCTAAGTAGATCGAGGACTTTAGCGCAAAATGCGTCCTGACGCTGTTCCTCACCCATGTTGTCACAGGATCGCAGTGAGGGATATGACACTGCAAGAATTTGGCCTGTGTCAGCAACAATAGGAGGGTTCCTAGAAAGACAATCCGGTGCGCTGTGCAGGATTCCTGACTTATAGATGACATCAAAATCAAACTCCTGCAAAATCAGCGACCAACGAAGAAGACGTTGGTTTCCTTCCTTGTAGCGTAAAGCCCAGCAAAGCGCGTGGTGGTCGCTGACAACTTGAAATTTTCGGCCTATCAGGTATGGTCGCAGCTCTTCTAATGCCCATTTAACTGCGAGAGCTTCCAGTTCCGTCGAAGAATAATTCACCTCTGCACCTTTGAGCGACCTACTCAAGTGTAATACAGGACGGTAGCGGCGCTCTTCATCCTCTTGCAGCAGCAGACCTCCCAAGCCGAGCCGAGAGGCGTCTGTGTGTACTTGGACACCAAATTCTGGCTTCTCAGAGAACAGCTTGAGGACAGGTGGCTGATACAAAGTGCGCTTTAATGTCTCAAAGGCAACTCGCTGATCCTCTTCCCAAGAATAAGTAGAATTCTTCTTTAGGAGTGATCGAAGAGGTGCGGCGATAACGCTGTAATTCGGGATGAACTACCTGAAGTACGGTGTAAGCCCGATGAATGACTGTAGTTCCTGGACGTTTCGAGGAGGCCGGAACATCTGAACAGCTGCCAGTTTTGATGGGTCAGGAGATACACCATCTTTTGTAACAACGTGCCCAAGATAATTGATGGCAGTACAAAAGAAGAAACACTTCTGTGGCTTGAACTTTAAGCCTGCTTTTTCGAACCTTGTAAAGATGTTTTCAAGGTGCGAAACGTGTTCTTCAAATGTCCGACTGAAGATTACACAGTCATCCATATAGACAAGGGCAGTGTCGTATTTCATACCGTCAATGATTGTATCCACGGCTCGTTGACAAGTAAATGGGGCACCTTTAAGGCCAAACGGCATCCGAAGGAATTCGTAAAGACCCCACGGCGTAACGAAGGCAGTCTTCTGTATGTCATCTGGATGCATGGCGATCTGATAAAATCCAGACACCAAGTCCATAACAGAGAAGTACTTGCTTCCGGTGAGTGCCTGCAGCGCATCTTCAATCCTTGGAAAAGGGTAAACGATGTCCTCAGTCACTGCGTTGAGACGTCGATAATCGACGCACATGCGCGTCGTCCCGTCTTTCTTTGCTACAAGGACCAGTGGTGACGCCCAAGGACTTCGAGAAGGTCGCACTATATTGGCATCAATGAGGTCCTTGATCATACTCTTGACGAGATCACGCTGTGCTGGGGACAATCTGCGAGGACGTTGCGATATTGGCTTTGCGGTTCCAGTTAGAATGCAATGTCGTTCAACTGTGCAGGAGCCTACATCCGTACTTGATTGCGCAAAGCAAGCAGAATGTTGCACCAACAAGTCCTTGACGACCTGCAGCTCACTGAAAGATAACGTTGTTCCGATGTTAAAGCTAACGCGCCGATTGAGATTGAACGATGCTGCGGGTCGACGACTGTATGAGCTGATGATGCATCAAGGTCTTTAGGAGAAGGCAGGCATGAAACTTGGAGGATCTGTTGGCAGTCGTCTGCAGAGAGCTCAATATCCTCAATTCCGCTTGCTTCTTCTACGAGGCCAATTGTCATCTGACGTCTTGAGATGAACAAGATGAACGACGGCTTGAGATGAACAGTTCGTCATCAAGACCTTGACTGAATGTTCTGATGCGTCTGCAACCATGGGCTCCACAATTACTGAACAGCGGTCGTA
Source organism: Rhipicephalus sanguineus (assembly GCF_013339695.2). Classification (NCBI taxonomy): domain Eukaryota; kingdom Metazoa; phylum Arthropoda; class Arachnida; order Ixodida; family Ixodidae; genus Rhipicephalus; species Rhipicephalus sanguineus. The sequence goes on along the minus strand of NC_051182.1, from coordinate 78,176,760 downwards.
CAAGAGTTTTGTCCCTGTGATGACCATTACATGATCCTTGTCTTCAGCTGTACGATGCCAAGTCACGGGAACGAACTTCGGAGATAAAGCTGGCAGTGCTTGCTCCCTAACCAGGTAGACTTTGCGTGCCCTTCGAGGAATAGACACAGCGAAGCTCTCCGAGCCCCAGTCGATGACGGCTCTTGAGGCCCGTAAGAAGTCGTCGCCTAGAAGGACTCCTTCGTGAGGTAACCGGGGAACAACGACAAAGTCATGCTGCAGTGTTTGGTCATCCACTGTTACCGTAGCCCTGACTTGACCCAAATTTTGCAGCTGATGGCCGCTAGCTCCTACCAAACGTAGGGACGAAGGCCTTATGCTGAGTTTGAGTTTATCAACTAGTGGTGCCGTAATCAAACTTTTGATAGCTCCAGAGTCCAAGATGCCTTTAAGTGTTTGTCCGTTGATGGTGACAGGAACGGAAAAAGTACCCGCTTCTGAGGCACACGACACCTGCTCAATTACTGGCGACTGCTCGCGGGTATTGGCGTCACCAGCTGTCCGTTTCCCCGCTGTATTGGACTGGAAGATTCAAATTCTTCCTGCCACTTCAAAAATTCTGCAGTTAGCGGTAGACGGCACTGCGTGACAAAATGACCACTTCTGGAGCAGTTCAAGCACAGTTTACGAATTCTCGGGGCGTTTCCTTGGGATCTTTCAAAAACACGCGTCCCGGAGTGCGTCGAATGCCGCAACGGAGACGGCTTCCCATTTGTGTCATCTTTTTTAGGCACGTTTCTTTGTGCTGCTTGATCATCTGAGGAACCGCTCGACTCTACACTATCCGTGCGCTGACGATTGCGCAGAAGCTTTCGAGGCGAACGCTTCGAGTCAACGCGGCGTTTGGCGGAATGCGTTCCGGACGGACTCTCGCATTCTTGCGCAACCACAGTCTGAACACTTTCCTCAGAATTTCTGATCTGGTCAAAGCGCAGAAAGGAACTTATCATGTCGTGTAGCTGCCTAAAAGTCTTGTCGAAGAAATGTTTCTTTGCTTTAGGTGATAACGTAGCCATGATGGCTTGACACTTCTCTTGTTGTATTACAGGATAATTGCATTGCTCCATGAGGTCCAACTTGCGGTATGCAAAGTCTGTACAGGACTCTCCGGCGCGTTGCGTTGCTCCGAACATTCGCTGCTTAGCCGTTACATCGCAGTCCATGTTATAACGTTGGCGGAACGCTGCTTTCATATCCGCCCAAGTAGTGATATCAGCCACCTTTGTGTGGTGACGCATCCATGTAAAGTCTTTAGCTGGGAGCCTCGAAATAATGAACGGTATGGCGACCTCGTCAGGAACGCTGAAGGTTCTGAACCAATAGTCGACTTGGTGAAACCAGGCGTTAAGATCTTTCCCGAGATGCGGTAAGGAACTCGCCGCGAAACTTGAAAGTCGGTCGCGAGCGTCTTCACCGTTAGACATGCATATGGTATTATCGCTTCTGGCTTTGCTGTGTTGATTCCGCGAGCGGCGCTGAAAATTCATCGACGCATTGCTCTCCTCTGCGCTCGTGCATGATGCGGCGTCAGAATCCTCATGCGTTCTCGACTCCAAGCGCTCGATGCGTTCTACAAGTGGAGCGAGTAAGTTGCAAAAGAAGTCATGACTTGCCTGCAGCTGTGGGTCAAGAGGTGGCCGTGGTGCGTCGTCGGCTTTAGTGGCGTCGCGGTCCTTCGAAATCATGGTTTTGAGTCCCTCCAATTCGCGCCGGAGCTGATCCACCTCGGTCTTGACGGCATCGGCTTCGGACACAGCTGACCTGTAGGCTTCCACCCGGGCGGCGTCATCCAGCTGTTCGAGCACGACGATGGAACACGGGGCGGTCGCCATCTTGGGTTCACGGAGCCGACGTTGTCCTGAAGTCAGTGGTTCAGCCAACGGAGCGCGTAGAGAGCGACGTCCCCACATAGAAAATATGAACATCTTCTTAGCTCACCCCGAGCCGTTGGGCGCCAAATGTGACGTGCCGTTGTGGCCGTCGGAATCTATGGGTTCCGAGGCGGCGTAAGAAAGACGACCGAACACATTGGAGACCAGGAAGGGACTACCAGACCCTTTTCTTTATTCCTCGAAGCTGCCCGAGCGCGCGCGAGCTCGGCGTCGATCTTCGTTTTTCTTCGCGCGAAAGCGCGAGACACAAAACCAAGCGTCGTCTGCTATCGCTCGTGACAGAAATCTTAACGCGACAGCGTGAAGAAAACTTGTGTCGCAGAAGATCCAGCGCCGGCCTACGAAGCCGGCGCTGGATCTTCGATGGACGGTTCGTGCCGAAATCGAACCCAGGCCTTCAGCGCGGCAGTCAAGTGTTCTGCCACTGCACCACGCCGCCTCGCTGAAGGAACGCCAATTGTGGCTGCAGTGTTGCCTACACGCTTTCATTACAGAGCAATAAACATTAGGTATTTACTGCCATGACTCAGCAGTGTTTAGTCAAGCGTTGCTCGACCCGGGAGAATACGCCAATGACCGCTAATTATGATACGCACATTATAACACCGAAGTGTCCACTTGGTTTCGATAAGGCTGACCCTGTACCCTAACATGAATGCCAATGTTACATCGGACCAAGTGTTACCCTTTACAGTTCAGTGCAGTCGATGTGCCCGGTAAGCCCACGATATGCAAACAACTGCTGAATTAACACGATGACGTTGATACCCTTCGTAACGCTTCACTGAAAAAAAATGCGGCATAGACAGCTACTTGGTGACTGCTTCGCATGTTATTTTTTTGCGGATTTTTCTACATTTTTGCTGCCCCTATTGTCCTAAGAGCTTTTTCCACTTCTTCCTATTCCGCCTAGAATAGCAAGTAAGCGAATGTGCGATGGCTAATTATTCTCCTCTTCGACAAAGAGCGCTCTCTTCCTCCACCATCGAATATTCCTGGCAGGTGAACCTCGAGGAAAACACCCTGGAGCACAATACCCTTTCTTCAATATGCGACACGTTTGTTCATTTTTGTTTGGTTCTTTACAGTGTCCTGCCAAACAAGCCAACTTTCCTTCACTAGGGCTAGGATTATTGAAGTGCCAACCGCATTTTCCCCCTGACGATATCATGGCGTGGCGAAGCCCGGTTTCGCTGGTTTGGTCTAGACGACGACAGCTAAGGTACTATGGGTTGCGAAATGCTCGAATGAAGGCGCTGCCTTTTTACACGACAGCTCACACAGAAAGTTCGAGTCTGCGCGCGAAACCCGTGCGCTCTTTAGTATTGCAGTAAGAATATATAAAGTAACATTTTTAAGTGGTTTTGTGGTCTTACCTGTATTAGCCAGCCTCCGTGCGAGTTCCATTGTAAACAGCGTCATGTAGAGCTTTGTAGCAGGGTATACCAGGTTTTGCTTATATTTTTGGAAGTTGACGTCATCATCAAACGTTGCAAACCAGTGAGCAATGGAGCCTACGTTGATGATACGGCTGGGCGAACTCTTCTTCAGAAGACCTTGGAAAAGATGGACAGCTTGAGTGATTTTCTTCTACGATTTCGTTTAAATGCAAACACATGCAGGCTAGACCGTAAAACAGGGAAATCTTGTAAAATAAAGTAGGTCATCACTTAAGTCATGCGTGCTTCTTCTGTATTACACGGTAAGATGAAACGGCACTTACGTATAAGAACTTACCCAAAAGGAGATTTGTCAGCAAAAAATGACCCAAGTAATTTGTTTGGAATGTAACTTCGAACCCATCTCCAGTTTCCCTTCGGCTTGGGGGAGCTGCACATTACCAAAATGGATGGTCATGACGAGTGAGAACAGTTGCACTCTAAATACTTTTATTGATTGAAGAAACACTCCACTCCTGTCACAAAACGCAAGTACAAGAATTTATTAATTTGAAGATGCAGCCATTTTTCTTTCTTGTCATCGATATCAGTACGTTTCTTAAAGTTTTATCAGACTAATATCAATTAAGGCTTTTAAATGTTTGCGTTTACGATGGGTAATACGGACCTTGGTGGTAAGATAAATATCTATATCGCTAAATGCGATAAATAGTTGCGCCAGTCTCGGTGTTTCAAAAGACCGTAGTGGCCCGCTACGGCCCCCGTCTTTTTTACGACAACAAAAGTTAAAAGCAGCCAAGGGAACGTGTTCTGACATCCCCTCCCCAATTCCTCCCTACTCTCATGACTGCTCAATATCTTTTCTACAAGTAATGGGACCTGAGTGTTGTTAGTTCTACGAGTTATGAATAAACGAGCTGCGGTTTTTACGCTGTATGAGTCCAATAATTACGTACAGATATGACGCAACCTTTACATATCACATTGTCACGTGGTCGTGACGTCGAAGAACGCAGTAGTCGGCATGTTCAAGCCGAAACTCTTTATTCGGGCGAATGTGTGCCCGGAAAATTAAAACCAATGCGCGAGTAATTCGCGCTGCACACTGATAGCGGTATGCACTGTCGTCGGCCGTCAATAATCTGAGCTGGATGCAGTAAAGCGCGTCGGCAATTTATAGCTATGGCATCGAAGGTCCTAGCGTTATGATCGGTGGCCGGGTCGGTTCCGGAATAAACTTGACTGTTCACGTTGTGCGCTGAGGCTGATCAGAAGATTTTAAATTACTCTGGAAGGTTCCCAGACATTCGGGAGCGGTTAGCGCAGTGGTTATCCATCAAACGGACCGGTGACATAAAAATACAAAAAGAAGTGCGCGTGGCAATATCATATTATTACGATTGTATTCAAAATGGCGGCTTTAAAAGCCCAGCCATGATGTAGTTCCCGTTCTTTTTTTTTGCACTGACTGAACCTTTCCAGACGTCCTGCACATGTTTTTCATTACTACAGCAAGGGGAGTGGACGCTAGTGTTGCAGTATCCAATACATTCATTCACCGGACATGTTCCATATAACTACTTGATAACGTTTAGAGCAATGTCGTCTTTGAATGAAGAGGTGACTCTCCAATGGTCCTCGATGACCCTTAGGCATACATTTGTGTTACACACCCTATATGCTGTTTCGTTTTGCCTTAGCACAAGTGAATAAGAAACGAACAAACCAGCAAAACTCCCGTGAAGTGAAATATGAAAATGCGGTCACAATGACCCACATCAAGCAGTTCCGTTTTGCATCAAATTATTTTTAAAGCATTAGCATTTATCATAATTGTGCAATACCAAATGACGAGTAGGAATCTAAAAGTGCCCTTTCTATTTCAACGGTGGGAAAGAGAACCCCAGTATTTGACGACAGCTTTGACCTAGTAGAAGAGCGCGACATCAAGCTAACAATGGCAGTCGGTGCTTCAAAAGCCGGTAACAAATGCATGTTACAACCACGCGAAATGAAAATTTTACACACATAGAAAGCAATCGTTTTGAGAATTTTCCATCTTGGTTATCAAAATGCCATTGCAAGTTTCGAAAATGCGGCGACTGCGTTCGCGAAATATCACTATCACACATGCACAGAAACACGGACTGAGTGGTCTTGTAGCGTGCCCTTCGATTTATTTACCTTTGCATTTCGTATGGTTTACAAACCAGCGGTGTGCATTCTACTAGGAATCCTAAAGATTATGCGATAGAATGTCAACGTATGTGTCACTGAATTGGCTGCTTATCCATATGACTACAGTTTACTCATTTATGTGTGCGTAAGAATATACAGGGTGTTTCAAAAAATGGGTCCGAAAATCCTCTAAAATCAGGGAAATGAGATATTTGCTCGCTGCCTTTACAATTGCTACTTCTGTAGCAACAGGCATCTTAAGATGATTAAAGGCATCATTTGGGACACTAAGTATGAAAGTCAGATTAACTAACTTTTTAATTAGTGGAGGTAGGTGGTTAAGTCAAATGGGAGAATTCAAGTCCTTCATGCGAAGAACCCATCGAAGCTTTGAGATAAAGAAAAAGCGACCTGTATTAATTATTGCAGCGTAATGAAATTCAACCAATTTCAACGGCGAAGCCGAAACCGAAGCACCGATGAGCGCAACAAGCAGACGACCAGAATGACGTCACTGTTCAAGACAACGAGTGGTGTAGTTCTTCAGCGTTCGTTAATGTATGTGCGCCGTTCGTGCTATAATAGCAAGCGCAGCCCGCACACCAGCACAACGAAGCCGGTTGATCCTCGATATAACGGCGCTCACTCATTTGGACGTCTTAGAAGAATATGGCAGTTGAGCGCTCCCGCGCTTTGGTTTCGGTTTCGCCGCTGCATTTCGTTCAATTTCATTACTTCGCAGTTATTACTAGAGGCTGCTTTTTCGAAACCTCAAAGCTGCAATTGGTTCTTCGCATGAAGCACTTCAATTCTCCCATTTGATTTAACCACCTACCTCCAATAATTAAAAAGTTCATTAATTTAACTTTCATAATTACTGTCCCAAATGATGTCTTTAGCTATCTTAAGATGCCTGCGGCTACAAAAGAAGTAATTGTGAAGGCGTGGAACAAATATCGCATCCTCCTGATTTCTGAGTATTTTCGGACACATTTCTTGAAACATCCTGTATATTGCGTCGTAGGTGCAATCTATAGTATTAAAAATATCATATTCGCTTTATAAGTCAAGCACTGCTCTAATAATTAAAGCACGACAGAGGAGCACACGACAAAATCAGTCAACTCCTCAATTTTCTGCCTTTTCCGCCAACGTGCATTCTGAAAGTGGAGAAAAATAACGTTGACTTCTCGAGACTAAGAAACCATGAGCTCTCAGAAATGGTATGAGAAATGATTTCTGCGATGCGCACTCACACAGAATGCCAGCGTTGTTGATAAGCACGTCGAGGCGCTGCTCCTGTGCGACCACCTGCGAAGCGAACTGCCGTATGGAGGCGAAAGAGCACAGGTCCAGACGCATGCACAGAGGTCGCACGCCGGTGTCACGCGCGATCTCCTCTGCAGTGGCTCGAGCACTGCTGACGTCCCTGCAGGCCAGGATCACACGAGCCTTGCGCCGGCACAGCTCTCGGGCTGTCTCCTTACCAATGCCTGTGTTTTGACGACAGTTCCAGGTTCTTTTATAGAATCACGCGCCTCCAAATTTTAGATATCTCGAATCACACAGTATCCTAAGAACCGCGGTACATCTCACAATGGACTCTATTGTACATCGCTGTTATACTGGATTGAATTAGGAAAAGCACACGTCCACCAGCGGTTGTGCCGAAATGGGACATAGTAACCGAAAACATCCAGGCGCGGCTTACCCCACGCGATTTTGAGAGAAAAAAAGAGTCAGTCACTGAAATCTCGTAATATTCGACAAGAAAGCAATCTTTCTTTCTTGTCGAATGTTACGGGGTTTAGCGTCATTAAAAAAACTAACTATATTTAGACACCCGTGTGAAAATGATCTCAGTTCATGTCGCGTTTCTATTTCTAGTCTCTGGCCGCATTCTCCTTTACCACTAACCTTGATAGCATAGCTGATGATCACCTGTTCGACAACTCCAGCAAGCAATAACGTTGACGTCGGGGACATTATAAATCCGTAGCAAAAGTTACAGGTAGATTCGTCGCATTGTGGGCATTGGAGCATTACGTCAAAAAAGAAGACTGGAAAGAGCTTTGCTCAATGCAATATAAAATCGCGCGTTAAATGTTCTGCAATTGCTGCAGTAAGCATTATGGAAGTTGATACACTTGTATTTTCAGTCTGCAACAAAGATGCAACAAGCACCTTATTAACTTTCGCGTTGAGCAAGCGCATTGAAATAGGAATCAACCGCTTCTTGTGCTTCTCAGGAGTCACATATAAATTCCTTTCACATCTGTTTCGATCTCTATGGTACACATATCACCGCACAGTGTTGGGTCTTGTGTAATTCTTTCAGCTCTTTTATCAGCCGGACCTTGTTTGCCGCGCTGGCCTACGCTCTCCTTGCATTGTTGTCAAAGCACCATGATAATATGAATTGCGTGTGGAATAATTTTTTTTCTCTACAAACATTCAATATACTGATACCCGCAAAGTTCGTACCCATGGACAGAACGAGATCAATTTATGCAGATATGGCGTTGTTTACACGGCTGCCACTAAGCTAGGTAAGATATGTGCCGCTGTGCAGAGGAAGAATTAGCGAGTAAAATACAAGAAGAGGACCTATATTTCGTTTCTAAAATGCACCAACAAATTCAATAATTGCCCTACAAGTGTGGTGTATAAGGTCCCTTTCAGCTGCGGCCGCTTCTACGTAGGACAGACGGGCCACTGCATTAACCAGAGATTATTGGAAAATAAGAGATGGCTAACCGGAGGCCCACCTTCTAATCTATGTTTACATTGTCGAGAGTGTAAGTGCACGCCAAAATTCGATGAATGCGCAGTTTTGTACCGGCATAGGAATGAAGAAACGCGCCTGACGATTGAGGCATGACATATCGAAAATAGTGATAACGCATGCATGAACCAACCGTCGATTAACTTGCATAAAGATGAAATCACATGCCTTAACAGTTATCTTTCGCGTAGACCCCCACGCATGCCAGATTAATACGTTCGCCTATTGCATGGGCATGCGCGGATAAGCTTTCGCGCCTTCTTTTCCGCCGTTGTGCGTCTCTTCACTTGTTAGTCGGCGTCTGTGGTGTCCTGACTTTCTTGTGTCCCTGTTAGCACTCCCTCTCTTTTTAGAATGACTACTTGCCAACTAGCTCAGCCCTCTGTTATTCTCATTTATGTTTTTTTTTGGAAATGATTTTTCCAAACACTATTTCTCGCACATATTCTTCCAGTCCTCACATACTCCTTCTAGTCACCGTTTTCTTTGTTCTTTTTTGATGGCATACGTGGTCATACACAGCACGGTCATCTGAACTTAGCCATATTACTGGAGCTTAGGAGTGTGAAAAAACGCTGCCCAAAACTTGTTGCATCATATTTAAAGGCCTCGAATGAAGTAGTAATGCCGTTTAAAAAAATATAACCATTAACGCGATAGCGTTAAAGAGCTCGTTTCGCAGAAATTACTGGGTCGGCGTCGGTGACGGCGCCGTTGGTTGTGAGTGAAACATCATCATCTTCTCCGTGACCAAAAAATCGAGCAAGATTCAAATAAATAAATAATAAAATCTTTGCGTTTGACTTAGGATTGAAGGAAGGCCGCCTGCGTAGCAACCAGGTGTTCTACCAAAGAGCCACGCTATTTCTTGAAACGGCTTCGGAAAAAAAGCACACTATATGAATTCCATGTAGTGTCGAATCGCGCCAGGTGTAAAAATTTCGGCAGATCCCACGCGTTGTGGGAATCGGCTTCAGCGAAGCAGTCAGCGAGTACTTCTATGCTGTACTTTATGGTCTTGAGCCAAGCGTTACGAGGTGGATTGACGTGTATTTGTAAGTGTAGTAGCTATGTGTAAATTGTGGGCTTGGCAGGCGCATCGACAGTACTGGCGTTTAAAGGGTATCTTATGGTGCAACGTAATGTCGGCCATCACGTTAGAGTACATACGTCAGTAGTATCGAAACTAAGTCACTTTATGGTGCAATCATGTGAACATTGCACGTAACTTTCGTTACACGTAACTTTCGAGAAATGCTACGGCTACGACTACGTTACTGATACAGTTCATGAAATCGGGCCATCCAGACGCGTAACTAATAACGCTAGTGTCGCTAACTTCTCTTCTCGGCAACTTCGTTCTGGTCGTCAATTAATTGCTTCCTCGGGAAGCTAGGAAAAAGCAAGGGGCGGTGGCACTTGCGATGACCACAGGAAATTGATCGTGCTGTCTATTAACGTTCGCAGCCTCCTGTCCAAGAAGGATGAAATTAGTGCAGCAGTTAATGATTCCAACGCCGATATTATTGCGTTAACTGAAACGTGGCTTTGTGACAAAATACGTAACGAAGAGCTGCTGTGCTGCGAAAAAAAGTACAAAATATATCGCTGCGACAGACCTAATAGATGTGGCGGTGGTGTTCTTCTTGCGGTGAATGAGAGCATCGAAAGCTACGCTGTTGCAATGGACTCGGTTTTAGAGGCAACATGGTGTTGCCTCAACGTGGCTTTTAGAAAAGTTGTGATTGGCGTATGTTACCGCCCACCTTCCGGATGTGGAAACTTTTGCGATGACCTACATGATTGTCTGAGTCATGTCAGAGTTTTGTTTCCTCGCGCAGCTGTGATTCTACTAGGCGATTTCAATTTCCCTAACATTGTGTGGTCAAATTCCTATTCATATTCGTTGCCTAATTCAGCTGAAGCGGAGCATTTTATTCGCATCTGTTCCGATTTTGGTCTGACGCAGCTTGTTAATTTTCCTACACGTGTTACCGATACTACATCATCCATTCTTGACATTATATTGACATCAGAACCAGATATTGTATCTTCTGTGTCCAATGTACCTGGTATCAGCGATCACGATATTATCCAAGCAAATATATTACTGCCATTCTCGCGCATGCGTAAGCACCTTAAAACAATACGCGATTACAAAAAGGCTGACTTTGACTCAATTAACAATGATTTGGGCACCTTCTTAGATGAGTTCTTACCCAACTACCTAGAAAGATCGGCGCAGAACAACTGGGACTTATTTAAAGCTAAAGTTTCAGAGATAACCGTTAAACATATCCCCATAAAAAAGTTTTTTCCAATACAAGTGCTCCATGGTACAACAGATACGTAAACCGGCTTTCAAACCGCAAGGAAAGGTTTTATCGTGCGGCTGTCAAATCCCCGTCTGATAAACGCTGGTCAACTTACAAATCTGTTGCCGCAACCTATTTATCTGAAATGAAACGAGCTAAGTTTTCCTTTTTTAGTCACACTCTACAGGTTATGCTAAAAAATAATCCTAGACAGATTTGGAATTTCGTGCGTGGCAACGAGCACCGCACTATGGCCTTGCTGACGGCTGAAGGGCATCCCGTGCCCGACGTAGAATGCGCATCCGTACTAAATGACACATTCATAAAAGCTTTCTCTCACCAGGTGACCATCAATAACCAAATCACCTTGCCGTCACCCCATTACCTACCCATGGACGCTATTTTCGTTACCTCGGAAGGTATTCGTGTGGTCATTAAAAAACTTAAAAACTCATCATCATGTGGAGTTGACGGTATCAATACTAAATTCTTGAAAAACACTGTTGAATACTCCTCTATTATCCTGTCATGCATTTTTTCACAGTCTCTGCAGCATTATAGCCTTCCGGAAGACTGGCTGGTCGGTAAGATAGTGCCAGTTCACAAGTCAGGGGTAACACACAATCCATCAAACTTCCGTCCGATTTCACTCACATCTGTCCCGTGCAAAATACTTGAGCATATCATTTTCACTCACCTTGTTAACTTTCTCGAGTCTAACCAGTTTTTCACACCCTCACAACATGGTTTCCGCAAGAATTTTTCTTGCGAAACGCAGCTCTTAGTTTTTACTAACGACTTGCATGTCGTACTTGATTGTGGATTCACCATTGACTGTATTTTTTTAGATTATTCTAAGGCATTCGATAAGGTCAGTCATCAGTTACTACTTCTTAAGATGAAACGTTTAAATCTAGATCCTAACGTGTTTAACTGGAATCGAGCCTTTCTTTCTAACCGAACACAGTTTGTTTCTGCTAACAATGTTGATTCCCCCGTCCAGCCGGTGCTCTCGGGTGTTCCCCAAGGCTCTGTGTTGGGACCCTTACTGTTCTTAATTTTCATGAACGACCTGCCAACTAACGTCTCATCAAAGGTATGCCTATTCGCAGATGACTGTGTAATTTATCGGAAAATAACTAACCAAGACGATGTTACCTCGCTCCAGACGGATTTAAATAACATATTTATCTGGTGTCAATCATGGAACATGGAACTAAACATTTCAAAATGCAAGGCAATGCGTGTGTGCCGCACCTCACTTGTATGCCCAGAATATCATCTTAACGATACCCATCTCGAGTCTGTTTCATCTTACAAATATCTAGGTGTTCATATTTCCAGTAACCTGTCATGGAACCATCATGTGGAGTACATCATCGCCAAGGCTAACCGTTCACTCGGGTATTTTTGTAGGAACTTCTACATGGCACCCTCATCCCTTAAGAAGCTTCTTTTCACTACTTATATCCGTCCATCACTTGAATACGCATCTTCCATCTGAGATCCTGGTAGCACTACACTAACACATGAATTGGAAGCAGTCCAGAATCGTTCCGTTCGCTTCATTTTATCCAATTATAAGCGCACGGCCAGTGTTACCCTAATAAAGTCCCAGCTCAACCTTCCAGAACTCGCCATTCGGCGTAAAACAGCCCGGCTCAGTCTCTTTCATAAACTTTATTATCATAACAATAACCTTCGCGAACAGTTTGTTAAACCCCCCTCATTCATATCACCCAGAATTGACCACCTACAAAAAGTTCATGTTCCTCGCTCCAGAACTGTAACCTATTCGCATGCCTTCATTCCAAGAACCACATCCCAATGGAATCTACTACCACAATCAGCTACCGCTATTACCGATACATCACGTTTTAAGGTTTTAAATGCGAAGCATTTCTTAGCGAACCTCTCGCACTTTGAGCGTTTCTATCTATCTATCTATCTATCTATCTATCTATCTATCTAGCCGCCTACGTCTGGGTGCTCTCATGATGGCCTCCTTCACTTGGTGTAGACCAAAATTTGCATGGGAGGGTAAGAGGATTTGACGATGATGATTGCCGGGCCATGACATGAATAACGTTAAAATCTTGTCGCGTACGTCGTCAAACCCTTTCCACTACACACGTGTGGCACATACCCGTTTACCACGGGCCGCGGTGTACGGGTATGCGCCACAGGTGATTGACAGTTTATATCTACCCAGGAACGGCGAGAACAGACATTGGTAACTCAAATGCTAGAGCGTTAAGGAAAACCAACATCGGCAGCGTTGACTCAACGAATGGAAAGAATGAAAATTAGGATCCCAGCAGGAATCGAACACAAGCATTCTGCGTGGCAATCGGGTATTCTACCACTGAGCCACGCCAGGTCTATAAACTAGTTTGAAAAAACAGCCTACGCAGGCGTAATATTGGTGCAACGTCTATTGTGGTTGTGGTGCTGGCTATCTAATTTTACAAGAAAGCAATAAACATGACATGATACTCCTACGATGTGTACTCCTACGATACAGGCGTCATATGAGATTAACGTCTGTAGTTCCAGTGTTGGCTCCGCTTTTATAGCAGTCTAATAAACATTACGTTTGTATTCCTATGATTCAGCAAGCTATAGTGAAGCACTGCTCGACCCCAGAGGAATACATTAACGAAAGTTACATATGATATCCACATCACCGCACCGTAAAGTGCACTTCGTCCACCAGAACGACGCAGTGTCTTCTTCATTTCTTACGAGGCTGGGCGATGGCCTCGTGCTGACGGAGGATGATGCCACATTGATTGACAGCCGCTTTGTAGACTAGGCTACGTAGGCCACATACGCCCAGGTATAGTCTACGAATACAACAAACACCATCCACTGATGTTGGTCTACGTAGCACTATCCAGGCCTACCAGCCTCGACGGCCTATACTTCACCAACGCGAAGGGTGGCTTCAGGTTCCGACATGTCGCCGGCTCTGTCAAAAGACAATTTGTCGACGAAATCGCCGAGGCATCCACGAATTCCAACAGCTCTACGACATACTTCACTACACATGGACCCCTCGTCACCACGTCACGACCGGATCCTATAAATCATGACCAGCTGCTGGTGCTCACTGATCACGGTGATGATGCCCTTATTCAAGAACTGTCAAAACTTCTTGCACACATGCACACGGGTTCGCGAAAGGTGCGTGCGTTCTCGGGACACGTATAAGCACTACATATCAGCTTACCGCTTCTGGTGTTGGTAATACCCACGTTGCCATTGGCAGCGTTACCCAACCGTAAACAACTGGCTATATAACACATATGCGGCTCTTCAACATATATATGTGAGCGTATAAAATTTATACAAATCTCTAGCGCCATTTTGTAACGTGTCGCTCAGTGGGATTCGCGGCCACGAGTGACAGATGCTTGACTTGTGCCTTCTCCTGTTATAGATCATCGGATCCTGCCCCGTGCAGGCTGCTCGTTGCCGCCAGGAATCAGCCGATCAGCGAAATCTGCGCACAACCGCCATCTCATCCAGCCCGCTCTGAGCACCGGAAGAGACGGTGACGCATCCCGTGACGTCACATGGTTGCAGCGCCACCACAAGCCTTATTAACGCCGAACAGACGGTTTCCATCTGGGATTCGCGGCCACGAGTGACAGATGCTTGACTTGTGCCTTCTCCTGTTATAGATCATCGGATCCTGCCCCGTGCAGGCTGCTCGTTGCCGCCAGGAATCAGCCGATCAGCGAAATCTGCGCACAACCGCCATCTCATCCAGCCCGCTCTGAGCACCGGAAGAGACGGTGACGCATCCCGTGACGTCACATGGTTGCAGCGCCACCACAAGCCTTATTAACGCCGAACAGACGGTTTCCATCTGGGATTCGCGGCCACGAGTGACAGATGCTTGATTTGTGCCTTCTCCTGTTATAGATCATCGGATCCTGCCCCGTGCAGGCTGCTCGTTGCCGCCAGGAATCAGCCGATCAGCGAAATCTGCGCACAACCGCCATCTCATCCAGCCCGCTCTGAGCACCGGAAGAGACGGTGACGCATCCCGTGACGTCACATGGTTGCAGCGCCACCACAAGCCTTATTAACGCCGAACAGACGGTTTCCATCTGGGATTCGCGGCCACGAGTGACAGATGCTTGACTTGTGCCTTCTCCTGTTATAGGTAGGCTGTTTATCTGGTTAGCCTTTTGCTAATAACTTCTGTGGCTGTGAATCCCCGCAATTTGTGTAACGATGGGTGTTGACCTGTGTACTTATCGCGCTCGAATCGGCACGTTTTCTGCCTGTAGCTCACCTAAAAGCTTCCGACATGTTCAGTCTCACATGAAACTAACCGCAATCATCGCGCTATGCCCCAGGCCGTCTCTACTTCTGGCATTAACGTGTCTTACCTTGCTTTTACTTTGCGCGGGGGACGTGGAAGCTAATCCAGGCCCCAGGAATGAGGAAGTGGTCACCCTCATAAAAGAATGTCACGACGAGACAACAAAAAGCTTGAACGATATCAAACAGCACTTGACTGCCTTGAAGACTCGTGTCACGACCATCGAAAAAACTCTGAACAGTGTGGCGAAGTTCAAAGACAACTTTGACGCTGTCGCTGAATCTGTGAATGAAGTCAAGTCGAATATAAGCAAGACAAGTGGACAGCTAGTTGAAGTAGTTGACGATATGAACAACAGAATGAGGAGGAACAATCTTATCATCAAAGGCCTTCCTGAAGGTGATCACGAAGGATACACAGAGACAGAGCAAATCGTCAGGGATTTGTTCACTGACCACCTTAAGATTACAGCTGGAGATATCGAACGGGCACACCGCTTTGGCCAACGTCGTCCCGGCTTTCAGCGTCCGATTATTGTTAAGTTTCTCAACTTTAAATCTAAAATAGATGCCCTGCGCAACTCATACAAGCTTAAAAACCTGGAGACACCAAAAGTTTGGCTTGAAGAAGATTTCTCGCCGAGTGTTCAGTTCGCAAGAAAAAAGCTTCGGGACTTCGCCAAGAGAAACCGCACTGACAACGCCCGCTTTTCAGTGCGTTTTAACAAACTTCACCTACAAGGCAAGGTTTATCAGTTCGACCCAGCCAGTGGCTCGGTTGTTCAAGCGTCTTCAGACCCTGAACGACCTGCTAAATGATGTTCAGCGGCACAAAATCAGCGCCCTTCACCTATTGACTCATTGTCGATGGTTTTGGCTAACTTCCGTAGCATATACCATAAGACTGACATCTTGAAAGCCACCATACACACGTGCTCTGCAGAAATCATCATCGGTACCGAAACGTGGCTGTCTGAGGACGTCACAAGCAGCGAACTTTCTTTACCATCTTCACTCGTCATCTTCCGCAAAGACAGAACCGGCTCCCGAGGCGGTGGTGTGGTTGTCGCGATAAACGAATTATACCACCCCTCTCCAATTTCAGTGGACTCACCTCTCGAAATAGTCTGGGCATCATGTCACATTGGTCATGTTGCTTGCGTTATTGGCGCTTGTTATCGACCCCCCGACAGCAATTCAGAGTTTCCAGAACTTCTTGGTGACGCCATTGAACAAGTTACACAGAAATTTCCTAATTCGCTTTATTCTTAGGTGGTGACTTTAATTATCCAGAAATAGATTGGTCCACTCTGTCTGCCCTTCATCACAATAATCGATCTGAATGTGTCCGATTTCTTCAGCTGCTCCTTTATTACAATTTAACACAACTTGTACATAAACCTACGCGGAAGGATCGGGTTTTAGACTTGGTCCTAACTAACAGCCCTGAAATCTGTAACACACGCGTGCTAGAAGAAATCAGTGATCACAGGGTTGTCCATTGCTTGGTTTCACTTTCTACTGCAAAAAAATCCAAAATTAAGAAACAGTTGCTGAATTATGCGCGTACCGACATAACGAAAATGAATAGTATGTTACAGACCTTCGCAGCTGAATTTTACGAATACTTTGACTACCGTACAACTGATGAAAACTGGTGTTTGTTCCGGGACAAACTTAAAGAAATTGAAGCTGCCTGTGTTCCTAAACTAACAATAAGTTCTAGATTAGATGACCCATGGTTCACACGAGACGTAAAACGTGCCCTGAACAAGAAGAAAAGGGTTTACAGAAAAGCAAGTCGCTCGAACTGTCCTCAAGATTGGGAAGCTTACGAAAACGTTTCAGCTGAAACACACAGTGTCATTTTCAAGCGAAAAATAAATTCTTTAACGAAACGCTACCTAACCTCATGAAAACGGACCCTAAAAAATTTTGGAATATCGTGAACCCCAAAAGCACCCACTCAACAGCAGTATTAATGAGGGAAGACGGCAGCACCTTATCTGTAGAACACTCCGCCGAAAAATTCAACAAGCACTTCAGTGAGGTATTCACTGACGAACTCCCACTGAATGATTCTCTTTCCCTGCCACAACTGCCCATTCAACACCCTTTTCCAGCAATCCTAATAACGGAACACGGGGTAGCTAGCGCTATCAATCGACTTCCCCTTAAAACCAGTCCCGGCCCCGATGGCATCAGCGCCAAACTACTTAAATTAACCTGTCAACATTCAGCTAACTTGCTTGCATTCATTTTCCAGCAATCCCTTGACACTGGTTGTATACCAGATGACTGGAAATTGGCTAATGTGGTACCCATCTTTAAGTCTGGTAACAGCAATCAGCCCAACAACTATAGGCCGATTTCACTCACGTCCATTTCACGTAAGTTACTAGAGCATATCATACACTCCCAGGTCATGCGTCACCTCAACCGTAACAATTTACTTCTTCACTCCCAACATGGTTTTCGAGAAAAATTATCATGTCAGACTCAACTTTTCGAGCTCGTGACAGACTTGCACACAGCTCTTCATATGTCCATCTGCATCGACGCGATTTTCATAGACTTTTCTAAGGCTTTTGATCGTGTTCCACATAACCGGCTAATGCTAAAAATACGTCACCTCAGCCTCGACCAGAAAACGACTGCATGGATACAAGAATTCCTAAACAACAGGTCTCAGTCAGTTAAACTTAACCACTACATATCTCATCCAACCCGTGTAACATCTGGTGTGCCCCAAGGCAGTGTGCTTGGACCGCTTCTCTTTTTAGTATACATTAACGACATTGCATCTAACATAAGTTCATCAATCCGTCTTTTTGCGGACGATTGTATTGTATACAGGAAAATAACTTGCACAGATGACGTTGCAGAATTACAGGAAGATCTAACAAGGTTAAGGGAATGGTGCAACAATTGGCAGATGGAAATTAATGTCGAAAAAACCAAGCACTTAATGTTTACTAATATCACTCGTGCATGCTCTAGCTCTTATAAAATAAATGACTCGATAATTGAAAAAGTCACGTCATTTAAGTATCTGGGCGTAATACTCACTTCAGATCTAAGCTGGACTGCACACATAGAGTGTACTACTAATAAGGCTCTCAAGAAACTTGGCCTCCTTAAACGTCGCTTGCATTTTACTAATAGGGACACAAGACTGCGCGCTTACAATTCACTGATTCGGCCATCCCTAGAATACGCTTCAATCATATGGCATCCTCACCTAATTGGTCTTACTAACATGCTCGAAATGGTACAGAATAAAGCTGCTCGGTTCATCTCATCATCCTACTCACGTTACATAAGTGTTTCTTCACTAAAAGCAGACCTTAGCCTTACCACACTTGCCATGCGCAGGCGACATTCGCGACTATCGTTCTTTCACTCACTTTATCACAGCAACTCATCCTTCGCCCAGTCTCATATCTTTCCAGCCCCTCATACTTCAACCCGCCTCGATCATGCGCACAAGGTAGCCCCCATTTTTGCCAGGACCAAGAAGTTTCGAAATTCGCCACTATCATTATGCATAATCGAGTGGAATTCTCTTCCACCTAACATTGCCGAAATAACAGATCCTTCCATATTTAACTCGATGCTTCAGGGCTATTTGCATAGTGAATAGTATGGCTGACCTATGTTTGATTGCCCTCGTTTCGTCTGCTGTTCTTGCTCCAGATACATATTCAGTGTTCTTCGATATAATTTCTATAGGTCTTTTCATCATTATTAAAAATTGTACTAACGAATGTGTATGCGAGTAATGTTGGTGAACGTATCTGACTTGATGCTCTGATTCGATGTACTCGCTGTTTGTTTCCTTTTTATTGTTTTCTTTTTTGGTATTTTGTTTTCTGTTTATGTTGTTTGAAATGTATGTATTCACTTAAATCCCCCCCTATGTAATGCCCAATTGGGCCTTTAGGGTATTGAAATAAAAAAAAAAAAAGATGTTACGCCACAGTAACATTTGCTTCGCATAACATCGACTCCCACGGTTATGCTTCGCATAACGTCGACTCCCACGGTACGTGGGTTCTGCCGAATTTTTTTTTTGCAAAACATGTTTGGCGCTGTTTGATTCTGCTTGGAGTTATATATGTCATGTTTTCTTCTTTTTTTGTGTGGTTTGGCTTCTTGTTGTTGTTGTTCTTCGCTTTGGTTCTTGAATATGTACTACCTGTATTACCGCTACATTCTTTTTTTTTACATTCATTTTTTTTAGACATTTCATATGTAATCTATTTTGTATAATTATGTGAGTCGTTCAAGTTTCGCTCCTTTATTTTTGTATCAAGTGTTGTTTTCCATTCTCGATATGTAACATGCCCCTCCCCTCTGTAATGTGCAAAGCCTGGGGGTAAATAAATAAATAAATAAATAAAATGTATTCCATCAGGGTCGAGCAATGCCTCAATATAGCTTGCTCAATCATAGGAATGCCAATGTAATGTTTATTACACTGCTATAAAAGCGGAGTCAACATTGGAACCACAGACGTAATCTTATATGACGCCTGTATCAAATGGGTACATATGTGGCGATTGTTGCTTCCTTGTAAAATTAGATAGACAGCACAAAAAAAAAACAATTGACGTTGCACCGACATTGCGCTTGCATAGTCTGTTTTTCCAAACCAGTTTATGGACCTGGCGTGGCTGTGTGGTAGAATGCCTGATTGCCACGCAGAATGCCTGGGTTCGATTCCTGCTGGGATCCTAATTCTTATTCTTTCCATTCGTCGGGTCAACGCTGCCGATGTCGGTTTTTCTTAACGCTCTCTAATTTAAATTACCAGCGTCTGTTCTTGCCGTTCCTGGGTATATGTAAACTGTCAATCACCTGTGGCGCATACCCGTACACCGCGGCCCGTGGTAAACGGGTATGTGTCACACGTGTCTGGCGGAGAGTGTTTGCCGACGTACGCGACAGGATTTTCACGTTATTCATGTCATGACCCGACAGTCATATTCGTCAAATGCTCTTACCCTCCTATGTCAATTTTGGCCTACACCAAGTTAAGGAGGCGATCATGAGAGCACGCAGACGTAGGCGGCTAGACATATAGATACGTAGATAGAAACGCTCAAAGTGCCAAAGGTTCACTAAGAAATGCTTCGCATTTAAAGCATGTGAATTGCGCAAGGAGTGGGTGTTCTAAAGGCCCACCCATTACAAACCGCTGAGACATATTTAATTATCATCATCGGCAAAAGCACCGAAAAAGTGAAAAGCTGCTTATGGGTTCGCGTGTTGCCTTACGGACGCGTAGTGGGCCCTTCGCTGATTCGTAAAAGGAATTATTCCGTAGTGGGTACTCAACAGCTGTACTTGCAGTAGGCATTTTAAGATACTTTGAAACGGCCAATGTTACGCGCACAGTCGTTCGTTTCCTTATGGCACGGTTGATGCATGCACCGAGAACCGAAGTCAGGCTAGCAATTTAGAAGGTAATGCGCACGGGGCCCATTACGCTATCGCGTTCTACTCTTGAAGGCGAAGCTCAAACGTCCTTCAAGTTTTTGTTTTTTAACAGGGAATTTTTTTAGGCTAGCCGTAATCCCTGTGTGTGGTCTATCAGAAAGCTATCATCATAATAAGTGGGTACCTGCGACAGAAACTGTGCAAATCCCCATATTAACCCTGGTCCACTAAACATGAAGAAAGCAACAATGCGCCTAAGAAATGGCTATCATCACGGGTATGAGCCACAGAAATTGGGCAAATCCCACTACTCATAACTTGTACGCTAAAAGAGAGAGAAAGCTATACAAAGAAAAAGATAAAAATATATAGAAAACACAAAGATAAACAGAAAGAGAAGAAAGAAAAAAATCTATTTCAATAAAAGTGATGAGAAACAGAGAAGGCAACCCGGCCGTGCTCTTCCTTCTGCTTTGGTACGACCAGCGTGAAGCTGCCGTACCAGGGAACGGGAAAGGCGGCTGCGAGAAGAGCCCGAAGCGGTTCAAGCCCTATGCCAACGACGACGTACCGGTAGATCTATGACAGGTGCGAATGCTCGGTTCGGAACTTTGGGCATCCGTGTCGTGACTAACCTATCTAAAGCTTCGCAACAACCTTGAAACATCCAGATTAGACTTCAGAATTCTTGCGCAACTTAATAGAACAACATACTATTAAACATTGATACCCAGAAGGGCCCGGGTCCTCACATCTTACCAAACATCTTCCTCAAAAGGTATGCGGCGTGGGTAGCGAAATACTTGTGTAATCTTTAATAAATTACTGCAGTCATGCACTGTCCCCGCAGTATGGAAGACCGCCAAAATTATTCCAATACATAAAGCAGGCAGCAAAACCGTGGTTTAAAATTACAGACCAATATCACTAACTTGTTCTGTGTGTAAATTATTAGAACATATGATATTGAAACACATAAATATTTACCTAGAAAAAAAACATATCCTGTCTCCTGTACAACATGGTTTCCGAAAGGACTCTCAACAGTTACTCAACTTCCAGAATTAATATATGACGCAGGCCAGTCTATTGATAACTATAAACAAATTTATCTAATCTTTTTAGATTTCTCGAAAGCATTCGACCGGGATTCACATACCAAATTAATAAGTAAATTAAAAGTTACTCTTGGAGATAGTACCATTGTTCACTGGATTAAGGATTGCTTAACCATCGCTCACAATTTGTACAGTTACAGTACACCACCTCTAGAAGAACAGCAGTCTCGTCAGGCGTGCCACAGTGCAGTGTCCTAGCACCAATATTGTTCACAATATTATTTATTATCTTCCCCTCTCAACTAAAGTATAACTCAGGCTCTTTGCAGACGACTGCGTACTTTACCAAGAAATTAATACTCCTTCCGATCACCTAATCCTTAACAGAGCTCTAGAAGATGTACACGAGTGGTGCAAAAAATGGCAAATGTCCCTCGATATCGGTAATGTGTTTCCTTGGCAATAACCCGCAAGAAACACAGATACAACTTCTCTTACACTATTGACAACTGCGCCTTAACCCCAGTATCTAACCAGAAATATCTAGGAATAACGATTTCAAACGATTTGAGATGGGATACTCACATTGATAACATCACTGGCACAGCCCTTAAAAGACTATTTTTACTGAAAAGACGTCTTAAGCACGCACCACCGAATACCAAACTAACAGCATATACAACCCTCATCCGATCTGTACTGGAATATGCCAGCCCTGTCTGGTTCCCGTTTACCCACCAACAAATTAATAAAATAGAAGCGGTTGAAAAAAAAAGCAATAAGGTTTATTTTTAAAAGTATAAACAGACAGACTCACCGACTCATCTACTTAATAATGCTGGCATCTTAACACTACAAAACGGAACGAAACTAACGAGACTAAAAGTAATGTTTCAACTACTTCACAACACAATAAAAATAGATACTTCAAGGTATATATCTTATTTTCAAGGCAGACCAACCCGTCATAAGCATTCCCCTACTCTTGCCGAATGCTCTTCCAACACTAATTGCTTCAAATATTCCCTTTTCCCTCTAAACTTTAAAGATTGGAACTCCCTGAAACCTACCCTAACCACCGAATCATCCATAATCTTTTTCACAACTGCGATTGAAAGCGAATTGATTGCCTCACAAAGAGCACTAACGACTAACGACATAACATCAGTAAACCCGCTAAGCGATGAGTCTGTGTCATTTTACTAATACATAGTTTTTCTCTGCTGCTCATATGAAGGTAATATTTTAAGTGACATATTCTTCGATTATTTTGTTGTTCATAAAACTGTTTGAACAATGTATTCAATAGTAACGGGTACTTGCTGATCCTACGCAATGTTTACAAATGTATGCCTTATCCTTTTGCACTTGTTTTTGGCGATAATCCCACCCATGATTTTGTACTAAAATTGTTTTATTGTGTGTTTTTCTATCGCAATGTATAATGTATAATTTTGTGTGTAATTTTAACTTTTTTGTGATTTTAACCATATATGATCTTGTGTAAACATATAGTATTTTTCATGTGCCTTCCCAGCTATAATCTCTGCAGAGATTCGCAGTATTGTTAAATAAATAAATAAATATTAGTGGCAAAATAAAATAGAACTGAACGTTCGTATTACGTTTGACCAGCACACAATGCCTCAAAATTTTCACTTTTTTCATGCTGTGGAACGGCTTAAAACACTATCCGAGAAAATGTTATTACGCACAATTGCGCATTACGAACTCTCGCACAAAATAAAAAGCTATGGAAAAATTATCATGGAGAACCACAACAAATAAATGTACAAGGAATAAATTAGCGGTGAATTTAGATATAAGCAAAGGAAGGAGATTCCTGAATTTAACTCCATTATTGCAAGAATTTCCTTCACACACGAACAGGAACATTAAATTGACACAGAACAATAAAAAACAGAATAAAAAGAACTCATTATTGAGCATGACGCTTCCTCTTCTAGATTTGAAACATACGTATAGTTATGTACTATATCTAAAAACAAACAAGAAAACACACACACAGCCGCGTTTATGAATGCTGCAACTCTGACAAGCAAAACGAGCATACGGAAAGCTTACGTTGCTGAACAGCTTTTATTTTCATTTCGCAATTATTATACAGGATGTTTATCGTTAGAGAGTACAGATTTTTAAAATAAATATGCTATTACAGTCAGGAACTCGTTGTCTTCGCACACGAACTCGACCGTTAGGTGGAAATGCCTTGTCTCACCTAAGGTTGATTGAAATGTATAATTAACGCCTTGCTAATTCATTTTAGTTATTAACTTTAGGGCAGTTATGAATATGGTTGTTGGACATTACCATTTGTGATATACTCATCTTTTTTTTCAAAGTCCCCGCCCCCAAAGCATATGTAATTTCATATAATAATGAAGATTAACGACCTTGACGCAGCCGGCATCAAAAGTGAGCGCGCTGGCCGCGCAGAAGATGCGGCCTCTATGTTACATCAGACCAAATTTCACGTGACCAACATCGAAAAAAAAAGTCATAGTTTCGGCACAAGGGCGAAGCAATGAATGCGATAGCAAGAAAAGCGGCCCGTGAAGGACGCGCTGCTAGGCTGCAAAAAGATCTGGTCCCCGGCAGCAACTACCGCGCGAGCGGACAGCGGAAGGGCAAGGTTCTCCCTGCGCAAATATTAGAAGTGAGCGAGCTGGCCGACGACATTTAAATGCGCCCTTTGCGCTCCTCACGCCATCTCGCTGGTAATGAACAAACCCTTATAAGCGCCTGCCGCCCCTGAGTACTGCCATCGGTAAAGCGTATGTGTATAACGCTCGTCGTTTGCTACCTGAAGGATATGCGCTTTGTGGCGTAGTGTTTAGCGCTATGCGCTGCGGAGAGAGAGGTCGCTGGTTGGATTCCGTGCTTCGGAAGCATTTTCTGAATTATTTTTCTTTGGGACTTCTTATATATATATATATATATATATATATATATATATATATATATATATATATATATATATATATATATATATACATACTTATACATATAAGGTGCATGACAGTGGCGGCAAAAACCAGCCGAGACTGTCCATATAATTGCTATCGCAATAAAAAAAGGCGGGCTGCGGGATAATCTAGGCAAGAAAAGCAGCAAGCCGTCTCAAATACACAATTGCATCGCTCATTCTTTGCGTTTCGTGCGTAGTGCCTCGATCTAGAGTTGGCGTGTAAAACGACATGTAATAGCAATATAAACTGTAATAGAAATAATAACTGTAATCGCAATAATAAAATATGTTACCTAAAAACCCTGTAAGTGGTGGGTCTTCATCCCGAGACTTCACAGCGATTGGAGGTTTACCGGACATATATGTGTAGTGAGGTAAGTGTATTAGTAATCCTGGTGTTATCATGCTAGGACAGCAAGTAAAATTCCGCAATCATCGTATACATCGTAAGGGCGACACCACATTATGTAGAAATAAGGACACCCGCCGCGTCCGTATTGTTGTTCAGGTGCTCGACTGCTGACCCGAACGTCGCGGGGCTGAATCCCGACCGCGGAGGTTGCATTTCTATGGAGCGAAAATGCTGCAGGCCCGCGCGCACAGATTTAGTTTCTCGTTAAAGAACACCAGATGGTCGGAATTTCCAGGGCCCTCCACTGCGGCCTCTCTCATAATCACATCATGGTTTCGGGATGTGCTGATACGCGCGATTTTCGCCGTGTATCTCCGCTAGACCTCGAAGCGAAGAACGCATACCGCGTGACCAGCCGCATCCGCCGCTGCTCCGACCGTTGCTAGGATGACAAACGCTGCCTCGCCAGCCGTGTACACGTGATTGCCCACATGACTCGCCGCTCTCCCTGCCATGTCGTGTCAGCGGGCGATTGCTTCAGTTGAGCCGTTGTGCCATGGTCGCGCGATGGAAGGAAAGAGCAAGGACGCTGGTCCTTCTGTGCCGAAGCTGTCTGCGCAGTCCTAGCGGCGGAAGTGGCAAGCTTCGTTAGAGCATCCTGTGCATGTCGCTCGGCTTGCTAATGAGTTATTGCGGAAACATGAGTAGTGGCAGGCTGCAACGAGTGATGAACGGGAACTTCGGCGATCTAAACGTCGGGAGAAGGGTGCAGAAAGGCGACACCGA
This sequence comes from Rhipicephalus sanguineus, assembly GCF_013339695.2. NCBI lineage: Eukaryota > Metazoa > Arthropoda > Arachnida > Ixodida > Ixodidae > Rhipicephalus > Rhipicephalus sanguineus. The sequence goes on along the minus strand of NC_051182.1, from coordinate 78,151,189 downwards.
CGAGCTTTAGGGGCGCCAATGGACACCTCGCGTTCGACTTAAGCGACGGCTTCGGAAACTGACGAAACGACGGTACTGAGTGCTCGCAGTACGGCACGTTCGACTAGCCATATCGTTCAGTTCGCAAACTGTGATTCGGTTGCGAGGGTAAACAAGCATAACCAAGTGTAGCAAGCTTTCGCTTGCATAACCGGGCCTGGGCGAGGTAAGCCGCAGCCAATTTGTTTACCTGGGTTCGGGCGTATCACCGCTTTCTGTACGCCAATAAACGAACTTTTTACGCCGATAATATTCAATGGAGGGCTTGACATCACCTCCTCAGCTGCCGATTCCCTAGTAGCACGCAATGTTGTCTCAACGTTGAGGCAGCTTTCTCAATGTCGCGGCAACGTTGTGCCAACATTTGCTGCTACAAGCGTTTCCTGAATCAGCGCGCGTACGAGACCACCACAACTGTAGTACATATCAACAACGCAGTCCTGCTGCACATTTATTTGCTGCGAAAATTGTGTTTCATCTATAAGCCGTAGCAGTAATTGAGCCATCTACATAGAGGATCTGACGTCATTTTAATCAGGTTCCTACAGAGCGTGACAGAGTGCGCTGCTCCAATTTTCCAGTTTCGTAGTTTTGTCGCTTACAAATTTTCTGCTCTCGCCGCGAATGATGAACTGGTTATCGCAAAATCCCGATCTTCGAATCTATAGCTCAAGGTAATATTTCCACTTAGTGTCACTAATCTTCGTTCGGGCATTGTGCAAGCGTCTAATTTGTGTATCTGCTCACTTGATTTCTTCTTGTAGTCACTTAAAGATATATGACAGTAATGAGAAAACAATTTCAATATTTATTCATTTAGGTCCGTAATTTTAAGGAATGTTCATTGTATGCTGCCTACCTATTATACATCCGATCACGAATTAATCGAATGTAAAAAAAGATATTTCTTTATCTTATTGCGACAGCAATTATGTGAACAGTCTCGGCTGGATTTTACCGTCACCGTCGCCGCCGTCATGCACCGTATATGTATAAGTATGTACGTATATATATACATACATATATATATATATATATATATATATATACATATGTATGTATGTATGTATATATATATATATATATATATATATATATATATATATATATATATATATATATATATATATATATATATATATATATAAAAACCCCAAAGAAAAATAATTCATAAAAATGATTCCGAAGCGCTGAATCGAACCAGGGACCTCTTGCTCCTCAGTGAGTGGCGCTAACCACTCCGTGTGGTTAGCGCCCGTGTCGTCCGTGTCTATTTCGTCCGTTGTCTGAGAAAATTTTGCGCAAAAAGTGTTGATCATGGAGTACCAACTAGCTAGAACCCACACCTTGTTAAGCTAACCACTACGCCACGAAACGCAGATCCTCCACGCAGCTAACGGCGAGCGTTATATGCACACCCTTTACCGCTGGACAGACTCACAGACGGCAGGCGCTTCTAAGCGTTTCTTCATTACCAGCGAGATGGCGCTAGGAGCGCGACGGACGCATTTAAAAGTCGTCGGCGAGCTCGCTTGCTTCTTATATTTGCGCAGGGCGAACCTTGCCCTTCCGCTGTCTGCTTGCGCGGTTTTCTCGTGGTGAGGGGAACAGGAATGTTTCAAGCTTTCACCGTGATGTCCGCGCTCATGTTACGGAGCGTACGAAAGTAACTCGAGCTCAAGGGACGCCGCTAAACGAACAAACAGAAGATGAGTGCGAACTATGAAGTGTCACAGCTCGACCCATGAAGCACACTAGTTTCCTTCGCTGCTTCGGCCGCCTTTGCAACAGGAGCGCTGTTCAAACTGAGAGTATCCCTTGGCGAGCCTCACTTCGTATAGCATTAATTTCTTGCTATCGCATTCATTGCTTCGCCCTTGCGAAGAAACTGTGACTTTTTTAAGTGACACAGATCAATCCTTATCTCGCATAAGAAAGACAAACAACATAGTTGGCGCAAGTTTCTGTTACGCAACAAGAATCGTTATTCATCTCTCGTGTCAGCCCTTGCCTTATCACCACGCGCCCAAACTACCGGTCCATGAACGGCGCGCGCGCTATCAGTGCTACGAGCTATCAGGGCCGCGAGCGAAGAATTTCCGAGAAAATAAATGCAAGCAAGACATGGGAATTGCCATTGCGGACGAAAAACAGTCCCCCAAGGGTGCAAACGGTGTTGAGAGTGCAAGCCAGACCTTAGCCTCAGGCTAGTCGATGATAAGCAGTATACTGGCCTGTTAGTAACGGTTCCACAGTTGTCCTGAAGAATAAGCATGTATTGGTACTAATTAAAAGAAACCCTTGAGCACTCCCGCAGTGTGCAGAGGAGGAGGCTGAAGTGCTTCCTACTCGGAAAGCGGTTCCTACTCGGAAAGAGGCACCACATTATTGCAGCATTAGCTGCTTATCATGATCATTTATCATGATCGCTCGTTAGGAAGATCACTTCCCGTAGAAAAACGTGGCAGATAATCCCCCTCTAGGTGCCTCAGAATGATTGTGCCCAATATTTTGGGGTGCATGTTTTGGGTTCATTTCACTGTTGTTCGAGTATTCGCTGTCGTCGAAAACTGGCAGAAATTGTGCAATTGATAGATAGGGCTCAATGTGACGCTTGTCTCAAGTCGCCTCTTGGAAACGAACAGCAATATTCACTAAAGGAATAACTAGAGCAGGCTTACCCCTACTACCGCCGGTGATGATCACCGTCTTTCCCGACATGTCCCGGGTTGACGTACAGCGCCCCACGGTGACCACGCTGTAGATCTTCACGGCCGCCGCGAGAGCGAGCACAATTAGCACCAGCGACACCACGCACCAAAGTAACGCCATTGCAATGGTCTCAGTACCGGCTCCTTCGTTGTCTTTTTCCGGGCAAGGACGTCGGCGTTCTTCGCTCCTGCACGAAGCTGACAAAAGTTACGAGAGATTGAAACGTCCAAACAAATATGTTAGCCACTTAAGGCATGCGCTACGAAGCTTGAACTGTGCGTAATACGAGATGTTCACAACGATTTGTGCTCACTTGGAACGTACGCTATATTGACTCGGGTACAGCAGCCAAGCGGCGACTGATAGCGTCCACATTAGAGCTATTGTCGTTGCGACGCCTTCGGGGAAACGAACGTGTTATCGGACATTAAAGCCCTAGGTTCGAGCTACAGAAAGGGCCCTGCTTTCCATTAGATAATGAATATGTCGCGTCTTATGGCGCAAGGCCTACTTACGGCTAGTGTGTGCCAGTTTAGCGACAGGTACTTCACAGGTCCGCATTAAATACTGTTAGCATTCCCAGGATTTGGGGACATCTGTGTGTGGCGCCATCTCTCGGCGGTGACGACGGCCTCCTGCCATAACTGAATGGGAGATATGCGAAAAAAATCATATATCTTGAAAAAAGCAAGCTATCAGAAACGACTCGGGGTTCTATACAGTAGAGACCTACTGGAACATTTTGGTGAAATTTCAGTATCGCACTACAAAGCCTGTGGCTTCCCAGGACAATTCAACACCGCCCATTAGAAATACATGGGTTCCCATTGTAAAATTTTAAACACTTTGGGAAGCCACGCGGTTAGTAGCGCCACACTGTAATTTTAACAGAATGTTCAAGTAAGTCTCTGCTGTAAAGAACCGGGAGTCGTTTTTGATATCTATTTTTTCGTCAGATACGATTTTTTTTCGCCTATTTCCCATTCAGTTACGGCAGGCCACCGCAGTCCCCGACAACAGATGGCGCTACATTCACATTTCCCCAAATCCTGGTCATGGGATGTGCACAGTGGATCAAGGCACGTGGGGAAACATTCAAATAAAAACAGGTCTCTACATAGGGAACATCTCTTTAAGCTTGCACTGCGGCGCTGTGACGTATTATTCGCCTGTGCTCGTGTACACGCGCATCAAATATGCGTGTCGCGTGGCACGAATGTGGCTCGTGGAAATTTGAGCTGTTTATTTCAGAGAACAACGTCTCGGATACAATAAAGGCAGATGTGTTCTGCTTTTATTGTAACACGCGAATGCACACAGAGCATGCATCAACAGAAACAACGTTATACGCTATTAATACGTGCAGAACGCAATTTCATACATATTGAACAAGGGGCATAGTTTTACAGTCATAAAGAAAGAGTAATAAAATTACAAATAACGAAACCTCAATAGCATACAAGTGCTGTTCACACAAACTAATAATCTGTAGGACAGGAAATGAGGTAAGATTTAACATCCTTTTTTGAAGGGGTTCAGGGACAGACTTTTCTGAATAATTTACATGGCCTGCGTAGGTATGTTGGGAAGACGGGGAATTAACGAAGGAAAAAGAGCGCTTAAAAGACGGGTGTTCTCCAGACCTTTCTTGGTGCAAGGTGCTTGCTAGCTATCGCCAACATTACGCGTGGCTTGTTGAAGCTCACGCAATTATCAGAAAATGGGACGCGGGTGTCAGCACAGCATCTTTATCCCTTAGCAAGAAAGAAATAAATTTTTTAGGAACTGCATCTTAAGTTCATGTGTACCTAGTTGCTTGTATTTTTGTTATGACGAGTTCACCGTTGTGGTTAGTATTGTTTATGTCTTCGAAAACACCTCGTATACGTTTCTCTTCAGGACGATGGGATCTGCGCATGCGTTAGGAGGCTCGCTTTTCTATATATTGCCTTGCCGCAATAGCATTTGTTGTAGCGCATCGTGCGTGCTTCTTTACTTGTCCCCTTTTTTAAAGCGCTGTTTTTCCTTCGTTATGCGATAACAGGCCCGATGTAGTTCACTATCAAAGGGAATTGAGTATGTAAGCATTAGGGTTCTATAGTTCGTTCCCAGAAGTGTATTTCCGTGATGGTCGCGCCAGAATTTATAAGGCAAATCGCTTCTAGGTTGCAGTTCAAGATATGTAAAATGATAAAGCTTAATTTCTTCAAAGACGTGAGAGAGCAAGTTCAAACCGTATAACTGATTCTCCTTTAAAACGGAGAGTTTTAAAAAGTACCAACCTGTGTGGTGGTATGAAAGATTTTCTACAAATCGTATCGCTTTTTTTCTGCCATGGCATCAACCTCACCAGATTAGATTTGGTTGTACGCCCAAATGAGCATCCAATAGTAAAGATCTGAACGAATGAGGGTGTAGTATAACTGCCACTTTAACCATTTGGTAACAAGGTTTCCAATTTTGTAGAATAACAAAAAGTGACCTTGCTGCGTTGCCATAAATTTCGTTATTACCGTGGGACCAACCGAAGTGATCTTCAAAAAAAGACACCTAAATATATAGCTGTGGAAGCTTCGCACTAGTGGGGCCAAGCCTGAAGGAAGGGCAAAGCTGGGTGGCCTTTCTTAGTTCATTTTATTTGTCCTCTTTCTTTCATCTCTTTCACTTTTTTTTTGTATCTCCATTTCCCTGTTTATTTCTATCTCTTTATTTTCTCTACTTTTTTCTCTTTCTTGTTCTTTCCATCCATATTTCTCTTTGTTCACTTTCTCTCTCTGTCTATATCACTTCCCCTTTATTTCTATCTCTTTCACTCTCTCTGCTTCTTTCTGTATGTCTTTGTTTCTCTCTCTCTTTTAATATTGCTCTTTTTTATTTTTTATCTGTGTCTTCCTATCTCTTTCTCTCTCTTTTATGTGTCTTTCTCCGCCATTCTCTTTTTACATCTTTATTTGCTTTACTTCTCTCTATTTTTATTTGTCTCTATTTTCTCTTTCTGTTTCTCTCTATCAAAACTCGGTAGTGGGGCTTCCCCCCACTCCTATGGCGCATACCCACCTGAAGAGTTTCGCACTACGGAGCACAAGTTACCGATATATCTTAAACAGCTTCATTGTAAAGAGAATGAAGAGAGCGCGTGCCGGTTCAGGATGATTTTTTCGACGGAGTACAAGTTACAAGTTACAGACGCCTTAAACAACTTCGCTGTTAAGACTTGCAGAAAGAAGCACATTCACTTTCATTGTTTGCAAATGTAAGTTAAAGGTCACAATCATCAGGTTTGCTGCGTGCATTAAATACAACATTTATTTTTACTAAGAGTCAAGTATAGTTTATTTACACTCGACCATAATGACAACTCTGTTAACCAAGTATTCGCCTCAATGTGTACATTATCGAGATGCATGCCAGAGAAAAATACGCTGGTATCAGCTGCATACAGAATTATTACAATGAGACTGTTTATCCTATAAACTAACGCTAGTTGAATTTCGCTCGTTCTCTTAATCTCCGCATAATCCTTTCACCTTCCCAACTGCAAGAATGTGCTACATTTTTTTGCACACTCTCCGGGAAAGTCGCAACAAGGGCACGCCATATTTCGTACGTAAAATATGCGACCAACGCGTCGTACGGTGGAAAATAGCCGCCGCAGTGGCCCTGTGGTTATCGTACTCGGCCACGGATAATAAAGCGGCGGGGTCAATTCCGGCCACGGCTTAGAGTTTAGAGCCCAAAGCAGTGGCCTACAAACTAGTTCGGTATTTGCACAGAAATTTTGAATTGTAGCAGTGCGGTGAAATACAAACGAAAAAGTAAAAACTCCTCAAACAGCTTGAGAGGGCTTCTTCATCACGCACACATCAGCAGTACTGCAACGGTTAACAGAATCGGGAAAACAAGAAAGCACTACCGTGCATATAACAAGGCATTCACTGAGTCAAACATAAGTGCACACTACATGTCTAAGCAGTATACACAAACAGCACTTCACATTGACTTTGTCCTAAAAGAATCGATATAATTTAGTAGACTATAGCATGAAGAAACTAATGTTAATAATACCTTCCTCAGTAGTAAAATCAGGAAATTACTCATGGAAATTTTCTTACCATCAAGAAACCATCCACTGCTAATTCAGCTAGGTAATTTATGTTTGTATCAATGCAGCGACGTTTATTTTCAATAAATAAATTACCCTTTGTCGCCGACATTGATCGCGTATGCATCTACAGAAATTTTCTTGTTAGCTTTTTGTACGGCTAGTGTTTCGGGGATGCATCACTAAGAATAACAAACGCAAGTTTGCATTTCCCGACGAAACTATGCGTACGCACATCGCACTAACTTGAAAAATACAGTTTATTTTAAATATTAAGCTGCTGTGAAAGAAAAGTGTCTAAATTCACATATTACACGAAGCATGCGCTTTTCCAACAGCGCGACAAATATTTTGGTCGGGCTGTTGCGGAGCGACCACCATAAACTTAATTTCAGTGGTGGTGGCTCCGAGAAGGAGCGATCCGTAAATAAATATCGGTGAAAACTGCACTCCGTAAACAAGCATGCCACGTATTTGTAGAAAGTGTAAGGATTTTAGCGCAAATGTTATTGCGCGCGCGTGTTGTACGTTTTTCGATGTGAAGACATTTGACTTGTTGGTTCCTTTCTGTGTCGGGCGGGGGTGCGAGAAGCTTATACATATGAAAAATTATTTATGTAATAAAATTTATTGCGAGTGTGGTGTCTTCCTTGTCTCTTTTCTCCTCGCCAAAGTGACTAGCTCACCTATGCGGTATGATGATCAATCACCAACTACCTGATATTTATCACCAACTACCTTAGCTTTCAATCCGCTGGAACATTGTAAACCCGCGACGTCAAAATGATGCCGTAAATACTAAACGGTGGCCCAAAACACTAAGCGTTTTGAAATAGCCGGAGAGTACCTTGCTGCCAACGAATGAGAAAGTGTCATTTTGCAGCGCCTACTCAAAGCAACTGGCAACAATAGATTCATTTACGTATATATGATAAATATTGTGAGTGGCAGCATATTGCTTTCGATTCATCTGCGTGTTTATACGACAACGCTATGCGAACTCTTCGGTGCCGAGGAAGCGCTGTTTAGACACATTTTTTCTGAAGTCACCGCTATTTTCTCCAGCCACTGCACAATAAAAAAGTTCAAGCAGATTGATTAGAGATGCAAGGCGGAACCTTTTAGGGGCGAAGCTCCTTAAAGCGGCACCCGTTCGTCCCTCGTAGTCGTAGTGCGTAACCAGTCGTAACGCTAGTACCAGATCTTGACCTCCAAGGTGGTGCCGGTGGGAGATTTTTCCTGTGCGTTGTTGAACAATAAAAAATTCGCAGCGTGCGCGTTAACTAAAAGCCGAATTCTTCTGTCTCTCATTCCCCATTAGCAGCCATTGGCATGTTCCAGTAGGAAAGGTTAGTAGAAGTAGAAGTGTAAGTGTTAGCTAAAAGCCGACTTCTTCTGTCTCTCATTCCCATTAGCAGCCATTGTTTACCTCCAAGGTAGTGCCTGGTGAGATTTCTCCTGTGCGTGATTAAACAATAAAAATTTTGTTCAAAACGCCGTTGATTGATGAAATAAACCAACGAAAGACGCCAGATGTTTTCTAAAAGCAAAACGAAAGAACGCCAGATGTTTCTAAAGCAAAACGAAAAGACGCCAGCTGCTTAACGAAAAACGCCAGATGTTTTCTAATGCAATGGTTTTCTAAAGAATGAAAATTCACAGCGTACATGTAAAATTAAAGTGAGCTGCAAGTCGTCATAACTCTCATCGAACCTTTAGTATAAACGCGCCCAATCTCACGTCGGTGATGATGTACTGGGCAGAATTCACGGGAGATTCACGGTTTACCGCTGAACCTCCGCAGCTTCGCCCACTCATCATCATTCACTCCGTGGATATGCTGCGATTTTTTTTTCCCTTGCATTTAGCTTTAGTTCTTAGTGTTCCTCAAAGCTGAAGCACTTTATAGTTGGATACAACTTAAGTCTGGAGAGGCCCCGCCCAGATGACCCAATCGCGGCTACCGATCGCCTCCGCGGCGAAAGAAATAGTACTGCTCATGCACTCGGCCACGTTGTCCGAAGGCGGAGTCAGCAGCCGTCCGGCTCGTGACGTCAGTCTACAGTGCGCCCCCATCGGAGCAGTCTTGCGTGATTGCGTCTTTGATGAGAAAATGTCGCAGACTTCTAAATTTGTATCCGACTATACACTATTAGTCGTTCATGAAATCACAGCAGCCGGCGAGAAAGAGCAGGCGATGCTATTCGCTTACGAGAAAGGAAAGGAAGACTTTCATGTAAACAGGTAACGCGCTTGATTGACACGTTCACAAGATGTTATTAGGTCCCCCCTTCGCCAGCGTCGCCGGTGCTGCAAACTAGATGTCAGGTGGAAGAGCTATAAAATCAAGATTTGATGTTCTGCCGTTGTGGAGCCCCTGCGAAGCCGCGGCTTATTTCATATTCCTGGTGCCCGAGGCGCGAAAGCGTCGCGTACATAGGTGGCTGGCGTGGCAGAGGACCTACTGCGCAACGTTATTGGGTACAGAAGACGAGCATAACTGCAAAAATAGGCAATGCATAGGAACGAAACGCGACCCCCCCCCCCCCTTCCCGCCACTAAAAAAAAGAAAAAAAAGACGTTGTTCTTGTCCAGAACGGAAACGCAACCGAAACGTTTTCTATTTCATTTCAAAGTGAAAACAATGTATATTTTATCGGTGCTCGGTTCCAACCTCACCCAAAAGTGAGGCTGCTGAGCTCCACAGTTTAGGCAAAGCAAAAAAATCGGCAGATCCCACGCAGTGTGGGAATCGAGGTAATGCGAAGCAGCCAGCAAAGCGCTGCATACATCGTCTTGTTTGTCACTGAGGCTTATGAAGTCATTCATGTCATGGCATCTAGTTCGCTATATATCGCGATGTTGTCATACACGCATGCGTGTATAATCCGGTGTATGCCATGTTAATGAAACATATATTCTGCTACATATATACGATGCGTGACCTGCTATTTATGTTCTTCACGCACTCTTGTCATATCATACCAATTTAGGTTTGCATCCAGTAAACAAAATGGCCGGGAGTGCACCATGACCGTGGCATCTAAATCATACCCTACATGACATGCATGTCATGATTTTCGGGTTACTACCTGTTATTTATGTTTGTCACACAGTCACGTCGCGAGATACCAATTTTGGTGTATATCAAGCTAGAGAAACGGCCGCCAGCGCGCCATCAGCGTGGCACGTATGTCATACTATGCATGACATTCGTGTCATAATTTTCATGTTACCACCTATTATTTGTGTTCGCCACACAGTCACGTAGCGCGATACCAATTTTCGTGCATATCAAGCTAGCGTAACGGCCGCCAGCGCGCCATGAGCGTGGCACGTAAGTCATGCTGTGCATGACATGCGTGTCATGATTTTCATGTTACCACCTGTTATTTGTGTTCGCCACACAGTCACGTAGCGCGATACCAATTTTCGTGTATATCAAGCTAGCGAAACGGCCGCCAGCGCACCATGATCGTGGCACGTAAGTCATTCTGTGCATGACATGCATGTCATGATTTTCATGGTACCACCTGTTATTTTTTTTCGTCACAAAGTCACGTCACGTGATACCAATTTTGGTCAATATCAAGCTAGCGAAACGGCCGCCAGCGCGCCATGAGCGTGGCACGTAAGTCATGCTGTGCATGACATGCGTGTCATGATTTTCATGTTACCACCTGTTATTTGTGTTCGCCACACAGTCATGTAGCGCGATACCAATTTTCGTGTATATCAAGCTAGCGAAACGGCCGCCAGCGCGCCATGAGCGTGGCACGTAAGTCATACTGTGCATGACATGCGTGTCATGATTGTCATGTTACCACCTGTTATTTGTGTTCGTCACATAGTCACGTCGCGCGATACCAATTTTGGTGTATATCAAGCTAGCGAAACGGCCGCGAGCGCACCATGAGCGTGGAATGTAAATCATGCTGTACATGATATGCATGTCATGATTTGCATGTTAGGACCTGTCACTTGTGTTCGTCATACACTATTGTCACGCCATACCAATTTTGGTATATATCAAACTAACGAAACGGCCGCAAGAGCACCAAAACAGTGGCATGTAAATCATGTCGTTCATGACATGGATATCATGATTTTAATGTTATGACCTGTCATTTATGTTCGTCATAAAGTCACGTTACGCCATGCCAATTTTGTTGTATATGCTATTAACGAAACGGCCAGGAGAGCCTAAAGTCGTAGGCGGCTAGATAGATAGATAGATAGATAGATAGATAGATAGATAGATAGATAGATAGATAGATAGATAGATAGATAGATAGATAGATAGATAGATAGATAGATAGATAGATAGATAGATAGATAGATAGACAGATAGATAGATAGATAGATAGATAGATAGATAGATAGATAGATAGATAGATAGATAGATAGATAGATAGATAGATAGATAGATAGATAGATAGATAGATAGATACGCTCACACTCGCAGAAGTTCGCTAAGAAATGCTCCGCATTTAAAAACGACGCCTCCCCCCCCTCTCTATATACGCCTGTGGTGCCAGGTGTTTGAAATTATCTGCAGCCCTACGGCTTGTCTCATGGTGTGATTTGATTTGTGAGGTTAAATTTATTAAACCAACCTAAGGCGGATAATGGAAGTTTAGAGGAAGATATGTACACAAGGAACTTAAAATGATTAAACAAACCCTTGTGGTAGCTGTAGTAGTTAACGGTGAATGCGTAATCCAAGAACGAGGTGTGATAGCCAGAAGAGCGTCGCATATTGGACGCAGAACTTGGTCGTCATCCCGCAGCATGTTAAATATGATTGAACACCACGGCCGACTAGAGGGAAATGCAAAGCGAGTCGTGCCGCCCGGCCGCGATTTTTCTCGGGGCGAGCGCGTGGGCGGGGAACGCGGTGTTACAGCCAGGTGAGGCAGACACGCGTCGCAGAGCTATTTTAGGGGTGTAGCTCCTCTTAGTCTAACCTTGTCCCATGTCAGGCGTAACCTCGGCAGTATCTCCCGAACAGTATAATAGATGGCGCTGTCCCATAGAGATAGAAAATAAAAATAAAAATAAAAATATAAAAATTACAAAATAAAAATAAAAATAAATGAAAAATAAAAATAAAAAAAATAAACATAAATGAAAATATAAAAAGATTTAAAAATAGAGAAATAAAGACAAAGAAGGAAAACCACAAAAAGGAAAAATAATCAAAGCGGCGTATCGCTTTGATTACTGCTGGGCGAAACCACTGAAGATTTCACGGTGTAGACATGATTGCTTCAGGAGCTTCGCCCAAGCTGTTCATCATTCACCCGTGGATATGCTGTAATTTTTGGGTTTGGAGTAGCGTAATGCTATGAGCAAGACCGACGCTTTTGCGACGCTTGAGCTAAGGTCGCCAGCTCGCGGTGTGTTAAGTCATTGACAAAATTGAACATCTATTGAAAACGCGCCGAATGGGAGGGACGTGTAACGCGTTGCAGGTGCTAGTCGCGGAGGCCACAGTAATGACGAATGACATTTTTTACCGCTCCCAGGGGGCAACACCACCCCGCCGAACGGGAGCGTGGTAGATATAAAAGGCGCGTTTTTAAAGCCCCTAGAGTATTTGACCATGGCGCAGTGGATAGCGTGCCCGGCATGTGTTGTTGCGGGCCACGCGCTCGTGGGTTCCACGCCCGTTGACGAAACTTTTTTCTTTGTCATCTGATCGTGTAAATTTTTTCGACGTCATTTCAGTGACGGAAATAAGTCACTAAAGGGTTGGTGGACCCTGGCAAAAACACTTTCGTGTTAAAAAAAAAGAGAAACAGCAGAACGAATGCGCTCACTTTTAACTGACGTTCAGTTGCAAAAAAAAAGAGAAAGAAAAAAACAGATGCTTCAAGTGATGCGCCACGTATGTGTGCGCTAACCCAGATGAAAATGCACAATAGACACCGCACGTATGCTTTGCTTTCTACAGAAAAACAAAGCAAGTACGGCGACAAGGCCTAAGATGAAGCACGAACCCGTCTAACGGTGAATTTTATTAAATATTCCTCTTTATGCAACAGAGAAAGCTGTGGCGGAGTGATGCAAATGGAGCCCGCCTCATTAATATGCAAGGCATCGCGTAGTTAGCGCGTGACCGAGTCAGTGTGCAGAAAAGCAAATTGCAAGATCTTCGGATTTGTTTGTGTTTTATATTTATCGTATCTAACATGTTTAATTTACGCGCCATTTTCTCAGAATCATTTCTTGGCACTAAGACCTTAAAAAGTACGATTATGCGCCAGTCGGTCATGCGTATTTCATAATGTGACGCTCAATAGACGGGGAAAAAAAGCGAGACAGACGAGACAAGCGCTTTGTCCAGTCTTCATGTCTGGCATATCCCGTACAAAAATATATGTAGACAGTCTATAGACTGTATAAAAATGGGTTTAGACTGTCTATAGAATATCTAATTTTTTTTAACAGATTACCCCGTCTATCGCGCTTCACTTTACCAAATATCGCTCGATACATTCTTCAGTGCTCGATAAGGGACTCACACAATTAATTATTCTGAGTACAGTGTACGTCCGGTCAATTGGTCAATTTTCCTGTGTTATGCTTGCAATACAGGGCAATAGATGTTATGAACATACACAAAGATTACGCAGAAATGAATTCCATAACTGAAAGTGCGTGCTTCTACTTGGATGGAATTTATTCTCGCTGGTGCTTTTCATTGAGGTAGGGCTTCACACCGAAGCGATGCGACATTTTCTCCCCTATGTTACTGGTCGAATAACTGGAATCACTTGATAATTTGAGCGTTGTCTCGCTTTTCTCACGAACAATTTTTCGTTTCAATTGGACAAAACATATACGTCGCCATTTCTCAAGCGGCCGCTATTAATCGTACCGTGGTTATCTTCGGTGGAAGCCATTACAACAAATACTTTCCAAAGAAATCATTTTTTACTAGATGATTGCAACGGTGCAGTTTATAATCTGCGTATCGTGAAAACGTATGTGCTTAAAATCCTACCAATTCCTGTACCATCAATATGCCTCGTTTTGCACCAGAAAGATGTAAATAAATAGCAAAACGTAACGGAACACAGTTTCCACCTTGAAAGGACACTAAAGTGAAATAATAAATCGGCTTAGACTCATAGCGTGCACTCTGAGAACTGTAATGTCGTTATGTTCACCGTAACTGGTTCATTGAACAATGATAAAATCAATTTAAAAGTTTCATTAAGTTTTCGCCGATATCTTCGCACTTGACGTCACAGATTTCAAACAGCATTTTTTTTGTATTTTGACGACATTGGCTCAATGAAATTCCCTGAAACTTCGTATGTGAAGTCTATGACCTCCTCAGTGGACAACGAACTCCATATTTACGGATTAGGAGCTATAGATGTGACCCAATAGACGCCGTCGAAATCTGTGACGTCACGGCGTTTGGTGCGAGAATTTGACGGTGTTTCCCTCTTCCTACGCGTTTTAATCTTGTTCTATGCTCTCGCTCTGTTTACAGCCGTCCTGTTGTTTACAGATAATAAATATTTTTTCTGCATACCATTTTGAAGCACGGACTTGCAATTTACTAGAAAACAGCAAATAAAAGTTACATGGGGAATGAACGTCTGGCGGTTTGATTAAGGGCACTCAGCGGTAGAACAGCAGTACACCGTGGAGCAGCGGACTACCGTGTGTCCGACAGTACTTCCGTTTATAAAAAACAGCGCTCAAGGTTGCCAATGTCAGTCCTGTAATTTGTACTGCCCAGAAATATGCAAGAAGGAAGTCAGCATCTGGAGCCTAGCAATGCATTTCTCGCTACTTTTTCTTGGCTAGCACTTAAGAGAAAAGAGGATCTGTGGGTGCGGTTGTAGACAGCGTTCCTACCAGGATCAAATGCGATATTGCTTGCTTACGACGATTCAGAACAATTCAGCTAATAATAATAACAATAATAATAATAATAATAATAATAATAATAATAATAATAATAATAATAATAATAATAATAATAATAATAATAATAATCAATCAATCATTTATTTAACGTGCCCAGAAACAACCGTAAGGTCTTTGTGCTGGCGCACGCAAAAAAAGAGAATAAAAATAAACAATACAATAAGACAGTTTTCAGAAATAAAAAGAGCAAAAACACGTAGTCAAAGAGAAATGAACACAAAAGGGGAGAAGTAAAATGAGAAAACACGAGAAATATTGACGGGGAATAAAAAACTAGATTGCATATATACAACTATGTGGCAAGACTGAGAAGGGAAGACTTTGTACATTGTGCCACACTGTGTCAAAACAGTGCAAATCTCCGATAAAAACAATGATTTTGGGCTATGAAAAACGTCAAGATCAAGAAAATTAACGTTATAGTGACTTTGTATTCTGTGAACGGTAGAGTGTTGGAAGAAGCAGGCGGGTACATGAAACTGTCTGTTCTCTCTGGTTAACTTACGCGGAATTCGAAAATTTACACAATTGAGAAGTACAGGGCAGGATATGATACCGTGACTAGCTTGTAAAGAATTAAGAGGTCAGAGCGATTTCGTCGGCAGTGAAGTGATGGCAGTGATAATAATTCAGCAGTATTTGAACGAGATCCAGAGTCATTTTTAGCAAAGCGATGGTTATATATGCTGATGAATTTTTTCTGGACTCGTTCAATGGTGTTGCCGCTGGATTGAGCAATGCCATTCCATATTACGGACGCATACTCAAGTTGCGGAAGACATAGTGCCGTATACAATTTGTGTAGGGCCATGGGAGACCTGAATTCTCGAGATATTCTACAAACACATCCGAGAGAACGAAGGCCCCGCATAGCAGCACGCTTAACGTGAGAAGAAAAGTTTAACGCGCTGTCAACAACAACATCAAGATCACTGATTTCATAAACCTTGCATAAGGGCACAGAATTGACAGAGTATTGAAATGACACGCTAGATGTTTTGCGAGTGATAGACATGAATTTTGTCTTCGAGGTATTCAGAGAAAGGTTATTACCGTTGCACCATTCGGAAAAAGAGCGCAAGTCTTACTGCAGCAAGCGATAGTCGTTAACTGAATGAATTTCCTTAAAAACCTTGATGTCATCTGCATACAAGAGGAAAGAAGAATTACCAATGGCAAAAGAAACATCATTAACGTAAATTAAAAATAGGAGTGGGCCTAATACCGACCCTTGAGGGACCCCACTAGTCACTTTATACAAAGAAGAGGTTTGGCCATTTACGGCTACATAACAATATCTATTGAGTACATAGCTCTGCAGGTGATTCACATCTGACAAATCAATATCAAAGTGCGCAAGCTTAACCATAATCAGTGTGTGGCTGACTACATCAAAAGCCTTGCTCAGGTCACAGTAAATTACGTCAACCTGTCCTCTCTGAGAAATAGGTGTGGAGATCTGCGTCATGAAACTAGCAAGATTTGTGGTAGTTGAGCGGCCAGCGAGAAAACCATGTTGATAAGGAATCAATCAGTTTTTCACACTAAAAGACAATATGTTGTGAAGAGCCAGCTCGAAGATATTTGATGTGGCACATAGTAGAGAAATCGGGCGATAATTAGAAGCATCTGTTTTAGAGCCCGACTTAAATACTGGAAAAAACACGAGCAGTTTTCCACATGCTAATAAATGTGGAAGTGTCCAGGCAGTTATTAAATATCGTAGTCAGTACTGGGACAAATATACTACCATAAGCTTTTAGTATGGCGGAGGGGATGCCATCTGGCTCACATGATAAGGATGATTTTAAGCGCTTAATGCATTCGCAGATAAGATTTTCATCCAGCGACAAAGCACTGGATGAGCTAACCCCCTTGGGCTGTTGTCTGATATCAGTGCTAGAGTCTGAGGCCTTATAAACGGCTGAGAAATGCGTGGCAAAACACTCAGCGACGGCATGCACTTCTAGCCCATTTGAGTCCAGTAGTCTGATGGACTCTCCGCTTTTGCTAGACCGTTTACGTACATACTTCCAAAACTCAGCCGGCCTGTCAGAGGCGCTTTTTTCTAAGAATTGAATATACGAACTATGATCCCGTTTATATAGGCGTTTAGAGAGAGTTCGAAAGAAGCTGAACTCTTCCTTCCACTCGCTCGATGGAGAACATTTAGATTTCCTGTGTGCGTGATCTTTATGCTTCAGTGCACTGATAAGTTCAGATGAGAACCAGTGCGGATATTTACGTTGTTTAGGTGTATATTGGGGAATAAAATTACGCATGCTGCTCAGTACAAGCTCCGTAAACCGATCAACCTGCTCATCAACATTTGGTTTGTCAGTAACCTGTGACCACTCAACGGTAGACAAGTGATGATAGAGGCCCGTGTAATCCCCTCGCTTGAAGGCAAATCTCGGAGATTTGTTTACGTAACTTCTGAAGCTCGTTGTTTCGGCTGATGCGGATAATCTTACGTTAAGTGGTGGGTGGAATTTGTCCGGACGTACAAGAGAGATGTCGGAGCGGGAAACTTCAAGGGGTTGATCGTTTGACACACACAGGTCTAAGACGTTGCCACTGGAATTGACGACTGAGTTATGTTGCAGTAGGGAATTAAACGCCAGAAAGTCCAAGAGCAGGCGGCACTTTTTCTCTGTGAAATGATTGTAATGAGAAAAGGTAAGCATGCTCTAGTCAATTCCAGGTGCATTGAGATCCCCAAGAACAATAATTCTGTGCCCACTATGAGAAGATACCACAAGTTCAATGGAAGACTTGACATCATGAAACGAGGCAGGGGACATGCTGGGCGGTAAATAGAAACATCCAATCAACAATTTTTCACTGCGCTCAAGGTTGGTTTCTAGCCAAATGGATTCTTTGATAGTTTCTAGGTCTTTCCGTCTAACGGATTTCAGTGAATTGTCAATGGCAATCAGCACGCCACCGCCTTTCTGTTTGGTTTCACTGAAATCTCGGTCACTGCGGAAGGTGGTGTAGGTCGGGGGAAAAAATCAGATGGGGGAATTTCAGTGCCTAGCCAGGTTTCAGAAATAGCAATAATAGGAAAAGAAGACGAAAGAACATTAGAGAAAAACCCTCGTGTCTTGGTACGTACACCACGAGCATTTTGGTAGAATACGTCTACGTTACACGGCCCTTGTAACGTAGACATATTCTACCAAAATGCTCGTTCTATTCTGCGAAAATAATTGTTGGGGTTCAACGTCCCAAAACCACGATATTATTATGACAGACGCCGTAGTGGGAGTCAGGAAATTTCGGCCACCTGGGGTTTCTTAACGCGAGCCAAAATGTAAGCCCACTGGCCTCAGGCATTTTGCCTACATCGAAATGCGGCGTCAGATACGTTCGAGCGCTCAAAGTGATTGGAATCTCTTTGCAAGGTGTACGTAATAATTAAGTACTTGATTTTACACTTGAGGCAGGCCAATAATTCTTTAGACAGTGTAAGCCGAAGAACCGTCGGGAATAGAGGCGCTCTTCGATTCTGTATGCCTCCGCGCTTCTTTACTGCCTCGACTTCAACATCAATTACATCAAATTTGGAGTATTATTTATCCTGAAAGAGTTTCTCCGTGAAAAAAAAAAACATGTGCGCCCAAAGAAAAGTGCCATGTCTAAGAGGACACCGGAGACAACCGCGAATACCCGCTTCACAGCCAGCTGCCAAGACACGCCGGCCGGCAGGGTTGCCAGGTCGAAAAGACAAAAAATAGCCAATACATCGGAAAAACTAGCCAGAAAGTAGCCAACTTGAGCCAAGGGCAGTAAAAGTAGCCAAAAGTAGCCACACGTGTGTGAAAACGACTGCGACCTTGTAATTCAAATGACTACATTCAGTAGCCTATTGGTGGAATCGTAAGGAAGTACACCAGAAACCCTTCAAAATCATAATTTCTGGGAACATAAATTGTTGACTTTAGCAAACATTTCGTGCCGGATGATGAAGTTTCTTACGCTGTTGCAGAAATGACGTCCTCTTCGCGCGCCTCGCGTGTCTTTTCTTAAAAGGGCTAGAACTACCACCAACCGTAAAAATGATTGCTGCATAAGTGTGCTCAAAATCAATTTCCGTGATTGAAGCATAAATTGTACTCACTTCGGCAATCGTTTCTCGCGTGATGACGCAGTTCGAGTAATTAATATTCTCGAGAAGCAGTCCGCCCCTAATTCTGAGAAACGACACAAGCAGTTCGTCAGATATCCGATTTCTAATGTCGACAAGTGCATAGCACCTTGGATGCGGAGCGCTTTCGGTTGTCCTGTTCACTTTCAATTAGTTTAAAGTCGCGTTAAGCAGTAGGTGGTCTGCGAAATGAGACGCCATGCAACAGTTTTCTCCCAAGTCCCAGCCACTTACTTATGCATAAGACTTTTCTTTTGTGTAATGCAAGCGCCAAATTCAGTTTCGGGAGCTTGAAAAACGCCTTGATCACAATGTTTTGACACCGCATACTCTAACGCCAGCGGCTGCGACGTCGCAAGATATTGATAATCTGGCTCAAATTGAGGCAATAAGAAACTAGCCAAAAAAGTAGCCAAGTAGCCAACACACTTTTTGTGCCGCCACCAGCCTAAAGAAGTAGCCAAATTGGCGCAAAGTAGCCAAACCTGGCAACCCTGCCGGCCGGCCTCCACCGGCCCCCCCTCTCGCTTTTTGCGGACACCAGTCGCCTGTCCCTTCTCCTCCCCCTGTCTCGCTCGGAGTGGACTCGGCCGCGTGCGCTCGTACGAATGAGACCGTTCGCGCCGCGCTGCGAAACAGTGCCCAGGGTTGCCGTTGGTGGCTACTTTGCGCCAAATTTGGCTACTTTACTAGCCTGTCTGGCGACGAAAATTTCAGGTTGGCTCCATGGCTACTTTCTGGCTACTTTTGAACTTATATTTTGGAGCATGAAGTATCCATCTTCTGTTATTATTTGCGCATCAAATACAATGTTTCAAAGTTTTTCTGTCGTGTCGAAAAATGCGCGCGGGCGGCCTCCGCTCACGAGCAGACTACTGCGCATCGAGGCACTACAACGCAAAGCGCGGTGAAGTTGCGTGCATGGTGGCAAACGCATGGCTAGCGCGCTGCTCACGATGCTCGCCATCTATGCTGATGCTACGCGCAAGTTTGTCATTCTGATGCGCAGATTGTGTATTCGTATGAACTTCACAAAAACAGACATCCGTAATAGAATGACTGGGCTGTTCATCTTCAGTCAGATTTCACTGTCTGAAGCTAGACTGGTATTATGTAAACTCTACTAATAAAATTCGGTCTACTGCGTCAAAGAAAAACTGCTTGAACGTTGAATATGTCTACTGAGTTGTTGGCTGGAGTGTTCTGAAGACACTCGGCACCTGGCAAGAACTTTATTTTACATAAACTATATGCAGGTGCACTGAATTTATTTATTTATTTATTTCCAACTTATCTGTGACTTGAAGACCAAGGAAGAGGGAAAAAGTCGGGCACTTATTCCTGTGGTCTTGTTTGTATTCAAAAGGGTAGTATTTATTGTTCAATAAGGAAAACTCTACTAATAAATACAGCTTCTATTCTATTTGGCTACAAAACTGGCGATAAGATTAATTGGAATGGCTACTTTGGCTACTTTTAGTTTGAGTTCTGGCTCCTTTTCAAATCTACCCAACGGCAACCCTGACAGTGCCTCTTCGGCAAGAAATAAAACCCGTTCTTGTTGTGGCGTATGCCTGCATTCCGGTTACCGCGCACGTAACAAAAAGAAAACAATAGTTAGGACGCCAATGAATAACGCGGACCACTCCTTGAATATTTAATCATTGCTACGTCCTACCGAAAAGCGAAGCACACCGACCTTTCTCGCGCCCGCTCAAGCAGCCTTATGAAGTGCTTGAATTTTGAAGCAATTACGGTGAGAGGAAACTTCAGGATCAGCGTCACATTTCAGTCCAACCGAGGAACTCTGTCTCACCGTCACAGGAAACAGCTGCGCAAACGTTCCTTTTTTTTTATGGTGCAGCAGTTGCACGAAACCGCAGACTCTCTTTTTGCAGCAGCAGTTGCTATAGGCATGATCCAGCAATAGCCACGGGTTTGAATTAAAGTAAAGTGAGTGAAAAAAAAAAACATATTTCAATAAGTTCTTACCGCCATCCTGCAGCTGTGGCTGCTCGCGTCCCATCCACGGGCCCCAGTATACGCTCTAAAATTTCGAAGTAATAAATGATCATTTCTTCCCCCGTGCAGTATGATGCGCGACACAATTGAACGTCCAGAAACATAATTTTATGGCAGAATCTGCCAAAGCGATAAGGCAGAAATGCATTTGCTGAGCAGCTCTGCATAATGAAAGCCAAGGCACCCAGAGGCCGAGTAAAAATCACAGGGTCCCTTCTGCATTCACCTAAGACGACTCGAAGGCGAAAGCCATCTTCGTTTTCTTCTCAGTCGATCCGACATGAACGGCCGGTCATATGGCTCCCTAGATATATTTATCCTGCCCCGCCACCCACCGGAAACTTTGTGCACCTAGCGTAGTTTCGCACTGTCTCCACGATCGGAGGCACCTCACCTGGTTTTGCACTGCCTCCGGGATCAGCCCACTTTTCACCGAGCTACGATGTCATGCGATGAAGGTGTAGGCTTATAACACAGGAAACCGACGCCAGGAGGGAACACGAGCCGTGGCTTCACGTGCCACTGCGAAGGGCCGTGCTTATTTTCTTGTCTTAAGTTCGCGTGCTCTCCGGCTTTGTTCGTCGCCCAAAGGAGGGCACTACAAGGGCATTATATGGTATGTGGCGTTACGTCAGAAGTCGTCACGCAAGAATGTGTGACGTCATGATGATGTCACGAATTCTTGCGATCTGTGACGTCACCACGTGATGATGATTTTTTGCACCACTCGTCCCCGACGCCGCCGGGCGCGCGACGCCGGCGGTCAAATTTCTCGTTAAGTGACGCGTATAAGGCTTCCGCCCTAAGTAACCATATTTCCTATAACCTATATTTCACGCATTTTTCCTTAAAACAAAAGCGTTTAGCTGGCTCAACTGGCAACTCTGACTGAAAAAAACAAACAGAAAGTAATGCCTACAAGCACTCATTAGGCCTGAGCCAATTTTGATATGTATTCTAACATTTGCCTTTATGCCACCTCTCCTTAGACATTGTCACGATATTGTAACGTCGATGTGACCATAAATCACTCGGCAGCCGAACTGGTAACTTCTAAATTGGGCGTGCTCGCGCCAAATAATGCAAACAACACTCACAGCAGAATGGCAGCGGCTGGCACATCGTCCGGTGTCGATGTGTCCTGCGTTGCTAACGCATCGGCAACTATACGCAAATGACCTTGCCACTAACAGGTTCGCGGTTGTACTTCAGTATTTCGGTCACGCAAGTTCTCTGGCTGAAGCTTTCGAAAACATTTCAAAAGGTTGCGATACACACAGGTGCGTCTCGCGCCAAGCGATAACACTCGTTATCAGTTAGCAGGCGAAACCCGGTAGAGTGAAAAGGATGTAGTTCGCGTGTCAATATTATCTGTTACGCCAGCTGATAATACGGTATGCACTAGATAATGTCTGTTCATCAAGCTGTAGAAGGCTATCCTTCGCGCTTGGCGCACTGCACGTCGTTCACCGTAAACAAAGAAGTCAGGTTGTCCTCGCGAGGACAGAAGCACGCGCACATGTTTTGCGCGTCTTCTCTTAATACCCATAATTTCCGGCTCAGTAAGACGACGCATTAAAACGTTGCGTTTTAAGTCCTGTTCGCCGCTCCTGGTTTTCACTGGCTGTGTTGCGTCACACTTTATTTTCAGTTCCTAGTGTGACGTTTTGACTCCTTCACACCGAGCGCCCAGTTAAGGCAATAACTTCGGGCGTCATTGTGTAAGTACACAGCGTATGTGAATGCGATGAGTAAACTTAGTCTATTATGAAATATGCGATGTGCAGATAACAAAGGCGGTTTGGTGTGCCAACAGATTGAACATTGTTACGTTATATATATATATATATATATATATATATATATATATATATATCAAGTGACATGTCAAGTGACTACCTTTTTATGCGATGTTGCGTGATTTTAGTGTCCTGACGAAAGTGTTACTTGATTCTAGTCACGTGGCAAGTTACGTCACGTTACGTTATTTTTAGACACGTGGGTGTTACGTGTTTTTGGTCACGTGACTCGATGTTACGTGATTTTAGTCACGCGATTGGTTATTACGTGGTGCTTCGCACTATTCATTCTAAAAAAGACAGGGCGTGAAAACACGGACACAAGAAAGAAGTCAGGACACCACAAACGCCGACTAACAACTGAATAGACGCACGACGGCGGCAAAGAAAGAAGGCACGGAATCCTATCTGCGCATGCCCATGCAATAGGCGCTGCATGTGTCAACCTCATCGCAACTACAACGTGCCAATCAAGAATGCTTTCGTACTGCCTCAAATGTAAGCTGATCCCTCCGGACGTTCGACGGCTGTTTGGCTCCATCGACCCATCCTGGGGACACTCCCGGCGGGTATGTAAAGTGCTCAAGTCTGAGTCCTGGCGGCAGGTTCGCCTTTTCCAGGATTGGTTGCGTGTTCTCACAAGCCAGAATGTAGACGCCAGTGCAGGATACAGGCAGTATACCGATTATAAAAAGGTGGCAGCTCAAGTGACAGAATTCATGTGGCAGCGTGCACGCTTCAGCGTAGCTCCCAGTGACAGAAAGGCACAGAAGATCTCAAGCACCACAGTAATTGGAGGAAACCTACCGGCAGAAGTACTCAAGGTTCTGGATAAAGGCCCAAAATACAGCTATGAGCCAGCGCCATCACGATACCAGTACCTTGCTATGGTGCGAGATGTTGCAAAGCGCGTTGAAGAAGACAACCGTGATCGAGCCACTGGGGAAGGCGTTGACTGTTTACTAAGAAATGGCAATCTAAGAAGAGGAAAAACACCACCCATATTAAATGTGGTTAAATTTCTCAAGCAACAAGGTTTAGTAGCACTGCGAGCTGATAAAGAGGGTGGCTTCGTAGTAATGCCTGATGGCCACTTTGAGCGCAAAGCTCTGACGTCAATTGAAAAGAACTTCGTAACAGTTCCCTGCCAGCCACAGCAACAAAAGAAAGCTGCAGTCAAGCTTTTGAAGAAAATTAGGCTAGAAAACTTGAGAAAAGCCGTTCATAACCCTGATAACCTGAACCTCGCTGTGTTTTTCGCAGCTAAAACACATAAAATGGATTGTCCTCTTAGGACAATTGTTTCTGAGAAGGGCACCTGGCAGCACCAGATCAGTGTCTACCTTCAGTGCCATCTGAAGACGCTAGCATTCAATGACACTTTCATGATAAGAAGCTCAAGTGAACTGGTTCAACTGCTGGTGGGGGTGGACTAGATTACGCCCACTCCGCCTTTTCGCTGGACGTCGAGGAACTCTTCTACTCCATACCACACCAAGGCCTCTTCAGGGCAGTGCGTGAGTGTACGAACATTCGGGGGAGCTCAGCTTCCAGAATTCTACCGGCTTAAACAGTGAAAACGTCTTAGAACTTTCACAATTTTACCTCCAGTCAACCGCCATCTCTTTTAATGGAGAACAGTACGTGCAGAAAAGTGGCATATACATAGGGTCATCAGTCGCACCGATACTTTGTGACATATGTTTAGCCTCTGTTGATAGGCGTGTAAATGCGCGGGTTGCTGATTCAGAAGTCGTTAGTATTTTTAGATACGTAGACGACTACTTAGTCTTTTTACAAGATTTGAGTCCCACAGATTTTGATAACATTGTCGGGATGATTACCAGTGTTTTTACCTTTGAATCACGTGGTTTAACCTTTACATGTGAGAGGCTAAGTGACAACAGTATGCAATTTTTAGATCTCAAGCTAACCTTCAACAATGACCATGTTTGCTATATGTATAACCCCAGGACAAAGAAGAGCCTTCTGCCTTATGACAGCGCGCACACTAAACTTGTAAAAAGGGGGATTGCGACGTCATGTGT
Source organism: Rhipicephalus sanguineus (assembly GCF_013339695.2). Taxonomy (NCBI): domain Eukaryota; kingdom Metazoa; phylum Arthropoda; class Arachnida; order Ixodida; family Ixodidae; genus Rhipicephalus; species Rhipicephalus sanguineus. The sequence goes on along the minus strand of NC_051182.1, from coordinate 78,126,367 downwards.
GAAATCAGCACTAGCAAAAAGCTGCCTACACACCACTTCAGACAGTCTGAACAATCTGTTGCGACGTTTAGACGCTGCGGGCTTTCCGTTGTCGCTTGTCAATGCTGTCTGTGAATCAGTTTTACAGAGCATAAAGAAAAAGGAACCTGACCAGCGCAAAGAAAAAGATCGACGAAGATGGCAGGTGATACCATACATCCATAGATTCTCCCACAATCTTAAAAAGATTGCGCAAAGGTATGATGTCAAAGTGGTGTTTTCTGCGCCATGTAAGTTAGGCCAGATTTGCCCTATGCTCACCAAAGAAAAGGAAAAATCCTGCACGAAGAAGCATGTTCATCGTTACACTGATTGTGTGACTCAAGTGGTATATAAGATACCACTCAGCTGTGGGAAAGAGTACATTGGCCAGACAGGCCGATGTTTGAACATCAGAGCACGTGAGCATTTTTTTAATGTAAAAAACGAATCAGGCGGACATCTTGCAGATCACTGCAGCAAGTGTAAATGCACTCCGCACTTTGATCACGCGACGTTTATCAAGCATGCAAAAACGAAAACAGAAAGAGAAATAATCGAGGCAGCTCATATTAAGAAGTCTGGTAGCAAGTGTGTAAGTACGCAAAGTGTGTATCTAAGTGACAAAGAGATGCAGGTTTTGTATGGTCACCGATGATGCGTTTGAGTTGTTGCTAACATGTGCGCATGCATAAAAGCGGGCTTCGTGCTTTTCAATAAATCAGTTGGAAGTCAGCGCCAGTCTATGTCGTTTGTGTCTTCTCTTGTCTTCGTACCATTGCGCTGCACATACTCAGTATATTTCAAGACATGTTCCAACTCGCCCATCAACGGGTCCTACTTGGCGAACCTATCACTCCGGCATACGTGGGGGTCTACACGAAACATAACTGTTAAAGCATTTGATTTCATCGTTATGCAAGTTAATCGACGGTTGGCTCACGCGTGCGCTACCGCTATTCTCGATATGCAATGCCTGAATCATCAGGCGGGTTTCTTCATTCCTATGCCGGTACAACACTGCGCATACATCGGATTTTGGCGTGCACTTGCACCCTCGACAATGTAAAGATAGATTAGAACGGGAGCCTCCGGTTAGCGATCTCTTATGTTCCAGCAAATTTTATTTAATGCAGCGGCCCGTCTGATACGTGGAAGCTGCCGCAGCTGAAAGAGACCTTATACACCACACTCGTAGGCAATCAGTGAATCTGTTTGCGTGTTTTAAGAAATAAATATCGGTCCGCTTCTAGGTCTCTTACTCCCTCATTCTTCATCTGGAGAGCGGCACACATTTTACCTAGCTTATTAGCAGCCGTGAAAACAACGTCAACGCCGTATCTGCTTCCTATGTTCTTTAACCTGTGAGATACGCAATAAATGTACGGTATACCTACGATACGTTTCTTCCTATCGCTTTATACAACAAGGCTCGGACTTAAACACAATGGACTTCTTTAAACGCTCCGCGACAGTGGCCACTGCGTCACGAGGATAACCTACATCTAAAAGACGCTTAAGCTGTTCGTTAAAGCTATCACTCATTTTGTGCTCACACGACTTAGTGAGGGCAGACTTAAGGCAAGACATGGCGATACCGTTTTTCGCAACCATCGAGTGACTGGACGAGAAAAACTAACAGCGGTTTCGAAGATCTAGGAGCATACTGCCAGCACACGTGGTTCTTCCTAAACGTTAAGGAAATGTCTAGAAATTGTATTATATTATTCTGAGGCAACTGCTTAGTGAATTTCAGCCCTCCTTCATTTAAATCAAAATTTTCGCTTACAGCTTTAATCACATCTTTAATCAGTATTTCACTAAAATTGGTATGACCTTAGCCAATGCAGTTTTCTTCCTACACTACTCAATGGTTTTCGCCGTCTTTGTCGAATACGTTTGCGGTACACAACATTAGTCTCGACGAACTTCAAAACACTACTGCTAATTTAGCCACCAATAAAGCCAACGGGGTAGATAGAATTACAGCGCGGTTGGTAGAAGACAATATTGACGTCTTGGGCCCTATCTTATGCGATATATAGAACCACTCCTTGCGTAAGTCAACATACCCATCCTGTTTGAAAAATGCTGAAGAAGTACCGGTGTACAAGGATGGTGATCGCTTTGACCTTTCAAGTTATAGGCCTATATGTGGTTTAATCATAATAAATAACATCTTTGAAATAATTCTAGCAAAATGAATGCGCGTCTTACTAGAAAAATATAGTGCAATATGCGCCGAGTAACATGGATTTAGGTGGCTACACTCCACCTCCACTGCATACTATCGTTATCAGAAAAAATTAACGAAGCATTAAATAATAACCTCCTTGTAGCAGCAGTTTTTCTTCATTTAAAGAAAGCATTTGATATAGTTGACCATGATACATTACTAATGAAATAAAAGACAACGGTTTCAGAGGCAATTTTTTAAATTGTTTACTAGTTACAGGAGCGAACGTCAACAAATGGTAACTATGCGTATTCTCACCTCACCCCGGTTAAATATACACACAGGGGTACCACAAGGCTCCATTCCCGGACCCTTACTGTTTTCACTGTACGTAAACTATCTACCAAGTATATTAACAACGGCGGAGATGCTAATGTATGCTGAAGATACAGCCGTCATTGTTACTGCCGACAATATCAGGGATCTAGAGCATAAAAGTAATGCAGAACTAAAAAAAAGATATTTGTCAGTGGTTTTCAGCGAACAAACCCCCGCTATTGCTAAGAAAACTAAATACACTATTTTTCACTTCCGTTATCGAGATATAATCAGTGCATTTGCATTACCATAAATAATTGCGTGTTTGAGCAGACGAAAGATCTCAAATATCTGGGTGTAATACTTGATAGTCATTTAAACTGGTAAATCCATATTAAATCTGTATGCGCTAAACTAGGATCTGGATGCAGTACGTTAGTAACCGCTAAACTTATTTGAAAAGTAGTATTCTCCGAATTCTCAATTTCATTTTTAAATGCGAAGCATTTCTTAGCGAACCTCAGGCACTTTGGCCGTTTCTATCTACGTATCAATCTATCTATCTATCTATCTATCTAGCCGCCTACGTCTGGGCGCTCTCCTGGTCGTCTCCATAACTTGTAATATACCAAAATTGGCATAGCAGGGGATCATTGCATGACGAACACGATTCACTGGTCATGACATGAATAAGGCAAAATACCTGTTGCGTACGTCATAAAACCCTTTCTCTCAGTCACGTGTGGCACATACCCGCATACTAGAGTTCATGCTATGCGGGTATGTGCCACAGGTGATACAGAGTCTGAACCAACACAGTTACGGCGAACACATAAATTGACACGCCAGGAAAGTGATAATAATAATTGTTGGAGTTTTATGTCCCGAAACTACGATATGATTATGAGAGACGCCATAATGAAGGGTTCCGGAAATTTGACCATCTGGTATTCTTTAACGTGAACCGCGATCGCAAGTGCACGGGCACATAGCAATTTGCCTCCGTCGAAATGCGACTGCCGTGGCCGGGATCGAACACGCGACCTTCGGGTCAGCAGCCGAGCACCGTAACCACTACACCACCGCGGGCGATGCAAGGAAAGTGAGCGAGCGGAAGACAGAGCACCCCTGGATGACACTCAACTACCATCCACTCGTCCACATGGTCCGTAACGTGGACTACGTGGATTACAAAAATCCGGCCTGAAAGCTTCTCTACAATAAATCTGCCAAGAGGACCAGCCCTCTCATCATTACCGGTGACTTCAACGTTGACTTCAACGTTGACCAAACAACATCTGGTCCTTATACTGCATGAAAGACGGTTTGGATGTGGACAGGGCATCAAAAGGCGTCGCTGCCACGTCCAGGACATGAGGCATCATAGATCATTTTATCGTAAGCGGCACCCAGGATTTCCACGAGCTGCACTATACCTCGCACTTCGCTACACATATACCCCTCGTAGCCGCGATCACGAACGGATCCCATAACAAGTCCGGTCCGGCTGCTGGTGCTTACTGATCACGGTGATGATGACCTTGTTCAAGAACTGTCAAGAACCCATCCTACACACACACACACAGGTCCGTGAAACGTGTGTGCGTTATCCGTCATAACGGGCAAATATCAGCATAAGAACTGTAACGCAACTGTAGCAACTGCAACTATGACTGCAGCATACGTGCACTGCGCCTGCGCGTGCCACTCGGCTGCGTACCATATATCTAGGGAAACTCTCCCAAATGAAGCTTAGTTTCGAGTAACGCCTGTCCTGTGAATCTGTGTTCCTTCTTTGTCCTGTTCGGATTCGCGTAATACAGTATTGAAGAATACAAGCACTACATATCAGCTTACCGCGTCTGGTGTTGGTAACGACCATGTTGCCATTGGCACCGCTACGCAACTGGAAACGACTGCTTATATAATACATATGCGACTCTTCAACATATGAGTGTGCGTATACCACTTCCACATTTCGCTAGCGTTATTCCGTAACGTTTCGCTCAATGCGAAAAATTGCGCCGCAGGCATCATCCCGCGCATGCTTCGCATAACATCGATTCCCACGGTACGTGGGATCTGCCGATTTTTTTTTCATTGTCACCTACTATATTGCATAGATTCATGGGGATGCACTTTTAAAACATATCTTGAACCCTTTCGCATACTAAAAATGCGAGCACTCCGTATAATAAACGATGCTATATATGATCAATACAGCGCGTCATGTTTTCGTTATATGAAAATCAATACCATTTGATAATTTACGACAGCAAAACATTGCACTACCGTCCATAATGTCTGTTGTTAAAAACTGCCCTTTCATATATTAGTATTTTCTTCTTCTTCCCGTCTTACCAGATGTGCCACATTACATAATTTCAATCTTCCGCCTACTAACAATGTTTATGGAAAACGATAACTTCAATTCGCTGGAGGTTGGATCTGGATTGATATACCGTGTCAAATAAAAGACAGCAAAAGTTTTTCCTGTGCGCTTGAAAAATACCTTCTTCAGAAAAACGAACAGGAACACTACCGCACACTTTGTCGTAATCTCTGCTTCGTTATATATTGATTATATGTCTAACAGTATCATACTTGACATGGTTTACGTACTTCTCTGTATTTATATTTGATGTATAGTATACATACAATCCGTTGCATGGGTGCAACATGTTGCACGATATTGCAATTGATCTATCACAAATATGTTTTCTTTTTTTATAATTTGCTACATTTTTTCTTGTTATCATTGAAGTGTACTTATACAACATCTCCTTTGTTGACACAGTCTATTCCTTTCAATCCAGATTTATTTAGACCCCCTGGGGGGGGGGAGTGATTCTTAATAATAAAAAAACAGGAAGTGAAGAAAAAATGAGAGCCCCGCAACTGTCTATCTCATGGATGACACCTCAGCAGTAGCTCTCAGGGGGATGGGATAAGGAGGGATTAAAAGAGTAATAGGAAAGAGTAGGAGTGGGGGATCCTGTCAGCGGAGTTCATGGACGGGGCACGATGAGCAGGAGCACGAGGGCATCACGGAAAGGCGGGCCTTAATCGGTGAGAGGCGCTCGGCTTGGCTGACGTGGGAACCGTCACGGCACGACGATCGGCCAGAGGCACGGACATCACAGAGAGTCGAAACTCAATCCGAGGTGCACGGCGTAGCGGACGACGAAACCGTTCGCAGCGGCACGACGATCGGCGAGAGGCGGAGAAGACTCAGCATCGCGGACGACGCAACCACCACGCATGAAATCCACCGAGAGAATCCCATTTAGACCCCCTACTAGCCAGTGGTTATGGGTCTAACCAGTGTTGTGTATTTTCATGTAATAGGAGAACTTGAAATAAAAAAAAAATATTGATTGATCGTGCGACTACAGCCGTTCGTGACTTTCACTGCTCAAAGTGCAGTGTTGTTGCCGCAACTAGTATCGCACTTCGCAGCGGGCAAGATGCATTCCATGAGTCAGTGCTCTATCGCGAGAAAAAAAAAAGCGCACGTGAGCCGCTCTTTGCCGCAGTGGTGACATGTGCTCCGAACTGTGCTGCAATCTTGCGCATGGATAGTTTGGCTCATATATCGCAGTTTTGTTTACAATATCGTCACTTTTTAGGAATTGTCGCCAGTACTGCAATTATGGTGTTTTAAAATGCAAGCGGTATGTGAACTACATCGAAACTATGCGACTGTCCTGTAGAGCACCCGATTTCGAGATCTAATCGTAAGACATATCAAAGCGTTTAACACGCAAGCACCTTACAGGGCTGGGCAGAGATACTCAGAGAAGTATTCCGGAATACAGATATCGAAATACATGAACTGGAAGCCTAAAAATACAGATACCGAGATACATTTGCCTTTAACGTAACGGGATATTTCGGAGATATTGTTGCAGTAAGACGAAAAAAGTATTCCGGAATACAGATACAGCGATACAGATACCGGAATACTTTTTATTTGAAGGATGCTCATACTACGCAAAGACACTTATTAGTGCAGCATAATGTTGTAATTAAAGTTACAGCGCATCGAAACGCTCAGTTCATTTATTTATTTATTACAGTACTCTCAGCGCCAATAAGACATTGCAGGGGAGGGGGGTGGACAAATTACATAATTAGTAACAATGACATAATTACAAGTATCAATTGCAATAAAAAGAGCCGGCAGATCCCACGCATTGTGGGAATCGATGTAATGCGAAGCAGCCAGCAAAGAGCTGCATACATCGTCTTGTATGCCATTGAGGAAAGTGCGTGTCATGGTTTTTATGTTAGCTTCTATTATTTATGTTCGTCACACAGTAACGTCGCGCAATACCAACTTCGGGGTAGATCAAGCTAGCGAAACGGCCGGCAGCGCCCCATGAGCGTGGCACGTAAGTCATGCTGTACGTGACATGCGTGTCATGATTTTCATGTTAACTCGTGTTATTTATGTTCGTTACACAGTCACGTCGCGCAATACCAATTTCGGGGTCGATCAAGCTAGCGAAATGGCCGCCAGCGCTCCATGAGCGTGGCACGTAAGTCATGCTGTACATGACATGCGTGTCATGATTTTCATGTTAACTCGTGTTATTTATGTTCGTTACACAGTCACGTCGCGCAATACCAATGTCGGGGTAGATCAAGCTAGCGAAGCCGCCGCCAGCGCCCCATGAGCGTGGCACGTAAGTCATGCTGTACGTGACATGCGTGTCATGATTTTCATGTTAACTCGTGTTTTTATGTTCGCCACAGTCACGTCGCAAGATACCAATTTTGGTGTATATCAAACTAGCGAAACGGCCGCCAGCGCATCATGAGCGTAGCATGTAAATCATCCTGTAGATGATATGCGTGTCATGATGTTCATGTTATGACTTGTCATTTATGTTCTTATACAGTCACGTCACAAGATACCAATTTTGGTGTATATCAAACTAGCGAAACGGCCGCCAGCGCATCATGAGCGTAGCATGTAAATCATGCTGTACATGATATGCGTGTCATGATTTTCATGTTATGACATGTCATTTATGTTCTTCATCAGTCATGTTACGGCATACCAATTTTGGTGCACATTCGATGAACCAAGCGACCAGGAGAGCACAAAGTCGTAGGCGGCTAGATAGATAGATAGATACACTCAAAGTCGCAGAAGTTCGCTAAGAAATGCTTCGCATTTAATACACTATTTTACAGCAAGAGTAACAAGGATTGGACACCGAAATCGACATAGTTGGCGAACAAACTAAGCTATGCAAAAATAGCACACTTGAAGCAAATCACTCGAATCACTAATGAACACCAGGGAATTGAGAAAAAGCACACATTTAATTTTGAAGATCTGCTTTGCTGAAAAGGTTGCTGTGTAGGCTTCTCAAATAGGCTGTCTTCTAACAGCGTCGGTTCAGCCTCAGCACAAGACTCACGAAAGAAAAAAAGTCTGCCTAGCGCTGAAGGCGAGCACAAATTCGTGTTATAGTGAATAAATATCGCCTTCATAGCCGGATTGCCCTGCAGCGTGGCGATAGCTCTTCTCGGGTCATCTAGATACCGAAACGCTTCCGCCCTCACTTGGGTTGTTCTGACTGTTCAGAATCCGAAGTCGGTCCCCATTTTCGGAATCCTCAGCCGTCTGACCCTGTCGGCTTCAATGAAGCTTTCACCACCACCCACACTACCAGCACCCATTTCAGAAAGCCGCAACAGGCGAAGTCGACTCCGGTGGCGGAGGAGCCTGCTACCACAAAGACTGTTTCACGCATGTAATCAATTAGGACCGCACCCTGACATTGGACAGGTGGCTGAAAGCGCGTCAAAGATAGCCATCTTCTGGTCACTTCCACCGCGACTACGGGAACTGCTTCTGGAAGTGCCACCGCTTTGAGAACTGAACGCACGCGAAGCATTGCAAAGCCTGTTCCAAGGCGGTATCCGCGCGGGGGGTCGCGAAGGAATGCCTTGCCACCCGAAAAAAATTAGGCGTGCTGCACTGACCTTGAGAGACAGCGACTTTCGTCGGCAGAGACCGACAACACTGCCCCCGCGATTCTGCCGTCTGCAGCGTCGCGCGCTTTACCACATGGACCATTCTGCGCTTGAGGGGAAACCATCGCCGCCCTATGTGTCGGCGAGCAGCGGCGCGCCTTTGCGTGCCTTCGCACAAAAAAGCAAAAAAAACCGCCATTCCCCCATTGGAAACACGCCTCAACTCATTTCCGACACAAAAAAACAATGTAACGAGATACCCGTGTCCTGCATAGTATCGCGATACAGGCGATACATCGTAAATGTATTTCACTACTGAGATGCAAATACATTTTTCAAATGTATCTCGATACAGAAATACAGATACTCAAAAGTATCTTTGAAATACTATCGCGATACTCTTGTATCGTGATACTGCCCAGCCCTGGCACCTTATATCCTGGGTACTGATCTTTGTGTACACGTTTTCGCCATAGGTGCTCATGCATGCACTGCGTCCAAATGAGTAAAAGAGGAGGACTGCTGCTGCTGCCTCTAAATTCGGCAGATTCGCGACCGTCAAAGGCATCCCAGGTGCATCACGACGACAAGAAAATTTAAAAATGTGTGCTTGAACAATGTAGTTTTAGGAGTGGCCCTGCAGCAGAGTGGTACACCAGTTGACTCGTCAAGTCAGCTGTCTGTTAAAAATAGGTGAGGGACTAGTGGTTAGGCTTGGTGTTGTAACTTTGCGTTTACAGTGCCCTTCATGTTTTCGGAAAGTTAAGATATGCAGGCAAACTAAGCACCTCAATATCCTTATGGTCCTCACATCTGAAACAACTCGCGCAATGAACAGGCATCGTTGCTCCTCTGTACGACCATGTGCAGTCTATTGCACTCGCAACCAATAATTCTTGGTCGAGGAGGCGGCTTCAACTGCTACCAACGCGTAAGAATTCGGTGAAATGTGCCCGTCGCACATGCTCCATGGCCTTCAGCAGCATCTGTACAGACCACATGGTTTTTACATGCTTAGCGACTGTCTAGAATTAGCTCAGCACTTGAAGTAGAGAGATGAAACAATATGACATCTTAAACAAAGCCTCTGCTGTTCTGTGGAGAGCAATTGGGCCTGGTACCTAGGCCAGCATCATCTAGTAGCCCCCCAAGAAATGATTTAATAGATTTGTATCAGTTGTTTGTTTCTAACGTTAACTCAAAGTGTCCTGAGTGAGCGCAAGACTTGCGGTGATAGAGCTAAAGAGCTCGTTTTGCAGAAATTCCGCTGTCATCGACAGCATCATTGGTTATCTGCAGGAAATCTGCATTGTCCATTAGCGACAAATCGAGGAAGATGCCAATAAATAAATAATGAAAATATTTGTGTAAATGAGGACCGAACCTTGGTCTTTCGAGTGGCAAGCAGATGTTCTACCAAAAGCTATTACATCGCTTCAAACTGCTTCGGCAAAAACACCATGTGAATGCCACGGACTGTGAGATGTCTCTTTAAAGCATGTAACATTGCCTGACAGAGCGTGGAATTGCGTGGAGTGGAGTTTAGCGCGAGAAGTTTACCCGCAGTCCGTAGTGCCGCGTGAATAAGATAGGTGTGCTCACCCGTCGATTTGTTCGTGCCGTGCTTTATCTATGAAATAATCGCCTATATGCCAGACATAACTAATGAATATGCGTCGATGTATACTCTTGAGCCAAAAATACAACAGAAAATGAAAGTGTTCTGCAGGAAATGTTGCGCAAGCCAGTGCTTCACCGCATTACGTAACTGCATTGCATCGTGGCACTATAGCCAATTGGGCAATAGTTTCCTTTTCTATCCAAATAACAGCAGAATATAGAATGCTTATATTTTCAGGGATACTGGATATGACACTTTGTAAAAACGCATAATTTGAAATTTTTTTAGTTTATTTTGAGCAAAGCAGCATTGATTTAATCACAGAGCGTGCTCATATTACTTAACATTTTCTTATTAAAGTTTTTTTTTCGCAGATTCTTTAGCAATGTTTCCTTTGGACCTGTTGCCATTAGAAAGTGCACTCCTTGTTCTACTCATTAGTCCCATATATTATAGTGTAAATAATGTTGTGCCTGCAGAAAAATGGTTTACTGGGGTATCCAACAATGGCCTGTTTTGCCAAGTACAGGAAAGCGTTAAACAGCTTCGCTGTTCAGAAGAAGGTTGACTGGTCGCGCCCTCAAAAGCGGTGCAAATGTCAGCGCCACATGTCATATGCTCCCATTTTCTTCTTCCGCGTATAGCAACGCACTGTTTGAAGGAAATGAACTTCAACTCAACTTACCACTTTGGTTTATTCTTTATTGGCTTCTGCGGCACGCTCTTCGGGGACTTCCCAGCGAGTGCAATGTTCAGAAAAATAAAGCACTAGTTAGAAGATGCTCAGTAAGCAGAAATAATCATGAAATAGAGCATGAAATATACATTTGTTGAAATTTCATTAAAACACCTGCTGTTTTTTAGCTAGTGGTCACACGCTGTGTAGGCTCAATAAACTTTCTATTGAACAAATATTATCTTGAAGTACATTGAAGTTCGTTTAAGGGAAGTTCCAATTCGTATACGTATAATTTTTTTTCTAGTTAGAACGAAAACTGAAATAAAGTCTGCTTTATTCATGTGTGCGCTAGCAGGCCCCGATTCTTGAATAATCGACAAGTGAAGGGCAAGAAATAGCCCATTAGTTTTTAACGATCCTTATTTATATTCACCTACCCGCACAAGAAAAGTGACATGAAAAGTATCAGCCATTTGCCTTTTTATTTATAAATAATCCATGTTTTAGGGGCGAAGCTCCTTAAGGCGGCACCCGTTCGTCCCTCGTAGTCATCGTAGTAGTGCGTAACAAGTCTTACGCTTTGACCTCCAAGGTGGTGCCGGTGGGAGATTTCTCCTGTGCGTTGTTGAACAATAAAAAATTCGCAGCGTGCGCGTTAACTAAAAGCCGAATTCTTCTGTCTCTCATTCCCCATTAGCAGCCATTGGCATGTTCCAGTAGGAAACGTTAGTAGAAGTAGAAGTGTAAGTGTTAGCTAAAAGCCGACTTCTTCTGTCTCTGATTCCCATTAGCAGCCATTGTTTACCTCCAAGGTAGTGCCTGGTGAGATTTCTCCTGTGCGTGATTAAACAATAAAAATTTTGTTCAAAACGCCGTTGATTGATGAAATAAACCAACGAAAGACGCCAGATGTTTTGTAAAAGCAGAACGAAAGAACGCCAGATGTTTTTCTTAAAGTGTAGTAGTAGTAGTTGTATGTAGCCACCTCTCCCGATCGTCAACGGGCGAGGTGGACCGGCAACGGCGCGAGGACCCTGCCGTACGAGAGTTAAATCACACTAAAAGACATACTTTGCGGGCGATACACTCTAGTGGGCTTTCAATTTTCCGTCTTAATGTACATGATAAAGCAATTATTTCTACGAAAAACGCAAGGCACACCTTGAGCAATATATTTGGTTTTGGCACGCTAAATGGAACCATGAGGCGATGCGAAGCCGGAGCACTTGCACGATCGCGTTCCGTTGGCTTTCGTTGGGCATGCTACCGACCTCGCGTCGTGGAACGCGCGTCCTGTCTTCCCTCTAGCCTTGCCTTTAATTCGCACAGGGCGAGCGGGGAATGCGGTCGCTCTTGGCGCTCTTTCGCTCGGGAGCGGACTTCTTCCTTGCATTTCACCGATCACAAGTGATAATGAAGGGACCACGTAAACCAACAGTACAATAAAAGTTTGATGTTTAATATATACACGATGTTTCACACTCTTTATATTATGTACTGGGCGCATTTCACGGAAGAGTTTCACGGTTTACAGATGATTCCCTCCGTAGCTTCGCCCCACTCATCATCATTCACCCCGTGGATATGCTGTGATTTTTCGCCTGTTTGACCTCTGGGAAGACACATTTTATGAACATTGATGTAAATTCAATGTCGCCCCACAGATAGTATTAACAAATCATTCCAGTGGGAACCGAGAACTTAGTAATAAAAACAATGTACCTCAGTTAGGTTTTCTTGAAGACTGAACATATATATATCGTAGACGGCCTGCCAATATATTTAGTGGCGTTCAAAGTAGCATAATAGTTTGCTCTTAAAACTATACATGGCGTAAGGAGGCAATACGCATTCTGTACATGAAGTATCTATAAAGTCCAGTGTGCGTATGGTAATTTGCTGCGCGTGTCGTACGTGTGAGCACGCGGAAGTAGTAGAAGTTCGTTTTTTTAAGATAGGAATGCTCAATTATCGGAAATAATCAATTAGATTGAACAGGAGGATTCCAAAAAGAAAACCTTCCAATATCATTGAAAAACACACAAAATGCACCCGCAAGTCTAAATGAAATGAACGGTATATTCTTCGTTGATTCTATACTGGAAAAAAAATCGAGGGCGTTTCAGCTTTGCTTTCAAGAATGTAATGAAATATTGTAATGTGCCTGTGTGTAATGTGTAACGTTTGATGTTCAGCGAAAATTTGCCTGCTTTTAATTCTTCTAGAATGCCTACCTAAAGCCCATTTAATAGGGGCCCATTGCACCATATTTATTCATTTTGTTAGTTAGCGAAGTATCCACTACGTGTCTGGAAGGCAATAGGCGCTGCTATGGGGCTGCAGCTCTTTTTGACGCCATGGCTAGTAATGATGATGATGATGCTGATGATCAAATAAAACTGAGCGCTTTTTAATATGTGGGCTTTTAAACCACCTACTGGTTGCACAGTGCATATGGTGTTACGAATGGTACGACTTTCTGCTTGCAATTCTACGATTTTTCATGTGTTAACGCCACTCCTAGCACTACATGACACCTTCTTACTCATTCTAATACGAGGCACATTCCCCGTGATGAATCACCAAACGTCAAAGCACTAAGTAGCCGGGGCACTACCCCGGTGACGTAGCCTTCAAAAAATAATTTTACTTGCTCTCTGACTTTTGCATCTGCTACAGAAGGTGCCTCCCCAGCTACATTCGTAATTTTCATTGCTGATCGAGCTCTCTTTCCCTGACCGTCACATTTATGAACGTGCATTCCTCTGAGGTCGCTAACGCAAGTTTCACACGGCAAAAAATAAATACTAGGCATTTCACTCTCCTTAGGCTTCTTGATTCGTGATTTTCCGGCGATGTGTCTGGCACTTATTCGGCAACGAAACTCAATGAACGACTCCTTTTGCATGTTCTGAATGAGTGCAGAGTCACCTTTCCTGTTCTTTCGTGAACTGAGAAGTGGGATGTTTTAGCACATTGTCTTGTTACTCAGTTGCAACGCTGTATCCTCCAATGACACTGACAGTCCTCGAGTGATACTGAAATGAAATAAACGTAAGTCGAACATGTGTATGCGTTCATGAACGCCTTAGTGCATGACTTGTAGCGCTATATCTCTACACATGTCTTGCAGACCACGTAGGACATTGCGAGATTTGGCGACACGCTGTAGAGCTTCTAGCAGAATGGTTTGCATTAAAAATCACAGCATATCCACGGAGTGAATGATGATGAGTGGGCGAAGCTGCGGAGGTTCATCGGTAAACCGTGAATCTTCCGTGAATTCTGCCCAGTACATCATCACCGACGTGAGATCGGGCGCGTTTATATTAAAGGTTCGATGAGTTATGACGACTTGCAGCTCACTTTAATTTTACATGTACGCTGTGAATTTTCATTGTTTAGAAAACCATTGCTTTAGAAAACATGTGGCGTCTTTCGTTAAGCAGCTGGCGTCTTTTCGTTTTGCTTTAGAAACATCTGGCGTTCTTTCGTTTTGCTTTTACAAAACATCTGGCGTCTTTCGTAGGTTTATTTCATCAATCAACGGCGTTTTGAACAAAATTTTTATTGTTTAATCACGCACAGGAGAAATCTCACCAGGCACTACCTTGGAGGTAAACAATGGCTGCTAATGGGAATGAGAGACAGAAGAAGTCGGCTTTTAGCTAACACTTACACTTCTACTTCTACTAACGTTTCCTACTGGAACATGCCAATGGCTGCTAATGGGGAATGAGAGACAGAAGAATTCGGCTTTTAGTTAAGGCGCACGCTGTGAATTTTTTATTGTTCAACAACGCACAGGAAAAATCTCCCACCGGCACCACCTTGGAGGTCAAAGCGTAAGACTGGTTACGCACTACGACTACGACTACGAGGGACGAACGGATGCCGCCTTAAGGAGCTTCGCCCCTAAAATCCGGCGACCAACGGCGGGGTGAACACGAGAGGTACTGTCACATGACCTGGGACACCTGAAGTGGTGCTGATAGCTAAATGTCACATGACGTCATCCGCAACATCAAGGAATTTCATCGTGACTTCAGAAAATAGCATTTATTTATGTCAAGACGAATGACGAAATTTTGTGAGCATACGTTGTCACAAAATCACATGTAATTTTCGCGTCGATCGTCAAATGTGGACACATCCCAAAGGCAGTAGAACACCGGGCGAACTACACAAACTCGAGGATGGTGGGGGGGGGGGGCACTCGACTGATACTGGTAAAATAACTTGAAGTGTGTATCGTAGGAGCACAGGCTTTTGCCTGCGCTCTACTTAGCGTAACCTACATGGCTCTTAACGTCAACTCTCAGACACCATTATGGGTTCCCTGCCTACGCTATAAGAAACATTAGTAAGGATCTAGAGTGCGAGAAAACCTGGACTTCGGTAAACGCTGTTGCGTCTGTGCCAAATTGAAACGTTTGCTTTCGCTGAAGATATTTTCTAGCTTTACTTTGTGGTATCATGGCTAACAGTCCACATTGCTGGTTTGTTTTCTTGAGTTGTGGGGCATCGTTATAGGCGTTAAGAAGTTCAGACGTTGTGTTTGTAACCCAGATTCTTTAGCCAAAAGTGCCTCTGCAGTCGAATCAGGTAGCACTATGTGAAAACCGCCAAAAAAGAAGCCACATGACCCACGAACTGATAGGTGACAATGAAACCTCGAAGAGAACCTCGAAGAGGTACGGCGCGGGATGCTGCGCTGAAGCGCCGAAAGCGGTGGCTACTTCAAGTTAGTGGCGCCGACGCGCGCTTTAAGCACGATTTCCCTCGACCGCGCGTTCGGCCACAGCTGCAAAGTCTGCGACCGCTTGTGGTTCGACATCAACCTGACCACAATTGCTAATATAACAACGTGTCACGTCTTTATATGACAGTAGAGGAATTGTACGGAGCATTCACGGTTTGCCCGATTATCTCCAAGCAAGCACCTCTAACATAATTCATTTCGTGGATATGGTGGGGATATTTTCTACCAACGAATCTGCTCTTCTTTGGCGTAAAATGTGTGGTCGTGGCCGAAAACTATCATCATGATGAACGAGTATGGGCCACAAAATTTGTGCAAGGTTCGCTACTCACCACTACGGCATGGCCTGTAATAACCCTGATGTGTGAGGAACGAGTACAGAGAGAGAGAGAAAGAAAGAAAGAGAGCGAAAGATATCAAAAAAGAGAAAGCTTCTTAATGAAAGAAATTATTCACGAGGCGGTATTAGAACCCCCGTACCGTCGATCCGAAGGCGAGTGCCCTAACCACTCGGCTATCCAGGTACGCTACCACATCATAGCATAGCTTTGTAAGTGTAGCAAGGGGTGGTAAAGGAAAGTGAGTGTGAGGAGGAGAAAAACGAAGAGAGAAGAGAGTAGAACATGCACCGAAATTTAAAAGCGAGTGAATGGTAGCCAGTTGGTACGTATTCATAGTTAAAAACAGCACGAAGTAGACACGGACAAAAATGCACTCAGGACAAGCGCTGACTGCCCACTGCTGGTTTATTGTAAAAACGCGCAAATATACATCGAAGCAGAAAAATCGAGGGAGTGAAACATATCAGAGTTTTTAGCGGCCCATGCGTCCAGCGGCACATTATTGTTTAGTCATAAGTGATTAGATACGGAGATAGCAACACTCATTGTCTGTTACGATAATCGAGGGCACACTCACACATGCTTCATCTTTATACTGCATCACGAAAGCCTCATAAACTTCGCGTGCAGTCTTGTCTTTGTATGTGCGCAGCACCCAGGTATCCTGAAAACGTGTTAGGAAGCCGCACTTAGCACAGTGAATGGCCAAATTGCTGCCGTTTCTTGCTTTGAGGTTGTTGCAGACGGTCGCAACGGTAGTTCAGGCAACGGCCCGTCTGCCCAATATATGCACTCCCACATGATTTCGCGATTTCGTACACTACTTCGAACCTGCGAGGGACATAGTTCGTCGAGTGCTTTTGAAGCATTAGCTACACTGGCCTAGCCGAGCCAGTTTCGCGTGGATCCTGAAGGGCCATGATGTGCATGCGGGAGGATAAGTGATGTCACGTACCGGAGCCGGCAGCTCGCGCGCACTCCGCCGACGCCGCGCGCACTCCGCCGACGCCGCGCGCGACTCGCCGCCGCCGGTGTGTGCTTTCCAGAGAAGTGACGTCGTAGCCTTGGCAGACGTATTGACGCCAGCGCACGTGCAGCTATTGGCCTTCGCTGTGCAGTCGCCGTCTGACTCTGCGCTGGAGCCGCTTGATGTCGCCTCTGACTGGCATTTGCCAGTGTGGTATAGCCATGGAGAAGGAGAGCGCAAATGCTGCTTAACGGGAGAAAAGAGCAGAGAAGCTTAACTCAAATACATAATATAGCGGAACAAAACAAGGACAGAGAAAGAAGAACACAGGACGACCGCTAAAGCTTAACTCATCGGATCTCCAAGTAGTTGCCTGGCAAAATAAATATACATGTGCCACATAATACGTATACCGTGTGTGTGTCATTACAGCAGCAGTAAGCATGATAATCAAGCTAATCCTAGGGAATCAGGAAAGCTAAGAATAATGATTTCAACCTTTGCTAACGCTACGTTATCCTGTCATAGCCGAGTTAAGCCTCTGCAACCTTTTTTTCACACAACACTTGCTGACTTGATTTTTCTCATTCACCATCTTGCAAAGGGAGCTCAGTTTGTTGGACACCGAGAATACCACGTGAATCTCCGGTCACCCAGCGACTGCAAAAGGCGTGGCTGCAAGCACTCTCCTTTACACTAATGCAATTCCAGGCGCGTGCCAGCTCTTCTTGCCCTAAGCAACATGCCCACCGAGCATTTGGTGCTTCAGCTGTCACGTAGGCGTGCATGTGCGAATCGCGTTGGGGGAGGAGGGCATCCCGGCGGCACACAAATCCACGTCAACACTTGGGCGACTCTTTCCGCGGCCCAAAGAAAGATTCCCTGAGCTAGTCTACAAAGTTCCTAGCACTGACTGACGCGTCATTTACATCGTCGACACAAAAAATTTTCCCAGAAGGATACGTCAACAGCTACACGACGTACGTAGCTTCAATGATGCACTAAACACTCTCGCAAAACACAGCGAGAAGCTGGACCATCGCATCACCTTCGACGCCGCCCGCGTCATCGAAACGGGAGGTAGCCGCACCAAAAGACAATTCCTCAAACTTGGTATATTCAAACAATGACTGGAAACATTAACCGGTCAGCCGGGACACTGCCGAGCGTGTATGTACATGGTCTGTAGAACCAGTACAGAAAACCCATCCACAAGAGTGGCGGGAAGAACGACTGTGGAGAGGAAGACAGCCACAGAAAAGCGTTAGCGTCGGAGCCACCGGAGAGTCAGAACTCAAGAAGAGACTGAACGGGTCTCGAAAGTGGGGTCAGTTTTTTTTTAAATTAGAACTCAAGAGAAAACGTGTCTGGAGAGTCTTTTTATTCTTACCAACAATGTATGCGCGGCTTTAGGTGACTTACAGTTGTAAAGACCACTGTTCGGCGGAGCTCAGGGGTTAGCCTCAGCGTTGAAATGCGAATTGATGCAGCGTGTCTTCAGATAAGAACGCTAGTGCATGTTCACATACTCCTTTTATTTCACTGCAAAAATCTTTTGCTGTCCGAGTCCACTGGGGCACGAAACCAACCTTAGTTTCGCGAATAAAAAATTTGCTTTAGTCGAAAAATTTCGGAAGTCTCCACTCAGCCAAATCGTTTTTTTTTGCGAATTGAGCCAAAATGGGACTTTAACAAAATCTGACAAAGCAACCGTTGTAGCTGTGCGTCTCAAAATTTTTCTTTATATACTGTGAGTAATCTGAGTTTAGAAAACTTTGTTACTTGCAGTTTTGTAGGAGATATTTTATTTTTAAAAATCGCAAATACATCAGATTTCTCAGTAATGCTCAAATTTCATATTTTCTTGCTCCGCGTCTATGAAACTCAGAGTTTCGTAAAGCTTCCGGCGTGTTGTCACACATTAGTTTAATGGTTGTGCTAAATATGATTTAGCACAAACGGAAACCAAAAATGCATAAGTGAAGGCATGTCTCTAAAATACTTTGAAGTGAAATAAAGTAACACGATCTTCGATTTTCGTTAAGCTCCCCAGAATAAAAGCCAAGCGCATGCTCTATCAATCTGTAAGAACATATTGCATTATTTTTGTGACATCGGAATCACAAAGCCACCAATGTGTCGAAACTGACGTTCACGCGCAACCACTTAAATTCATTACTATGTAGCTATAGTTGGCATTATCATGCTTTTTCGGTCTTAAGTAAGGGGAGAGTTAGGATGATTGGTGCACTTTTCACAAATATATTTTAGTTTTATTTAACACGAAAGCAGAACAATGTTTGATGGTTCATAATACAAGTCTAAAAGCTGCAAAACTTCTGTGACGCACTGGTTCCTACGGCTTCACATGCAGCTATGAAAAAATAATTTGTGACAGCTAAAATCTGTCCCATTACACACCCTTCTGTGTGTTGAGTGGGACATCACTTGGCCGGAGTGGGACGTATGTAATGCAATTTTCCAAACGTCTTCAGCGACCATTATGCGCCGGCAGTTCAATGTCAAACTTCAAGCAGGATTCCACAAACTTTTTCCCCTCGATGGTTTCTGAAACTGGCAGCTTCCTCACAATGTCCATCATTGATAAAGTCCCCATAGGTTTCTCAGAAGGAAAGTGCAGCTGCGTTCTCTTGTTTATTCCACAGGAATTGCGACACTCTCATGTTATCACTGCTCTTGACTCTACGCATGTATTAAACGTCAGATGTGCTTCACTAAAGTGACAAAAACAGCATCGTTATTTGTTACATTTCTTGTTTCAGTGTCTGTCGTTATCAGATCCTGTCATGTCACTGTCAGAATCGTCTAAGGCTAGGAAGTGTGTCTTCTTAACTCGACGAACTGGAGTCTCTCGGCAAAATTTCTTTTCTGGAGGGGTAATGGCGGTGGTCTTGGCTGTGTTAAGCGGTCATCTCAGAGCATCTGGTTTCACGCTGTCTGGCAGTGAGGTAGCCAGAATTATTTTGGTGGGAGCTTCAACTGCCCTTTAATCCGATGCAGGGAACGTTTGACCCCCTCCCCTCAATCCTCACCCCTGGCTACACCAGCGTTGTTTGACGAGTCAGGCATATCGGGACCTTTTTCTCTTGCGCACTCTTAGCATCGTATTCAAGATATAAATCATGTGATAACATGCTAATGTAAGCGTTCACACACAAAGCGAGCTGAAGCATTTATCTCAGTTATTGAAGACGTTTAACCTCATTTAGGCAATCAGCAGCACTTCTGCTGTAGCCTATGATTCTGGCGCTTACCCTGGAACGCTCGCTAATATGCAATAAACCAGTTTCAAATAAAGAAACACTGTGTATTGAATAGCTCCATAGCTTGCCTGTGTTAACGTGAATTGCAGCCAAGACAGCGTGTCTATTATCGAATGAAATTTTCCCACACCGAACGTTTATGTGCTTAAAATGCCAAATAAACAAAATTCACCGTTTTCAAGTTCATTAGGTGTTAACCATGTATATGATCTGCCAGTCACTGCACCAGCCCGATGGCGGAGAGAAATGGGACTGAGTTCTGTTCCTATCCAACTCAATTGTCCCATTCCTCCCAGGCTAGGTTGCCCAAAATAAACAGCGGTCAACGGTTACGTTCAATCGTCACGCCTAAACTTTCTTTTTCAAAAGGTACGGTGCTGAGGAGTGTTTTCAGAGAAAATTGGGTATTACCATCCGTAGAGCGATTTAAATCTCGGGGTGTAACAATGCAGATCGCCGAAACTTACTTTTGACATGTGAAAAAGGCGATTTTCAGTTACAAAAAGCTATATCCGCCGAAGGCGACCTCCATTACACCCAGACAATCGGCACGTTAGCACTATCTCATGGGTGGAAGAATAGACTCTTGGGTAATTAGGTAATTCATTTGAGGGATACAGAGCAAAAGCACGTCGACAAAGAAAGAAGAGAACAGCACAAGCGCATACTAAAAACTGAAATTCTTATTGAAAACACGAAATTTTTATAGGGCAAACCCACGTGTTCGTGATTAAACAAAAAGACCTGCATGTGGCATCAAGATATCCAATCTCTGCTTTGTGTAGTGCTACCGAGGGCTTGGCGACACAACTGTCTCCTGCCTCGAAAATAAAATATGCTTCGAGAAGCTCACGTGTCGAGCGTTCTTTGGTCGACGTAGGAACTTTGGTTCCTCGGAAAACCGGGCTGCAATTACAATCAAGGCAATTCGATGAAAGGTTTGTTGAAGGCTGTCCTTTCATCGACAACCGTAGGTCATTCAACCTCTCATTGAAAAAGCGGACAGTGTACCCAATGTAGTCGTTGCCACAAGAGAGATAAACATAATATACCACTCCCTTACCACAGTCTGAGAAGCCGTCCCTATGTTTCAATTTACACTCAAAGCACTTCTCTGCAGTGCCCTCCACCTTTCGTTGAGCAGCACCACAAATTCTGCGTAACTTATTTGTCGCGAAAAACACCACATGAACACCGTATTTCACGCCAACCTTCTTGCGATGGCATGACACACGAAGCAGGTAGGGAATACTGATGAGTGCCTTCTTATCAGGAGAGTGGATGTTCTGAAACTTTTCAAAAAAAAAAAAGTGGCCGGGCTAAATTGTACTATTGAGGTTCCGAACGAAGGTGCTATACAATTTCTAGATCTGGTTATTCTGTTTGATCGTTCTCATGTTTGCTAGCTTTATTCACCACGTTCTCTAAAGCCAATTTTGGATTTTAGATCTAGCCACTCAAAGCTAATACAAAATGGAGTTGCTGTTTCTTGTCTGACGTCAGCTTTAAAGAAAACATGCCCACGTCTTCTCGCAAAAAACTTCACTAAGCAGCTGGAGCGGCTTCGGGAGGCACGCTTTCCAGCGGCCATTCTGGCTCGCCTTTGTGAAGAGATTCTGCGCAGATTGAAATCGGAGATGAAAGGTTCGGCTCGTGTGGCGAGTGAACCTGCTAAGAAGGCACCCGTCACTATTCCCTAACGGCATGGTGCGTCACGCCATCTGAATGAGTTCGGTGCGAAGTACGGCATTCTTGTAGTGTTTTCCACAAAAAATAAGTTAAGCAGCATTGGTGGGGCTGCCGAAAGAAAGGTGAAGGACACTGCACAGAAGTGGTTTGAGTGTAAAGTGAAACATCGGGACGGCTTATCAGACTGTGGTAACGGAGTGGTATACACCATTTCTTTCTTGTGGCAACAACTACATCGGGCAGATGGTCCGTTGTCTCAATGAGAAGTTGAATGACCACCGGTTGTTGACGCCACCCGGTAATTGCAGCCCGGTTTTCCCAGGAACCAAAGTTCTTGCGTGGCACAAAGAACGCCCCACAGGTGAGCTTCTCGAATGGATGGATGGATGGATGGAAGAACTTTATTGTTTGTCCGGCAGATTAACGGCCCGGGCTCAGGTCTCCAGTCCAGCAGGCCCGTGAAATGAGCTTCTCGAAGCTTATTTTATTTTCAAAGCAGGAGGCAGTTGTGTCGCCAAGCCCTCCATAGCATTTCACAAAGCAGCGATTGGGTATCTTGATGCGCGCATGTAGGTCTTTTCTTCTTGAATTACGGCCACGTGGGCTGTCCATATAATTTTTATGTTTACAATGAAGATTTCAGTTGTTAGTATGCGCTTGTGCTCTTCCGTTCTCCCTTTGTCGACGTTTTTTTTTGCGTAGTTTCCCTCATAATCTAGTGAATTGTTGGTTAACGTCTTTGAAGAAAATGCAGAAGACACTGAAGAGCGTTCTCATTCCCCCAAATGTCCCAAACCTTCCGACTCTCCCCTGTGTTATCTCGTATTCACGAAACATCAAAGTGACAAAAAAAATTGGCCGCGTATCTGCGTGCTTCGCTGCAAATGTCGTGTAAAGACGATAGAAGAGGCGCTGCGTGAGATATGGACGCCATCTGGCAATACGTCGGGGAACATGAGTGCTGTGTTGCGTGCTGGTAGTCCCGGCGCAGCAGCAGGCGAAGACCGGCGGTGACCAACGCGACCGGCGGGGACGCCAGCCAGCCCGAAAACGCGGTTTGGCGCGAAGCGCTGAAGCAGGGAAACGTCCGCACTGAACGAGTACTCTCCACACACTCTTTTATTTACACGTCGCCTGGGTAAAACAGGAACGCCAGAGCGGCGCCCACAACCGGCAGCCTGAAGGCCGCCCACAACGCTGCTTTTTCATTTTTTAAATATTTTTTTTCACCATCTTGGCCTTCTCAAAACTAAAGTTTTTCAACACCAACCCATGGCATCCGTACATTGCAATACAGAACCGAAACCGAAACACAACAATGAGCTCGTGCGAAGGGCACGGAGGAAGGCAAATTTCAGCGCAGTCGCATTTCAGCTTTGTTGAAACAGCGCTCACTAGACGACGACGAAGTAAAAGAAGGCACAGGACAGGCAGCGCCTGTCCTGTGCCTTCTTTTACTTCGTCGTCGTCTAGTGAGCGCTGTTTCAACACAGATGCACGCATACCAACTCGCCCAAGCTTCCATTCTTATGCATTTTCAGCGCAGCTTAAGAAACTAGGGTCCTTAAAATTACGTATGTATGCATTTTCTATTAAAGGAACACGCCACCTAATATTACCTAGTGATGTTGCACCTCAGATATGCATGATATTTACTTTTTGATCGACAACGTTCACAAGTATGGACAGCCGTACCAGTTCAAGACGGCTGGCCCTTGGGCAAGTGGTTCAAATTTGGCCGAGTGGCTGAATCGAGGGACGTGCCGACAAACAGAAAGACAGACAGACAGAAAGACAGACCAAAATTTCTGCGTTTAAGTTCCCCAAGAAAGACTATCGTCTTTAAAAAGGGAATAAGTTACCTTGAAGTGCAAATGTGTATAGTGCGTGTTTTACTCATAGTATTTACCGAAAGCAATTATCGAAAAAGTTCCTCTAGAAGCACACTCGAGATGGGTTTTCGCGTGCAACATTTTCTTCAGCCCGAATTCCCGCATCATGCGAGACAGGCATTGAAGGAAGACAGGGTCCACGCGGAAAGTGTCCTAGAGACGGTATCCCCGATCTCCGGCTTCTTGCGCTTGGCGCAGAACGTCCTACAATGCGTGTCTCCTTCGCCGTAATCTTTAAAGGAGAACTTTTTCTTGAGTAAAGGACTAAATTTTGCTCCTTAGCAGCATCTTGCTCATTAACAAAATTTTCGACAGGCACCGACGCACCTTTACATTTCGCTCCGAACTGCTGAAGAGGTTGTAGCAGTTTCCCAGAGAGAGAGAGTTTCTTCTAGCATAAAACTCACGAACAAGGTGCTATACAAATATTTTATACTCCGAAAGTTCTGCTTATAGCTAATATTATTCTTGTGCTTGTTTTGAGCTGTGCTTTGGGCTGTGCAACTGAGCTTTGCGATTTCCACGTTTCTGAAGCGTAGTAAGCCATTTATTTTTATTGTCACTTCATTTTGATTTGTCTTTTCGTGCACACGGGAGAACATATTGACAGCCTAAGAATCATGGTGCTACAGGCTGTGCGTTTGCAGCCCCAGCGCGTTGAAGAACACAAGAAAGAGAACAAACAAATAAATTAAAATAAAAACGAATTACGCTTCAGAAAGGTTAAAATCGCCACAGAGCATCAGCTTTCACGCTCGTCAGTCATGCCGTCGACTGCCCGGCAGTCCTCTACTGATCAGCCTATGTCACTATCCATGTGCTTGTTGTACTCCCCTGAGATTTATCGTTCAGTTGCACAGCTGAAATCGAGCGTTTAGCGCTATCCGAGCAAGCACAAAAAAAAAAGATTAGCTGTAAGCGGAACTTTCGGAGTGTCAACGAGTTGAACAACACCTTGTTCATGAGCTCTACTTGAGAAGAAACTCTCTGTCTTAGAAAGTGCTTCAACATCTTCAAACGGATCGGCGCAAATTGCACAGATGTGTCTGCGTCCGTCAAAAATTTCGTTTCTGAGCAAAATGCTGCGGAGGAGCTAAACTTACTTAGTCAATTACTCAGCAGAAATTTCTCCTCTGAAGACGACGGTTAAGGGCAAACGTCATTTTCGGACATCCTACACCAGGCCCAAGAAGGCGGAGACAATGAGTGCCGTCTCCAGGCCACTTTCTGCGTGGACCTAGTCTTCTTTCAATGCCTGTCTGGCGTTTGTTGCGCATTAGGGCTGAAGAAACTAATGCGTGTGAAAATCCCAGTCGAGTGTGCGTCCAGACGAACTATTTTCGATTGCTACTTTCGCCAAGAACAATACTGCGGCGAGTAGAAACACGCATACATACAAATTTGCATTTTAAGCAACTTTTTATCATTTTTTCTGTCAATTTGAAGTTTCGTGAACATGCAATAACATACTTAGAACCTATAAAGCATGGCAATGGCAACTAAATTGATATGCTTGCTAGGTGCTTGCACGTGAACGTCAATATTGGCATTTTGGTGGCTTTGTAACACGGATCTCCCAAAAATAACACAACAGGTTTTTTTGTAGATTAAGTTAGAGCACGCGCTTGGGTTTAATTCTGGCGAGTTTAAATGAAATTGAAGTTGGTTCTTTAATTATATTTCAAAATATTGCGTTTATAGAGACATGCTTTGACGTATGCATTATTGGTGCGCGTTTGACATCATTATCAGCACTCATATTTAGCACAATTGCTCAACTGATGTGGGGCAACACTCCAGAAAATTTTGGATATTCTGAGTTTTGGAGACGCGGAGTGAAAATAAAATCTGAAAATAGAGCAATGTAAAGCAATCTGCCATATATGCACTCAATTAAAGTGCGTTTTGGTATGACGTTAGAACGGTAAGGAACTTGTTGTGTTCCGTCAATCGTGCAGTTCCTTACCGTTCTAATACCATATGTGCGATTTTTCAAAACGAAATATGGGCAACAAAACTGCGCCGTAACAGCATTTTGTAAACGCACGTTACACATAGTATGCCAAGCAAAATTTTGAGACTCCCAGCTACAACAGTTGATTTCTAGGATTTCGTCAAAACTCCATTTTGTAGCATTCGCAGAAAGCAGTTCGGCTGAGTGGAGAAGAAGAACAAAGAACTTTGTATATAAAGTCCAGCGAAGTTGATTCCGGGGTGGGTCTCAGCCCCATCCTAGGCACCGGCGCGAGCCCTTGGGCTAGGGCGGCTTCCTCGGCTCGCTGGAGGGCTCAAAGTTTTTCTTCTATTTCGGAGCTGAGCAAAGCCTCCTCCCAGGTGCCTTGCGGTTCGAGACTGACTCCTCATGGTTTCTGTGGGCTTTGTTGACTAAGCTCGAGCACTCCCATAGTATATGATACAGGGTAGCCCTTGCAACTCACGTTTTACATTTGTGTGTCAAACAGAGTTCAGGGTATCAGAGACGAAAGATAACTGGTTTTAGGTAAGAGTGTGTTTGCAGTGGAGACCACAGAAATTTTTTGACTAGGCAAATTTTTTTTTCGCGGAACTAAGATTAGTTTCGTTGTCCTGGTTACAGAAACGCGTATTCAGGACCACGCCATATATATATATATATATATATATATATATATATATATATATATATATATATATATATATATATATATATATATATATATATATATATTCAGTGATATTTAAAGGGGGTCCTCGGACATGCACAGACGTTCATATCTGAACACACCCTGCAAAGCTAGGCGAACATGAACGTGGTTCAGAACTTGGACGAACCTTATCTCCGCTTGACCACCCGCATGTCTCCAATCTCCAACTCGCCTCCATCATCCACTCCCCTCCACTACACTATGTTAAACTCTCCATCTTCAACACGTTTCCCTCCTCTTTACTCTCACTTATATTTCCCACCCCATGCTAAGCTATACCATGCAGTGCCAATCAATCCATTACCCTCTCCTCTCCTGCTTTCTCTTCTCAAAGCCTGACCTCCATTAGTTACCCCTTGGTATATCATACAATACAATACTATGCTTTACCCTCTACCCCTTCACCTTGCCCGTTTTCTAACCCTCACATTATTTCTCACTTCCTCTTCCCGCCACTTTATATACTATACTAATGGTATGATTTTACCCTCCCTCTTTCCTCACCCTCTGGTCCCTCTAACAGCCCCTTGCTATACTATACAAGACGGCTATTCTCTATCCTCCCCACTCATTCTTTCCATTCCATCACCCTCATGCCTTAATGCTTTTACGCACTCCCCTCCGCCTCACCCTCACATCATTCTGCCTCACACTCACTTTCTTTCCCTACACTGCTGCTATACTCCCATCTTCACCCTCACATAATTCTTCCTCACCGTCACTTATCTTTCTCACCCCTTGCTTTACCATGGTATACATGACTATGCTATGTGTTACCCTCTCTTCTCCTTCTTTCTATCCTAATCACATCACTGCTATTCAAGCTCACTTCCCTTTCTCACACCTTAATATACTATACTGTACATAAGTACGCTATGGTGTTACACTTAAACCTCCTTACTCTGACTTCCATTTCCTACTCCCTTGCTATACTATACTAGAGATGGCCATGCTGTGTCTCATTCTCTTGCCTCCTCCTCACCCTCCTATGAGAACGTGCGGGCAATGGTACGGTATAATATATTGGTATGACGTGAGATATTTTGGGCTAGTTGGCTTATAGGTTCAGCAGGCAAGTATAAACGTCGCAAAGACAACACGTAAGAACATAGAAACACGCACACACACGAAGCGTATCGCGCGTGTGCGTGTTTCCTTTTCCTCCCGTATTTCGTTGTTTCGACATCTGGGAAAATAGACAAACAACTGATTCTACCATGCAGATAGGTTAGTACAGTCACGCGTGCTATTTGGTCGTGATGGGCAGAGTAGAATATTTTACTAAACTTTTTGCTACTCATGTGCAAAGTCAACATCGTCTTTTTTGTCCCCAATTGGTAGCTCGCAATACTGCCTAGACTGGACAGCTCTTAAATGACAATAAAATGAAACAAACGTAATGCGTTGAGTCGCATTGCAATGATAACTGAAATATGTGTACCGCAAAGAATATTTCTCAATTTCCTTAACCAAATACGCGACCATTCATAGTTTAGTTCAAGCAATCATAACTTTATTTATTGCTATTTTTCAGTATAATAATTATACACCATGCACGTGTATTCATACACACATCAGCTTGTTCGGAGCTGGGTTTAGCAGAGGAAATACGGCAACGTGACGACAGCTTCAGAACAAAGAGCGGACTGACATTTGTTCAAAAGTACAAACATGCCAGCCAATTGGCTGTCGAGTCACCTTATTGTCGGAGTATCGGCCTCAATACCAAGAAAGAGCGAGGCATAAAGACGACCTCAAGGCGAGGGGAACAAGATTTTCAATAACCGGGAGTCAGTTTACCGGAAATCGCTAAGAGTACATGCGTACGTCGATGGGTGCTTGACTCTTGGAAACGAGGAAACGAAGGCTCGTATTATCAGTACGATGGCTCCACCTCTAGAATGCCAGAGACTTGGAGATGAATGAAGTTAAGACGGGGAAAGGTAATGTTAAAGGTACTCTGGCTCCAACGCGGCCACAAAACAGAGCCTCTTTTTCGCGGCAAGCGCCAATCTTCTTGGTTTTCTCTGCGTGCAAAACTACTAGGAAGAGAGTTGGTAGGAAGGAATCAAGCGCGGCTTGAAAGAATTCCCTCGCAGCGAGACGTGCGTGGTTGTGTTCACTAAGAAAAAAAACCAAACACAGGCTTTTCGCTGGCGGTACGGAGTCAATCTGGTCGAGCCAGGAAGTAGCCTTTCTCAGTGCTGCGGGGCGGTCAACGGAGCTCCTTGGCGGATGCGACAAAACACGCCTTGAACGCCGATTGACGGCGTATAGCGCATCTGCGCTGCTCTTGTTCGCTTGATTTATGCGCTAGGTTGGTGGCCCATAGCACATCTTTGCCGCGATTCATATTCGCAGCCCATGTAGTTACAGAGGCACGCATTATCACCCAGCGCTGTCTATCGAGCTTGGTGGTCAATGACGCCTCCAATTGTCGGTCGCCGGAAACGCTTCCTGGATGGTGCGGCGTGGTGTTAAGAAGGCGCGCACTGAGCAGCCTCACCGGCGTAGGATAAGAGACACCTTTGAAATAACCGGCCATGGTGAGTAGCTATGCGCAGAAGGCGACCATACCGCGACGCTCACGGGCCAACGCGTTCATCCTCGTCTATTTCAGCCACCCCGTTTATTACCATGGATGCAGGCGGAAGAGGCTAAGAAAATCTAAATGTAGAAGTCAAAACAGCTCTCTGGGCCGGAAGAACTGCGCCGCTGAGCACGTGTGTCGGCTCACATTCACGGCTTGAGATACTTGGCAGCGTGTTGAACAGCTTCGAGCATCTTTGTTTATCCTTGGCAGAGGACTAAATCTCTTGTGTTCCATACGTTTCCGGACTGTGTGCCAACTTTGCATTTCAATGAAGGCAAGACTATAATTTTATTAAATTTCATTTTGTTTCTAATAGCCAAGACTAAAGGCCCAGCCACCACAATAAAATGACGAACACAACAGCCTCATTAATTTTACTGCAATAAAAATGCGGTTTTTGAGAGGTATCTGTGCCACCTGATGGAGGAATGGGTTGGTTAGCGCTGGATTATTCGCTGCCTAACATCACGGGACACGAACGTGGAAGGAGCTGCTTGTAGTATGTCGCACGTGACCAATGTTGTTGTTTAGGAAACAGGCAATTTCAGAAGCTGGAGCGGCAAGCATTCTTTCAGCAAATGTTGCAGTTCTTTGTTGTTTTCATTGGATCAAGCTAGAAAACCCGAACGGCCAGGGCACAGCGCCAATAGGCGACAGGGCGTTATATGCCCGATCATCGGTCCCTGAGATATGGCGGATGTCCTCATAAACAAGGTTGATCCCTCCGTCATAGGAATCGGTATAACACGAAAGTAAAACGTGGCCTTACAGAATTATTTAAATGTTTACTGCACATTGATATAAAAGAGCTTGCACAATCTCTATTTGTGTTTGGCTGCCATATCACCGTTTAACGTCGATGTACTATCGCGCTCAGTATGAGCTACATCACGCGAGCGCGTGGCCGTGCGAACTCGAAAGGTTTTACAGTGGCGCCGATCACGGCACATTTTTGAGTTATCGGGAGAGAGTTTGGCTGCTCGTCGAGCGCGCATCGCCCCCACTTGCTTGCATCCTCGAAGTTATCTATTTCGAAGCTGATATCACCGCAAGGCTAAACGAGGCCGAGGGTGAAAGCAAGTGAAGGCGATGCGCACTCGCACGGACAGCCAAACTCTCTCCCAATAACTCGAAAATGTGCCATGATCGGCGCCACTGTACAACCTTGTAAAGCGCTCGGTCACGCACTCGCGTGATGTAGCTCATACTAAGCGCGATAGTACTCGTATTGACGCTTAGTGGCACATCCTTATTTTGACGACTAACGCCCATGATCACTGATTTACTCAACTACTACAGCTACCACAAGTTTTGTGGTAGCTGTAGTAGTTGACGGTGGGACCGTAATCAGAGAAAGCGGTGTGACAGCCAGAAGAGCGTCGGTGACTGGACGCAGAACTTGGGCTAATGTCGCCATACCGCGGCATGTTAAAGAGTAAACAGGACACCAGGCTCGGCTAGAGAGAAACGCAACGCCCGTCGCGTATCCTTTTTATCCCGGCCGCGATTGTCCTCGGGGAGAGCGTAAACGGGGAACGCTGTGTTACAACCGACCGAGGCAGGCGCGAATCGTAGAGCCATTTTAGGGGCGAAGCACCTTACGTTCTCGGCGTGTCGGCGTCCATCGTCGTGTGTTGTCGCTGCGTGCATCGTCGTCTGCTGTCATGACGGTCCATTTGCTTGAACGCAAGAGAGGGCGCCATCGCATCAGCGCTCGCCGTGTCGCGCGAGAGAGCGAACTGCACTATGGAAACGCTCTTCCTGCAATTAACGCTGAACTACCAGCCCGCGAGGAATGAGAACGCACCCTGTAACAAACAGACAACGCGGTCGCAGGCAGCGTCTGCTAGAGAGTTTGTTGAATAAAAAACCGACAGCTCGCGCTGCGCAAACGTTCACCGGCCACCCTGTATATATAGACACTGAATGTTCACCTGCAATGTAGTGCCGGCGGGAGATTTCTCTTGTGCGTAGTTGAACAAAAAGTCACGGTTTCACCGCAAGGGCGAAGCAATGAATGCGATAGCAAGAAAAGCGGCATGTGATTGACGCGCTGCTACGCTGCAGAAACATATACCCACCGGCAGCAACTACCGCGCGAGCAGACAGGAAGGACATGGTTAGAGTGTACTAGAAAACATTCTAGTACACACTAGCAAGGTTCTCCCTGCGCAAATATTAGACGAAGTGAGCGAGCTGGCCGACGACATTTAAATGCGCCCGTTGCGCTCCTGGCGCCATCTCGCTGGTAATGAAGAAACGCTTATAAGCGCCTGCCATTTCTGAGTACTGCCAGCGGTAAAGGGTGTGTATATAACGCTCGCCGTTAGCTACCTGAAAGATCTGCGCTTTGTGGCGTAGTGGTTAGCGCCACGCGTTGCGGAGCGAACGGTCACTGGTTCGATTCCGCGCTTCGGAAGCATTTTTCTGTGGGTCTTTTATATATTTATACATACTTATACGGTGCATGACGGCGGCGGCAACAATCAGCCGTGACTGTCCATATAATTGCTATCGCAATGATACATATTCGCCGTGTGCACCTTACCTATAAGCGGACTGCGGCTCTCTGTGTCTGATATTCCTTCGGTCTCTCATTGCCCATTAGCAGTGATTTTGCTGTGGGAAAACACAGGCGCAAACTGCATGCTTCGCCCTTCACAGGTGTTATGTTAGTGGAGCTGAAATACCCATTTCCTACATGCTTCCTCTCTCCCCAATTTTTAGGGCCGAAGCTCCTTAAAGCGGCAACCGTTCGTCCCCGTCGTAGTGCGTAAACAGTCTTAACGCTAGTACCAGATCTTGACCTCCAAGGTGGTGCCGGTGAGAGATTTCTCCTGTGCGTTGTTGAACAATAAAAAATTCGCAGCGTGCGCGTTAACTAAAAGCCGAATTCTTCTGTCTCTCATTCCCCATTAGCAGCCATTGGCATGTTCCAGTAGGAAACGTTAGTAGAAGTAGAAGTGTAAGTGTTAGCTAAAAGCCGACTTCTTCTGTCTCTCATTCCCATTAGCCGCCATTGTTTACCTCCAAGGTATTGCCTGGTGAAATTTCTCCTGTGCGTGATTAAACAATAAAAAATTTTGTTCAAAACGCCGTTGATTGATGAAATAAATCTACGAAAGACGCCAGATGTTTTTGTAAAAGCAAAACGAAAAGACGCCAGATGTTTCTAAAGCAAAACGAAAAGACGCCAGCTGCCTAACGAAAGACGCCAGATGTTTCTCCTCTCCTACGGTCCCCCCCCCTATCTTTCCTCGCGGCGCAGCGGCGCCGACGCAGGCAGCGTCGCGAGGCAGCGTCGCGGCAGCGTCTTGATTGAAAAATCACAGCATATCCACGGAGTGAATGATGATGAGTGGGCGAAGCTGCGGAGGTTCACCGGTAAACCGTGAATCTTCGGTGAATTCTGCCCAGTACATCATCACCGACGTGAGCTCAGGCGCGTTTATCTAAAAGGTTCGATGAGAGTTATGACGACTTGCAGCTCACTTTATTTTACATGTACGCTGTGAATTTCCATTGTTTAGAAAACCATTGCTTTAGAAAACATCTGGGGTCTTTCGGTAAGCAGCTGGCGTCTTTTCGTTTTACATTAGAAACATCTGGCGTCTTTTCGTTTTGCTTTTAGAAAACATCTGGCGTCTTTCGTTGGTTTATTTCATCAATCAACGGCGTTGTGAACAAAATTTTTATTTTTTAATCACGCACAGGAGAAATCTCATCAGGCACTACCTTGGTGGTAAACAATGGCTGCTAATGGGGAATGAGAGACAGAACAATTCGGCTTTTAGTTAACGCGCACGCTGCGAATTTTTTATTGTTCATCAACGCACAGGAGAAATCTCCCACCGGCACCACCTTGAAGGTCAAGATCTGGTACTAGCGTTAAGGGCTCATTCACACTGGGGAATCCGCCCGTCACAGCGACCGGAATTCGCGCGCCGCCGAAATTCCAAATTGTTCACACCACTTAGCAACCGCAGCGCCGAAACTAGGGTGTCTAGTTGTCATCGTCCCTTCGCGCGAAGGAACGCTGGCATCGACGCGCTCGGCGTTGTGTACTCGTTGCGTTATGGCGAAGCGCATAAACAGGGGCAGGGTCGTCGAACTGCTGGGCTTGCTGGAAAAGGAACTTTCTGGCGATGTCTGACGAGGAGAAACATGCATTCGCCGAACAAGAAACGACGCAAGCAGTTGTGGGTGGTTCGTCCTGATTTGCAAGACGCGAGAAGCTTGGTCGAGCCCTGGTAATGCTACCCGTTTTGCGAGATCGCGATGATGTATTGCAAAGATGCTAATCGCGACAACACTTGGCAGTTGTCGAGAGCTACAGGATGATTACGAAAGACATCGCTGTTCCTGCGGGCTTCGACGACTGCGATATTAAAGCGCGCCGCCATTTTTCAAATGTTCGACTCGCGTTTCGATTGGTTCGCGGTGAGGGAATCCGGCGGCAGCTGCCGCAAAAATCGGTCCAGGACCGATCGGCGCGGAAAGGGATTTTCCGGCGGATCTCGCTACCGCCGAAGCGGATTCCGCGCGCTCTCGCCGCCGAATGTCTCAGTGTGAACGCGCCCTAAGATTGGTTACGCACTACGACGGGGACGAACGGGTGCCGCTTTTAAGGAGCTTCGCCCCTAAAAACCGACCGCTCGCGCTGCACAACCGTTCACTGACCACCCCGTATATATAGGCACTGGATTTTGACCTCCAAGGTAGTGCGTGTGTGCGATTTCTCCTGTGCGCGATTAAACTATGAAAATTCACAGCGTACATGTAAAATTAAAGTGAGCTGCAAGTCGTCATAACCCTCATCGAACCTTTAGTATAAACGCGCCCGATCTCACGTCAGTGATGATGTACTGGGCAGAATTCACGGAAGATTCACGGTTTGCCGATGAACCTCCGCAGGTTCGCCCACTCATCATCATTCACTCCGCGGATATGCTGTGATTTTTTTTAATAAGGATAGATGGTATTAGCGAGGCCGACGCTCGGGTAAAGCTCGTCACCTTGCAATCTGGTAAACTTTTGGACAGTGGTACAAATGTGTATCGCTTTTTCTCTGCGTTTCCAACGCTCACAAAAGAAAAAAAACGCGGTCCAGATTCACGTCAAGCGCGGACAGCAAATGGGATCTTGGTTACTGCTCACTATCCGCTGCAGTTGCCGAAAAGAGCGCCTTGAAAATATTGCTTCTACATGTCTGTGAAATAGACATGTGCACCGGTCCCAAAATCACCGGCGGCGCCGCACCGGTGTTTTCTCCTCCGGCGGTGGCGCGTGCACGGCGCGGGGTTCATCTGATCGGCGGCGGCGTGGTGCGGTGGGGTGGGGGGTGGGGGGGGGAGTAGATTGGAATGTTGGTGGAGAGAGAAATTTGTTGTTTTAAATTTTGAAAAAAAAAATCTTTCACGGAAAGGCGAGGCAGTATGCGATAGCAACGTGTCGTAATGTTGTACGAACTAAGGCTAGCAGCTAACTTTACTTCATCCGATCTCGCGTAACTCTACAAAACGCTGGTGCATGCGAATACGGCCGCTCCCGGAAGAGAAGCGGTTATCGTGCAATTTGTCGTATTAGTAGTCACAACACGAAGCTTTGAAATCACATCGCGCAGAAGGGCATACGAGCCGTTGCTGATGTCTGCTAAGAGTGCGCGCGCGCCAGCGCTCACGACCGCGCCCTTCAAGTCAAAGTTCACAGTTGCTGCTCGAGCCACGTAGCACCCCATTGACGTGCGCACAGGGGGGGGGGGAGGGCGACCGCCCCCCTTAATCACCTAAGAGGGGGGGGGACGCAAACTCTGCCTCATACATTGACTTACTAGGGTGGGGGGGCGCTGCTATGAACGTTTGCCCCCCCCCCTGACGGGGAACCCTGCGCACGCCTATGCAGCACCCCCTACACCTGTGTTCCTTCATGCTTCATAGACGAGCGTAAGATGAGCGGGGCGTTTCTTTTCTGGTCGAGGAGCAATCGACGGCAGGCCTCACACGCAGAATGATGTTATCGCATGCACGCTCCGTGCGACGGAGATGGCCAGCTTGTTTAATATCCGCTTCAGCCGCGTTCCTCACCAGCGCTCGTGAGATTTTACTCGCGACTACAGGATACGATGCGCGGAGCAGTGTTATCGATTTGGACTTTATACCGAACATGACGGTGACGGTACAAATATGTCCAGAGTGTCCATATAATATTTATCGTAATCAATATACAAAAATCATGAAAGCGGGCTAGCCTTTTTTATGCAGAGCCGCGTCGTCTTCGCTGTGAAAAGTTCGTCCGTTGGAAGAATAAAATAGTCCGGCGCCTTTTCCAATGATTTCGTTCTGGTCTTCACTGCCCTTCTTAAGTGAGATATGCCCTCGCCGCATTCATATTTCTTCATAAAGCACGCGTACAATGTCAGCTGTTAGCGTTGAGCCTATCAGGATTTTGCGCTGTCGGCTACACCCTGTTATCTCCTTTGCGCGATCGTAAATGCACAAAATGGAGCGAAATCAGTTGGTAGGGGTGGGTGACGGCATGGGAAAGCAGGCTGGAAGACAAGTCACAACTGATATTTCTCTCACATGGACTAATCGAGATTAGTGATAGGCCTCTACATTTGTAGGGCAACGAGTTCACATTATTCAGGTCGATGTTTAATTAGCTATGCTACGACTGCGCGCATGCGCTTTAGGTCATCTGTCTTTACCGTGTTTTTTCCTAAATAAAGCCAGTTGATGTTTAGCGCTTGCCCTGTGCACTGTCTTCTCTTCTCAGCCAGTTCGTTGTTTTACTTCCTGTTTGCGCTAAAAAATATGACGTCTGGGACCAATTGAGAGTATGTGCCCTAATGATGTCATGTGAATCACCGTTGTGGCGTCACGAAGTGTGCCATAAAGACGACAAACGCCAAGAAGGACTAACGCGCTCGATATTGTATTTCCAGAGGCTGTTTTGGGGCCTTCTAAATAGAGAGGGCGTACAAGCACGGACGCAAGAGAGTAATAAAGACACCACCAACGCCGCTAACAACTGAAAAATCGCACAGCGGCGGTATAAAAGGTAGACACAAATAAATACTTATCTGCTCATTCCCAGGCACGAGGCGATACCTATCAATCGCACGCGCGTGGTGGTCTACGCGAGAGAGAACTGTTCACTGTCTTGAGTTCTGTCTTGTGTCCGTGTTTGCACGTCGTGTCTCTTTAACATGAATGCCTACCAACTAGCTAAGCTATCTGTTATTGCAAGTTTTTCAGCGCCTTCCACATTTATTTATCGATTCGCTCGAGTAAAAATGAAATGAAAGAAGTGTACTAATGCATCGATACATATTTTCTTTTTCCATGCAGAGTGCACTAGGTGCTCGGCGAATATGCTAACCAGAGAGTTGCTTCCTCGCCCTTTAAGGCTGGAGGACGCCGCAGCGTTTAGGTCAGGCAATACTCGCGACACTTCTGGAGGAGAGAAGGATACGACTTCTGGAGAGCTATTCTCGATGTGTCTATCTAAAGATGTCCATCCATGTACATAGAGCGCATTCAGTTACTCCAAAAAAGCGGTGAACCGTGATGGCACCTCGCCCTTGACCACATCGACGCACGAACACACCAGCTCATTCCCAGTGTAAGAAAAAAGTGGACGAAATGTACAGAAACAAGAACTTGTCAAGTCCGAACTTGCATATGAATGTGTTCCAGATGTTTGAGAACGATGCAGAAAATGCATACTGACCTTGACAGTATCATTAGACGGGCGGATGCTTTAAACCTAATCCGATGGCTCTCGCGATCAGAGTTTATGCACGGCCTCCGAGGTGTGCGCCCAAAAGCAGATCTCTGGGGGCTGCGTTCGTTGCGTTGAAGCGCATTCCGTCCCTCCCATTCGTGTCGAGAGTTGTGAAAGCTTCGGGATGTCAAAATGACGTTGCAAAAGAAGAACCGGAAACAGAGGGCGCGCTGCTCGCCGAGCTCCGGCCAATCAGCGGCGGCTGAAATGAACAGTCTATTACGTGGAAACATCTAGAACCACGTGTGAAGAGACGTATTTTATGTCCATATTCCCCGTCCATGTTAAAAAAATTGGCCGTGTATCTGCGTGCTTCGCTGCAAATGTCGTCTAAAGACGACAGAAGAGGCGCTGCGTGAGATATGGATGCCATCTGGCAATACGTCGGGAAACATGAGTGCTGTGTTGCGGGCTGGTAGTCCCGGCGCAGCGGCAGGCGAAGACCGGCGGTGACCAACGCGACCGGTGGGGACGCCGGCCAGCCCAAACAGGCTGTTTGGCGCGATGCGCCGAAGGAGAAGAAACGTCCGCACTCAACGAGTACTCTCCACAAACTCTCTTACTTACACGTCGCCTGGGTAAAACAGGAATGCCAGAGCGGCGCCTCCTGTCATTCGTACAATGCAATACTGAACCGAAACCGAAACACAACATGAGCTTGTGCAGAGGGCACGGAGGAAGACAAGCTTCAGCGCAGTCACATTTTCAGCGCACCTTAAGTAACATTGTAGGGCGAGTAGGGCCAGAAGGACCGTCACGACGAAAACCTGCCTCCTCAGTCGTATTCGCCTGGAACGTTGGTGTGGCTTCGCGTTCCCTCCTCCGCTCCTGGCCTTTCCACAAAGCTACTGCCTAAGTACGAAGGTCCCTACCGCGTCCTACGTCAAGCATCCCCAATTAACTATATGATTGAGCCTGTTCAATCATCTACGGACCGCCGTCGTCGCGGCCGCGAGACTGTTCACGTCGATCGACTGAAGCCGCATTATGACCCACCAGTTGTACCTGTTCCTTAGGTCGCCAGGATGGCTCCTTTTCCGCGGGGGAGTGATTTGTAACATGGTAGGGCGCAGACAAGAACGCCTGCGAAAGAAGAAGACGAAGACGGTTGTTGTTGGCGCTCGCGCTTGCTCGGCTTGGACCGCTGATCGCTTCAGCGTTACTGTCTCAACGTTAAACGCATACCATCAAGGTCTTTAAAATTGCGTATCTATGTATTTTCTATTAAACGAACACACCACCTAATACTTACCTAATGATGTTAGCCTCAGATATGCGCAATATTTATTTTTTGATCGACAACGTTCACTAGTATGAACAGCCATACCAGTTCAAGATGGGTGGGCGGTAAGCAAGTGGTTCAACTTTGGCCGGGTGGCTGAATCGAGGGACGTGCCGACAAACAGAAAGACAGACAGACAGAAAGACAGACCAAAATTTAGGCGTTTAGGTTCCCCAAGAAAGACTATCGTCTTTAAAAAGACAAACGGCGGCGCGCCGCAATTATTGGGCGGCGGCGGCGTGATCCTTCTCAGGACCTCGGCGGCGGCGCGAGCGGCGCGAGCAAGAACAGGCGGCACACATGTCTAGTGTGAAGTGTCCCATTTTACCCGAATTTGGTCCAAGGTTGCCCCGGTCCTAAGCATCATGGGTAGTATAGACAGGGATCTGGCAAGGGGCCTAGATGGTTTTGTGTACAAGGTCTACAGATATGTAGACGACTATCTAGTTCTAGGCTGAAAAGTTCGCGAGGATGATTTCAGAAGAACTGTATTAGAGGCCTTTATATCTCACGGCAAAGTATTAACATTTACTTCCGAGGACCCGGTTGATGGTAAACTTCGATATCTGGATCTAAAGGTAGAATATTTGTCTGACCACGTGTGATGGGCGTTTTCGCCGAGGGTTGGCAAGCCGCTTTTGCATTATCCTTCAAATCGTCTAAAAAGATAGTTAAGAATGGCATAGTCACCAATTGTTTTCGGTTAGCATTGTCAAAATCTTGTTCTCACAGAATCTTGATGCGTTTCATGAACAGGTTGCTCGACTGCGGGATGCAGGATACCCGGTGATGGTGTTGCAAGCTAATGGCAGCAGACGTTTAAGAAAGCTAAAACAGGAAAACGAGCCGTCGTTGCAAAAGGGAAGGCAGGCTGTTTCTAGCTCCCACGTAGTAGTGATTCCTTATGTGCACGGGCTGTCTTATAGAATAAAAAAGGTAGCAGGAAAGCACGATGTTAAGGTAGTGTTCTCGGACAAGAACAAGATCGGAGCTGTATGCGCCTTGGTTAATCAAAAAGGCGAAAGACTGACCAGTGCACAGGAAATTTGTAGTAATTAACACACGTATTAGTTTGTTAACTGTGACATCAATGTATTATACAACATTCCGGTGTCATGTGATCATGTGTACTTAGGGCAGACTGGTAGGTGTATTAACACTAGACTAAGAGAACACATGTCCAGTCTGAAAGGTCGCCCTAGCACATATTTAGCGCTGCATTGTAGTGAGTGTGCATGCGAACTTTGGTTCGAAAGTACCACTATTGTATACAGGCATCGAAATAAAACTTGCAGGGAGGTGACGGAGGCATATCACATTGAAAGGTACAAAGGTAAGTGTGTTAGCCACCCATCGGTTTCTCTGCTTGCAGAAGAGTTTTTGCTTATGTCAGAACGTTAAGGCGTGTGATCATGTGATGCTGTGTGCGCTTGTCACATTTTTTAACCTGATCGAGCAGAACAGTGGGTTGTTAAATATGTGTGTTCTCTGAAAAATAAATCAGTTTTTAGATCGCGCCTGTCCTCGTAATTCTCTTTTAGTCCCTGTGTGTTTTGCGCGAGTAAGTGAAGGATCATTTTACTCATTTACTAAATAGAGCCTGGTGACTCACTTGTCACACAGAAACAGACACTTGCTGCTCTCAATATTGAGTCTTTTCAACGAACCATACTCGGGCATGATTTTACCTGGTGGTGCTAGCCCTAACAGGACAGCTATCACACCGTTAAGGTTGCGCAAATGCAGTATTTTTATTTTCATTGTAGCGCATGCTTCATATCCAAACGCGGCGTCTATCGCAGTCCACATTAAGTGCAGCTAATTACCCCACTCGTGAAGTATCGGCTGATGTATACCTGTCAGCGGTCGCCTTCGTGTGTGCGACCGCTGCACATTGAATGCTTGAAACAATTCTAAAAGTAAACAGCGCCCTTAAATTTTTGTATAATGTTTCTGTTCAAATACATTTTTTTTTTCATTTCATGCCACCTGAGGACATCGGTGCACATGCGTACCACTTTTCATGCCCTGCTATACAGTGGTAGATACATGTACCACTGTTTTTCTCAGAATCTATTGTGCCGATTTTCTTGAAAATTTTGCCAAACATTTTCTTAAGTCAATCTCAATGTGCTTCTGATGACTTTAAGACAATAGTTTTATTTTGAAGGTAGTGCCTCACAAAGGTTCAAGGCGTTGACAATATGGCCCTTCTACCGGAAACGCGACGAATGAGACGGACGCGTAGCAGAGACGCATTGCAGGAGGTAATAACGGAGGCCACGCTCCTGACGCATTGCTTCAGTTTATCGCTCCCAGACGGCGACATCGTCCGCCGACCAAGAGCACTGTTAGAGGAAAGTGTGAGATACAGAAGGCGCGTTTGTAAAGCCTCCACAGTGTATTATGGCAACGCAGTGGGTAGCGCACCCGGCATCTGGTGTCGTGGACCGAGAGGTTCTGGCTTCTACTCCCGTTGACGGAACTTTTTTTCTTTCGCATCTGATTGTGTCCATTTTTTCGCCGCCATTTCCGAGACGCAAATGCGTTACAGATGTCTTGGCAGACCGCGGCATAAAGCACTTTCGTCCTAAACAATTCAGGAGCCCTTGCCCTATCAGGAAGAACAGGGCGAGCGAAGCTTGACGTGGGCGTGCCTAACGTATCACTTTTCTCTTTCTTCCTTTCTTTCTTTCTCAACATCACATGGTTCAGTGTTCCATCTGAACTGTTCCCTTCCTCCATGCCGGCTATTGGACGTTCATCTACGTGCTTAGCAGAGCTATACCTCAGCTACTACAGGCAACAACGGAGGTCATACGTGAAAATGACAGACGGCAATGAAATGTGGCAAACTGAAATGACGAGCCACCTCGACAAGAATACCAGATTGCAATATCGGAAACGAGTGATCGTCGACAAGCGCACGATGGAGCATGAATTATTATAAAACGGCGCATGCAAACACGCATCTGACCAGCCCACCTTCAATAGCCGCATTTGTGTGCGCTCGCAGGCGCCAGGTTTCTCGCCTTCGAAGCCACCGGCGAAATGTATGATTTGTGAAAGCTTGGCTTAATAATAAAAAATCAGGAGTACACACCAGACGTGAGTCCCAGCCTTCTGCGTGGCAAGCAGATGTTCCGCAGAGCCATTCCGATCTATTGTACTGTCTCGGAAAATAAAAACCTAATACAGGCGTCATAATATTGCGAGAAGTCTCTTGAACACGTGTAATATTCCAATAAAATTTGTTGCTGGGCTAGTTGGTGCATAGTTATAGTAGAATACGGTGACGCAAAAAGAGACAAGGACGAAACAGGAAGAAGAGATGTATACATACTTTTACGTGTAATATTGCGTGGGAAAAGTATAGAGTCACAGCGAGCGTCACACTATATGAACTTCGCAGTTAGTGATTCGTTCATAGGCCCACAAATTATAAGTCGCTCGGCCACAAATATTTACCATCGTCAACAACATCATGACAAAGTGTGCAGCCGCGAAGGTGTGCGTATTGCTTTACGGGCGAATAGTAAGTACTGCCCTATTTCACGAAATCATGAATTACGGCGTAGTGGGCACTGCAGTGGCGTCGGCATTAGTTTTTCGGAGGGGGACACGCCTTTGATCTGACATGGGGTACGGGCGGGTAAGCATGGTCCAGCGTCATTTTGTGATCTGTATCTCATGGAAAAGAAAAATTCAAGGGGGGGGGGGCGGGTTTGTTGTGCCAATAACTGGCTACAACAATGGGGCACTGCACAATTATACATACAGAACGCCCATTTTAGGGGAGTTCAAAAAAAAAGCCTATGCTTTGCGCACAGAAATTCGTTTCCTCGCTGAGCGTTGCAGGTGTCCACTGAGCAGATGAGCCTGGCAGGCAAATGAGGAGGCGATGCGAACGAGGCTGGATTATGCTATCGCGCTCGTCTTTCCGCTTTCGCAGGTGTACTGACTACCACGAGACTCTATATTCGGCGGGCGAGCTATCTGCGTGGACGAGAAGCTGCAATTTCGGCGTGGTCTGCTCTGTAGCGCGCATCTCACGTTTTGAATTTCAAGCAGAGGAAACACGCTTGATAGCCTTGGGCATCTGGCAACACTGGCGAAGTTTTAAATACTAATTTGATCATCGTAAACCGCTGTCATAGCTCTCATCGCAAAGTGCCAGAGATGCCTCTTGCCATGCAGGCTAATGGATCTAGCGCGACAGAACGCGATATTCAACATTACTGTGCCAGGGACAGCGAGAAACTGGAAATACCGACAATGTATGCGACACAAAGTATGACATGGGTCATTTCCGTTACGTAGTTTTGAGTCCTGCTTTGGCTTTCATGATGGTGGTCTCGTTGAAGATGGCGGGTCACGATGAGACTCACACACACTTGTTGCATGCGGGCAACAAAATATTTCGCAACTTACCATTGTCTTCGTTTCTTTTTGGTCGATGAATACAGGTCACTTTTCGAACACTCGTTCATGCTAGCTTACACGTCTCGACTAGCGCTCGCTACAAAGCAGTGACGTCATCCTTGATTACAGCGGTAGGAAAGTGTGAAATTGACGTCACAAAACAAAAAAACGCAAAACAGTAAAGAACGAATACCCTCAGCGAAATAAACTTTCTCGCCTACAGAGCAAGACATCATGAACATAATATGAAAGCAAATATGTATGATGTCATTTATGCAAAGTAGCATGGAGAAGTTTGTGCTCGCAAATATATGCTGCAGCCAGACATGTAGCCAGGAATTTTCTTTCAAGGGGGACCCAAGCTAAGTTATCTTTTCCATGCCAATTAACGCTCACTGTTCGCCACGAAGGTACGCTTGTACGCCTGATTGGTACGCCTGTACGCCATTAGTACGCCTCATCTCATTGCTACGCCTGTGACATACACCTCAATATTATTTGACAAACAAAGAATAAATCATAAATGGTGTAGATTGGCGCAGGAAGCAACAGCCTGAAGTAAACTGCGAATAACAAGGAAAGAGCAAATCATAGTGTCAGGTAAAGATTTCTAGTAGGGTTTTT
This sequence comes from Rhipicephalus sanguineus, assembly GCF_013339695.2. NCBI lineage: Eukaryota > Metazoa > Arthropoda > Arachnida > Ixodida > Ixodidae > Rhipicephalus > Rhipicephalus sanguineus. The sequence continues at coordinate 78,083,239 of NC_051182.1, read as the reverse complement.
TTAATTAGCTCTGGAAGAATTATAGAGGAAGACATAGCAAATTCGTGAACTTTTACTCATTTCTTCCTTACTATCCGGAGCCGAACTCCCGAAGCTGACGCAGTCACTTACACTTGGAGAAAAGAACAAAATCTCTTGCTCTGACTCGCCGTGGTTGTGCTTTCGCGCAAGAATGGAGGCCAGATCTTTAGATAGCTAAACTATACTTCACTTATCCATATAAACATAGATATGGGCAGTTTCTTATTTACAATGGCATTGTTGCCATGTAACTTCGCAGAGCAGGCCGAGCAGGCGAGTTTGTAATATGCAGAGCGCTCAACGCATGGCAACGGCAGCGGTGCGCTATTGGCTGCGCGCACACAGGGACGCCGCTGCGGAGTTCCGCCTAGCAACGGCCGCCACGACGCATGCCACGGCCACGGCCCACGACGAGACGACGCGTTCTCCTTCTCGGGGTGCCTTTCACGGGAATTTTAAACGGTGAACGTGGCCGCCGGGCCCCGTGGAATTTTCGTCGCCGCTTGTGAACTGCTACTGCTCTCGCGTTGACCGAAGACGCCGTCGTCGCCGTAAGGTTCGACTGTGTTTTGTGCATTTTGTTTTGTTATAACGGTGAACACGTTCGCCCATGAACATTTGTGTTGTCGCCACTGTCTTTTGTGCCTTGGCGCTGCAGCAAGACGCGATCAGCCGTTGTGTTCCACTGTGCGTTTACGCTTTTTTTTTTTTTAACAGTGAACACGCTCGTCCTTGAATATCTGTGCTGTCTGCTGTGTCTTTTGAGCCCTTGCGTTGTCGCAAGACATAATCGTTGTTGTGTTGGGCTGATTGCTTTTGTTTATTTTTTTAACGCTGAACACGCTTTCACGTGAATATATGTGTTGTCGCCAGTGTTTTTTGCGATCTCGCGTTGTCGCAAGACGTGATCGCCGTGGGTTCGAGTGTGCCTTGTGTTTTTTTTTTAATTTTTTTTCGCGGCTGTGTAGAAGATTACGGCTTGAAGACAAACACATCGTGGGTTGTAGACTTCGTGAAGTCAACAGCAAGGTGTTTCATAACTTCAAAAATAAGTTGCGGAATCTTCTGTGGTAATTTAACTTCATGCTTAGGGGATAATGTCCAATGATCAGCCGTTCTCAATTAGGTCGTATTATGTGTGCACTTGGCCCCCCTATACGTGGCGTGCGGTTGGCAAAACAAAATCGAAAAAGTGCCGCAGCCACATAAGTAATTGTGTTCTAGTTATTTTCATATGTTATGGCGTAGGTACCATAGGATGGGAAAATAATGAGAGCAATCAGAGCGCAATGTGAACCAGATCTACATTATGGTTGGATCTCACGAAAGTATTCCACAAACTTGCACATTTCACTTAGGTCACCAACTTAAACCTAGGACAAATATCATACAGTTACATCCGATACTTCCTAACGTATAGGAAGGTTACCTTCAACATGGGGGAACTCGAGTCCGAGGTGAGGGGCATGGACAGTTTAGTTACACCTCAGGGCTCCATGATATTGCTCATGCTCTTAATCTCATTATGACAGGATTGTCAGAAAAAACGTGAAGACATCGAAGGAATCAATCGCTCCGTATACACCGATGATGTTGCCATATGGATCTCGCAAGGCAGTGATGGGTAAATAGAACAGAAGTTACAGGAAGTGGTAGATAAAGTGGAACTCTACCTCACAGGCACTAGGCTTGAATTTTCACCACAGAAATCAGAACTTCACAGGCCCATACTTAACAGGAGGTGGCCCAAGAGATACATGAAGGAGAGAGAGTGCGAGGAGATACAGACTTGCACGAAAAGGTCCCCATCATTGAACAAATTAGGGTCCTTGTACTCAACATTGAGTCGAAGCGAACTAACAGCAATACTCTTATAAAAATAGTGACTAAGGTCACTAAGGCAACTGGCTGACCAGGAGAATCACAAACAAGTGTATCACGGAATGAAGGAGGCTAGCATTCTTAGGCTTAAATGGAACAAGAAAGAAAAGGACAAAATCAATATTTTCGTAAGGAAAGCTTTTAAGCAGGCCCTAGGCTTGCCCGAAAGCACCAGCATAGAGAGATTAACGCACCTGGGCATGCATAACACCTTAGAAGGATTGACTGAAGCACAGTTGGAAAGAATTGCCAGCACCGCGACTGACAGAATATAGATAAATTACAAACAATATGCAGCAAGGACCCAAGGTTTCATCGGCCAGAGATTGGGAGCCAGATTGACATTGCAAATTTACTAAAAAAGAAATACAAACAAAATTCAATTAGGGCAGTAGAACGAGCACAGCTAATACGACCTAATTGAGACGGCTCAAGTGCACACATAATACGACCTCATTGAGACGGCTCATCATTGGACATTATCCCCAAAGCATGAATTTAAATCACCACAGAAGATGCCGCAAGTTAATTTTGAAGTTATGAAACACCATTTTTGCATTACCTTTCACACCTTGCTGTTGACTTCACGAAGTCTACAACCCATGATGTGTTTGTCTTCAAGCCGTAATCTTTTACACAGCTGCAGGCGTCTTGTTCATCCGTGATGTTCGCCCGAACCACGTCGCGAGTTTGTAATATGCAGAGCGCTCAACGCATGGCAGCGGCACGTCAACGTCAGGCGATGAACTGTCATTGTCTTCAACGCATTCGATCGCGCGGCGCGCCGACGTCTCACATACGCTGCTTTCCGTGGTCATAGCCGTACAACACCGGCGTTGCAGGGCTGCGAAATGCGTTGGCAAGATCAGCCGCGAAAAAAAAAATAATAAGAAAACACAAGGCACACTCGAACCCACGGTGATCACGTCTTGCGACAACGCGAGATCACAAAAAACACTGGCGACAACACATATATTCACGTGAAAGCGTGTTCAGCGTTAAAAAAATAAACAAAAGCAATCAGTCCAACACAACAACGATTATGTCTTGCGACAACGCGATGGCTGAAGACACAGCAGACAGCACAGATATTCAATGGCGAGCGTGTTCACTGTTAAAAAAAAGAAAAAAAATCACAGCATATCCACGGAGTGAATGATGATGAGTGGGCGAAGCTGCGGAGGTTCATCGGTAAACCGTGAATCTTCCGTGAATTCTGCCCAGTACATCATCACCGACGTGAGATCGGGCGCGTTTATACTAAAGGTTCGATGAGTTATGACGACTTGCAGCTCACTTTAATTTTACATGTACGCTGTGAATTTTCATTGTTTAGAAAACCATTGCTTTAGAAAACACCTTGCGTCTTTCGTTAAGCAGCTGGCGTCTTTTTCGTTTTGCTTTAGAAACATCTGGCGTTCTTTCGTTTTGTTTTTACAAAACATCTGGCGTCTTTCGTTGGTTTATTTTGATCAATCAACGGCGTTTTGAACAAAATTTTTATTGTTTAATCACGCACAGGAGAAATCTCACCAGGCACTACCTTGGAGGTAAACAATGGCTGCTAATGGGAATGAGAGACAGAAGAAGTCGGCTTTTAGCTAACACTTACACTTCTACAGAGACAGAAGAATTCGGCTTTTAGTTAACGCGCACGCTGCGAATTTTTTATTGTTCAACAACGCACAGGAGAAATCTCCCACCGGCACCACCTTGGAGGTCAAAGGGTAAGACTTGTTACTCACTACTACGAGCACGACGAGGGACGAACGGGTGCCGCCTTAAGGAGCTTCGCCCCTAAAAAGAAACGCACAGTGGAACACAACGGCCGATCGCGTCTTGCTGCAGCGCCAAGGCACAAAAGGCAGTGGCGACAACACAAATGTTCATGGGCGAACGTGTTCACCGTTATAACAAAACAAAATGCACAAAGCACAGCTGAACCATACGGCGACGACGGCCTATTCGGTCAACGCGAGAGCAGTAGCACTTCACAAGCGGCGACGAAAATTCTACGGGGCCCAGCGGCCGCGTTCACCGTTTAAAATTCCCGCGGAAGGCACCCCGAGAACGAGAGCGCGGCGCGGCCGTTGCTAGCCGGAACTCCGCAGCGGCGTCCCTGTGTGCGCGCAGCCAATAGCGCGCCGCTGCCGTTGCCATGCGTTGAGCGCTCTGCATATTACAAACTCGCGCCCACTGGGCAGCTCACGCGACCAGAACGCTCGTGAGAAGGCAGGTTTTGACCATTTCGTGGCTCTTCCCTGATCTCCTCACCGCAATTCATGGCATCCCAGCACGCATTGGGCAACAGAAACTTGTTTTGTTTTCGCTGGTGATAACGTCTCCATTTCTCTCTTCGTTCCTTCAAAAACTGCGTGAGCGAAATGGCCTGAACGACCGACAAGCGTGTTTTTAGGATTATACGCTCAAGAAACACACAACGCCACAGCACTACATTCCATTGAGGTTCCCTCTGCACACTTACGAACGACACAAGAACAAACTGCCGACATACTCATCTCTGCGCCCTGCTGTGATTATTATGTGGGCTAAGACCTCTTACACACAAGGACGGTCTAACGGAAACTCAGATGCTTTATACTGGACACTGGACGGAACTGACGGACACGTTATAGACACACAATTGAACAGATAACAGTCTATCCACTGTGAACATAGTATATCGACTGAGATCACAGTCTATCGACTGTAGAGCACGCCGACGCCGAATGAATAATCGACGTCGGCGTGTCGCGGCTACCGAGGTCACGAGCAGCATACGCGGTGGGGAGCGCGGGTCCCGCGCAGGCCGCTCAGCCTAATGACATGGCTGACTGTCCAGCGTGAGATACGCTAATAGGCATCTTCCTTCACCAACCCACAATTTACATACCCCATAGGCCGCGCACTTCGAAAAGGCTAAATTCGCGAATTCCTTATTTTATCATATTTCTCACCAATTTCAAGAAATCGATAAGGGGAACAGCAGGGGAGTGGTCAATACTGTCACGCTTCTTCCTGTCCTTGTAAAACACTGCTGAGAGACTTCTTGATGAGGTGTTTATTCATAACACAATAGTTGTTTTCTTTCTCCAAATATAGATCCTTTATCAAGCGCAGGGTGTCGTACTAGGCGGCGGGGAACTATTCACCTGTTGACACACGTCACACGACCTAAGAATTTGTCTAGCCTCCCACTGCTATCCTAGGCAGTAGATATCGATGAAGATTCGCTTGTCCATCCGCGTCACACCATAGTGATCAGCGTGGATCCCTTCATGGGCTGACCTCATTATGGCCCTAGAAGGTCTTTTGACACCCCCCCCCTCCTGGTGGAGTATTTTACCATCTGAAATTTTGGGCTTCCTATACATGTGCTTCCTATTTTGTGCTTCCTGTGTGTTATTATGCCAGTAATATTCATTTTCAATATCGTCCGTTATTGTCGGTTGGCCCACCTTTTCAAAGCAATGTTTCAGGGTCCCATCACACTTCAGGGCTTTAAGTTCCTTCGCTTTATCCCCGCGACCGTAGGCTGCAGCGCCGGCAGTGGGGAAGTGACCGTGTAGACGTTTTCTTTGTCACAGCGATAGGCTCGACCCCCGACACGCTTTCGGTTCTTGAACTTTTGGTAATCTTTTATGTCTCCACTGATCGCATCAACCGACTTTCGCAGCTCTCCAAAGCGCTTCATCTTTTCATGGACTGATACAGTTGATTCTTTCACTGTCTGCATGCTGGCTCTGAGTGTCTTTAAGTCTTTAACTTTATCTGTGAGGCCTCGATGATTGGCACCGCTTTTTAGACAATGCGTCTTTCAGGTCATTCAACAGTTGGACATCCTTGCTAACCTCGGCAAAAGTTTCTTTTACTTTTGCCAACTCCTTCAACTTTTCTTAAGCTTCAAGCTTTTCTGACACAGTAGCCCCAGTGCTTGCATGCAACTCTTCAGTCTATAAGGTACAATTCGTTTAGTGTATGAAGGCTGTTTTGCAGCCTCTGTATACTGTCGTTTCATGTCTGCCAGGTAGGCAGCTGTGTTACCTCCGCTAATTTTTGGCTGTGTCCTTGGTCGTTACATCGCTTTGTTAAATTTTATCAATCTCATGGACTTTATCAAGTTCTACTGACAGAACCTTAATATGCTGGTATCCATCCTTTGTTGCTTGGTTGAATTCTTCTGTGGCATTGAAGTCTCCGCATCTCATTTTCTGGTTTGAAACTTCAGCGACTACTTCGGCAAGCCCAACTTTATCTTTTTAGATGCGAAGAATCTTAAAGCGGAGTTCACACCGATGGTAGTGGTGGTGGTGGTGTGTGGCATGACCACCCTTACTTCGCATGCGCCAACCCTCTTCACACACCACCACTCCCCTCTCCCCTATTCCCTCCCCTCTCCCTTTCCCCCTCTCCACTTCCCCTCTCCCCTCCTAATCTGAAACGTGGGCTCGACATGCCGACATTCTCTCCTGCGCAATGCCGCGATGAGCGCCAGCGCATGTGCGTCCTCTCCACCTCTCTCTCCTCTCCTACGCTGCCCCCCTCTCGCGCGCCTGTCGACCGCGTTCCCCGCTCGCCCTGTGAGAATTAACAGCCAGGGTAGAGGGAAGACACGACGCGCGTAGCCTTCCCCTTCGCGTTCCACGACGCGAGGTCGGTAGCATTCCCGAGGTCGGTAGCTTGCCCAACGAACGCCAACGGAACGCGATCGTGCAGGTGCTCCGGCTTCGCATCGCCTCATGGATCCCTTTAGTGGGAGATGGTGTAGTGTGTTATCATCTGAAGTGCTTTCAAAATTAACAATGCCAGTGTCAATTTTCTGCACTTTGTCTTGTATCAGTTTGATCTCCGCCCTGCACCCTTCAAGCTCGGTGCGGTATTCCTGAGTCAGCACATGATTGCTCCTGGTAAAATCTCCAGCATCCTTCACTAGTGCGTTCAGTCCAGTTAAATCGTACGATATTTCGTCAACCTTGACATTAAGTCAACTATATTTTCGCAGATCATCCCTGATGATGCGCAGTTCATTGATATCTTGGTCCATATCATTAAGCTCAACTGTAGACTTTAGTTCATCAATAACTTCCGCGCACTGCTCAATCCTCTCCACCTGCTGGATAAAGGCTTTCTTCTTATCTCCTCAGCTTCCTGTAAGGTCGCCAAGTAAGGTATGTTCAAGGTCGGTGACAAATGCCATTACCTGCTTCATGTCCTGAATACCAGAAATATAGCTCTTCGTCTCAGTCACCGTGGTACCCAGTTTCGCATATGCTTCCACATTTTCCTTCAGTGACTCCACATACAGAACAATACCTCCGATCTTGAGATCCATAGTCTCATTCAGCGCTGCAAGGTCCAAATTGCTTGAGATTCCTGGCAGCATCGCCAAAATTGTTATGATTATGTGGGCTCATGCCTCTTACACACAACGATTGCCCAATGGAAACAGAGAGGCTTTATATGGACATGGGACGGAGCAGACCGACACGTTATGGACGCACATACACTTTAAGAGCTTCTAGTCTATCGCCTATATTTCGTCATACACAAGTCATTTCGCTGTGATCCTCTGTCAGAGCGAAGGTGACGCTCTCAAGGCACGTCGGGCCGCACGATGACGCTGTCACCGTAGGTACAGGCATGGATCAGGACAGAGGCCCGGCGCTCACAATTCCGGGACGTTTCCCAGCGCACTATATGCCCAGACATGCCTCGGATGCACCGAAACATGCCCACGCCGGGTCAGCACAGGACCCAGGTCACGAGCCTTAGGTAACCGCACACTCTATCGGGAAGGCGGGTTCCGCTCAGGCAACTAAGCCTAGCGACATGGCCGACTGTCCATCACGAGAGACGCTAATAGGCATCTTCTTCTTTCGCCGCTCCTCAATTTACACGTGCCACAGGCAGCGCAGTGCGAAAAGGCTAAATCCCTCTAGCACCCACCAAAGAGTGAGCCCATCAGAATCTGCCAACGGCGGTCTGCCCTTTGTGTCTCTTTGCGTACACAAGGCATTACTCGTCAGACGCCAAAAGAGATGGTCATTACTGGTACCTATCTTGGTCGCTCATTCCACAAACGTTTTGCAGATGAAGACGGGCAGCTGTCAAAAAAGCCTTGCCTATCCTTCAGAGAGGTCTAATGTACGACACACCGCCTATTTGGACATATAGGGGTGGCAGAATGTGCTTTTTGGAGAGGTCATTGTCGATACCCCCCCTCCTACGCGGTGCCATACTTACAGATATGTTTGCGGAAACGTCACAGTTCGTTTCGATCTCTCATTTACTGCTCAACCAAGTGCCAAAACCGCCTCGCACTCTAATTTTGGAAAGTGTCGTGACGATCCGTGGCCGCCAGCCCCGTGAAACCAAGTAGAGTGCAGGACGCTGCGTTTCTGGACGTACTGCATCCACCGCGGTTGGTTAGGAAAACACCTACGTCGTGCAGCTTGACCGATAAATGCATAAGCGCCATTCAAAACACACCGAAATATTATCCAGTTGACTGATAAATGCAGGAGCTTCATTTACCACACACTGAATTATTCTCCAGTTCCGGAGCCACTTCCTCTGCGTCTCTTTAAAAAAACAATTTTGGTTTTTTAAAACGTTTCACAAACATCACTTCAATTTGTTAATTTTTGCTTTTCTTTATGTCTAGCTGTTGCTTCGGATCTCTCCCTTAGTAGTATACTTTGCTTTTAAACTGCTTGAGACTCTTGTTTCCTGCTGCTATTTCTGCACGAGAAGCATTCTTGCTTTGTACAATTCGGGAAAAACGTAATGAGCTAACGGGTGACAATCATATTGCTTCTCGGCTTAGTAAAGTCATTGTGGGGTTTGATGATGGACGCTGTTTTGCATTCATGATGGACGCTGTTTGGCACCGAAGCTTACACACTCCATGAAATGCCGATATTTGCAACTATTCAAATGGTATGAAAAATGCAGCCGTATGCACAGCCACTGCGTAGCCTGTGCAAAATTCTCCCAAATATCTTACCTACAGTGTAAAACTTTGCCGTACTTTTTACTCTGAAAGCACTGGCAACTGATGCTGCCAAACGTCTATTGCAACAGAAATTGACAACCGTCTTTCAAGTGTACAGTCATGCATGCCATCAATGTAATGATATCGCGTAGCAAAATCAAGCTACGGTTTTTTTCGCTCCGCAGTATGTTTTAGTAAAACTATATAACAGCTCGTATAATGTACGTTGCACCAATTTTGTGTTTTGTAGTGTTTAAGCCTTAAAATATATTATCGTGCGTAAAACTCCGGCACCAACGTTTTCCCGTGCTGTAGCCGACTGTGGAGCATGGATTGAAGCAATCTAAATCATGCACACGAACATTTCCTGGCTTTCTAACGTTACGGCCATAATATATCATGTGACCTGAGAAACGAACACACTGTCATTTTAACGGTCTTTTGCCTTTGCAGGGCGAAATGAATTTGAACAGCCCTTTCACGTTTAGGTAACTGTTAACACATACTACTGGAAAAAAGCCATGCAGATTTGTCATTTTAGGTCATTTGTCATGCATAAGAAAAGTTAATCTCAATCTTCAATGCTTATGCCGTCTGATGCGGTGAATTCATTCGAGCTGTCTTGCACAGTACCAGCGCTGCTGCTTTCTACTATGCACGTACAAAGTCACTTAAAGGCTAAAGACTGTGTGCATGAATTAGGCCACTTCTGTAAAATGTGCAGTGCAAATATACTGTACAGGCAGCAAATGTAGCTGAAACGGGGCGACATTCCCACTAATAACAGTTATTTAGTAGCTGCGCCAGCCTCAACCCCCTAGATTTAGTAAATTCAGCTGCCCATGTCCTTTACTGCTGAAGTCGAGCGAGGTTCAGTGTGTACCTCGCGTGGGCAACAAGCAAGAACGCTTCAAGGCCACACGCGAAGTTTTGTTGTGGTGTTGCACTGGTGGAAGAGCCTACAGTGAACGCATTCGTCGGCTCTTCTGCCTACCTCTCCGAATGCCCTCCCTGAGTGTCCGATTCGAAAATGCAAGGAGCGCGCGCATCTGCTAGTAGAAGAGCATGCGAGCGCAAGCATCTGTTGTTGTTTAGGGGTCTGGAGTTTCTCGCGTTGTCTGTGACGACTGCTTCAGAACTGGCGAAACGAAGGTTGTGCGTGCCCGTAGTACGGTACTTTGGAGTAGCCACATCGTTCGGTTGGCTAACTGTGTTTGGCTACTTGAAAACAAGCATAACCAAGAAAATAAGTCTTACGCTTGCATAACAGAGCCTAGCGGAACTAAGCGGCCGCGATTTTTGTCACCCAAAGAACACTTGGTGTGGCGTGAAATTCACACACAAAGTGACAATTTGTTTCAATTTTTTTGCGCCTAACGCACTGCACATGCATATATGTTTCTTGGATTTAGGAACTATGCCATTACTAGCATTCATTTCAGTGTTTATTCACTTCTCTTCTAGCCCTTTCCTCTTAATATGTAATTTAACCCAACTCCATTATTTACACATTCATATAAGTGAGTAGTGGCAGGGTATAGCTCTTGCAAGCTTTCGTGATGACAGATACTGGAAAGCTCCGACTATGAATACCATCGAAGTGTATTCCACCCAATTCTAACATTCTTGATTTTGCTCTTAATGGATACGTTAATAGAAACTACATGACCAAAGTAAATATACTTATCAATTCTATTCTTTTACAACCTGTGGTTCATTGATCTGTGCCCTACCAGTTCAACTTTATGCTTTCTTCCAACTACATGTTAAGACCTCCCTAGTGTTTCACCCTTTTTTCTCCTTCATTCTCTGAATTTCTCGTGATTCAAGTGATCAGACAGCGCCATCACATAATAGCAAACTGCTAAATATTTCAATATAAACGTTTATTAGGAAACTCTGAAATACCAGCTTTCTAATGCATTCCGTAAGCATACAATCAACAGCATTGCATACGTAGTTTTTCTATGCCCGACACCATTAATAATTGCAATTTTACAACTTTTTCAAAGGGGGACTAAGCTTGGGGCATAGTCAGAATATAAATTTGTGATATGCTTCATCTGCAGTCTGGTTGTAAAATGACTGCCCCTATTTACTACGCACGCAGCCAACAAAATATTTCCTCCTTAACATGTAACGCAGCTGCTTTGGGTCATTGCAACATAAACTACTGTCAATTTCAGATGCGTGTAATGAAAAGACATGTAGGTGGACTGAAGTTCGCAAGACCATGCGAGATAAAATTAAACAATAAGAGGTAAAAAACTAATGGAGCTAGAAAAACTATCCAGATTACACGGTAATCATGCACCTATCACTAATCTAACAGTTTAAAAGCCATAAGGAACAAAATGTCCGAAAAGAAAAAGGCACAGGCTTATTAAGTTTATTCCTCACGGATTCTATATTCCTTAAGCCAACATTTGTTTCTCGTTGACTAGAGGTGTTTTCAAACCGCATTGACCTGCAAATTAGTTTTAAGCTAGATTGTATTCGCAGCATAGTGCAATCATACAAAATTCCTGAAAATTGCTCAAGTAGCATTTTCAAACAAAAGCTACTCGGGGATAGAGCGATGCGAATTGCCCAGAAAATGTGTTTAGGTTGTCACCTTTATTTTGTGTGCTTATAAAGGTAGACTTTAGCCAGCAGTTTTAACATCCTAAGATGACTTGCTCTAGTGGTAGGATGGACAACTCCTGCGGTTCGATGTACTCAATATTTCCACCTCAAAAAATACAATCAAGCATCGTGCTACTTACCTAAATATTCCACTCAGATTCCGTTATCTTTTTTTTGTCTGACTGATGACTTTGGGGTTCACTTTCCCGGCTTTCTTCACCTTGCTGCCGTATTGTGCCTTAATGCCAAAAAGTGCCCTGTTTCGAATACAGAAAAAAACAATGCTGCATATAGCAGTTATGAAGCTACTCAGAAGATTTTAATTAGATCCGTAGTAATTTCCGAAACACATTCAAGAAGATATGCAGATTCTAAATACTGAAGTTTGGTGTGTCAAGGCTTTCCATAAATAGTATTCATAAGATATTGCTTCTTAAAGATTCCCCAATGCAGCATAAATACTAACGACTAACGTGGAGCACAGTTTAAGTGTACTAATATTTCTTCATATACTGCAGCAGTGTCTTTGTGATTTAAGCATTTGCCTCCCGTGCGGATGGCGCGAGGTTCAATCCACAGCGCGGCCGGGTGCCCACCAGTGATAAAACAGGTGCTAGATCCTTTGGCCTGCTGCGGGGCATATCTGCGTAATACTGGGATCACTTGGAAAATATCTTATATGTAACCTTGCGTTGAGAGAGGTATCATTAGCCATGGCCCTCATTGGCCAAAGTTGTCCTTGCACGAAAAAAAGTCATCGTCATCAACGCAGCATTATTCTCTTGCCACATTGCTGACTAGATGCATGTACGCTACTGGTACCCGTCTTCCAACTTGAATTTCGAGGATGAAGAGCGCTTGAGAATAAATGCTACAGGATGGTGGTACCATAGGTTGATCAATCATTTCATTAATTCTGGCTTGCATAGGGTTGCAGGTGGTGAGGAAAAATGACCTGTGATACCCAAGACAATAAAAGCAACAACCCAGTGGCTCAGTTGATATGGCACGCATCGGATGACTACAAAAAAGATGTTTTGTATCTTGATGAGGCATAGCATTTGAACAAAGGCAAAATGCAAAATTTCCTATGTGGCATATGATGTCGCTACAAGTTTAAAAGCCGCAATCTGAATTTCAATAGCCACTGTCCTCCACTCTGGCTATGAAAGGCCCAATGTGACTTGGCTAGACACTAGGGTGCCTATGGTTCGTTTTATAGCGCAGTCACATTGGGACGTTAAACTCCTTAATAAAGACGTAATCAGTCACGAGTCAAAAATGTTGCCTCTTTGCTGCAGCAGCCTAAGAGATAGCATTCAGAGGATGTAGCACATATCGATACACTGACGCACACATGGGTACGTGAATTATGCAACTACTGTAAAACCTCACTCTTTCTTCTATTCATGCTGAGAATGAGCATTGCGCTGAACCGGAAATTACAGAATTTGGGTGCTTAAAATATTAAAACACAGATTATATGTGGGAGCTTAAAAAGGGCACTGTGGACGACAAGTGGGCGTTCAATGGCAAATTAATGCACCTTGAGAGAGACTTCTGTTACTAAAACGGAGTGTTTGTAAGCTAGAAAACTAGAAAAGACACACGTGCACTGAAAGTTTAGGGGTGTGCATCGCAGCCGCTAGGCTTTTACCGCAATTTATTTCAAAATTATCATCACGAGAGCCTTCCCATCATTGAAGAAACGAGTTTGAATCAAATAGAGGCAACATTTTATAATCAATTCTCACAGTAAACACGTATTTTGCTTTCTTGAAAACGACGTTATGCTCAGAATGAGACACAGAGGATTTTCGCTGACATGATTATGTCTCTTCAGTGGTGCTTTAAAGTGCCAAGGCTACAGTAACAGGCTATTATAGGGAGGCGTTTTGAATATGAGAAACCTATAGGACGCTAGCAGATACTACCGCAAGCACAAGACACACTCTTTGCAGGTCGTTTGACACCAACATTTGGAGAACAGTTCTTACGTTAGCGGTTTTCTCATGCAAAAAGGAGCAAGAATATTTCCCTATGAAATGATTCAAATAGGCACCTTTGAATAAATTCAAGCATTGGCTCCACTACATTAGCACAGCACACATGAAAAGGTAAAATACCTGGCGAATGACATGCAGGAATGCTGTACATAGTTAAGTCTCCATTCGCTCCCAACACATGGCGATCAACAAGAAGGAGGTAGTCTTCTGTGATTCACAAAGTCATCACTTAGGGGTTCAAGCACTGACCACTATATAGCAGTCTTAATAGTTCAGCGGTTTCCTATTATATATTTGAACATGGAATTATGGCAAGTAAATTCCATCAAAAAAGAAACTAGTGCTAATGAATTGTGCATACTGATAGATCTCCTGTTTTTTATATGCTGATGCAACTGCAACAAAATGATGCTAAGTGGTTACAAGTATCGTCAGTTTTCATTTCAAAAATTTCGTGACATTTTGGAGCTTTGTAGAAACGCAAAACATATTCCTTTGGTTACGGTGCTCACAAAGGGAATGCACATTTTCCACTATAAAACCATCCAGGGTTCCAATAAAGAGGTTGATCAACTATTTTAAACACACAGCACTGAATTATTTAGTCACAGCTTACAGTCGCAACAAGCTACTTGCTCAGCATGACATCAACGAATATCTCATCCAATGAATAGCCATCAAACAGTTAGGCATGCAGGCCGCAAAAGCAGCCCTGCGTAATAGAACATATAAAAGGGCACATGCAACCTGCAATACTTGTAAAAAACATGTTACTAATGCTGTAGCAGAATATATACCAAGCAATTGCATGTACACCACATACTGAAAGTTCGTTCCTGCTGCAATTATGCCTGGTCACAGGGACATATCACCAAGTTCCTCTACTCAGTCGAGGCAAGCAGGCCTACAAAAGAGCGGAATGAGAGCTTTTGAGCTTAGAGGACAGTCATTACAAAGTAAAATTGCACCTGAGTGGTGCAATGAAAAAACCTTAATACCATAAAAAAAAGTACTGTGCCCCAAACAGCATAATTCAGGAGATTTTAGGAATGCTTACACGAAACGTATATAATAGGAGGTTCTGCTGCAGATGTAACCTTAGCCTATTAAGGCTGTGACATATTCTGTTGCGCCCATTGCTGTCTGGCTCAAAGGTTATGCACGCAGCCTACATGCACTTTAGATAAGCAACTGTAGACAGGCCCAAGGACGTATTGGATTTGCAGCTTAAAGTACGAAATTATTTGTTTTATTCTTACGCTGGCCTTCACAGAAACATACCTCTCTTCTGCACAAGTTCAATAAAGTTATTCCCCAAAACCAGGAGGCAATTAGCTTGATCAGACCAAGCAGCTGCGCATTTTCACTTTTATGTTCACCTTCCAACACTTCCCACACCTCGATTACAGCTTTTTTTCCGCGCCTTTCCGTGTAGAAAAAATTTAAGATAGTGCACTTTTTTCTGTTAACGAACGCTCAAGCGTTTCCTTCAGGTCAATATTGAGAATGTTCTTAAAGTGGCTTTGAATGCCACATGCTGTGAACAAGAACGGCCATGCGATCTTGTGCTCTGGTATCCTCACGCCTACCTTAAGGATTCTTGCTGCAAATAGCATGTCGATTCCATTTGCACACTCGCATCATTTCTGTAGCATGGGTCCTCCTTGAACATAGCTTGCAGCGCAAGCTGCTCCCGTCTGAAGACCCCAGGATCCCCAGGCGGGGTAGCAACTGTTCAGCTTATAAAGCTTGAGCGCTTCTGAGGCTGTCTCTGATTGCAGTTCCTACTTTGGGATTCGTCTCATTTGATGTTTTCTGCCCTTGTGACATGCTGATTCAGAACATAGTCGTAGCCATTTCCAATGAGTGTACCATCGAAAACAACGTTAGGAGATGCTGGATACGCATACACTACTTTCATTGCAATAACTGCAAGCTGCTTGCGTAAGGGGCATGGGCACACTATGAGAACGCTGTCGATTATTAGATGCGAAGCAACTCTTTGACTAGCCTGTGTAACGCTGTCCCTCCGTCCACACAAACGCGAGGCAACGCGCTTCCCTCGGCGCAGGTGTTGGAGCGGTGCCAAGTAGGTCACGCCGCAGCTGGACGTTGACGCCACGCTCCGCTCTGATGGGATGCAAAGCATCCCATCAGGGTTTCCTTCGGGGAGATGGTCCAATTTTTTTTCTAATAATTTTTCTGCGGTCTTTAGGAACTGTACGCTTTCCATCTAACACAGCTGTTATAAAAGCATTTGCCATAGTCTCCCCAGGCACACTGAATAACTCCGCCCAGTTTGGGCTAAGAAACACGTTGGTCCCGCTGGATTCCTTCTGAGCTAGTTCGGCTTGACCCATTTGTGCAGCTCCCTGGCTGTTTCGCGCAGCTTCCTGGCCGTTCTGCGCAACTTCCTGGTTCATGTAATCTGCAATAGGTGCACATATGCGTGCCATGATTTCACATTATCGAAAAAATAATCATCCAATATTTAATCACAGGATGTACTTCACAGAACGTGCAACGGATCTTACTACAGCCAAAAAAATAAAGAATACATCATGCGCCAATGCATACGCCAAGTCAAGCCTGACTAAGCAATAACAATGTGAGCAATAAATGTCACACCAAATCATACTTGATCATCTCTTAAAATACACACAAATGTAACAGCTTGGCAGTCTACAAAAAACGCCAGGCCTGCACGGAAAGCGCAGCACAGTCACAGCGAAAGCTCGAGGAGCGGCATTTCTAGAGCCCGTTATAAACTTTCTTGTGGCTATTAATACAACTACACTAGCAACGTACCCACTACGCCACAAATGGTAATTTTTCTGAAGTTGGAAGCACCCACCACGACATTACTCATGATTCTGCGGAGAAGCGAGGTACCATCTTTAAGGCATTATGTGCAGTTTCTTGATGCGACGGCTGATGACGATGAAGAATTATGACTGAGCCTTTTGTAATGGGTTGGAAGCTTTAAATGACCCACTATTTACGTAATTTGCATTGTGTGACGCCCGGTCGTTATTTCATTCTCTCACCACGCTTTATAACATACGCTAACGTGAGAAAGAGATAGAGAGAGGGAATTAACTTTATTGAGACCCTGAGGAAATGGATCATGGGAGCCTTATGGGCTTCCTTGGCAACCAATAGAAGTGCACTTACGAGGAACCCTCTATTCTATAAATCACAATTTTTGTGAAGGAAGGAAGCAGCCACTACACAATTTTTCGTCATTCCGCGCAGAACCGTGGTACCTGCTAAACACCTGTAAGGCATTGTGTGCACTTTGTTGATGTTGTGGCTAATGACGATGAAGAATTATGGCAGAGCCCTTTGTAATAGGTTGGAAGCATTCAACAACTTACTCGTTGCGCACTTCGCATTGTGTGACACCTACAGAATTGGCATTGTGCGACACTTGGTTGTTATTTTATTCTTCCACCACGCTACATTGCATATGTTAATGTGGTTCCTTCCGACATGAAGACTGTATAGGGTCTGATTGCAAAGCAGTTTGAAGCACCGGCATGGGTCTGAGGTGGGATACCGGGCTCCCACGCAGAAGGCCCAGGTTCGAACCTCGTTCCATTCTGAAATTGTTTTCTTATTTCGTTTTCTTTATTCTTATTTAGAGTGATAGTGGTTACGGACACCGGCTGCGACGGCGGACAACTGCGGCGTCAAAAACGGCCCTTGTTGTGATCTCAACAGCTTTCGCTGTAAAATTACCGATGATCGCTCCAGCACAAATTATGCCCCAATATTCTTGCACAGAAAAGGCTAAAGAAAGATGGAGCCGTTGCCAGAACCAAGGGCACCCGTGTTTATACACCGCTGTTTTTTTCGACTTAATTCTAAACAGTATTCGGCACTTCAACTGTTTGAGCTTTACGTTTCGGAATTCTTTGCACGTTATTACATTATGTTGACCTTTGCATTTATTTCTAGTGCAATTTCACCTGCAGTTGAAGCCTCTCGAATCTACGTGACAGATTGTGACACAGCACAGTTTACTGCCAAAACTGCTTATGTATATCGCTGAACTGCTTGTGCTTAAATACTTGGTATGAGTCATTTCTATAACATTTTCAACAACGCTTTATCTAGATTGGCTGCGCATTGAACCTCAAATCCTTACAATTGCTCATGAAGTACGCAACGTTTCCGAGCATGGATTGGCTTTAGGACGCTAGACAAGCCTTGTTCATTGATGAGGTTGAGGTCATCACAGCACTGCACACCGAGTTCTAAGAGTGTTGACAACTGCTAGACGTGTCTGAGCAGGCAAAGCGGGTAGAGGTTTCGCTATTTCCATCTTATCGTCGTCTATGTCCTTGGTGAACATGGTGCTTCAGCACAACAATTGTCTCCCCCCTGACTTCATAAGCAGAGAAAGGGTAAAATTCTTCAACGTTTTCGACTTGTACTGCTATGAAGATATGTCTGTTGTGGAGCTTGTATGCATTCGGCTCGGGGAAAAACAGCCTTTTACCTGCTTCACCACAAAAAAACCATTTTTTTGTTCCGAATGACAACAGCACTTGTTTCACAACAGTAGAGGTCATCATCGATGGCTAGTGGGACAAAGTTATGCACACAGTACTCTGTACTCTTGTACAAAACGCAACTACATATCACAGAGTTCGTAACATGAAAGTCTACTTTTAAGGCTCCCGTACATTTCTGGGGGAATGTTTTGAGATAAAAATGGCACAGCAGAGGTGAAGACGTCTGAAGTGAAAAACCCTTCAGAGTGCAAGTAGGCTGCAACAGCTTATGCTTCTAGGCAAGCGTGCTGCAAACGGCCCTGAAGTTTTGTGGACCGCACAGAGTTCTTAAAGTATGAATTTTCAAACTGCAAATTTGACATATTTATTAATGGTCCGAAGTGCATCAAGCTTGGGTATGACGCATGGAATGGTGTTTCGGTTGTAAAGCTTTTGAAGGAGAAAGGCGAAGCCTGTCTGCCTCTGCCACTACTCCTCCATTGAAATGGCCAGGTAGGCTGCCGGCTTTGCGGTGACTATTGGTGCACACAAAATGTCTACAACTTTTCTTAGAATGAGGTACAACCTCCAAACAACGTTTGTACTTTGAGTCTTGTGCCCCTTCATCAGAGGGAGAAGGTGAAGCAGCAGCCACGTTTTTACGGCCTCAGAGCCTAATTTCTTGCCGTGCACATTATTTCACAAGGCTCGCTAGAAGTATGTGGTCTTTCGTAGCTGAAATTTATATGTTATATTGCAATACTGGTAAGTGAACCATTGTTGTGTATCAACAAAATATTGGAGAAAAAGGGCCACATCATCATCAAAGAGGTCAGGAGCCATGCATGGGGCATTCCGGGCTTGCAGACATGGAAAAATGAAGCTTATTGAAAAGACTGCCTAATTTGACACCTTGGAATACTGTTCCTGTATTAGTGGATTTCTCAACACAAAATAGTAACTGAAGGTGTTCTTTTCTCACCTTGCATATAGGCTTTTGAGTAAAGCTGAACGTGTTATCAGGCAGTCCCTGCAGAAGTGATGACATGAGCTCAGGATTCCTGTGAACCCACCAATAAACTGGGACCCAAGGTTATCGCCAAGTATTTTCTAGAACAGCACCCTAGACTAGCGCCCCATCAAACGGTGTTCCGTCATTTTCCAGCAAAAAGAAGTCATTTATCAAAGGCTGAAAGGCTTTCTGTTGACCAAACAACTTCCGATCAGGCTCTAAACACAGAAGTGATGAATGTGGCCACGACTGCACCGATTGTGCTTTCTGAAATTCGCGAGTGTAAAGTAAGCAGCAACCAATTTGTGCTTCTTCCTAGCAGAGCCAAGAGGATTAGCCGCCTCAAAGGCATATTTACAACAGCAGCTGTAATGTTGGCTCCTTTAAGTGAAAAGCACACTTTTCAGAAGCTGGGGCATCACTGATATCAGCTAAGCAATCCCCAATTAGCGCACGCTCTGCGCCTAGAAAGCACTCTGCAGCCTCGGCATTGGCTAGAAGAAATCAACGTCTTCAAAATGGGAAAATAATGCATCTGCCCCTCGTTTCGGAGCCTGTTTAGACCAAGTCTTACACATGTTGGTTAACTGTATGCATGTACTTCTTGAAGTAAGTTTTGCGCTAGTAAGAAGTGCTGATAAGCAGTGCTGAATAATGCATGAGCTCGCTGAAAGCATCGTTGTGAATTGTGATGAAGAGTTCTGCTGTAATATCATCACCAGCATTGTCTTTAAGCGATGCCTGCCAAAAGGAAATGGTCCATTTGTTATTTAGTTCTTGAATATCAGTCACATTTTGTGCAATGCTGTGCACAGTGTTGACAGGAACAACAAGTTTTGACTCAAGCATGAGGTAAAAAAGACCAAGAGAACGCTCAACACAATCCTTCCATCACTTATTGCAACCTTCTGTTGTACCGTCACTGTACCTTAAACTGGCGGCATTAGCCAGATACTGATACAAGCCAGCTAATTGGCAGCCAGATGAGTAGAGTGAAGTGTTGACACATAAACGGTATGATTCCCTCTACTATGCTTTCGAGTTGTATGACTCTACAGCGGAGTCTTCACCATGAATATGCTACCGCAACAGCTAACAGGGCACTTCACTGCAACTCCAGCATTCACATGCCGATTCAGATGCTTCAGAAGCTTATTTTTGCTTTCAAAACTCTTATGACAGCCCTGGACCAAACACGTAAAAACTAAGTCATCATCTGGGTGAAGTATGGAGCTGTGAACATCACGCTCTTTCTGATGCTTCCTGAAGATGCGGTTTCTGAGAGCAGCATAGGTAACAAATTCATGACAGCAAAGAGAATGCACACAAGGAATTTTCTGAGACCAAGAGGCATTTACACCGTGAAACCATAAACCGACAGCGTCTTAAATTCAAATCCACACCTACTGCATGCAATATAGTATCTTATAGTGAAAATGACCACAATTTGGTGTTGAATACCACAAGCCATACACGACACCATAAAGAGCAAAGATGTAACTCTTGTAATAGCTCACCATCGCTTCAAGGCAGCTATTTATCACGGCAATGATCGGAATAAGCTTTGTGAGAAGCTCAGGTGGCTGCACAAAACACAAAAGGCGTCCTCAAAGCAGACACCATGCGGTAACTCCAATCCGCGATGCAAACTGAAGCCCTGCGAAAACACAAGAATACTATGTGTTCTTATTACGACAAGGAAACTCAGCGAGGATACTCATTTTGTTCGCTTAAAGCATGGTGGAGTGCAGCGCAATGTAGACGCCGCGTGGTTTTTTTTGTCTGTAATTCAGGCACCTCACTGCTACCGAACTTTGCAAAGGTATAGGCATGATACTGGCCAATACATTGCTGAATGTAAGCTCTCAACATGAGAATCCGGCTTTACCAGTTAGACACTTACCCTTGATTACAATTAAACGGTTCCTAAAACAAAAAAAACTTTTCTGAGGAGCGCCAGCAGACTTTCAAGAATACATTTTTAGCGCCGCCATTATAGCAGTCGCTAGCTTTGGGTAGAGGATGCGCGGGGAAAGCCTGGGCACCTGTTAACCCGCTTGTCGCCGACCGGTTCTCGAGTACATTTTGGAACCTAGCCACAGTACCCAGAGATGGCGCCCGTGATGTCACGTCAAAATTAACAGGTTTCAATAGCATAACACTAATATTAATAATTTAGCCCTTAGCTGGTCCAAATTATCTGGGCCTTAGCGCCTGCAATATATAACGCATACATAAAAAATTAGGCAGATCCCACGTACCGTGGGAATGGATGTTATGCAAAGCATGCGCAGGAAGGTGACAGTGTCGCAATTTTTCACATAAACGAGACTTTACGGAATGACGCTAGAGAAATGTGGAAGTGGTATACGCCACCCGTATCTTGAAGGGTCGCATATGTATTATGTAACCTGGTTTACAGCTGCGTAACAATGCCAACAGCAACATAGGTGTTACCAGCACCAGACACGGTAAGCTGATATGTAGCGAATATATTCTTTAATACTGGATAGTGCGAATCCAAACAGGACAAGAAGGAACACAGAAGCACAGGACAGGCGTTACGCGCAACTAAGCTTCATTCAGGAAAGTTTCCCTAGATATATACACAGCCGAGTGGCACGCGCAGGCGCACTGCACGTACGTTGTATTCACAGTTGCAGTTGTTAGAGTTGCGTTACAGTTGTTATGCTTATACTTATCCGTTATGGCGGAGAACGCACGCACGTTTCACGAACGCGTGTGCACATGTGGAAGGGGTTCTTGGCAGTTCTTGAATAAGGTGATCACCGGTACCAGCAGCTGGTCAGCATTGTTATCATAACCGTTCCTGATCGCGGCTACGTGCGGTCTAAGTGCAGTGAAGTCCGAGGTACTACAGTAGAGCTGGTAGAAACCGCGGATGGCTTTTACGAAGAAATTACCTATGAGGCCTTCTGTCCCGGACGTGGCACCGAAATCTCGTGATGCCCTTTGCACATCCAGACGTCTTTATGCCGTCTAAGAACCAGGCGTTGTTGGGTTTTGGTAAATCAATGCTGAAGTCACCGGTAATCATGTGGAACATGGTCCTCTTGGCAGACTTATTTTAAAAAGCATTGACCCCCGTTTTTGTGTAATGAACGTGGTCGACGTTGCGGACCACGTGGACAAGTGGATGGCTGCCCAGCGTCTTCCAGAGGTGCTCTGTCTTCAGTCCCCTAACTTTCCTTGTGTCGGCCGCTGTGGTGCAATGGTTACGGTGTTCGTCTGCTGAGCCGAAAGTCGCGGGTTTCATGCCGGCCGCGGCGGTCGCATCGGCGGAGGCGAAACGCTAGAGGCCCGTGCATTGTGCGACGTCAGTGCGCGTTAAAGAATACCAGATGGTCGAAATTTTCGGAGCCTTTTACTACGACGTCTCTCACAATAATATTGTGATTTTGGAACGTAAAAGCCCCGCAATTAATAATAATAATAATATTATTATTATTACTATTACTATTATTATTATTATTATTATAAATTTCCTTCCGTGCCAACGTGTATGTTCGCGGTTACTGCGTTGAGACTGTTATCACCTGTGGCACATACACGCATAACATGAACTGGTGTGGGGTATGTGCCACACGTGACTGAGGGAAACGATTTCATGACGCACGCGACAGGTATTAAAGGCGAAGCATTTCTTAGAGAACTTTTGGCACTTTGAGCGTCTTATCTATCTATCTATCATCATCTATCTATCTACTATCTATATCTATCTATCTATCTATCTATATATCTATCTATCTATCTATCTAGCCGCCTACGTCTGGGTGCTCTCATGATCGCCTCCTTAGCTTGGTGTAGACCAAAATTAGCATGAGAGGGTAAGAGAATTTCACGAATATGACTCTCGGGTCATGACATGAATAACTTGAAAATCCTGTGGCGTACGCCGTCAAACTCTTCCTCCAGACACGTGTGGCACACACACGTTTAGCAAGGGCCGCGGTGTACGGGTATGCGCCACAGGTGATTGACAGTTTATATCTACCCAGGAACGGCGACAACAGACATTGGGAATTCAAATGCGATGACCAAGAAAAACTGACGTCGGCAGCGTTGACCAGGCGAACGGAAAGAATACGAGATTAGGATCCCAGCAGGAATCGAACCAAAGCATTCTGCGTGGCAATCTGGTATTCTACCACAGAGCCACGACAGGTCTATAAACAGGTTTGGGAAACAGCCTATGCAGGCGTAATGTCGGCGCAACGTCATTTGTGGTTGTGGAGCTGCCTATCTAATTTTACATGATAGCAATACATTACATATGCACTCCTACGATACAAGCGTCATATCAGATTAACGTCTGTGGTTCCCGCGTTGGCTGCGCTTTTGTAGCCATCTAATAAGCAGTACATTTGTATTCCTACGATTCAGCAATCTATATTCAAGCATTCCTCAACCCCGGTGGAATACATTAACGAAAGTTACATGTGATAGTCACATGATTGCGCAATGACGTGCCCTTAGTTTGGATAATACTGGCGTGTGTACTCTAACGCGTAGGCTGACATTACGTAGCACCAGAAGTTACCCTTTAAAAACCAGTCTTGTCGACGTGCCTGGTGAGACCACTATGTGCACACAGCTATGCACACAGCTAAGGGGAGAGGGGGAGCGTGTGCCGATTCATGATGGTGATAATTTTGGATCATGACATTTTACGCCGTGCTAGAACATCTTCGCTGTTATAAATGTTGGTCTTCTAACAGCTATGTGACTGAATATACAGTGGCAACAGAATTTCTAATGCTGAGAAAACATGCCTGTACCCCAGTAGCAAGTAAACAAAATCATGTGGGCGATGTAAATGTCAAATTCCTTCTTAAAGCTCATGTGCAGTTTCAGAGAGTCAACGAAAGCCAAGACGGTTTAGAAACCGAAACTGTTGCGCAGTGAAAGCGAACGTGTGGCGGAACACAAAGCCTCCTTAAGCTGCTGATACAGAATACGCTGTTAAACTTAACAGAATGAAGCAACAAATACTACAGTACTTCAGCGAAAAAAAAATGATTCCGCAATTCGTACCGCTTCGAGCAGCACAGCAACGCAACGGCGGCACATTCGGAACGCGTACGCCAATCAAGAAATGCTTTGCAAAGGAAACTGCGCGAACCCGAAGCGTTGCGTTTCGAAAGCGCGTACACACATGGGAATCCAAATGATCCTTAATGGCTCAAAGAACGCCGTTAAACATGACTACATCGCCGTTGAAAGCCTAAATATTACATCACATAAAGTAACAAAACACTGCTTGCACGACTGGTATCGTTTCAAGCTGCAGTACAATCTAAAACAACGGGAACATATTCCGAAAGCCAACGATAATCTAGGCCAAATTTAACAATCTTGTGAATAAAACAGCGCTACAGCCCAGCAAACGCGCGCGAAAGCGGGTACCCATATCTCGAACACAATGCGCCGTTAAACGTGACTATATTGCAGTTGAGAGCACACAAAACGTTCGAGATTACTTCAAAAAACTAAGACTACTTACATTCGTCATATCGTTTTCGGCTGACAATTTAAGCAACGACGGCACGTAACGCCAACGCAAATCAAGACAGAGGTTTTCTCCGAATCATTAAATAACCCTGACGGTCACGCTTTTAGCTATGGAAACAGCGCGAACTTCAAACTACTGCGCACCAAAAGTACACATGTGGAAACTTCAAACCACTTTACGCTGCACGCACGCAGCACGCCGTTGAATATATTAGCATAGCTATTGAATCCAGCAAATACATAAAATCTACGCCAGTCAAACGAAAGGGCATTTAAATACTTCCAAAGAACACACATTATTCGCATTCGTCACTGCGCGAATAACTTTTGAGAAAACAATCCGACGTACCTTCACCTGGCGAACAAAAAACAGCCTGACGGTTTGCTGGATCTTCAAAATGGCGAGCCTGGCGACGCATCGCGCGCCGAGCC
This sequence comes from Rhipicephalus sanguineus, assembly GCF_013339695.2. Classification (NCBI taxonomy): domain Eukaryota; kingdom Metazoa; phylum Arthropoda; class Arachnida; order Ixodida; family Ixodidae; genus Rhipicephalus; species Rhipicephalus sanguineus. The sequence continues at coordinate 78,058,237 of NC_051182.1, read as the reverse complement.
GGCTGCTCCTTGCCGTATCTGCGCAGATACGGCAAGGAGCTATTGTGCGTGTGCCCAAATTTCGGCGCGCACTAAAAGGCAAGGGTGCACCGGCGCGCCAAGCAATCGTCGCAGCGTCCACACACGTGCACTCAGCGGCAATACCGAGAGGCGCGCGCATGACGCCGCTCCTCCTCTTACTCTTTGCTTTCTTCTCTCCAAAAAACCAATGCTCATGCGCGCGGCATGGTATACGGTAAAAACACCGTGGTTTACGATTGCAATGGCGTCACTGCGTTATTTACGCAATAATGGGCGTAAAAATAACGGTCCGTTTTTACAGTGCAGAACAGACAAGAATATGCTACACACGTAGTTCAATGCTCAAATTTTTTTCAACGCAAATTCGGCGTCCACTCACTGCACCAACTAATAGGAAAAGAATCATTGGGCAAGATAAAAATACTTCGACTATGCAAAAAACAATCTTCGCACCATATATTTTACGCAAGATCGAAAAAAAAAGAATCTTCAGTGAAGCGAGCACGAAGTCTATACAGTAATAAATTGAAGATTTCGCAGAAGGAAATCAAAAATACAGCGCCTTATTATTGTGTCACAGTAAGCACCATTTTTACTCCATAGTATAGTTACAGAGACGAAGCCCCTGCGAATACTACGCACCAAGAGAGCCGCACACACATATATACAGTCGAACCGCCAATAAAATAATGCGCAACTACACAGGCGGTGTGCATGTCAACATTACGACGTCCTGAAATTTTAGATTTTTCATTGAATCGTAGATTGTTGACGAGTGTCACCTGCGGCAGCAGATCGACATTTCGAAAGGAATATTGAAAAAATGAGAAAGGCGAAATGTTCCAGCATTTCTAAAGGGACGCTTTAGCAATGTGTATGAACAGTGGCAGTAGCGATATAAGTGGCGGGCGTGCCCCCCTCCAAGTAGGCGAAACTGAGAACTGGCGTGTTCTAAACGTTTAACCAAGACAATAAAAACGTCTAGGTGACGTCGCGGAATAGAAGCGAATGGTCTAGAAAACGCCGTATATCTGTCTAATGTCCCGCTAGGATCCGTTTTAAGACCACCTAGAAAACGTTTTTTAAAACATTGCAAAAAATCCGATTCTATAAAAGGGATTGCTGGATACCTGAATTATCTTATTCCATTGTCTTTGAAAAGATGTTTTCTAGACGTTTTTAAGACGTCACGCAGTATCTGTTTTCTTTATGCTGTTTGTTTTTGTGCATGCCATTACTGCACGTTTATGGGAAGCCCTTTTATTACATTAATCACAGATACTTTATTCCGTAATTACTATTACAGAGTGAGAGCTCGGTAGATTCACAGACAAAAGTCTTTGAAAAGATGTTTTCTAGACGTTTTTAAGACGTCACGCAGTATCTGTTTTCTTTATGCTGTTTTGTTTTTGTGCATGCCATTACTGCACGTTTATGGGAAGCCCTTTTTATTACATTAATCACAGATACTTTATTCCGTAATTACTATTACAGAGTGAGAGCTCGGTAGATTCACAGACAAAAGTGGTGATATCTTAATTTATTATGTAAACAGAAACGATTCTGTACAACACAGAAATGTAATAACCACAAGATATAGCACACGACTAGATAACCTCTACAGAAGAGGCAAAAGAACCCAAAATATCGCGGTAGTTAAAATGCAGCTATAGTATATTTCCTTCAATAACACAACTTTTTGTTGCACAATTCATCATTAGCAAATTTTTTGTCATACACCTAACATTGCAATATGAGAAAACTTGGGATCTTTCACAGCTATTCTGCAATATGTAAGCGTCGACTCAATTAGATGTACTAAATGAAACACAAGGGTGAAGTGAATAGAAATTGTCGAAAAAAGAATGTCGGTAAAGCCAACGACTCTACAAGGGGACGAAGACAAGCCTCCATTTTGAAACGTTTCCCCAACCCTTCATCATCCGCTGAACTTTTTTCTTATAAGAAGGAGAGAGAGAGGCGGCATGTTAACTAGCGTCCATTTAGCTACCCTGCTCATGGGGAGGCGAATGAGGTAGTAAAAAAGGAGGGAGACAAATTTCACAGAGCGAACGCACACAGAGGAGAGTATCACAGGTCACTTAATTCTGTTGCCTTTAAAGGGACCCTGAAACTGTTTTGACGATTATGTACGAACACATTGAGCCGGTAGAACAAGTCCTAAGGATCATTTACAGAGCGATTTAAGCTCTGTGCGAAAACTGCGTAATTTATTACAACGCTTTAAAGCTGCGATCGCCACCGATCACAGCGGCTCAGCCAAACGCGTTTTCAAACCGCCCACTTCCAGTGCGCGTCGTATTGGAAGCGCGACGTCACGCAGGCGGCTGACCTGATTGGATATGTCCAGTACACTTCACTGAACCTCCGGTGGGCAGCGAGCGTCGTCTGCCTGTGTTACAACGTACTCCGTGTTGACGTGAGCTGTACGAGAGTGCTTATCTTGAGGTTTCTTTTCTTGGACATAATTAATTGCCCCAGCCTTGTTGTGTACCACGTATCTAGCAATTTATAGCAATTGGTGACTTGTAAAGTTGCGACATCGTGCAATGTTCATGAGGCATCTGGCGAGCAGTATCCCTTCAGCTCGTCGCTGCAATGAGCGTCGCGCTCTCGCTATCCGTTCACCGTCACGATCCACGTTTTTGTGACTGTAACTTCACCCATGAAGACACAACCACATTGCCCGAGTTTACGCTTATCTGTGATCGTTCTCGAATTATTTTTGTTTGTCCGCATGCTGTTGCAGACATAGAGTTGGTTGCAGATTGTCGCCGTACAGGAGAATAAAATAAGATCTGCTGGTAGTGTGGCGGCACCTGTCGGAGCAGATATCAATCACTCCGCGAGCTTCGTCTTTGTTGGGCCTCCGAGATTACGCGCAACCCGTCGCGAAGCTCAAACCTTCGAGTGCGCTCATGAGAGCGCTGCGATCGCCGGCGATGTCAGGGTGTCTGTGAGTTGAGGGTGCAAGGCAGTGGTGAGGAGGAGGTGTATAGATATAAATTCCGTAGCGGCCTTCGTACTCAGTGCGTCGCTTAATTTCTGGTGCAATAATTTGGGGATGCTCCTGCCTAAACGCTGACAAAACTTTAAAAAACCGTTTCAGGGTCCCTTTAAGTACTGCAGGAGGGTGCGTGCGGTTTCCTTGGTGTTGTGCTGTGTTGACAGACTCCCAAGATGTTTCCTTCAGTAAAAGACCGATCATCAAGCCTCCTGAAGGTACACTGGCACACTGGTACACTGGAGTGTTCGGCGACGTTGTTGAAGCTGGGGACAGCGGCACAAGAGATCATCGGTAGTCTCTGCACAGTTGTGGTTGTAACACACTGATGAATCTTCCATACCTATCCGATAGGTGAATGATTTAAAAGACGCTACGCCGAGCCACAGTCAACACAGCAACATAACAAAACTGCAGCAAAAGGAAGAGTTGGCCTAGCTGGTTTGCTGGTTTGCGCTCATATTAAACAGCTGAAAAGACGTAGGACACAGAAAGTCTGGACAACACGAGCGCTGTGTTGTGAAGTCTTTCTGTGTCCATGTCTTTTGCGCTGTTTCAATATGAACGCAAACCAACTAGCCCAACTCTTCCTTTTGCTGTAGTTAATTACTTTTTCAACAGGCTCTATTATGTGTGCTAACCTCGACTTCACTAATCCGGCAGTATTAACTAGCTACAGCAATCGTGTTGTCAAGTCTTTCTGTGTCCTACGTCTTTCGCGCTGTTTCAATATGAACATATCCAAAAAACGTGGAGAGTAGAAGTGGACAGGAATAAGGTTCTGTCCGGTTCTACTGTCCATCTTTTTTTTTATTGGGAATCAACCTAATTTTTCAAACATGATATTAACCAACTACCCCAACTCGCCATTTTGCTCCTACACAGCATTGTAAGCAGTAAAGCAGGCATGCATCAAGCACCTGGTGCGTCTCTCTTCGTTTCGAAACATTCGTTCAGTAGCCCTAGTTAAGACCACAGTAAGTGAAAAGGGGCTCCAATGTGTAGAAAACACTGATGACAAAGCAAACCTGCAAAATAATATTTGGCGTATTCAGCCAAGAATGCGTAATAAAAACAACGAACGTAACTGGCTAGCAAAATTACTGTTGCTGAAGGGTAGTGCACAAAATTAGAACTTTTAGGAACTTTCTTTAAACATGGTTTTGTTGGAACAATTGTCACTGAAAAAAATGTTGGCAAAGTACTCTGGCATCAATACAGATGTAACACTAGATGTTCGAAACAACAGGCGTCATCTTAGACATTAGCTAAAATATTTGTGACCGCAGCATCAATGTTTCCACTGTGCCCACTAAATTGTTCAACCAACGTCGGTGACCATACACTGCACCAAATCAAGAAGAAAAACAATCATTGGGCTCAATAAATATACTTGGACTACGCAAAAAAGAATCTTTGCACTATACATTTCACGCAAGATCGAACAAAATTCTTCATGAAGGAGCACGAAGTCTATATGAGAATAAATTGAAGATTTCGCTGATGAAAAGCTAAATACAGCGCGTTATATTGTGTGCCACCGTAAGCACCATTTTTACTACATTTTAACTAAAGAAGTAATGGTTTAGGCTTGCATGCGTTATACTCTATGTACGCAACGAACGCTATCGGCGTATTCTATTGTAAAACTTGCTGCTGGACATGCGTCGTACGCCATCCTCTTGCCTGCTCACGCTAAGTGGCGAAAATAGCATAGCGCCCAACGAACGCTGTTTTTGAGTACCCCATTCTAAAACTGCCTATTACGCGGCACAGTAGCTTAAGCTAATTTACAACTTGAAACAACCTCTTCAGCGGCCCAGGAAAAAGTCATTTTACTGAAATTAGGTTAACAAATATAAATACAGTTTCCGGTCATGTTCGTTGGAACATGAATGGAAACTATGACCTGTATTTACCTTTCGACAGCATTGTCAGGTATGCTAAAAAAATTTCGTAGTCACGTACTGAAACATGTCGCACATGCAGCCCCTGATGCAATGAAGCAAGCTTTTTCGTTTGTCACAGTTCTCAAATACTGCGCGCTAATGCAATAGAAATGAACTTACCTTCAAGAATGACAGAAGCTCGTGGCTTACAAAATCCACATATCCAAGGAAAACTAATCGTACGTCAACGTAACCACGTCCATCCCTCGAGCATAGAATAAAGGAAGTTGCGAGAGCGTCCCACGCGCAAGCTGATGAGTGCATTTTTCCGCACGGAATCTTACGGGACTTGGCCTAACCGTCTGTCAGCGTAACAATCGATCCACAGAGGCATACTTGCATTCGGGTACACAAGTTTAACACGCAGCGAAGTGTAGTTCTTCTGTTTCTTCATGAATCACAACACAAGCACGAATGTAGCAAAAACCGGCATGGCCGGCGAGGCGCGACCACCCATGCGAAATCGGCGAGCTTAACTGGCATTGCAGAAGCAACATTCGCGCGGATGGATACAGTCAGCGTTAAGGCCTTCGTGAGGAAGTTAGACGGTTATCGCTGCTAATAAATTAGAGTAAAAAACCTAAAGTGCCCTGTTAACGAACAATGACGTCTTCATGATTGCTGGTGCATTGTCGACACCACACGCCTTTATCCTTTTGCGCATTACTTTCTTTATCGCAAACAGAGATGGCATGCGCATCCTCAAGTTAAAATTTCAATTCGCGGTGGTTCATGCATGCCCATGCATGCATGGACCAAATGGCGCGCAATCCGCTGTTCGGCAGTAAAACTTCGTATAAAGTGCGTCTTTCAGACGTCACAAGCGTTTTTAAAACGTCGAAATTGGTTTAGAATCCAACAAACGTCTTGAAATATCTCTTTACAAGATGTCGCGGACAAAATGGTCTTAAATAGTACATTTTCTAGACGTAACGAAAAACGGATATATTACGGCATTTCTGTGCTGTTTTTAAAGCGTCGAAATTGGTTTGGAATCCAATTTATTCCATTTATTCCTAAAGTTGACGTTTCCTCGACCATGTGTGCTACCCGGGTACCTCAGGCTCCCAATGGATGCGTGTCTGGCTGACGCGTAGTGAAAAAACTGTGCGCTTCGGCTCCGTAGCATTGCCTGTGCTGTAGTATCCAGGTACACGTTCGCTATTAGACGGCCATGTATGTGCAAGGCTCCCGAAGAACAAGTGTGTGCAAGAATCCAACAAAGTGATGCAAACATAGCCAACGTCCCACAAACATCGAGGGAGGTCGTGTGAAAGAAAGAAAGAGATAGCTTTATTGGGTCGAGCATTGTGGGGACCAGGTGCCCGCCTAAATTATCACTGGTAGCACTGGAACCTCGGCTGCGCCCTCAGCCAGCTGCCCTGACCACAGTTAGATCTTAGAGTCCGAATTGAGCAGTGCGGAAAACCTCGTATGTATACGAGCAGTCATACTGACCGAATGATGCAGACGCGAAGTGAAGCCGAGAAAGCGAGAACCAAGGCGACCCTATCGGAAAAAACAGAGTTTCCAGCGCCTCCCAGTGCCATTCAGCGCACTGGCTGGCACTGGAAACGCTGTACAGTTTGTGCCAGTGCGGTGAAACACGCTGGGAATACTGCAAAGTGCGGCCCAGTGTCTTACAGCGCACTGGGGGGCACTGACCACGCTGTACAGTGTCTGTCGCGCGCTGGGACACTGGCGGCACATTGAAAAAAAAAACTGGGCGCGCCCGGTGGAATTCATGTGAGATGGGCATTGAATCGCGAGAGGTCGAAAGAACAGCTTATGGAGTATTTTCAATATATTATTCTATTGTGCGTCCTACACATGTCTAACTTTAGTTTTTGTTAAGCCACGGGCGTACGTATACGCTAAAGCAATCATCCGTCCAGAGCGCGCGCGTGCGCTTTCTCTGAAGGTGTGATTGAGTGTCGTGAATGCAGTTCATATAACTACATCGAACGAACGTATCATTTGCAGCACAATACGACATTAGTATTAGGCTGATAATCGCATCAATCTACTGTAGCAATCAGTCCTTCCATATGGGCTCGTACCGCTGAAACCATTGGCAACACTGAGCCAATGTGACGCTCAATCTCGTCGTTTTTAGCTTCTGATTTGTGTAGCCGAAGGTGCAAATATGGCCACATTGAGTCAGGTATGATCGAAACTACGTTTGAACGGTTATTAGATTTTTCGTAATTGAATATACACGTTCTTTACAGCGATCGTGGCACATGGAGTACAGCTCTAAGCCTAATGGTCGGTTCGGCTAGAGTGAACTACTGCGGCTGTATATACGCGGAACGTAAACAAAAAGGACGGATAATATGTTCAAACGGGTGAAGAAAACTAGGTGTTCAATGTGCAGCTCAGATGCACATGTTTTCTACATAGGCATGACTAGCTGTTTAGCGAGTTAGTGCGATGGCAGCAACACATCTCCGGTCACGCTAATATGCTTTGCGGCAAAACGTGCCAGAGAGATGTTACGATCCTAGGCAGCACACCAACAATTTATCTATTATCTGTTAGGGTACCGCGAGCACTGAGAGACTGAATCTGCGTGTCTACAGAGAAAATGAAAATACTGCCTACGGGAAGTAGCTACAACATGGTGAAAATGAAGTGTGGCATAGCGGTAACGTGTCGGACTGAGGACGTACGGTGCGTCGAGGTGGTGGGTTTGCCTACCGCTAGGTCACCCGTATTTTTTTTTTGCTTTTTTTGTCGCAGTGCTCCTGTTTCAGCTCTAATTGCGATCTCGATATCATCACAGTTTGAACGCAATTTAAAAGCCCGATATCGGCCGTACGGGTGTCCCAGTCTGGCGCGCGCCCGCGTCCAGCCTGCCTCCTGCCTAGTGCAGAGTGCCAGCGTCACAGTACCCGCCACACTGGTACAGTAATCATGTGACACTAGGACAGTGCCACTGGGTTTTCCGACAGCGGTCGACTTGCGTACGCTAAGCCTGTGTGACCTGGTATGTTTTGGATGACCTATTCGACAAAGTACAGGTTCCCTGGCCATCCACCTTCATAGAATCGAAGGACACTGAAATTTCCACATTTGAGGTCATGCATGATATGGTATTTACGACCTGACAGTTGACAAGTTAAACTCTTTCATGACGATGTTGGTATTTTACATTCACGCCCACTGGTTAAGGGTACTTTTTCAATGAATGAGCAAGTGCACCACGAGGAGATTGGCATTAATAAAAGAGCCAAAATGAGCTTTAAAAGAGCAAGAAGTTCAATGAGCTATAGCGGAAACGAATAAAAAAGTTACTTCTTTCTTTTTGTCTGTAGAGTGCCCTGCCGAATAACGTTTGCGACCTTCAAAAGTGAGCTATAAATTATCGCCCAAAAATTGTTTCCTTGCAGTTTCAGCGTGGTAACCAAAAGCAGCGCGCAGTTTCTGGGACAATTCGGAGACCGTAAGTTATCTGTCCAAAATGTTATGCGTTTGAGTTGTAGTGCGAGCGACGAATATCAGTAGATCTTTCCGGCCTAAAAATACACGTAAGGCGTAAACCGATATATCTAGGGTGTGCGGCTCTGCTGTAATGATCACGGCACAGTTGATAGTGCCATAGCTACAAAACATATTCTTCTGAGAGCTCGATGACCAAACCTATAACGATAAGCCATTACGCCTAATTTCAACATAGGGGTACAAATATTCCTTTTTATATGCCAATACCGTGCTTATTTAAACATGGGAATTGCTGACTCAAACACCTCTCGACTGCTGACGCGAAAGCCGCGAGATGGAATCTAGTCCGCGGCGACCGTACTTTCGATGGAGGCGAATACGTTTGTGGCCCGGATACGCAGATTTAGGGGCACGGTAAAGAACCCCAGGTGGTCGGAATTTTCGAAGCCCTGCACTGAGGCGTCCCTCATAATGATAGCGTGGTTTGGGGAGGTTAAACCACAGCAATTATTACTGAAATATCTCTAATGTAATAAAATCAGGAGAACTTTGTGTTCTCCTAACACTGATGCGATACTGTATATGTTATCCTGTTACATATAAACCGGTGTTGTCAACGAGCAAAAATCACGGTGGATGCACAGAATAAAAAATCATGTTTACTAGCCTGAATCGCATCCACGCATTGGGCGTGGTTGTCGGGTGTTCTACCTAGAAGACGGCTCCCCTAGACGGATCTACTGGTTAAAACTGCATAGCGAAAAAAAAAGCCCTGTGCAGGCATCCGGCAGCGCGTTAAACATGTAATATCGAGTGGCGGAAACGTAGAATCACACAGGCATTTTGTCATGTGAATTGCCCACCTATTTAAATAAAGTTTACAGAAATAATACATAAATAAAATTTACATAATTCATAATCATCATCAGCCAGATAAAAAAATTATGCCATCTCCCGCTAAAGGGGACCATGAGGCGATGCGAAGCAGCGTTTCGGCATGTCAAGCCCGCGTATCATCCATAGCAGTTTCCCGCTGACGTTGCCGTTTGCGCTGGGCTTCGCTAGCCCGGAGCTCGGGATCCGCCTGCCGACGTTTTACGTCACGCGCGTCCAGCCTTCCGCTGCTTCGCGATCTCGGCAGGCGTTAAAGTATTACTGCAACCGGAGCCGACGTTGACGTTGGAACTCATGACACAGGGGCAGCCAGCGCAGTGATGGCGCAGCCTTTTATCTAAACGAGCAGGGGGAGTGGAGATGGGTGTGGGAGTGGAGAGGAGGCGTGTGGAGAAGAAGTGTGTGGAGAGGGTTTGCACATGCGCAGTAAGGGTGGTCACACCGCACACCACCACCATCGGATTGAACTCAGCCATAAGATGCCATCTAAAAAAGTGTGCAACTGCGTAGGAGGGCACATTGCCTTACGGATGTCTAGTGAGTGCTTCGCTAATTCGCAAACTGAAGAATTATCGCATAGGTACTCTGCAACTTTAAGTGCGATATCGATTAAAAGAGAGTTGAAAACGGCCCATGTGGCGCGTAGAGGTGTTACTTTCTTTTCGGCATGCTTGAAGTGTCCACCCAGAAATGAAACGTGACATGCGAGTGAGGAGGCCGCGTGACCCTGGCCTGGTTACGCAATTGCGTTTCGCACTGAAGGTGGAGCTGAAGCGTTCTCCAAGTTCTCATGTACGAGGGGCGTTCAATAAGATTTCCCCTGACCCACTTCCTGGGGAAGGAGAGCGACGAAACTTTTCAGATTTACTGGTCCTTCTCTACATAGGTGCCACCCAGGGACACACACTTCATCCATCTTTTTATGCAACTGTAAACACTTCGCTTGTAGAAGTCGACAGGTTGCTGCAAAAGCCATGTCGTGACTTCAGAAATCAGAGTCTCATCATCTGGAAAATGCTTGCCCTTCAATTATGACTGCAACGTTGGAAAGAGGTGGAAGGCCGATGGTGCGAGGTAGGGTGAATAAGGGGAATGCGGTAGAATTTCAAAGCCGCAGGAGCGTGCTTCCCTCTGGGCAACATGTGAGTTGTGAACTGGGGCATTGTCTTGCAGCAGGTGGACGCCTTTGGTGAGCATGCCACGTCTCTTGTTTTTGATGGTCTCTCGCAATTTCCGCAGCAGTGAAGCATAGTATGCCCCAGTAATCGTGGCACCCTTTGCTAGGAAATCCATCAAGACTACTCCGTGCTGGTCCCAAGACTGTGAGCATGACCTTGCCCGCCCGAGGGCAGGGTGCGTGCCTTCTTTGGAGGCGGTGAGTCCAAGTGCTTCGATTGCATCGACTGGACTTTAGTCTCCGGATCATAGTGATGGACCCAGCATTCATCCCGTGTAATCAGTTTGTTGAAAAAGTCCTGCTGGTTTCCATGGCACGTAGTCAAAAGAGCCTGGGAGCATTCGACTCGTTCCTGCTTTTGGAAAGGTGTGAGCAGCCGGCAAACCCAGCGATCGGGTACCTTACGCATATGAAGATGGTCCTGAATGATTTTTCCATGGACCCCACACTAATCTTGACTTGTTGGGCTAGGTCTCGAACGCCAACGCGGCAATTTTTCAAAATGGCTGCCTCCACTTGCTGGATGGCGTGTTCATCGACAGCGGAGTGGGGTCGCCCTGCAATTGGAGCCGCCTCCACGGAAATCAGACTGTATTTGAATTGACGATGCCAGTTCTTCACTACATCATATGATGGGAATCCTCCCCATAAACCTCTTTTACCTCATCGAACGTCTCCCTTGGAGTGCGGCCTTTCAATTACGGGAACTTGACGGCTGCTCTGTCTTCCACTGCATCCATTATCACACCTCACACCACTTCAGCACCTCTACAAGAAAGACCATTATTAGTTTAAAGTTGCAAATTGGCACGTGACCTACAGTGACATATGTCATTACACATGCGCAGTTTCAGCATCCTGCTATAAATAGAAGTTAGTCAGGGGAAATCTTTATTGAACGCCCCTCGTAGCTGAGAACTTAAAACTAACGAAACCTTAAAAAAGGAGGTCCGGATGTGTTTCTCATGCTTCATGCTTGCTTTGTTTTGGATCTGTTTGTCGAAAGAAAACTAGGAATGAAGGCAGCGCATCTAGAACTTCAGTTACTGCCGTAATAATTGAGAGCCATGCAGGCGACGAAGCTCTGAATATATCATAGGCGAGGCTTAGTGGCCTTCAAATAAAGCTCCACTGAATGGGGGAACCACCGCAAGTTAGTTCAAGGCCAAGAAGAATATGTGCAATGGAACGTGACCAGACCATAGCAAGCATCTCAATAAAGAGGCGTACAACGCTTCCACTGATACAAAGCACAAAAGAAGCCATATCGGCCTTTAGTAATTCTCCCGAAGTGTAGGTATCTAACGTGAAACTCCCACAGCTAAACTTCCATTAATTACGCGGTCTTTCGGAATGACAATTCTAGAGAAAACAATCGCAACCGCCGCTACAAGAAGAAGACGGCTCCTCTAGCACGAGCTCTTTTTAATTTTTTACTTTGAGTGAACTTTCTTCCAGACATGCAGCGCTGCTTCTTCCCGTGGCATGGCGTGGTATAATTTGGCGACAGCGCACGACGGCTAGGAGACCTTCCGAGTAATGTGAGAGCATTGTGTTAAATTCAAGTTCTTTCCGAACTTTTTGCATATCTTCAGGAGTGATCGCCTGAGGCACGCTAGTGCACATACTGTTGAACCTTTGTCAAGCATTGAGAAGGTGGCCGACGAATTTGCTATCTCAAAGCCTACACTTTATCTCCATGCAAGCACCAAAAAAAAGCAGAGCAATCAAGCTCAGAGCAGTGATCGTAGACACAAATAACTGAGTGAGTGAGTGAGTGAATAAACTTTATTAAAAGTCCGGGCGAGGCGGGGGGAAGAGGGGATTAACCCCTGTCCCGTCCCACTCTCCGTCGATGATGATGGCGCCAGGTGACGGCTTAAAGCCCTTGGACCCGGGCGGCATCCTCGGCTTGCCGGACGGCCCAAAGTTGGTCGGTCAGCTTGTCGCTGGTGAGTGCCGCCTCCCAGCGGCAGCGACGCCGACGCAGCCGATCCGCACGCAGCAGTGACCACAGCCGCGGCGGCGGTCGGCCCCTGCCCTCGCGCGGTGGTAGCAGTTTGTCCCTGTCTAACATGATCAGCCTTTTTATTTACAAAGGAAGCGAAGAACAAGAGTATTGATGTATTCGACGAACAGAACCATAATATCCAGATCCGATCCGAAGTTTGACTTTCTTTTCACGCATCTGTGCATTTGCATTCAGCATCACCTTGGTGACTGGCATCCACAAACTGCTCAGGAACGCTTGTGAGGCCCCAACAAAGCCTTATTCATAGTTATTCTGAAACGAGGTAATATATGGCGCCAAGCGCTACGTCGAAAGGTCATGGCTATACTATTGGAAGGTTCTACTGTATTTCAACGCAAATGGAGCGGCCGTCAGTGAACCTCTACCTTAAAAGAAATGCGGCGGTCCCTACGACGTGCCTTCAGTAAAAAAACGACATAAGAAAGAGCTGGCTCTGATATTTTCTTCTTTCTAAGCATGATGATATAACATTCGCAGGCATTAGAAAGAATCAGGTAGCCTCCGCACTAATTGCTCACCGCAAACAGCGAGAACACGCTTCATGATGATGGCTTCTGTCATTACAACATTCAAGTACTCAGCGGTAGCAGACGACCGCAAAAATGTTGGCATGCTTTCATAAGGCCTTTTTGCCGGCCTTTGCTAGGTGCTCAGGACTGGAAAGTGGACCATTGCGGGCTCAAGAAAAAAATCGCAATTTTATTGAGTGTCATTCAATTGGTGGAAGGTAATTACCGGCCTCAATCATCCTGAAAGTACTGATCTAGACTAAGTGTGCTGACCAAGGCACATGGGATGTAAAGTATGCAGAGCTGTTCTTTTGGGCTACGTCGGTGCCACGACAAGAGCCGAAACTTCCTCATTCATTTGCCTCTGCTACGCAGACAGCGCCTCTCAAAGCAGTAGGAGTGGTAGCACACTGTTGTAGTTTAATGCGCTGCTTGGCACACCTGCGAATTCTGCCAAGATTGTTCGAGTTGCTACAAATAAACTTCCATTGTTATAACAAATAGGTTCCACATAAATACTTAGCACTTTCTTTAAAAATAAGCCTACTAACCAAAACTTGAGGATTTGCCTGAGATATTACTGTAAAGCCACATGATGTGTCAACATAAGCAAGGAGCTACCTTTATCTAGGGCACAATGAAGCAGCCCAATCTGAAACTTTCTGTTTAAAGTATCGCCAAAGCTCTGTGTGTAGGTCGGACATATTTCGCCACAAAGACTAAAATATTTACAGGTGCTAGTCACAATGCTGTAGGCAGTGACAAAATTGAAGGCAAAGCCGCAGAATATGAACAAGCTGAAGAAATGTACGAAAATTCGGGTGTATCTCCAGCCCTGTGGTATCGATGCTTTCGAATCAGTCAGCAACGAGGTGCTTATTCCGCACTGTTCTCCGTAACCAAGCCGCTAAAAATGGTTCAATGTCTTCCTGTAAATATGAGTAGGTGAGTGCGCGTAAATGGTTTACCAGGCACACGATTTCACTGTAACACCTAAACGTTAGTTATGGTCAGACGAAATGCGGTAGTTGAGTTCAAGAGTAAAAGTCCGTTTCATCGAGGAGAGACTTGCACTAGGACGCGCGGACATGCATATCACAAGGAATAACAAGTTGATGAATTTTGTCTTCATGTCCAGGGTCCAGAGGCACTAGACGACAATGGTCGAAAATGCGTTATCGTGATATCGTCTTAAGGTGTGGCCGGTCTCTAGCGTCTGCTCCTTCAGTGAGGTGGAGTATAACGATGAAATCAATTCCCGCGGTAGCGTTTCTTCCATGTAAAGGGCCAACATTCATCTAAATATTTCATTAGGTATACCTTGTGTGTTGCAAAAATCACACAGGGCATATTTGGCGTCCGGGGGGCTCTGTCTATCCCACTAACGTTGCGTTCGTAGTGAGTAAGTTTGCGCTTGTCACCTTCCCATCTGCTCAGCGTCCTTGGCGGCGCTAGAAGCGTATTGTAGCCCGCCTGCCATACGCTTAATTTTTTCGCTTGTTTCTCTTGTGTTGCTCTTTCAATTTCCTTGATGCGAGATTCAGGCTCTCGCTCAAGGTGAGGTGGCGGAATGATAGTGCGGGAAAAGCTTACACTGTTTCATTCCCATCTATGCCTAGGTTTAGCGGCACGGCTACGATTCTACAATCGTGATATCATAAAAAGATTCCGTGGGTCGCTCCTCGGTCGGTGCGAAGCCACCTACTCCGTTTTCTTTCTTCATTTCCTATTCCTTCAATTGCTTGCATCCCGAACAACGCAAAGGTCTCCTCTCAGTTTCCCTTTCTTAACTACCACCATCACAACTACCGGCACACTGCGTGCGCTTGCTGTATTTGCCCCAGCCTTGTTGTCTAAGAATAAGCTCTACGTTCTTAAGGAAAAGGCGTGTTCATCACGGCTCTACAAATTGGTGACCCGGAGTTCGCCGCAGTTTCGAAGTACTTGTGGAACCCAGAACAACAAATAGTGGCACCGTAACACGGAAGCCAATGCGCGACCGATAAATATGAGGTCTCTGCGGTATCCCTCCGAGTTTCACCTTACCGGGACCACATTAATTCCATCTGGTTTCATCTGGCTAAGTCGCAATTCGTCCTTTCTCGCGTGTACACGAAAAACGCAAGTACATCTTGTTGTTTCGGTGCTGTCACCTGCCGCCCCTGAAGAGGTCTTTAACCTGCTATTCGCCCTCCACAGCACCATACAGCAATATTCATCACACAGAAATGTCAAGAGTGCATTGCTGGAGCTAACTAATGCGTCACAAGTGATATCGTTTCGAACAGTTGCTCTACACAGATGAACTGGAAGACCACCGGCCAAGCAAGCTTCTTCGCCGTATGCGTCAATTGATTTGCGCCTTGCCTCGTCGACGCCATTTAAAATGACCTAGAAAAATTATTTTGTTATTTGGAGCGTCATCAAAGAAACCGAAGCCTAAACACCCCGTTCCCGGTCTCAGGCACAACGTAGGATATGTCTTCAATACCGCCGTTTTAAAGAGGGTGCCCGTTATTGCCCACAACCTTGCGCTTTATAGGGACACACGCAGGCCAATAATTGAAGGCGACAACCGGGCAAAGACCAACGAGAAAGCAGCCTACCTTATGTCACGGACCGAACCTCAGACCATCAGTACATGCTGGACATTGGTGCAGAGGTCAGCATCCTTCAGGCTCAAAGTTCGGACGAAATGATGAAGCAGACCCATTCAAGCTGTCAGGTCTAGCGGGATCCCTGGATACAAATTCCAACCGCTCAATGTGAACTCTGCTGACGCCGCGTGTTCTATTGTGTTTTCCTCCTTCGTGTTGTACGGCTTACCCTCATGGGCAGTGACATCGTAAACCACGATGGCTGCCTGCGCGACGTCAAATAGCAACGCCTTCTGGTCACTACTCTGTTGCTATCTGTACACGGTATTGTTTGAAATGACACATTCGTATCGGCCCCAACCATTGCAGAGGCGGATAGCCGTATCTCTGTGCCCCTACACTCTTATTCAAGTCCGTATAACGTCCGGCACATAAACGGCCGATTTTTATTACCACAAGGTACTCCATATAAGCGGCCCTTCAACCGCCATTAAGCGTGACAAATTCTGCGGTGACGTGCTGGGCCCGCTATATGCGGCCGCGAGCGGACGCAACGCTTATATGGGGCCCGGTGTTTATTGACGCGGAAAGGTCTCGAGCGGACACAACGCTTATACAGGGCCCGTTGTTTCATGCGAGAATTGAGATCGGCGCCGCGGCGAGAAGCGAGAGAGAAACTTATATCAACAGCGCCGAGCGAGCGTGCTCAGGCTCGAAGTCCACGTTGACGTCGTGTAGTGTTTCCTGTGTTGGCGCCGAATGCGGCCGGTGAATTTGAGATAAAGCCAGCGCCTCCCTGACCTTCGCCGATCGTATCTTATTTCGTGCGAAGCACGTGCGTGGGAAATACAGCGGCCGTGCCGAGTTACGTCAGTCGCCTCTGCTGCCTCGTTCGCCTCGCAACGTTTTTGTTTAAAGTATACAAGTTCGTATTGTAGACGTGCCTTTGTTTCTGTTTACTCGTGAACACGCAGTATTGTCACGCAAACAACGCCCGCGACGTCTACAAACTCACATGCGAAAGAAGTTTTCACCTTTGATCGCGTTCTCTCCCTGTTCACGCTGCTGACTTATTCCCCCTACAGTTCTCTCTCCCATGCGCGTCGAGCGGTGTCTGTCTCTTTTGCCCGCTCCTTGCGTGGTCTCTGTTTTTCGGTTGAGAATTTGGTCCCGCGATCGTCTTGGCGTGCTTTAACGTTTCGGCAGTGCCGATCAGGCCCTGCTGCATGGATGTACACCTCGACCGACGTCAAAGGCATTCAGAGAGAGCGTGCAGTTATGATGGCACGTGTGAGTGCGGGATGTGAGTGTGAGTGCATCAGATTGGATTGATCGCGTACAGCCGCCAGCCAGGGGAACCAGGCGTGCCACATCAAGTTGCCTGGTGCTCCTACTGCGGGCACTGCCCCGTGAACCATGCACGACTGGGTGAGTTTATTTCGATGCTCCCAATTTTGTGTTGTGCTGTTAGAAACAAAGCACCGCACCTAACGAGTCTTTACAGATCTGTGAAAGGCGCATAGGTAGATCCTCTTGCTCGGACCTTTTCTTCGAAATGGCATGAAGGTCGCAAATTGTCAGAAAGCGAAACACTGTTGCTCACTATTATGTGGTTCGCGAATCAGGAATAATATCAAGCAGCATCTACAATTGTGCACCTGAAGCGGATCTATCTCTCATATATTGCTCAAAAACGGAATCAGTATTGTCGGTGCATGACTGTCGTAAACGTTCGTAAACAATGTAACTATTTATCTGCGTTTAGGTACTGCACAGATATAACTTAGATATTAGTTTCTGGTGGAGAGTTGATAAATTACAATGTAAGTCTATAGCTAGCTCATTCCATTGAAGAATTTTTCTTTTCGCACGACAATTTTGTCACATTAGCAGCAATTTTCGGCGCAGCATATGAATAAAAAAAAGCTACATGTCTGACCAGGCGACAAATACAGTTTGTCAAGACCACGTTGAAAGGAGATATTCAGGGTAATTTTATGCCCAATTATGCTATATGCAAACAAAATACTTTTGAGTACAATAATGTTTTTCTGCCAAAGAGCTTCAATTTCATAAGAAAGAACAACATTCAATAAGCAGGTGGTGGCGCGACTCTCAGACGTGTGGCATTGACAGCCGAAAGGACCTGCAAGTTGTATATTAGTTATATACAACAGCACCATTCACTGCATGCATCTCTGTAGACAAGTGGGCCCTTTGAGTCTCGGTTAAAGTACTGTGACATTGATTTGAATGTAATTTGTATCATTCACTCAACGAAGATTATATGTCAAATTTCAGTATTAAAACATCCATGTAGATTGAAGTTTGTTTCCTTGGTGCTGCAAAGAATATTGATACTAGCCTATGCATAGCCACCTTACATGCGTAGCCACCTTACAGGATGAGTGGAACTGCTATGCATCCTAGTGTGGACGTGGCCTTTAGTTTTTCAATGTGGACTCTGTCGCTACGTCCACCTTGTTTGTAGCAGGGTTCCTTTCGCATAGGGCCCAGTCAATCCTTTGTTTAAAATAGTTTAAGATAAGTTCAATACATCTGTATGCACAAAGGTACACATATAAGCAATGTAAGTCCATGTGGCAATCCTTCGGGCCTTTTTGATTGTCCTGTGGTACTTCCATTTCCAACAGAAACAGAAACCAGATTTTTCCAGGTTTGCGCAATGAGCGTGACACTACAGCACTCAAGTTTAGTGCAAAAAGATGCCCACACATGCCATCTGTCACCACCTGTGATATGTCATCATTAGGAGGTGGCTTCAGGCCTCCATTTCAGCCTACTATTGAAGCAAGCCAAGGCTCTGCTTTCCGTGACTTATGGTCTCAGCACACTCACTTGGCTGCTGTTTTTACCCATTTTCATGGAACAGATATATGATATGAACATTGCGTGCGAAACACAAAGAAACGTTTGCTTATACACTTGTGGATCTGACGTTGTACTTGTGGCTGCTTTGAATGCATTAGCAAAATTTCAAGCAGTGGTACCTATAGCTGCGTATCCGGTGGCTGAAACTGATTTATTTACTGTGGCAAAACCACGCCCATAAAAATCTAAATTTATGCGCGGTTTTGCAGCTAAAGCTTGCAATATTTTAGTGCTGGCATTCATCCATCCACTACCTCTGAATTGTTAGCTTTTTGTATGAAGATGTGCTGTGCAGAACAAAAAACATATATAGTTTTTATTACTTCTTTCCATAATCTTGCAGATGTCCATGGGTTGCCAGGGCCCATGATTGTTTGGAGCTCGGCAACAAAGCTTATTTTTTGTGCTGAGGACGAGCGTTTTGCCCTGAAAGATGACTGTACGCTTGAAAAGACACTTTTCTTGTGTTTGACCATGCATTACATAGAAGATGTTACCCACCCGTCTGCTTTCGCCCAATTATTGGGACTAATTCAAAGTTTGTTGCACAAGGAAGAGAGTTTCCCACGTTGTTGGGCAAGCAGGAAACTGCTGCAGATTCTCGACAAGCTCAAGGACAACGCCAAACTTATGTCCTTTTTGGTGCAGTTTTATTTCGTTTCTGTGTTTTTTGTTACATTGTTAGGCTGGGTAGATAAGGCTGCTGCCTAGCTGAATTTTCACAAACTTTAGAGACATTTAAGTTTGTTTTATGTTCATGCGCTTTTCAATGCTCTTTCTTTTGAGGATACCTGAGTAGCAGGTACACTAGCATTGGAATCTGTGGCAGACATCATGTACAATAGTAGCTGTATGTGTGTGTGTGTATGTGTGTGTGTTCATATATACACATTCATTGTTCATTTTGTAGGTTTCCTCGGACTATAACATACACAGTCATCGTATCATTTCTGATGCATGTACTATGAAAAGTCCTATTTATTAGGGCATTATATTAGCATATCACTTGTCGTTCATGCACAGCTGATACCCATGTTTTGAAATTTTATTAGCTACTACGTACAGAAAAGCTGCGTCCTCAAACCTCAGGTCTACTGATATAGAGGGTATCTAGTTTAGTCATACATTTCTGATAAATCATAGTACCTACGTGCACTACACAGGTCATGATATAGAACAGCATTTTTTTTCACTGTGTATTCTACTCATATATGTAAATTAAGTGCCAGAAACACGCAGGAAGCACACCTCAAGCCATTCGTCTGTTTCCAAGGCTACATATATGGCGTCGATCAAGGCCCACTTGCAATACTTCTTTGTTACTCTAGTCAATTCTGTCATTTAGTGGTGCAATTTTGCATGTATTTATGGACCTGCACTCTGCAAGAAAGTAGAGTTCTTTCTACGTATAGGAGTGCGGAAACTCAAGCTAGGTCATTATCAATTAATTCTCATCAGATGAGAAGGCCTGAAACCCCTGAAGCGTAGAAAAACAACAATCGTTCTGTTCAATTATTTGATCACCTCTTTCGCAGTTCTTTCTTTCCCTTGTTTCTGTAAAAGTGTAAGATTCACTTATTAGTTTACAAACGCTGTATTCGTGTATACATTGTTGCACAGTTTTGTTTGTAATTGAAAATAAAATATGTCAAACTACAAATGTGCACTGTGTGTTCAGGCTTACTGACTGTGCAATAGAGTAAGTCATGCTGTTTGAAAAAAAACTAGGTAAGTTTGCAAAATATTTATAGCTGTTACTGTCTAGAGAAGGACCAGGTGACTTGTGAGATCACAGGGCCAGTGATAAAGTGCATGATTAAAGCATTGCAGAATGCATCAATCCATGAACGCAGATGATGGTACCAAGAGTTGCATAGCAATTGTGGTCATTACTGATAGAGAAACTGGTTAGGAATTTCAACTGAAGAGTTTTGAATGCATAAACTATATGTCAGAATGATACATCCATTACAGTGCTGCATTACTGAACTTGTAAGACTGTTCATAAGAAAATTTTTACTGATAACCGATAGGCCACTGACTGCTGTTTGGGACACAACTGCAAGGAAAGTGCACACGTTCAAGGCCAAATTGCTAAGGCAGCTTGCTAGAAAATAACAAGTGGACTGCCCCCTTATTGTTTTGAAAGGATACGTTCATGAGATCCAGTTAGCTTAATCTGATCCAATCAGCTTTCAAAACCATTTCAGGAAACTACTGCCGAGATCCTTTAGGGGGCCATTATGTGCACAGGTGCTGAAGTGGAACACGTGGAGGTTGAGAATTGAGCAATAAGGAATATGGCATATATTTAGGGTGATTTCATTTTACATTCATTATTTTGTTCACACAATGCCCTATTACTCAACAAGAGCATATAGGTGAAAACCTTACGATGCATCCTATTGTATATGTATTGACGTGTGTGCTCTGCAGGTGAGAAAGACAATGGCGGCATCAATGAACATCAATGCCTAGTGGGTCTTTGGGATTTTGCCGAAGACATCATAT
This sequence comes from Rhipicephalus sanguineus, assembly GCF_013339695.2. NCBI lineage: Eukaryota > Metazoa > Arthropoda > Arachnida > Ixodida > Ixodidae > Rhipicephalus > Rhipicephalus sanguineus. Next base: position 78,037,186 of record NC_051182.1, on the reverse strand, counting down.
TTGTCCTTCACGATGAAGCGGCAGTGCAACCACACACGGACATAGGAAAGAAGGCACACAACAGAGTGCTGTGTTTCGTGTACCTTTCCTCTGTCCGTGTGTGGTTGTGCTGCTGGTTCATCATGAAGGACAACCAACTAGCCCAAGTTTCAGTCTTGTTAGACATGTTTGCGCCTGCCATTTTTGTGTCAACAAGCTGTCCTACTCTTGTAGAACTTTTCACTGTCTTGTGTTTGCGTTGTACCGTGACAATGTTCTCTATATTTTCTCTCATGGCTCTGCATCTCATTGTTCTGCTCAGTGTGCAGCTGTGCAGCAGCATAACATGTTCCTTTTCACTTAATGCACTAAATAATGGCATGGGTACTCGAAGAAATGGCACAAAATGTAACAACAATTAGCGTTGCCAGATGAAACACCTAAATGCCACAGTTCTACAGTAATGGGTGAAGGAAGGCTTGGAGCACAGAATGGAAATAAGGGACCCATGCATACATAAATAAGTGCCAGTCTGGCACAGTGATGGATTTGGACACAATGCCTAACTCACTGCAAAGATATGTCTCAACACTGCAAGGGAAAGGTCATGTTTTGAAGTGATGCCAGAAAAAGACAAATACATTTCAAGTCTCAACATTTAGTGAAGGACAAATCTAGTACTTATGCGAATACCCTTCATGTGGCACGATGTTGACAGATGGTGTGCCGTGGTAACTGCCATGGAAGCGGGCTGCATGTAAAGGATAATATCGAAGAATAGATCGCTGGGCAAGTTGGTAATTCATGACTACAAAGAACTGCGCGAAATAAACTGGCACAAGGAAGACGCTTGTCCGTGCGTCTCTCCTTGTGCCAGTTTATTTCGCAGTTCTTCGTAAAAAAGAATAATAGCTGCACATTTAGACGTGTATATCTGCATGCTTATGTGAGCGCTATATGAGCTGCTAATTCTGAAAAAAAGCTGCAACACTTGCTTGAACTACTACAGAATGTTTTTGTGTATAGCTAGTGTTGGTACTGGCAATAATCTTGAATTCTCAAGCACAGTTTGTATTAGCTGCTGTACTAGCCAAAGCTAAGGATGTTGCATGACAGCTATATTTAAATAAAGGTGCACGTAAAGCTACATGGTATGGAACAGGGGCGTAGCCAGGGGGGTTGGGGGGGTCACCCCCCCCCCCGAAAATTTTCAATTTTGCTTGCGTATATATACACACAGACATGCAAACGCATGCACAAACATACATAAAGCATGGTTGACTCCCCCCCCCCCGAAAAAATTTCTGGCTACGCCCCTGGTATCGAACATGAGGGAGGTTGACTGGGACACGTAAAGCTCAACATTTATGGGTGTGCTATTAGTGTGAAAGCATGCTTTTTATTGCAGCTGTTATTTGCAATTATGACACTTATTGAGTATAAGAATTGTTCCTCTATATCTACTATTTAGTATTATACGTGTTTACATGTCGTGTCCCATGATCCGAATCAAGCAGGATGCTACTGACAGCACATTTTAAGACAGGTGAATATTTATTCCTAGAAGTCAAGATTTGCCCGAGTTCAGCCACTTTCAGCATTTTGCTAGTTTATACATTAAAGCGTCGTTAAGCTCAAAGCATACTCGACTGGATGACGTGGAGTGAAGAAATACTGGCCCTTGTTGCTCCGATCACATCTCGTAGCCAAGGAAAGAATCACTTTCACTCGTCGACAACGGGTGGAATACGAAAACAACCTTCAACCTGCCATGTTCCCCAACACAGGGCCTCCACCAGATCGCTCTTCGGCGCTGATATGCGGTCAACTGAGGCATGTTGTAGAGCTTAACGTTCATGAACCTTCAAGGTGCAAAACAAGTGCATATTTAATTTGGGGTTGTTATTTAGATTTAACAGCGCCCATTAAATATTAGAATGTTTCAAGTTAATCTTTGCATTATTCAGTATAATTGCTCACATGATCCTTCTGAATCCTTCAGGCCACTTCTGACTTTTGAAGAAATAGCATGGTTTTGTCCTTGAAAGCTGGATCATATTGTGACTTCATTCGATTTCAAGCATTGCTAGCTTCTTTTGATGCGACGCTTGGCAGGAAACATATGTTCTAACGGGTGATGCAAGCGATTTCATGCGTGCTCTTTCCGCGCCAGTCATGCACTACGTTTCATCGTTTGTGGAAGCCAAGGGGAGCATCACTTCCAACTGTCAACAACGAACGAACCACGAGAACGACCACCTCAGACCCGCCGTCCTCCCAGCATGACAATTCACGGCATCGCTCGTCGGCGCCGTCAGCCTCGAGCTCGGGAGACTGCATTCTTTTTCTGCGAAGGCTCGTTGTTCTTTCGACTCAACAACGACGTTTCTTTATCGTCTATACTATACTCGGGAGAGAAATGAGCGCGCCCGTTCTGAAAGCTGGTCCGTCGCCCCGTACGCGCTGCACTACACCAAACCCATGCGAATAAGCGATGGTTTTAATCCGATTCCCTGAGATGAACCTCTAACAATACTGTCCGTATAAACGCACCGACATCAACGCGATGCTCGCGAAGGACGTGGGAGACTGTACTTCGCCGAGTGGAATGAGAGCTGACTTCCACCGCCTGTACTGCGTCAAACATCGCGGAAAACTTTTCTTTGGCGGCTGTTGCGCATCAGGGCACGTTCGGCTGTGTATGATGCCGGCAAATGGAAATGCACTCGGAAACGCATCGTTCATTGTTCACCTCTGTCTTAGTGCGAGATACGCAAGCAGTCGGGCGAGAAACATAATTCCACACACAAACTGACTATGACTGCCCGCGAGGGTTCGCTCGAACGATGCCTCTCATATATGCAAAATTATAGCGTTGTAGCCGATCGTAAAATCGTCCAAGATAACGTGAAGTGCATATATACCCTTACGGAAATGTCATATATGGCCCTTATATAATTATATGCGGCCATATATGAGTATAATGTCTGCATACATGGCTACCGCTCACCATATATGGATGTAAATAGGGTCATATATGGCGCGATTTGCCCATATATGGAGACAAATACAGCCATATATGGCGCGGCTGGTCCATATATAGAGTGAAGTGCAGCCATATATGGCACGGCCACACCATATATGTACATGTAGATCCATATATGGGGTTGTGCTACCATATATGGATGAACAACGTATATACGACACGAGTTACTAACATATATGGGGATTGTCATATAAGGCAATCCGTACAGGAAAGTGGCCTAATTGGCATCTACACCATGCACATTTAATTCGCCAATTATTAAGCGCTCAGAACGCTGCAGTTCCACTGCACCGAATTCACAAGACTTATTCTATTTTGTGTGTCATTTCTTTATCGGGATCGCTAATAACGTGCACCAATTGCCTTAAATGTTATCTTGCGAATGCATTTATCACGAGACGTTTTTGTGAATAATTAAGGGCCTTACATAAACCAGACTGGCTATTCTTTTTACAGCGCTCCGTAGAGCAGCCACGTAATAAATAAAACTACATGGGGCTATATCCTTTCAACACTAACAGTGTGGCGCATATGCTTGTGACTATACGCGAATACGTATACATATGCGCGCACATGCACAATTACACGCTCGCGCGCAGCGGCTCATGGGTACACGGACACACCCGTTTGTTTCAATGGAGCCATATAATTTTGCCATGGGAGTAATATCGTTGATTCAACGTTCATCTAGGGATTGTAGGAACAGTACATTTATTATTACAATTATTATTATATTATTATTATTATTTTATTATTATTAAAGCATGAGAAGTAAGATAAATATCCGGATCGAACACGTCGTGGCAGCCAGCGTACGTGAAGCAGCGAATTGCAGATTCTACGAACGCCTCCCTCAAAGGTCATGCACCTGTGCCTCTCGGCAGCCAGCGGGGATAGAGCGAGCCCTATTGTCCCGAAACCCGCGTGACTAGTTAAACGCGGTGCTGCTTGCTCGCGGCGAACACAAGCGAGGACGAGTGATTCCGGTCTGAGGGGTAGCAATTCGGTGAATGCATACTGGAAACTTCCACTGCACGCAGGAACACAGACGACCAGAAGGCACGTACGCACTCTACGGTTGCGATAAAGAAAATAGCACACGAAAAGTTTAACTTGTAAGGTGTTAATATCGCTTTAATAATTATGAAGAGTTGAAACTTGTTTGCCAATAAGCTTCGCAAAATTTACTGCAGCGACAACTGTGTAAATTGGTGATCTCACGGACACCTTAGCGATGCATCATGATCAAGGCTGTATCCATCCGCGCCGCTGTTGCTTCTTTGCTGACCGGAGCAGCATGCGCGTGTCGTGTTCGTCACTTGTGAACTCTCTTGCTATTTCTTGTTCAGCGACTGCTTTGATTTTGCACTGACTTCAACGCAGACCTGAGGAATTTACTTCTCTGCATGCGGTGCAATTGTGGATGCAGAGGCAAGTGTTTTTGTGGAGAGACCGTTGGTTTGACCATCGTTAACTTTGGTGCGCAAAAATGGACGCCTAAGCTTGCGTGCAAGTTTTCCTCGCATCTTCCTTTCTGAAAAGCTGTACGGATAAGTGTGGTCGTCTTAAGTTGTGATTAAGTTCCTCTGGATTTACTGGCTCTGTACATCACAGCCTCTGCTAAATTTTAAGGTAAGTTTATCGTTTTCATTGCCTTCTTACGCTGTACTCGAAAATTATGAAACTCACAAAGCGTAGTGCATTGCATGTTTTGATCATTATGTGACTGCATGATAATTGTGGTTACGTGAATAAGACGT